>NC_050443.1:178553006-179253006 GCF_903995425.1 Onychomys torridus
CCTTTTATATTGTAGTTTAAATAATAGGCTCTATTATTTCCTTAAAATCCTAATATTCCTGGCATTTTATCACTATGTTTACAAGGTAGGTTCTTCAAAAATGTGAAGGAAAGAAAAAAGAAACCTATACAATTTTTACAACATCAAATATTACTTTGAATTTTTTAGCCTTAACTACTTGACATCTTCTGCCACAATCTGGTATTTCTACTCTTATAACAAAAACATAAACACTCTGCATTTTTCATAGGAATCTGACTTTTTATTCAATAACATTCTTGCTCATGAAAGTAAGGAAAAAAAATCATTCTGCAGTTGAGAGGCTTAGGCCTAGCAAAAAATAATGAGGAAGAGCAGCCCTTATTTTCTGAACATTTTGTGAAAAGCTGTCCTGTGGTTTAACACTCTGTCTGGTGGGGGAGGGGTAGCTTTCCCTCAGGAAGAGAAACAGCAGAATATTTTAAACTGTGCTGTGTATTTTTAGTTTCAGAAACTCACCCAATGCCAAAACTGATAGCATGGACATCTGCTTATCAGCTCCCTGGGTTCAGAAGAATATACAACAAGGGCCATTTATTAAAAGGAGGGCATCATTTCCAAATCCAAAAGTCAGGTCACATGATAGAAAAATTCTGAGGTCTGAATTTATTTGTCCTTTGTTTTAATTTTGCTATATTTATGTATGAGTCTATGTGTATGTGTGTGCGACCACAGTGCACTGTGGAGTTCAGAGGACAACTTGCTGGAGTCGGTTCTCTCCTCCTGCCATGTAGGTCCCGGGTACTGAACTCAGGTCACTGGGCTTGGAGGCAAGTACCTTTATCCACTGAGCAATCTGGCCTGGCCTTATTTGTCTTTTCAAAGAATCCAGGTTTTAAAAACCCTTTAGCTATTACTTTAATAATTAGGACTGTTCTCATATCTATGACTGGTCACTTTACCTATGATATTCCATTTTTGTATGATACAATGTTTAACAAAGAAAAAACAGGCCAGCAGGGCACAGTGACGGACCCCTTCAACTCCAGCGTTCAGGAGGCAGATCTCTGAGTTTGAGGACAGCTTGGTCTACACAGTAAGTTCCAGGCTAGCCAGGACTACATAGTGAGAGGCTGTCTCAGAAAGAAAAGAGAAAAATAAAAGTAGATAGATAGGAAAGGAGCCCTAGACTGTTGTTATGCTTTAGAAACAAACAAAAATTCACAATAAAATATTCATTGTCAGTCAGTTTTATAGCAATACAAAGACTAACATTAGCTTCATTGTAATGTCCTCAGTCAGGCAAGCATGTGCATAACAAGGACTTGAATTGATACCTGCTGGATCATGGCTATAGGAGGGGCTCATGGTACTATCTTCTCATTTTTGTATCATTTTGAAAATTTTCATAATAAGAAAAACCTTTAAGGGATGGGTATGTAGCTCCATGGACAGAGTGAAGCCCTGGATCCCATCTCTAGCATCCAGCACTGGGAAAGCTGGTACATGACTGTAATCCTGTCTCTCATGAGGTAGAGGCAGAAAGATCAGAAGTTCAAGGTTATTCTTAACTACAAGGAGTTCAAGGCCAGATTGAGATACATAAGACCTCATCTCAAAAATAAAATGAAATTAAGGCTTCAAGAACTCACATGTATAAATATATTGACTGTTATTTCTACCAGTCTGGGTGAATTAAAAAGTTTGTCTCTTCATCTATGACTTCAAAATACTGTATTCTTATATACAGGCAGCAGAGGACACATCACATTGCAGGTTTGGGGGGTTCACTTAATAAATTTTTGTCTTCCACAAAATATGCCCTTTATTAAAACAGGATTTTATTACTTTTTATAAAGCCCTATGATCTGCTCTGTAGACCAGACAGGTCTTACTCCCAGCCATCCTCCTGTCTCTGCTTATGAGTGATGGAATTATAGGCCTGTGGTGACACCCAGCTGTAAAGCATGGATTTTGGTTCATGGATGTCTGGTTCTCTTGGACTCAGAACAACATGACCTACAAAGTTGGTCCTTTAGTTTGAAAAGTGCTGAAGACAGACACTGGGTCTGCTACAGAACCGCTTATCATTTACTGAGCCTGCCTGTGTCTAGCCTTGTCCTAAGATGTGTGTTCCTATGAAGTCTCAGAAATATTCCTACAAAGTAGATGCTACCCTGGCATTTTATCTGAGGACACTGGGACCAAGAGAGGTAAAGTAACAGTTTCCAAATGCAGCTCTGACTGATAGAGCGCAGCTAAACCCATTCTAGGACACTCCAGTGTTCCACGGACCTTTTAAAACTTGTTACGGTTGAGGCTGTCAACTCCAATGATCTTGTTAATTGAGCAAGTTCTTTCCACATTCCACCTTCCACAATAGGGCAACACACAGGTGCACCGAAGCACAGGCCTGAACACAGCACAACCCTTTTCTTCAATACCAATCATTTAAAAAGACTCCTGTTGTTGTCGCTGCTATGGGCACTGGGGTTTTTGTTGTTCCATTTTGTTTTGTTTTTAGATAGGGCCCCAAACTCACTATGTAGCCAAAGAAGAACTTAACCTTCAAATGCAGCTGCTTCCACCTTCAAAACGCTGAGATTATAGATCTGCACACCACACCCGATTCATACGGCTCTCAGTATCAAACTCACGGTCTCCTACATACAAGCCAAGAATTTTCCCAACTAAGAGACATTCTCGGCTTCCAGACAAGCTCTCATGTGGCACCTGTGCAGGAAAACGTGCACAGCCTTAAACATAACCCAGGGTCTACCACCAGAGTCTCAAGCACATGAAGGGACTTTACTATGGGCACATGGCTTCCCTCTTTGTGTGGAGAAACTCAAGAGACAGGCTAAGGGAGAGCTGGCAGAGGGCCAAGAATGGCATGGAGCCATGGCCAGAGTTGCATTTACTCTAGGAAAGGAAAGCCAAGCCAAGCTGAGCAAGGCCTGAGCCCTGGCAGAGTCCTTGCCTAAGCCTCACTCGGCAGATCTTCTCACATTTTGAGAGGTAGACGTTGTGGGTAAGCATGATGGAAATCTCAGAGGTGCCAAGCAAATCCCTAGAGCCATGGGAACTCCACGTTCTCAGGGTTAACAACAGGACTTCACCTGGCAGCCTGATGGCTTCAGAAGCTGATGGCCATGATGGTAGCAGCAAGCAGTGTTTCTTGAGAACTTAATGTATCCCAGCTCACAGGGGTGAACTCTTTCCTTTTTTCTTTTTCTTCTTGTTTTGTTTTTTGAGACAGGGTTTTTCTGTGTAGCCCTGGTTGTCCTGGAACTCACTCTGTAGACTTGGCTGGCCTGGAACTCACAGAGATCCATCCACCTGCCGCTGCCTCCCTAGTGCTGGGATTACAGATGTGTGCCACCACTACTCTTTTATGCATATTTTCTCACTTCATCCTCAAACACCCTAAAAACACAAAGCAATTCACCCCAAATTTACTAATGCAGAAACGTGTTCAAGGATACTTGGGCTCTTGCTCACACTGAAGAAATCAGCAATGCTCTCTTTCAAATGTCAAATTCTACCCTCTGTTCAAACCATGAACTATTTAGCTCAAATTCAGGTTGTTGTTTTGTTTTTGTTTTTGTTTTTGTTTTTCGAAACAGGGTTTCTCTGTGTAATTTTGGTTCCTATCCTGCATCTCGTTCTGTAGACCAGGCTGGCCTCGACACCTGGCTCTGCCTCCGAGTGCTGGGATTAAAGGTGTGCACCACTACCACCTGGTTCAAATTCAGTTTTTAAAGAAATAAAATTTTCTTTTGTTTTGAGGTAGGGTCTTGAAATAGGATGGATTCAAACTCAACCAAATACTCAGGGATGCCCTTGAACTCCTGGTCCTTCTGCCTCCCAAAGTGCTGGATTATAGGCATACACCACCATGCCTAGTTTTTATGTGGCACTAGAGAGTCAAACCTATAACTTTGTGCATTCTAGGTAAGCACTCTACCAACTGAGGTACATCCCTAACCCTCAGAAATAAAACTTTATTATTTTTAAGACTGAATAAAGAATTCACATTTGGCTGGGTGGTGGAGGCACACACCTTGAATCCCAGCACTCAGGAGGCAGGGAGGATCTCTGAGTTCAAGGCTAGCCTGGGCTACATTGTGAGTTCTGGGACAGCCAAGGATGTTACACAGAGAAATCCTGTCACAAAAAACTGAGGGGACAAAAATTTTAAAAAAAATTCACATCTGGGGCCAGCAGGATGGCTCAGTGGGTAAAGGAAATTTACCACCAATCATGGTGACCTGAGTTTGATCGCTAGAACCCCCATGGTAGACAGAACGGACACCCACATGTTGTCCTCTGATCTCCACATGTGTTCACGCACTCACAATTAGTGTACAAAAATATTCTTTAAAGAATTCACATTCTGACTTCCTGCCATCCGGACTTTAACTAACCAGGCTTAATAAAAGTGAAAGTTAAACACATCTAACAATGGCGACTATTGTGTTAGCATTTCAATGAATTCTTTCAGGTCCTAATCTGAGTTGCTCATAGAATGACCAGAGTATTTAGAGGAAAAGCCACTTTTGAATGGGGCATGGTAGGTAAAAGCAACGTGGAAAGTTGTTTTCATTCCTGCTGAACACAGGAAGCAAATCCCTACCACCTACCTGTATGGAAACATGCTGTGGTAAACTGAGCCCTAGGAAACCTGAAC
The DNA here is from genome assembly GCF_903995425.1 of Onychomys torridus. Taxonomy (NCBI): domain Eukaryota; kingdom Metazoa; phylum Chordata; class Mammalia; order Rodentia; family Cricetidae; genus Onychomys; species Onychomys torridus. The sequence continues at coordinate 178,557,676 of NC_050443.1, forward strand.
CAGCCCACTGCACATAGAACACCACTCCACTATCAATGATTCAAGCACACTAACTAGCCACAACACCCATGGGCTTGCTCTTTACAAGTATGTTCATTTGGATGCCATCAGTCCTACATAGAGACGAGGAAGTCCAATGTAACTGCTGTTCGTCCATCCACGACAAGCAGTATTTCTGTCATAGTCCCTTGTGTTCCACAGGCAGTAACACCCACAAGATTACCCTGTGATGGTCTTTGTTGTATTCAGATGATGAAATAAACTGCATTTTACAGTTGTTTCAATTTTCAGGATGGTAAAATGTCTCGTTGAGTGCTCTGTCAGCCCATGCTGCCTGACTCCAGAGCCTTGCAGAATGATCTAGAAAGGTCCAGCTTGCCAGGGAGAGGATTGTTTTCTTGCAATGTCTGGTTCTTTGCCCATGACATATTCCCATATGACACTTTTGGATCTGATCAGCTATGTTCTGACTTAGGGGATAAGTAACAGATTTATGTCACATAAAAAAATAACAGTAAAAAATCTGGAAGAAATTACTATTGCTTTTCTGAGGACTTAAATCAGTGAGAGTGATTTTAAACACTCCAACTCTGGAAAAACGGTAACTGCTCTTTCCTTAACCATTTCACTAAAGTCTAAGTGATGTGTAAGTAGTTTATATAATTAATATCCACAGATTGATGAGCAGGGGATAAATATTCCCTTGAAACCATTGCCACCATGAGCCATGGACATACAGCTTCCTAAAGTCTCTTTCCGCAGGAGGTTTAAGTGAGGTCCTGTGCCCGGGGCTGCCGTGGACCTAGCTCCCCGGGACCGAATTCTCTCTGGGGCGGTTGCATGAAATAAAGAATGGCTGGGTCCGGCTTTTATCTTAAAAACAAAAAAAGTCTCTTTCTGCAGACTGATTGGCTGATATGAACTGAATGACTTGAAGTGCTGGGACTCAAACAGGGCCTCCTCACACGTGCTAGGTGGGAGCTATGCTACCCAACTGCATCTCCATCCTCCATCCTCCATCTAGAACAGTTGAAGAAAGATCTCTCCTGTTAGAGTACATTTATAAATATGCAATGAAGTGTTGGTAGCTATATGCCCAAATTTGTATAAATCCCTGACACAGTTCCTTTTCCTTGAACTAACCTACTAACCTAAGAAACAAATCAGACTTTATAATGACATGAGCATCTGTCAGGAATTATTGATAGTACTTTAAAAAATAGAGGGGGTAAGGATTTAGCTCAGTGGTAGAGGCCTTGGGTTCAGTCCTCAGCTCTGGGGAAAAAAAAAGAAAAAGAAAAAAATAGAAACAATCAGCAGGGCAGTGGTAGCACATGCCTTCAGTCCTAGCACTCAGGAGGCAGAGGCAGGCAGATGAGCCAGCCTGGTCTACAAAGCAAGTTCCAGAAAAGCTAGGACTGCTACAGAGAAACTGTCTTGAAACCCCACCTCCCAAAATAGAAACAGTGATGACTGAACAAAGTTATAGCAGCATATTACTATATAGATGATGTATTATATATAATCACTAATAATGTGTGTAAAGATGAGGTGCCCAAAAATGTGCAGGGTCCAACAATAACAAATCACAACACATTCACATACTACACTACAGCATGATGAAAATGAATTACAGCTATGTGTACCAATATAACTATATGACAAATGATACCTTAAGCACCAAAAAGTCCTTCATATAGTTACATCATACACATTATTTCATGATCCATATGGTATAAACAAAAATATTAGCCCATGAAATGACAGACTGCATATACAGCTGTGGCAGGGGTTGGCCTTCAAAGACAGGGAAGGGTAGAGGACTTTACAATGTTATTGTTTATATACTTGTGTGTATTATATATTATAGACAAAAAATAATTAAAATTGGCCCATATTTCTACTGACACACACAAAAAAATAGATACACTATTTACTGAAAGAAGAAAGCTATAAAATGGAATCTAAAAATATGCACTTTTCTATAGAAACACATATTACATAAAGGAAAGGCCACATAGGATAGAACATAAAATATTAACTTTGCCTTTTCTCAAGGAGTCTAGGTAACAAATGAACTTTGTTTTCCTTTGATTTTTCCCATAGTGAACTTTTCTTACCACAAGCTTACATTTTATATTACATTTATAGGATATTAATGCTTATTTCATTACTTTCAAAATCACAGTTATGCCAGGGCTTTTTCCCCCCAAATGGGACGGTTTTCTCTTGATAAGATGATCATATGCCTTCAGTCAGCTTGGTCTCAATGTGCTCACACAATCCCAAAGCCAAGTGATTATTACTCCACTAGAAATGCTTACATACTTTTCTGAAATTCTTCCAGTTTTTTAACAGCTTCATCTCGCTCTTGCCTAATCTTGTCACACTGGAATGAAAGAGAAAAAGAAGTATTAAATTCATATGATAAAATTTAACTGTAACAAGCTGAGAAGTAAAAATAAACACACACACAGCAGCAGCAGCAGCACTTTTTTCTATTTTTCCCCAGACACAGTATCTTTTGGGGGTTGGAGAAGTGGCCCAGTAGCCTCGAGTGTATACTGCTCTCACAGAAAACCCCAGTTCAGTTCCCAGCACCCATGCCAGGCAGATCACAAGCGACTATTTCCAGCTCCAGGAGGACCTGGTGGCCTCTTCTGGCCTCCCAGGGTATTGTACTAGGATGCACAACACTCACTTAGACAAACACATACAGATGCATAATTAAAAATAAAATTAATTAAAAAAAATCTTTCCACAGCCCCAGCACACCCAGTGTTGGTACTGCTCACCTAGCTAGAGATGCATACCGTGACCCAGCTGAGTTTGTAGGACGTTCTAAGATAAGTCGTCATTCACTGCTGGTTATCTCCTTGGTTACAGACCAATTGACTATCCTTGAGTTAAAATGAACTCTTCCTTTAAGAGAATAAATATGGCCTGTTCCACAAAAGACCACTGAGCTCTCAAGCCTGTCTCAGGGTTAGGGAGACAGCTCAGTGTTAGATAAGAGTGCTGGGTAGGCAAGGCTGAGGATCCAAGTTCTCAGCATCCATGTAAGCTGGATGTGGGGGGATGGAGACAGAGAGACTGCAGGAGACCTGGAGGAGAGTGACAGAGTGTGACCCTGATACTCTACCTCTCCTCTGTGTGAGTATGTGGGCACCTGCACACACACACACACACACACACACACACACACACACACACACACACAATCTCTGTCTGTAGGAGACACCCATGAAGGGGACACCACACGTGTAGCAGGTGCACAGGGCTGAGTCAGTAAAGCTGACCACAGCTTGGCCCTATGACCCCATAAATGAGTCAGGCTGGACTAAAGACTATTTTCATCTGAAGGCATGCTGATTAAGGTTTCCTGTGGGAATCCCTCTGTAAAAACACAGACAGCCTCTCTCTCCAAGTTCCTAGCTCCAGTTTAACAGATAAACTACACTTATTGTTGTGTTCTCTTCAGAGCACGGGATTCTCACACCTGAATGAGCAACAACAGACCATACAACCAGCAACTGTGGCACTGCCGGCCAGCTGCTTCTGGAATGTTCCTCTTACTTCTGTACCTGGCTCCAGTTTACTTTGGACCTCCCCAAACTCCCACCAGGCTGCCCATCCCACTCCAACAATGCACAACAGAAGACACAAAGAGAATCCAAATTTCTGATGAGACCAGAAGACTTCAGTCTGGTCACCTAGGGCAGCATAGCTGGCGTTTACTTTCTCGTTGATTCTTCATTTCACTATCATTTCTGCAAGTACAAGGTCCCCTGAAGAAGATTCTTCATCCTGAGATGGTGCTCCAGGGTGCTGCTATAACTTCAAGGCATTTGAGTCTCCCATTGTGCCTCTCAAAATTCCATTTAAAGGAATTAAAGGTGTATCTAGTTTCCACTTCTGTGCCCAGTTTTCACTGAAACTTGGTGAGAATGTAAACATGGATGGGGCTCAGCACTTTACCTCGTCAGACTGGAAAAGGCCTTCACATACCATCCACCAACAGTACTCCCATTTCCTATTCAGAAATATTGCATGGTCTTCATAGGCAGGCCCATTCCAGCAGCTCAGAGTGAAGACTTGATGCCAGTACTCACTGCTCTTAGGTAGACACTCAGGTTAATAACAGATCTCAGGCCAAGGCGCAGGGAAATGATTCTATACAGTCGAACACATACTAACCTCTAGTTGCTGACAGACACAAGCTGTCTCCCAACCCCAGCTGCGCTCTCTCAGGGTCTTCGTGTTGCTTTGCTTTCTATTTTTTGCAACCATATTATGATAGAACTGGCAGCCACTGAATTTACCATCTGCTATGCTGAAAGGCTGAAAGGGTGGGAGGGGTTATACACGCAGCAAATGCAGCTTACTGATTCCACACCAGAACTGATCGAAATACGAAGGGTGCACTCATTTACCAAGCAAGAAGGCAAACATCCATTTACAGCATCATCTCAGGAGAAGGTGGAGACACCCTGCAACCTTTCTCCTGGTCTACCAACACAGAGACATTACAGTGAACACAGGCTCTGCAGCACGGTTGTATCTTTGTGCCATAGAGACGCCCCATCCATCCTACCCTCTCCTCCGCCCTGCTCATGCAGCTGCCCCATCTGTAAAGACCGTCTCTTTTTGTGTTGAGAATTGCTCATGAAAACTTTGTAATAGCAACAGATGTTCTTTGGACGATATCACTTCATCAGGAAGCTCAACAATTCTCTGTAGCTCAAGGCTGGAGCTGAACCCAGTGCCCTGAGTGCTGGCTGCTCCAAGCAAACTGAATAATGTTACAGTGAGTCTGCAGAGGCCGTTCTGACTCTTTAGAAAGCAGTAGATTGACTGGAGGTTGGTTTTGGTGGTTTTGAAAGCCCTTTGTAGGAGAAGCCCAGGCTGCTTTCCAGATCTCATTGTTAAGGCTCATCTTGGCCTGTGAAAGCTCACCTGGCGTGTGAAACCAAATCAGGATCTGAGAACACTTGTCGGCTGGGCTGCTTCGGAATGTCCTTCAGCATGAACTGGTATCTTCTTTCCTGCTTGCTCACCATCTACCTGTCAGCCAACACTGTCAACATAAATCTCTTTATCTAGGTTCAGTAGACGCTCTGGACTGATGTAGACAAGATTTATAATCTGCTGTGTGTGTGATTTATGTGATAAAAACCTCAACATTATAAATTGTGTCTGATTTCCACTAATATCTTATCATCTGGGCACACACAAATGCAACAGAACTGTCAACCTAGTAGAAAGGACAATTTAGAACCCATACACCATCTCCACGGACCTTCAGGATAGAAGACAACAGTCGAGTAGGCAAACACCTTACTGCTGACTGAAGCAGAATTCTAAGCAATTATCTCCTGGAACAATTGGATGTCTCTGTGCACTGAACAAATCTACCTCTAGTGCTAAGCACTGTGCTCAACACCGACAGGGGCATGGTGGGGAACATCCTAGATTCTGCAGTTTCACAAAACTTATGATCTACCAACAAAAATCAATAATGAAAAAAGCAGGATGTAAGTTCCCAGAACATGTGGTTCAAGACAAGAAGATTGTAGGCTTATAAAGACAGAACTTGGGCAGTTATACTGCCTGCCAGAAGGTTTAGCCCTACACCATCTCTTTTAGAAGTTCATTCCTCATATATCCTGTAGCCAGAAGTTTCTCCGGTCCTGCCCCACAGCAATATCCCAGTCACATTATTTTAAAATGGAAACTTACAATATTAGAAAGAACTAGACATCGGTGCCTGTTTTAGACTCTCCAGTAGGGTAGTGAGAGGACCACCAAGTTTATTGTTCCATCTAGGTGAGTCTGGCTTCTCTGGCCTGTGCTTTCTGGATCTGTACAGGCTTATCCTTCAGTACATTCAGTCATTCCCACTAAATGGAATTCCTTTTGCTTCATTTCTCTTTTGGGGTTCTTCTTTCTTCCAATTCAAAGTTCTTTCCCTCCAATTTTCACAGGCGATAAAGGAGGAGTGGCCGCCCCCACGCACACTGTCGCACGACACTCTCCAAAGTCTAGGCATTGTGTGTGTGATGGAAACACATGTCATCAGAACTGAGACCCTCGCTCTTTGTTTCTGGATAGATTGCTGTTAATGAGAGACTCATTTTCACTTTCAAACTGCTAAGTAATTACTTTTTCTCTGGCACAACCACTTGCCACTCCATCTCAAAGAAGCCGCATGTATGTGGATGTATTATGCATGAACAGTTAGCATAATGGATGCAGATCTTGCTCTCTAGAGTGGCTTCTTTATTGATTTTTTTGAAAAAATAATATACTTGGGACCTTCACCTCTGAATATTACACAAGAGGATGAAATTGTAACAATAGATAACTGAGCCAAGATGCAAACACTATCATATATCTTGCTTCTTGAAACAAGTCTTGGAAGTGTCTGCTCGTTCTCTTCCCATTCATTGTTCCTGGCAGGCTGACAGAACTGCCTGATGCACTGTGACAGCAGCTCACCCAAACGACTTCTAATCAGCCACTTAAACATTTATGCATTTCAAAACTCAATCTCTGAACATAATATTAAACATAAATACTATCTAATGGTAGGCATTCTTCTATTATACAGATCTCCTTCTCTCTACACACAAGCGCGCACACACACACACACACACACACACACACACACACACACACACACCCCAACCCCCTGAGAAATGTGAATGCCATTCCATTCAAAGCTCAACGAGGCTCCCCGACCCCACATAGGAAAGGGGGGAAAAAAAACCCTAATCGGTTATGACAAAGATTCCGAGCAAGTTACATGAGAAGGTCCTTTGACTGAAACATTTGAATATGGTGAATGCGACACACTAAAGAAGCACATTTTGTTCGGTTGATTCCAAAACTCACACTCATCTATTTTTGTATGCCCCAAATATAGATTTAGAAGCATTTGTTAACACCAATGGGATAGGTTCTCTGCCTTTTTTCACATACTGCTTATGATACCATTTGGGAAATGGGCAAAAATAATGGAAAGAAGAGTCCATTGCATAGTTCCCTCTTACCCTCATGCTAAAGGACCAGAAGACACACACAAACAATCCAAGGTTTTTGTTCCACTAGAACCCACAGCACGTGCTTCTTTCCTGTTTAATGTTGAGATAATGATAAATTCTCTTGATCGATGTGACAAGCACAGAGGAATACACAGATGGTTTATTAAAAAAAAAAAACTCTACTTGTAAGAGAGCTAGAAGAGACTTAAACAACATTTAAATCATTATTAAAAGAGATTAAAAGTTTGCACAAGGGGAAAAGCGGGGTTCATGTCATTTTGTCTTTTTTCATCCCAAACTATAGAGACTCACACAACAATGGCAATATCACAACTATCTGTCAACTGGTCTGTGTCCCTCATTAGTGATTTTACTAAAAGGTAAAACTTCCATTTATTTTCCTTTATGGTGACCAGAAGGCATTCAGCCAAAGGTTTTTCCTTCAATCACTTTCCTTACAAGCTCAAACAAATTCTGATTCTATCTTTAAAGTCTTCTATTAAAAACAAACAAACAAACAAACAAAAGGCCAACATCCATTGTTGGGTGAGGAAAGGGCTACCGTGGGAAAAAAAATCAGTTAAAGCCCCAGTCCAGAGTTGGGGAGATGTCTCAGCAAGTTAGAGCAATTGCTCTTAGCCTGGTGACCTGAGCTAGATCCCTGGGTCCATATGGTAGAAGGAGAGCCCTGGTTGACTCCAGCAAGCTCTCATCTGACCTCTGCATATGTGCTATGGTATGCTCATATAAATATACATACACCAAGTAAATTAATACAAGCAGAAACCATAGCCATTGGTCTACCCTTCAATCTTTTATTCCTCTTCTTTGAGTGCATGGTGCCAGAATTTATATGTGTATACGTACAGATGTGAATTTTTCTAATAAAGGATAAATTTTCAGTTTTTCAGTAAAAACTAATTGATAGTATAATCATGACCCAGAAAAGGTACTGGGTCTAATAATTTGCTGTGGAAAATTCATACATTAACATTAAAAAATAGCTAGAGAGATGTTCAGTCAGGAAAGAGCTTGCTGTCCAAATATGAGGACCTGAGTTTTATTCTCAGAACCCAGATTTAAAAACAAAAGAAAACCTGGGCATGGTGGCACAATTCTGTGACTCCAGAGCTGAAGAGGCAGAGCCTAGTGGATGCCAGGGGCTTGCAGGCCAGGTAGCCTAGCTTACTTGGGGAAGTTCTAAGCCAATGAGAGAACACGTCTCAAACAAAAAATGGACAATACAGAGGAATGATACCTGAAGTTGCCCTCTGACCTCCTCAAACATGCTACTGCCTACTTGTAGGTACACACACACACACACACATACACACACACACACACACACACACACACACTTATTAAAATAAAGCTAGAGTCTTTGTGGAGAGAGTCAATATACTCTCTTAAGTTTACCTGTTTGTAAAAGAGTACAGAGGTCATAAGATCCAGGTTTAAATTCAGAATCTGTCACTACCTGTAGGTTCTCAGGAAACTCATTGAATCTCAAGTCCTTATGTGTGCTTGTGTAAAATGAAGCTAAGACAGTCTGAACCATTTTGTCATGGAGATAAGAGGGCACAGATGTCTCATAGTAGTCTGTAAATAGAGTGGCTTTGAGCACATCCACAGGGACATGGCAGCAGCCACCAGATCTTATCCAGAGGAACCAGACCTGCTGTCTCTCCATTGAGACAACAAGGCCTGCCATCAAGGATAAATAAACTTGCAGACACACAGTTGGGAGTAATACCTTGCCATTTCCCCCTCTTCCTCTATTTTGCCAAATTTCCCTACATTGAACTAACTATGACAAAAAGGAATTCTTCCAATGACTATCCACAATGGATTTAATTTAACTCTAGGCTGAGACCCCACAGAGGAAAGATGGCTGCGTGTATTTGTTGATGTAGACTGGATAAAGCTCATGCAGCCAGGCACAAGAAAGTGCTTTCCCAGAAAAAACAGTGTCTTCCATTTACTGCCTCCGGAACTAAAGCTGCTTTTACTCATTCTATGTCGTATAAAAGGCTTTTATTATATGCTTCTCTCCTTTGTAACACCCCCCACTTTGGGGAAAAATCTGCAGTAATAAGCAAGCCGGTCTTTTAATAGAAGGTAAACAGAGTGGGGTAGACTTAAAACCACCCACTCTTCTTTGTTTTTCCCAACACACAGCATTCCATATTGCTTTCATTTCTTTTCTTCTCATTTCTGTTAATAGTTATTTTTAAAGAATTAGGGCAGAAACAGGTCAATAATGCCTACAGATGCTGCAAATGCGTCAGGCCATCCTCTGCTCAGAGAAGAAGTAAACAGTTTACTGGGCCGAGGTTATTATTCCCAGTCCTTCTTTCAACCACCTATAATCCCATGTGCACCACAGACAGTTCACTGCAGACCACACTGAAGAAAGTGGCCCTGAGTTCAACAGTGCTGGTCACACCAACAGGGAAAGCAGGGGTTCATAGAACCACTCATTTTTTAGGGCACTTCGAGGTCTACAGATAATCATGGATTAAGAAACAGAAAAGAGAAAACAAAGCAAAGCACACAGTCTTTCCTCTTCTGTTGCAAGGTTTTCCTTCTCTTCCTTTCTCAGCCACATGAAGATATTCCAGCTTCTATGCCTCTTCCTATCTTACTTACATATACTTTTCATTTATTCTTATTGTGGATGTATGACATATGTGTGTACAACACAGGTATGTGTACATGCATACATTGGGAATCAGTCCTCACTTTCTACCATGGACAGTGATCAAACTCAGTGTTTTAACCTGCTGAGCCATCATGTCTGCTCACCTTATATATTCAGACAAGGTCAAACCATCCTCCTGCATGAACCCCTCCAATGTTAGCCCAACAGCAGATGCTTGGTTCTCCCCATCCGTGTTAGTCCAAAGGCAGATGCAACACAGACTCCACTGACCTCTTCCTGGAGCTGAAGTCTGAGCTAAGGGCAGCACGCTGTCTTCCTGAGCATTCCCCAGGAAATTCACTTTAAAATTGTGAGATGCCAGAGACCAGGGTCTAAGCACACCCTCTTGACTACTTCACATCCCTGGGGCTTCTGTGTTTGGGGGAGTTAGGGCAACAGAACTGAAAATCTTCTTTCAAACTACTCTCTGTGGCCTTCTTGCCTTAGAAAGATATATGTATCAGTTCCCTTTTTGAATGGAATTTTAAAAATCATCTACCATTCCCCTGGTAGCCTGAGAGAGGAAAGGAAATGAGATCTCAGAGAACACCAAAGATGAATTTACAAAGGCACAAAGGAGGGGCCGGAGAGACAGCGCAGTATTTGAAGGCAGTCACTGCTCTTACAGAGGACCCCAGTTCAGTTCCCAGCACTCACACTGGGTGCCTTATAACCACTAGGAACTCCTCTGCTGGCCTCTTTGGGCACCTGCACTCACATGCACATATCCACATATAGATACACCCATGCACATAATCAAGATAAAATAAAAATTGTTAAAAAGCAAGAAAGCCTTAAAGACTGGATTTAAAATAATGATCTAACAAGCAAATATAACTGTATCTGAGCTAAAGCACCTGCCATTACCTCCACCAGTCCAACTATGCCTAGGCAGCTGGCAAATCTGATGATTGAAAAATCTACTATGATTCCCAAGAGCTCAATAAATGAAGTACAAATATGCTACAGATTTGATAACTAGTTAGCTGCCTACTAAGTCTTGTTATAACCCTTTTCAGAAATCAGAAAGATGAGACATCAGAATCTCATTCTTATTAAAACCACCTCAGGCTGCTTTATTTATTTTCTGACATTAAAAAAAATATTTTGCCTATCTTATTTGATAAAAGTACTTCATTTAGTGATTGTAAGTAAGAAAAACCCATATTTAGATTTTAAATTTATATATAACTTTCATTTATATTTTAAAATAAATTCATAGTTCATGTTCTTCTATCCTATTTTATGTTTTCTATTTAGTTCCTCCATTTTTCTATTTTTTCCCTAGGTCAACAGGAGGGAAAAATACACATGTACATACAAGCATGTGCATGTGTGCCCATGCACACAAACATTCACAAATCTCTGTTTGCTTTTTGACATGGGGGTCTCAGTCTGTAGCCCAGACTAGCCTCAAACTCATGGTTATCCTGCCTTAGCCTCCCAAGTGCGAGGATTACAGTCTTAAAGCTCTCATACACAGCAAACACTCATAAATCTTAAGTAAACATTTTTAGAGATAAAAAGGACAGAGATTACAAAAATAAACAGAATTCATTTATTTCATAGTTCAAAACAAAACTTCTAGATCAAAATATTCATCATTCTTCCCCTGTACTCACACTGGGTATTTTTCAACTTTTGGTTTATCATTCACACAGACAGCAGGAGCAAATGCACACAAACGGTGTAGAGAGATAGCTGGGTAAAGAGCAATGCCTAGCTCCCTCTAGGACCCAACAAGCCTGGGTCCTACAAGCAAATGTCTCCAGCCTTTGAGTCCATCACCAGCATCCCAAGTCTGACTATTTATTAGGAGAAAAGTACAATTTGTGAGGACTTGTGTGGCTTGGCCTGGTGCCTTGCTACACATTTAACTGTGTACTTAATCTCCCAGGGCTGTGCCTACTGTGGCATGCCTGCTATTCTTTGCCATCTGGAGCCTGGAGTTGATATTAACTTGAACCACACATGCAAAAGAAAAGAAAAGAGAAAAAGAAAAGAAACCTCTCTCATTCACACTTAACTGAAATTGGTGGCTGAACAATGCAGTATGCTGCCCAGGCGTTCACGCTTGTAAGAAAAGGGAGGGTACAGTACGAACCTTCTCCTTTGTTTTCTGGTTCTCTGCTCGAAGGTCTTCATATTCCCCTATTGCTAAAAGAAAAAAAAAAGAAAGAAAGAAAGAAAGAAAGCAACGTTACAACTCTCAAAAGTTCACTGTGGGAAAACCTGTGAACTCAGCTGACCCCAGTAACTCTTCACTACATTCAGCAGAGTGGAGAGATCACCAAAGGGCTTCTGCTTTCAAGGCTCTGAGCCCACCACACTGAATTTCAGAGTTATCAGGAAGACCCACAGGCCAGAAGTGACATCGGAAAAGTCCTCCTCTGTGATCTCAGTACTTGCCTTGTGAGAGCACTCAGGCCCCTCCTCTCCCTCCCAACACTATCCATCTGGGTGCTAAAATCAGAGGTTTACTTAGAAATTAAAGTAGGCTTGCACACTCAACACAGTATCATTTGTCTATTCAGAACTGAAGGTTTATGGGATGGACATTGGACTGAGAATATCTGTTTCCAGACAAGACAGGCAGTGGCCGTGCCATGGCCAGAAACTGGCAACCTTTACTTCACTAAGGTGGGAATGCAGATTCCCAGACATGTGGGCAAGTGCTCATGAAGTAACCTGACCCCATCCCCGAAGTTCATATTTTAGTAAAACACCATTTTTAGGCTTCCTCAGAGTTGAGCCTAGGAAGTTTGGGACAATGGCCTAAGATAACAACGAGGCAGAGCCTCTTAGACCAGCCTAGTTAGTTCACCAGCCACTGAACAAGCCTGTCACTGAGAGCTAGGCTATCACTAGGCTGCATGTTCACCTTTGTAAAACTTTTAATTGGGATTTATCTTCTAAGAGTAGCTCAGTTTTTGGTTTTTTGGGGTTTTTTTGTTTGTTTGTTTTGTTTTGTTTTTTAGGTTCCTATTCCTATTAATAATCTAAAGACAGGAATAAAAGTCTGGGGCCAATAACTTCAATGGCATCCCAGATGGGCACCAGGCAGGGTGACACATGCCTGTAATCCCAGCATTAGAAAGACTGAGGCAGAAGGACCCACGCTGGCCTTAACAACCGTGCCTCAACCTTCCCTCCCTAAAAAGATCATCCCGTATTACCTGGTCATCAGCTCTAGCAATTCATGCTTACCACAACATTACAAATCAAGCCCTTCACACGGTCAAGCAGCGATTGAAGGGCTGGGGACTCACAGCAGAGCGCTATGGTACACACTTACAGACGCTACACACCCACCAAAGTCCTCAAGCATTAGACCACTCACAAAGCAGGTCTGAGCACACATGTAAAGACAGAGCCCTTCAGAAAACATTTACGTTTTCAACAGGAAAGAGTGGATGATAGACAAAGTGAAGCCCTCTGCCCTGGGCTCATCAATGCTCATCACACACATTCAAACAATGGAGTATGAACCAAACTGCCCTAGGATCTAGAAAATCATTGAAATGTGCCCCCTTTAACAGAAACAAACAAAAACCAAGAAAGAGATTTCCAAATATCATTGATGCTAATGGGTAGTAGACTATGGTCATGGCCCCAAATATCATTATTCTACCTAATACAGCTTCAAAACATAAAGATAAAAATATCTTATAGACAGATTTGACTTAAATTAGTTAGCATTTAAATACACCTGCAGGGCTAAGCAGAAGGCTCTGCTTGCCACAGAAATGTGAAGAATTTAGCTCAATTCCCCAGAACCTACATAAAGATGGGCACAGCAGCATACATCTCTAATCCCAGCATTCCTAAAGAGAGATGGGAGATGGAGATAGGAGAATCCTTAGTAGCTTGAGGGACAGCTAGCCTGGCACATACAGTGGTAAATAACAAAAAAAGAACCCCTATCCCAAACAAGGTAGACTGTGGGGACTGCCCCCCAAGGTTGTTCTTTGACTGCCTTGTATGCCTGTATCCACACACATATATATCATACTCACACCCAATTTTTTTTACTTAAAAATTTTAAAGTATCTATAGATGAAATTTAAAAATCAAAATTGGGCCAGTGAGATGGCCCATAGGGTAAAAGTACTTGCCATCGAGCCTGATAACCTGAGTTCAATTTCCAGTATCCACATGGTGAAAGGAGAGAACCAACTCCCAAGTTGTCCTCTGACTTCCACATATGCACTATGGTGTGAATGCACGTGTGCACATGCGCACGCGCGCGCGCGCGCGCGCACACACACACACACACACACACACACACACACATTGATTTAACACTGAATTATTAGTGACCTACTTTACTGACATACATATAAACAGTAATGGCTTATAAAACTATAATCTCATATTGACATTAAGAAATAAGATTTTTTTTTTCTATTTACAAGATCAAATAATGACTTGGAAAGCTTTTCTAAAATACTCACACCACGCTTCCATTATACTGCCAATAGACTCAGACGAAACATGATAAACTCCTAATTGCTGGCTCTTTGTTAAAAGCATTAATTAAGAACCCTTCACCTATAATATTTTAATAGAAACCACAGAAAAGATGCTTTCTTATAACTATGTGCAACTGTAACATAAAACAAAAAGCAAGTACCTAAGTAAGGGAAAATACAGAAAGAGTATAATGACCTTGGTTACAGTTGGGGATAGCAGGGGTATGAGTCACAAAAGGAAAGAAAAATGTTTATTTCATTGAAGTTAAAAAAACACAGCTCACTCCTAAAAAACATTCATGCACACACACAAATGCAAACATATGAATATGTATCATCCTAATTAAGGTCTATTGTTGTCATCATCAATGAAATGGCCTCTATTACTAAGGTACTTCTTTTTTTTTTAAATTATGTGTATGTGTGTTTGTGCAGTCTCCTGCAGAGGCCAGAAGGAGGCACTGGATCACCTAAGGCAAGAGTTGGGGGTGGTTGTGAGCCACCTGATGTGGGTGCTGGAAACCAAACTCAGGTCCTCTGTAACACAGCAGCAAGTGTTCTTCACCTCATAGCCACCTCTCCACCCCCTCAGCTACTTCTTTTATGGCATGGTAAGAGGCTTCACAAAAAGCATTCTTTTCCTGCTTCTGAACTGGCTAGCAGTTTGAAACATTTAAGGTAAGTGTGCACAGCTCAAGTTTGGCAAGAGCTATCCTTTGAAGCAATGCCTCATACAAACATGACAGGAAAGACAGCTCTGAAAGACTTTACACCTCAGTTTACCAGCTTTATGTATGTCACCATACAGACAGAACAGTAATTAAATGAGCACATATTGGCTGGGAGTCCCTGAGCAAGCCAGTTCATCTCACTGAGCCTCAGCTTCCTGGTATGGATTGGTAGTCTTATCGTGGGGAGTAAATGAGTTAACATATGCGTATTGTCCATTATCAGCCATGGTAATTGCTACCAAAACTGCAAAACTTGCCAGATCCTGAGTGAATAACAAAAGAATGTCCTAGGTTTCAAGGTTACATTGACCACCCCCCTAATCAGGAGACTACTATCTCCACCAAGCAGGAGTGGGGAAGCAAGCTAACACATTGAAAGCCATTTGTCACAACGAATCCTGGCAAGGGTGTGGAAGCATGCCTGACAACCAGACTTTTCAATACACCTGAGCCAGCTGGAGAGCTTCGCAATCACGGGCCCTGGACCCCTCTCCACAGTGGGTGCCTCTTCCACCCCAGGGTGATTTGCTGAGTCTAGGGTGAAGTTTGGTCATCTCTTCTGCTTTGTTTTTAAAGAAGTAAGCTCCCTCATGTGCAGTCAGTGTAAGGAACAACCGCTTAACTGTATGAAATAGACGAAAAGAGAGGATGTTGGAGAAAACAAGAAGAATATTGGGCAGAGCACGCGTTTCAAGAATCACGCTGGTTTTCCATTTTCTAAATCCCTAATGCTGAAGGAAGCCATCTGTAGCAGGCTTTCTCTTTGAGCCACCAACCAGCTCCCAAATAAAGACTCAGAGACTTATTATTAATTGTGAATCCTTGGTTTTTAGCTTAGGCTTGTCGCACTAGCTCTTATAACTTAATTTAGCTGTTTCTGTTCATCTACGTTTTGCCTCGGGGCTTTTTACTTTTCTTTCATTCTGTATGTCCTGCTTTCCTGCTTACTCTATGTCTGTCTGTCTGGCCCCAGGTAGCCTGGTTGGCTTCGCCTTTCTCACTGCCCTCCAGCCCCGCCTATCCCTCCTCTGCCTAGCTATTGGCTATTCAGCATTTTATTAGACTAATCAGGTGCCTTAGGCAGGCAAGGTGAAACAGCAACACATCTTTACATAGTTAAACAAACACAGCATAAACAAATGCTACACATCTTTACATAGTTAAACAATTATTCTGCAACACCAACAAATGTAACACATCTTTATTTGGTTAAACAAATATTCTATTCCACAACAGCCCTTTTCTTCCCAAGTCACAAACTACGACACAGCCAGCCCAGGAAGCAATGAGGTAGATAGACACAGCTGTCTCAGAAACACGACAACTCAACTTCCTAACTATAAACTGCCCACATCCCCTCCGGAGAAGGTCAACAGCCATCACAGTCACCCAGACCTGCCTGTTTTAGCTCTCCAAATCTAGCAAACCTCTGGGTGCCAGCCAGGCCACTTGCCCTGGACCCCTCTAGCATCATCCCCAGATCAACACTTGGAACAATGCTTTCCAGAGTTTCTGGAAATATTTTCTGCTGCACCAATGAAGTCTCCCCAAACCACTCCCTTTGCAATGAAATTTAACTGTCATTTCTTCTAGGAAGCTCTTCTTGTATGTCTCAGGCAAAATCAGCACTTATATCTTAATATGCTACCAGAGTGCACTACTCATACAGAGGCTGAGCACCCTGAGATACCAAAGTCTGAGGTGTGAAAGGCTCCAAACTTGAAAACTTTTTGAAGGCACAGTTCCAGATTTTGGAGCATTTGGGACTTCACATTTTCAAATCAGGAACAATAAAATAGTAAATTCTATACAAATAATCCCAAATCCAAAAAGATCCAATATGAGAAACAAGTATTATACTCTGCTTAAATCCCTGTGCATAACATTATACATTATCTACACGTCTTTCTGCTAGCCTTTTCTCCCCACTCAATTGAATGAGCTCTGCCTATGTCATCAGAATTCCAAACTCAGAGTCCACACCTATGCCGAATGGATGAACGAAAGGCTCATACAAACATATGATGCAAAATAATCAAGCCAAATATATTAACATCTCCATTTTAGAAATGAAAATATGGATGCATAGAGATGTCACACCTGCAATAGGAAGTGGAGGTAGACCGTGTCTACTGATTCCCAGTGTCACTCATGGCAACTGATGTTGGTAAGAGTAGTATCAGTGTGTAACCTGACAGCACACTAGATGGGAAATAGTCCTTTAGGGTAAAGACTATGTCTTTATCCACCCAGATGTCTGCATCTAGGACAGGGCCTGACTTAAAATAAGCATTGACTGAGGAGGGAGAATGAATCTGCATTCACTTGAGCATATCCTCAATAGTCAAGCATTCTCTTTACCAGGCACAGTCTATCTATCTCATTGTATGCTACATCAAGACACAATAAAAAAAGGTAGTCTTAAATAACAAACAAATGTATCCAGAAAGAAAAGCACAGCAACACTGTATCCTGACATTTCCTAATGCAGATTTGTATCCATGGCTGAGTCTGCCTGTCAGACTCAGGGAGCCTTGAAACCTTGCTAATGGGAGATGATGGCTAGAGTCATAAAGGCGCTGTTCAATTAGGACAGGCTCCCCTTCTGCTCATGTCCCAGTGGATCCTCCACTTAGAGCCAGAGTTGAGAGGGAAGCCATTTATACCTCACTTGTTAATTAAATCATTATAAAAGCCAGGGGTGGGGGACCTCCAGGAAAGCTGATTTAAAAAAAAAAAAAAAGGACAGACTTCTTATCAGGAAAGGAATTGTGGCAGGCCTGAGCTTCGACAACACTGGGTGGAACACATGTCAGTGCTAATAAAGAATAATGTTGAAGAACTCTCAATAAGCCATATGAATGGCTTCAAATTAAACAACAGGAAGGAAGGAAACTAAGTATCTTTACAGTCTATATATCTATTACACATATACATATATTAATGTATACTACATATATGTATGTCTGATTTCTAGCATATAGGCTTGTACATCACACAATCTCCATAACAACAACAAAAACCAAATAAATGGCACAGCAACAACCCTCTTAGATCCATCAGAGAATTGAGGTCACAGGGCAAGCCCCACCCCTGCCACTGGAGACACAAGGGCAGCACAGAGGCATACAACTTATAACAGTGAGTGCCTGGAACTAGAACCCAGACAGGAAAATCTAGGCTGTATTTGCCCAAATGTGGAGGCTTGATTTGTACAGATTTGAGTTTAAAATGTCCTAGAGGTGGGGAATTGGAAGGATAGGTTAGTAGAGAAAAGTTTTTGTTTCATGTCCTAGAACCCTAAGAGGTTCCTGCTACTTCCTTTATGTAGCATGAATCTTAAAGAGTCTTATTAATAAAAACAAACCTGAGGCCAGTTATTGGGGTGAATGATGGAAGATCAGAGAAGCAGAACAAGCCACAGCTAACCTCACCTCACCAGTTCCTCAGCTGATCCTGTTTCCTCAGACTGGAAGCCTCTGTGTCCTTATCCAAATGAATCTCAGCTGAACTGCTTCTCGAAAGCCTGAATGCTTAACCAGCCTAGTTCCTGGTTTTCACGCCTTATATACTTGCTTTCTGCCCTCACTTCCTGGGATTAAAGGCTCACTTTCTGGGATTAAAGGCATGTGTCACCACACCTGGCTGTTTCCAGTGTGGCCTTCAACTCACAGAGATCCAGATGGATTTCTGCCTCTGGAATGCTAGGATTAAAGGTGTGAGTGCCACCATTTTCTAGCCTCTGTATCTAGTGGCTGTTCTGTTCTCTGACCCCAGATAAGTTTATTAAAGGTGCACAGTATTTTGGGGAACACAAACCACCACATTAGATGTAGCTGTTCTATAAATGATGCTCAGAGAACTCTGTTCCTGACTTTTTTTGGACACAGGGTCTCTCACTACATAGTCCTAGCTGATCTGGAACTCACTACATGGACCGGGCTGCCCTCAAACTCACAAATATCCACCTGTCTCTGACTCCCTGTCCTATGATTAAAGGCATGGCCACCATCCCCAGCTTGCCACTCTGTTCTTAAGACCTGATCACAAGAGAAACTGCTTTACCAGAGCCTAACACCTTGGAGGAGGGAAGGACAGAGAATTCATGAGACCATAGACCCAGGGCAGGTTCTTTAACTCCCTATCCCAGGCCTATGATGTAATCACAGAACACAGAGACAGCCAAGCCTTACCAATACAAATGTTTACAGATTTTTTCATAATTAACGAAATTTAGGACCACCCAAGATATTCTTTAATAAGTGGATAAATAAACAAACTGTGGTACATCCATACAAATGGAATATTATTCAGCGAAGCGATATGAACTATCAGGTCACAAAAAGACCTACCTAGTACTAAATGAAACAGTCACTATGAATGGCCACATGCATGGCATGAGTCCAACTACAATGTTCTAGAAAGAGCAATAAAGGGATCTGTGGTCATTAACAGTTTGAGAAAGGAGCAGTGAGTAACTAGAGTGTATGGAGATCCTGGAGCAGGGAAGCTATTCTGTGTGACATCTGCAATGGCGGGTCCACACCTACTGCTTAGACCCCACAAAAGTCCAGTACAGAGAGTGAACCCTGGGCCAGCAAGAGGAACTCGCTGGTAAAGGAGCTTGTCACAAGTCTGGTGACATGAGTTTGAGGCCCAGAACCCAGGAAAAGGTGAAAGTAGAGAATCAAATCCACCAAGTTGTCCTCTGACCTCACCATGAACTCCATGGCACATCTATACCCACACTTCATACACACACACACACACACACACACACACACACACACACACACACACCTGCACACATACACCTGCTTCTGCACATCTGCAGCTACACATACACACATACATGTAGTGGGTAGCCATTCCAGCCTTGGCCTGGAAGTTCCAACCCCCACTGAGGCTTCGATAATGGTCACGCCCACAAGGCAGAGCTGAGGGAGGAAGCTGAAGACCCAGGATCGAGAGGAGAGGCTTCTCTTGGTTCCAGGACCCTGGACGCTGGAGGTGGACCGAGCAGAGTTCTCCAGAGAACACCGCCAGACTGAGCCATACATTTGCAAGACCCTGCAACCTATCCCTTCATTTGTAAGTTACCCCACAAAATAAACCTCCCTTTTAATTACGTAGCATGGCCTTAATAATTTCACCAATACATACACACCTGCACAATATACCTATACACCTGCATAACACACACCTACACACGTACATACTCACATGTACACCTGCACACCTGCAGCTACATACACACACACACCTACACATGTACATCTACACACCTGTAGCTACACACACACTCACACACACACACAGCTCACACCTCACACCTACAGCACATACACACACAAAAAAATTAGATATGTTTAAAAAAAGCTGCAAAGACAGCACAGCCAGCAGGGGATTCTCTACAGGATCATCATGAACACTCAGATCCCAAATGTTTCTTATGGTTGATTGTTGTCTGTTGGGCTTGGAATTCCAGAATTTAGAGGCAGGGGCAGGAAGACCACTGCAAATGTGAGGTCATCCTGACTTCATACCGAGTACTGGGCCAGCCTGGACTATAGAGTAAGAACCTGTTTCTAGGAAGGAAGAAAGGAAGGAAGGAAGGAAGGAAGGAAGGAAGGAAGGAAGGAAGGAAGGAAGGAAGGAAAAAGGGAAACACAAAATGATTGGCTATCTACCTATAACCAGCAATTACCATCCTGTAACCTTTTGTCATCTCTAGATTACTTATAGTGTCCAATTCAATGTAAATTCTATATAAATAGTTGTTATATCACAATATTTAAGACAAATTATAAGAAAACTTTTTATCAAGTATTTTCTTTTTAAAATTGTATATTTTTTTTATGTGCAGGGATGTTTTGCTTGCACACATGTCTGTGTACCACATGTGTGCCTAGTGCCTACGGAGGCCAGAGGAGGGCCTCAGATGTTTTCAATCTGAAGTTGATTGAATCTATACAGTGAGATCCATTGACATTATGGGCAGGGGCTCCAGAATGTGAAGAGTTCCTATATATCCCCTAATGCATTTTGCATTAGTATGGAATATTTGGTAAATTCTGGGCCCTAGTCACACACTGTGATAACCCAAATTCCACATTTTATTCAGACTTCCTTATTTTATCTATGTCTGTAGAAGCATTTTTCTTTGGGATGCCAGCTCACAAAAAACAACATGGAGACATTATTAATTATGAAAGCTTGACCTATAGCTTAGGTTTGTCCCACTGGCTTTTATAACTTAAATTATCCCATTTATATTAATCTATGCTTTGCCTCGTGGCTTTTTAACTCTCTTCCACCTTGCACCTCTTGTTTCCTCTCTATATCCCCTGGCATTTCTCTCACGACTAGATTCATCTCCCCCTCTTCTCTCTCTGCCTGGAAGTTCCGCCTAACCTCTTCCTGCCTAGCTATTGACCCTTCAACTCCTTATTAAACCAGTCAGAAGGTGCCTTGGCAAAAACACATCTTCACAGTGTACAAAAAAGATTATTCAACAACATATGTCCTTTTCCCAGTACTGACAATGAGATTTCACACTCCATTTGAATGTCTTACATCCTTAGGCCCTTCTTCGCTTTGGTCCCCACTTTCATGACTTTGACAAATTCTTCTTATTGTATTAAAGCACTTTTCTTTTTTAAATTTGGGGGTAGGTTGTTCATTTTGAGTTGTTTTGTTTTGTTTTTCCAGTGAGATGGGAGAGACAAGGCCTCAAGTAGCCCAGGCTAGTCTCAAACTCACTGTATAGATGAGAATTACTCCGAACTTGAGATGCTCCTGTGGCACTGCCATGCCTGGACTGTTGCCTGTCCCTTTGCTGAGACCTTGACAGCTTAAAGGAGTGAAGCTACCTCAGCCAGATTTTTTTCTGATGTTTTCGTTAAGAGTACATGGGACTTTGCCAGGCAGTGGTAGTACATGCCTTTAATCCCAGCACTCAGGAGGCAGAGGCAGGCAGATCTTTGTGAGTTCAAAGCCAACCTGGTATACAGAGCGAGATCCAGGACAGCCACCAAAACTATACAAAGAAACCCTGCCTCAAGGGAGAAAAAAAAAAAGTACATGGGACTTAAAGATTTTTAAGAGAAAATCAGAGATAAAATGTCAGTTTCATCACATCCCACACACATTATTTTGTGTTATGGGCTATGTCTTGTTTGTTTTTAATTGCTCCAACATTGGGCAGTGGACAACTCTTCAGTTGGCTTCTATATCTCTTGTTGCCAACATGTGAGAATATTAGTTTGAACACTTCCTTAGTTTTGGGAACCACAGGATGTCCCCAGGCTCAGCTTGCATATTTGGGTATCTTGATCATGAAATCAGCCATTTCCCTTGGAAGCCCTATTTCTTTTTTGGGGGGCATTATTAGCACCCATGTTCTGAGTGATAAATATGTTCTAATATATCTAACATAAACAGGCATATTTCTATATGTAACAATCTATGTCTACACTAAGCTAATACAAGTTCATATAGATGGCTTCAACTCTAGTCCATTACCAAAAGCATGATTTTTAATAAGAAAAACAAAACAAAACAAACAAAAAAAAACAGCCTTGGTTCTCCCAAGGTCAAGGTATAAAACTTCTCTTTAGAGCAATAGTAAAGTATAGATTGAGGAAAAATGGGTTAGGAGAAAGAGAACATTGTATGTTTCATTTTTATGTTATGTTAATATTTTTAAAACAAAAGGAAGATCCAGTTCCCTGGGAGTGGTGCTAATAGAGATGGGAGCTCCAAGCGCCAGGCCTGGCTCCAGCCCATGGAGGCCCATCTCCTGGAGGACCTGGACATTGTCTCCATCATACTGCTGACGACCTTGGAAGTAAACTAGTTCTAAAAACCAGCTGGTGACTCAGAAGCAAGCAACTCCTGGACCACACTTAGAAAGACAGTGCTGAAAAACCACGTTTGTGCATGAAGCCATGGCATTTCAGATTGCCTTCTCCTGAGTGGCTTTGAATGGACTGCCCAGGACTGGTACCTCAGCTTCACGTGCTAATATGGCCATGCAACAGGCCCTTTCTATCACAACAGTGCCCCGCTGTTTTCTCCCCAAGCTAAAGGACTCCTGGACAAAAGCACCCATGAGTCACTAGCTCTAGGAAGAAGCTGAATCTTAAGAATCAGCTTTGTGTTAACCAACCCTAAGTACTGGAATTTGGTGATAAATGCCCATAATCTGAGTACTTGGGAAGTAGAGGCAGAAGAATCAGGAGTTCAAGGTCATCTTCTGCTCTACAGACTTCGAGGCCAACATGAACTTCCTGGGACCATGTCTCAAAAAATAAAAATCTTACCCTAGAATATTTGTTTTAAGTAGCATTTGCCCAAGAATGGCCATCACTTTTGGTTTTCATTGTCATTGTTTGGTCTTTTCTGAGAATACCTTTATTAGGTAGTTCAGTGGCAGAATACTTGCCCAACATATATAAGGGTTTGGGTCTCATCCTTAGCATTGAGAAGCATGAAAGGGGAGAGAAGAAGAGGGAAGAAAGAGGGAAAGGCACACCCATATTTTGAAATGGCAACCACTCTTCCACACATCACCAGATTCCAAACAGCACTGCCATGTAGCTGGAGACCTTTTCTCCAGCCCCCGCCAAGCCCCGTTAGTCCAAAAGCCCACTTATAAAATAAACACACACACACACACACACACACGCTTATATTATTTAAACTGCTTGGCCATTAGCTCAGGCCTACCATTGTCTAGCTCTTACTCTTATATTCAGCCCATTTCTATGAATCTATACTTTGCCATGTGGCTCATGGCTTACTGGTACCTTACATCTCCCTTGTCATGTCAGCCGCTGGCAGGTCTCTCCGCCTCAGTCTTCTACTTCCCAGAATCCTCTTCTCTACTTGTCTGACCTATACTTCCTGCCTGGCTACTGTATTTTATTTATACAGAGCGATAGCCATAGCACTGCCATGTTATGTTGACCAGCCTAATAGTTATCTATTGCTTGGGTCAGACCCTTCAATGGTGGTGGCCCATTCTGCTTTGGACAGCAATAGTAATGCATGGTTTTTGTGGAGGATGCCATTCAAGCTGCTACCTGACCAAAAGGTCATATAAGTCAACCAGACACTCCTATTGGATTATATACTGTCTCCAGACACAGAACTCATCACCAGCAGGAACCAGGCCTTATTCACTGGTCTCTAATGCTTGCCCAGTGCCTGGCTATGAATATTCAGTGTATGCGTGTTGAATAAATCACACAGAAAGCCGTGTACCTTCAACAAATGCTGAACTAAGTCTATCATTTACCAAAAGAATTCTACAGAGAAAGAAAATTGTATGATGTTTTGTAAGGGAAATGTCCACTTTGATAGCTGGGAAATATGCATCGGAAATAGTATCCTAAGTTGCCATTTCTCCATGCATTAACGATGTCAATCAGCCCAATAAAATAAAGCCCATGGAGAAAAAAAAGACAAAAGGAGAATTACCTCATTACCTCAGCATCTGCTTGAACATAAAAAAAAAAAAAAAAAAAAATCACACACTGGCTAATTTTTTTTAAGGGACATAATATAACTTTCTAGAAAGACATAATATACCTAATTATACCATTCAGTAGACAGGAACATACAATGTTGTGAAGTAATTCAGAAGTGGGTGTGCTTTCTAAGACACGGAGCTTGGGGAATGGTACATATAAATTAGTGATTGTTCATATTATGACAGACTCAGTCATTGCACTTCACAACTTCCGTCAAGCCCAACCTTATTCTCAGCACTGAGGGCTTCCCATGAGAGAAGATTATTGTCAGTTCTGCAGTACACACAGCAGCCTCCTTCCTCCCGGGCAATAGGTTCAAGTTTTAGACTTAAAACTCATTAAAGGGGGAACCACATGAGGAGACAAAAACGGCCAATAAATATGGAAAGACTCAAACTTCACTAATAGTCAGAGGAATATACATTTTTTTTAAGCTGAGGATGGAACCCAGGGCCTTACCACTGAACTAAATCCCCAACCCGGCAATATACATTTTAAAGGAGGCATTTTGCCAGTTCCAATGTCAAAAATTCAGAAACTTGTCAGGCTGTCCAACTGATAACGATTACTGTCAGCCAATGTTAACCAGTATATGTTGATGAGGGCACTGCTAGGGAACACAAACTGGTACAACTATTAACAGAGGAACGCTTCTGCACTGAATGACATAATTTCATAATACGCATGCCATCAAATCCAACAATCCCATTTCTAAGAACCTATCCTAGAAAAAATAACAGTCTATTTATTTGCATGTCTCTTTGATTAATGACTGTCTACTGGACAAGAAACTTTCTCTAAGAGCCAGGATAGTCTGAGTCACTATCTATAGCTACTTGTTCTAGAACTTGGGCCCCATATGTAAGTAACTGGTAGTTGTTAAAGAGACAAAAGTATGTGTTTACTCAGCATTAAACAAGGAAAATAGAGCAAACAATCAAATGTTCTTCTTGTTCACATTACATGGGGAAATTAAAATTATGACTCACCATGGCAACAACCCACCATCAATATAAAAAAGTGACCTTAGTGTACCCAAAGCCCTGGTGGCCATGTTTACATCCCTAGCTTCCCAGTTAATTCCACAGGTCAAACAGCCATTAAATACTCTTAAGTCTTTATCACTGTCTGTCTGACAAACACATTCTGGTTTCAAGATATGAAAATCTCACCATAGGCTGAACAACCCTAACACCCATGTGACAAGTCTCAATGTCAGAGTGTGTGTGTGTGTGTGTGTGTGTGTGTGTGTGTGTGTGTGTGAGAGAGAGAGAGAGAGAGAGAGAGAGAGAGAGAGAGAGAGAGAGAGGGAGGGATCTCAAGAAACACAAAACTAGGTTCTATTACTTCTGGCTCAAGTCCTCCATCAGGAAAATCAGCCTTTAGAAATACCAAGGCCTGGATTTGTTTTTTAATATAACAGGACAACACAACAGAATGAGCTGGAAACCTAGGAATCCTCCCTTCTTCAAACATCAGTCCAGCAAAGGGCCAGAGAAGGTTTTTGTAAGTGTAGGCATCCTTAAGTGTACTCTGAGAATTACAAACAGAATAAGAGGAAATAATATTTTATTTTGTTTTATAATCATTTGTAAACTCACCATCCATCAAAAGATCTGGTATTGACTAATAGTGAAAGTTATGTTAAGTCTAGGATAATGAATCAAAAGTCTTCATGTTGTGAAACACAAGAAAGTGTTATTCAAAATACTCATGAAATCCAGTTCTCCATTTAAAAAAAAAAAAAAAAAAGACCGACTTGAGAGATTCCACATAAGGCAATCTGTCCATCTACTGGAGTCACAGGTGCTGTGTGGGTTGACTTGGGGCTAATTGTGACAAGAGAGGAAAGTGAAAGCAATTAACACCCATTCAGGGTTTCTAGATGCTAGATAGAGAGAAGCGTGCTACATCCATTTCAGTGAGGTTAGGTAACTCCCCCGAGGTGACACAGTACAGTGCTGTGGAGACCTTTTTGCCCGGAGCGTTGACACTATGGCTGATGGATTTGAAAAGCAGCAGCTCAAGTCCTTGATAGGACCGCCAAACCACCTGGTTTAGCCAGTCTTTAGTCACATGCTCAAGGAAGGGGAGACACCAACTTCACAGAGTTGGTGAGCTGCTGAGCCAAGGGAAGTGAAAGGACCAGACCAGCTGACCACTAAGAAGGGCCCTTCCAGCATCAGCAAGTCCCTCAACGAAGAGCATGCCCTGCACACTTTTACTTCCTAAGCCTATGTGCTTCCTCTTTCTTGACCCATATTTTCAAACCACCCTTTGAGCGGGATAATTAACCGATTTTTTTTTTTTTAAGTGTGTCAGGTTAACTGGTTCTAGGATCTGGCTTTGTTCACCAACGTGCTCATGACAATCATCAGCTATCAAGCAGTAGAGAAAGGCATGCAATACGGCCTGGCTTTCTGGCACCCAACACCAGCCCCGCTCCCTCAGAAAGCCCCATACAGGCAGGGTGTCGAATCACTGACTAATAAATTGCTAAAAATGGGAAGTGATGAGAACACATCAGTGGCCTAAAAAAAATCCCAGCTGGGTAAAGAAAAAGGAACTAGACCGAACCCCCAAAGAAAAGCTGAGAAAGCTGAAGGCCCAGGAATGCTAAAGTGTGCAAGGGTGGGGTCTCAGCGGAGCTGCCACCCAGCGCCCAGCCCTGCTCGCTTCTCCCGCGTGGACTGGGGTGCGAGCCGTGACCCTGTCCATTCCCGATGCGTGCCCCTTCCCCCCGGGCTCGCGATCCCCAGTCCCACTGAGGGGAAACGCTCCGGCTCCTCCGCCCAGGGCTCTGCGTGGCGCGTGGAGCTCGGCGAGCGCTTCACCGCGGGTGAGCTGCGGGGAGACTGCGTCGGCCTCACGATCCCGGGGCCCTGGCTGGCACCTGCGGCAGCGCTCGGAGGTGTCCCGCCCGAGGCCGCGGCTCCCGCACCTGCGCCCGCCGGCCCGCCTACCTTGCTCCTTTAAGCTGGTGATGAGCTGCAGCTGCTTCTCCTCGTCCGAGCTGTTCATTTTGGCGGGTGGGGCTGGGGATAAAAGGCAAGAGGGAGAGGCGAGGGGGACACGGGGGAGGGGGAGCAGAAAGCAAGACGCCGGTGGCGTGGCGTGCGGCTGCACTACCCGGAAGTTGGGATCGCTCCCGCTCCTCCTGCTCCTCCTCCTCCTCCTCCTCCTGGCGCGCAGCACGCGGTGAGATCATCCCGCGTACCTACTCGCGGGCCGCTGCTGCTCCACCTGCGGCGGGCGGGCCTGGGCGCTGGGCCCGGGAGGGGCGTAGGCCTAGAAGGCGGGTCAGGTGTCACGGCCCCAGGGCGCCTGCGATCCTCCCAGGGTTGTGTGCGTCCCTGCGTGTGGCCTCCGCTGCGCACTGCTTCCAACCCCAGTGCGCGCTCCAAGGAGACCCGGCTTCGCCATCCAAGAGCTGGACAGCAGATCTGAGCGGGACCTGACGTCCAGGCTCCTGCCCTAGCTCCCACGCACTGCTATCCGGCCAGGGCTGGAAAACCTCTGTTGTACACGGAGCACCTTAAGGCCAGCTCTCCCAGGAGGTGCATGTTGCGGGCTGTCTGCCTAATTGAGTCACTTCACAGTCCTGGGGGGAGGGCGTGGCAGTCTGGTCATAGTTCCTCCGCGGGTTTCCATCCCTCATACTAATGTGAAGAGTGGGGTGGACAGAACCTGGGCCCTGCTTCACAGGCCTCACCATGCCTAAACTGCTGTGAAGATCATCTGGTTCCGGTGGGAGGACCTTCTGTCTTGGGGAGGCTGGCACTGCATTCTGAATGCCCAAGGTCACTTGGTTGCGTGGCAGGGAGCCTAGTGTGTAATGATACACAGCTCTTGCCCCTCTTAAGGACCATCGGTGTGGTTACCCCCAGCTCTGGGGTAGGCCCTGACAAAGAAAGCCAGGCAGACTTGTCTCTCTTCAATTCTAGTTCTAGTAACCTTTGCTTGAATCTCCAGCACTCTGGAATGGGAATAACAATGCATTACTCTCCAAGAATTTGAAAAATTGAACAGGGAGAGGAATTTGACTACAACATCAAATTCAGTATGAAGAATAGGAATTCTTGTCTAGCATGAGCCAAGGCCTTATGTTCTACGCTGCTGTGTTCTGTGCGATTTTGATTTTATGATTACAGGTGTTATGGCTACTAATTACAAGACAAGAAAGGCACAGTTCTTTATTCCAATCATTAAGCGCCCAAGATAAACCCAAACTAATTAAGCTGCACATCTTGGTTTATGTCATCATCTCTAAACTCATCTAGACCATCAGTGCAGGACTTCTGCTTCCTCACTTCACACTTTAGGAGAAGGGGAAGAGCATTGATTGGCATTTGGATAGATCCTGCAACCAGTATGGCACTCCTTACTACATACCATCTCATGATGACCTTTGAAGTGGGGCAATGGAGTTTTCTTTTTAATCAATGGCAATATAGTATTTTAGAACACATAGTTGAGTTGGTAGGGGGGTCTGGAGTGGCAATGTAGATTTCTGGGTAAAAGGAATGAAAATGAAACTTTATGAAATAATTTTAGTATGGGGATTTTGCTATTCAGTCCTTTCTGAAATGTTTCATAAGATAGTTCAAAGTATTTTCCAGTCAGCTACAGTGATGATCCCAAAAGATAACCACACGGTCTTTCTCCTGGGGTTACCTTTTTTGTCCTCATCCTTGAAAGGATGATGTGAGAGTGTTAGTCAACTGTGTGACCTTACGAAGATGAGCTGCTACCTTGTGTTTTGTAGAATGAATGATAATTTGTTTCAAGAAAAAAAAAAAATACATCCAGGACATTCCAGTGACCAACAATAGCCACTTAGCTTTTGTAGGGCAGCCAGGAAGCTTGTTAGACCCAAGGGGCCAGCCTGTGACTACTCACCAAACCCAAGTAACCAAAAGTACCTTCTCCAATTCCACCACATGGAAGCAAGATGTCCAGTTGATATTTAGATTGGTTTACAAATTCCCATTCTTTTAAATGGCTGATGGAATTGTCAACCCCAATTATGTAGTATAGTATGATGCCTGAGAAGTAGGCAATGAATTAAGGATCCGGGCTCAAACTGAATGTTTTTGTCTCACACTGAATCTGTAGCTCATTGAAATGAATCCCATGTACTCTCTTTGAAATTAAAATATCCACCTGATAACAATGCCCTATTATCCTGAGGGCATGCTATGAATTATTAGGATGCCTATTAGATTTACTTATTGGGATACAGAGCTTCTGTTACATTGTGATTTATTTATATGACATGAATATTGATGGAAAGGATAGACTGATATAATTAGTTTTTGTTCTGCTTAATAATGCATGCAGGGAGTTGTATTTCACTGTGTGGAAGCTGTTATTAACCATCAAACAAAATCTAATTTAAAACATCTTGAAATGTGTGGTTTATATGTACATATACACATACATGTACACACATGTATGAGGCCAGGAGGTACTTCCTAAAGATGAACTGAAAGAAATGTAGCAAACTCAAAATTATGGTCGGCTGTAGGGACAGAAAGCAGAGGAACTGACTCGGGAAGGAGATGGAGTCTGGGAGCACAGTGGCGAAGAGGCTATTTAATTCATGTTAGCTTTTTCAGGTAATTACAACAATGTATGTAATCTTGTAGGGTACAGATAAAACTAAGATATAAGGAGACACTTGTCCTCTTGCCCATCCACTCTATGTTAGGGAGTCAATCTTTAGAGACTTGCCTACAGGGCTATATTAGAAATGGTATGAAAATAGTAACATTTGGATATTATTTGGCAAGAGAAACAAAGTTGTGATACATGACCCACTGTGGGCAAACTTTGAACACATTATCCTAAGTGGGGGTAAGCTAATCAGAAAACCCTAACTATTGCTTGATTGCCTTTATATAAAATGTGAAATATAGCCCCCCAAAAGCTTTTTTATTTCAAGATTTATTTTATTTTTGATTATCTGGATATGTGCATGGAGGTATACATTTGAGTATAAGTGCCCTCAGAACCAGAAGACGGTGGTAGATTCACCTGAAACTGGAGTTACAAGCAATTTCCGGCTACCCGAAGTTGGTGCTGGAAAATGAACTTATGTCCTCTAGAAGATCAAAAGTGCTCTTAACCACTGAGCCATCTCTCCAGCTACAAAAGCTGGGGTTTTTTTGTTTTGTTTTGTAATATTCCCAGAGCCAGATGTAGAGACACACCTGTAATTCTAGCATTTGGGAGGTAGAGGCAATTGGATCACCCATGAACTCAAGGCCAGCTTGAGCTGCCTGTTCCCAAACCAGCCAGAAATGCAAAGCCACATCCTATTCCAAAACAAGTTGGGTATGGTGAAGCACACATTTAAGCCTAGCATTTGTGGACAGAGATAAGCAGATCTCCCTGATTTCAAGGCCAGTCTGGTTTGCATAGAGTTTCAGAATAGCCAGAAATACTTAGAGAGATGCTGTCTCAAAAAACAATAATAAAAAGTCAGAACCAACAACTTCCAAGGGGAAAGAATTAAATAAATAACTCTATTAAAATCAATGTTTCTGACATAAATATCTTAAATTTTCAAAATTGTTCTTTTTACTAAACAGTACTTCATATTGCTTAATCTTGTTCCAGTTTAATGTGTGCTCTACATCAATCAATATATCAATGAATAATTAGCAATTCTTGAATTCTTAGTTGTGTTGTTACTAGTATATGTCTGTTTATAAATGATGCTATTCTAATATATGGCACTTCATAGTTCAAACACTAAAACTAAACATAATATTCAAGTCTTAGAAGTAACTGAAGAGGGCTGAGCACACAGCTCTGTTGTAGAGGGCATGCCCGGCATGCATGCGACAGAGCCAGTTGCAGAGTTAAAAACCAAGAGGTCAGAGCAATAGCTGAAAACCTTACCCTTCACTGCTTCTGCTGTCTTTCCTCTCCGAAAGAAACCTACTTCTGTGTGTCCTGTCTTTTTTTATAGATTTTCTGTTCTGCTTTCTCATTGGTTGTAAACCCAGCCACATGACCTCCTTGTCACTGCCTGTCTGTACAGACCTCCAGGTCTTCTATGGTTGGTATTGAGATTTAAAGGCATGTGTCGCCATGCTGGCTGTGTCCTTGAACACACAGAGATCTACCTAGCTCTGCTTCCCAAGTGCTGGGATTAAAGGCGTGCACCACCACCGCCCAGCTTCTACTATGGCTTGCTCTGACCCCAAGACAACTTTATTAACATACAAATAAAATCACATTTCAATACAAATAAAGTATCACTATAAAGCCCTAAGCAACATACCCTGGAACTCAGTAGAGGAAGAAGAGTAGAACTAATTCTTCTGACCTCCATAAGCACCCATGCACATGCACATGCACACTCACACACACACCATGTACTCACACACTTGATACACTTGATATTTAAGTTAAACCTTAAAATAGTGAAACATTAAAAAAAATGAAAATCTGTATAATCTGAGGTCTGAGAGTTTTTAAATACAACACCAAAAGTGTCATAAATAATACTTGATATTACAGATATAGGTTTGATCAAAGTTAAAAGCAATGAAAGCTTACAAAGAGTTGTGATGTATTAGGAAAATATTTAGAAGTCCATATTTGATGATGAAATATCTGTACCTAAACATAGGGGGAAAACCTCTTAAAACTCAACAATTTTTTTAAATGAATTTATTAATTTAAAAAATATTAACAGATACTTTGTTTCCCTAAAAGAATTTTTTGTTTATTTGTGGTGTGGAAGATTGAACCCAGGGCATCTTATATAATAGGCGACCATTCCACCACTGAGCCATGTTACCAGCTCCTCAAAAGTGTTTTTAAATTTCTTTTTAAATTTGTTTTTATGTTTGCATGTGTTGTGCATGCTCATGCATGTGCAGGCTTACACATCTGTGCATCATGGAGCCAAGGTAAGCCATCTATCACTGCTTTATTCCCTTGAGACAGGGTCACTCTCAACCTGGAAGTAGACTGGCAGCCAGCAAGCCCTACCCACCTTCCTGTCTCTGCACCCCACAGCACCGGATTAACAGCAAATGTTCCTCTGCTCAGCTTCTGACATGGGTGCCGGGATTTGAACCCAAACCCTCACAATAGTTCAGCAAGTGCTCTTACCCCTGAGCTATGTCCTTGGGCACCAGCATGGAAGAGTGAAATAGTACACGTGCATTAGGATGGCTAAAATTAAACAAGGATGACACTAAGTGCTGACAAGGATGGGGTCACACTGTACAGCCCTGGCTGGCCTGGAACGCTCTGCAAATCAGACTAGCCTCAAATTCAGGGAAATCTACCTCCTTCTGCCTCCTGAGTGCTGGTGTTAAAGCTGTGCCATACTCAGCTACACTGGGAATTTTTCAGGATGGTAGAACGTCTATGTTTGGTACTGGGGTAGAAAGTTTATGACTGTATGTATCAGGCAAAATCCAAAAGCATAAATACCACCAGAAATGGACTTTAGCATATATAAATTTAATCTTAAAAAATGCAATCGTTATAGAGAAATTCCAGAATGGAATGCATAAAGTAACCAAAAAGCCCAAATATATTACTAATTCATCATGTTATCCTATTAAGGGGGGGTCCTGGAGTGATGGCTCAGCTATTTAGAGCACAGACTGCTCTTCCAGAGGACCCAGGTTCTATTCCCAGAACCCACGTGGCAGCTCATACCTATCTGTAACTCCAGCTCCAGGGCATCTCGTAACCTCCTCTGGCCTCCATGGCGTGGACCTAGAACACAGACATACATGCAGGCAAAACACAAAATAAAAAAGTAAAAATTTTCAAAGGAAGTGACAAAAAAAAAAGTACTTGAGCTAAGAAACTCAAGAATAAGAATATTTTGACTGGGCCAGGCAGTGGTAGCACACACCTTTAATCTCAGCACTTGAGAGGCAGAGGCAGGCGAATCTCTTGAGCTTGGGGCCAACCTGGGCTACATAGTGAGTTCCAGAGTAGCCAGACTGTCACAGGGAAACCCTGTCTCCACAAAGCAAAAGGGGAGTGGCTAACTGGCGCCACTACGCACTGCTGGGATCTGTGTTGGTGTCCATGGCCTGAGTTACCACCAAAGGCCATGTGGATGCCTGTGGTCTGGACTGTCTCCGAAAACCCTGCCCCACACAGGCCCCGGGAGAGCTGGCCTGCCCCTCACCTAAAAGGGGCTGGTCCCCGGGGAGGCCTGTGATTAACCAACTCAGCTACTACCCAGACCCACATTTAGGGTATTGAGTTGGCCCACCCCAACATCTACTCCATCAATGACGTGTTGGAGCACATGAAGGGACAGGTCCTAAGGAACCATAGCAATGGGAACTCCAAGACTCTGGGCAACCGCAGGATATCCTAGAGGAGTTTTGGTGAGGGTCCAGGATTGATAGTGTGTGAAAGCCAGAGGCCTTGAAACTGACCAACAACTCACTGCAATGAAGATTTGAAAGAAAAGCTGTTTGGGCAGAAGGGCAGACTGTGTGACACACCACAGCCCCCGAGGCCAGTATGACAAATGAATATGTGATGGAGAGGCAGGCAAGTAGAAGAGTGAAATGAGGTCTGTTGTTGTTTAATTATTATCATTATTTTTAATTTTTAATTTTCTTTTTTTGAGGGGAGGCTACAAGGGTAGAGGGAAGACATTGAAGGACTGGGAAATGGGTAGGATTGGGGTGCATGATGTGAAATTCTGGAAGAATCAATAAAAAAATTATGCTACAAAAAGAATATTTTGACTGGATGCTGTAAGGCTAAGAGCAGGAGAAACTGCACACAAACATAAGTCAAGTTGGCAAATTTACCTCATACAGGAATATGGATTTGCAGTTCTAACACTCCCCTCCAGGTGTAGTCTGGATGAATAAATAAATCAATAAGCTGTCAATAACGGGAGGTGGCTTCTCACAGAGAGAGAGCCACAGTCCGCTCTGTTACAGCGTGGCTTTGTGTGCTCTTAAAAATCATACTGTGCCGACCGCACAATAAGCACTGCAGGGGTGATTGGGAAACAAGGTTGGAGATGCAGCACTCCAGACATCCTCCACAGTAGACTAGAAATGACAGAACTTCATAAAAACAGCAGTTTTCCTCAGGCTAAATGGTTGCAGAATGTTGTTCTAAAGTTCTAAATGACATTATTTTATGAGGAAGCACATATCACAGCACAGATGTGGAGGTCAGAGGACAACCACAAGAGCTGGTTCTCTCCTTCCATTGTGAGGGTCCCAGGATCAAACCTGAGTTGTCAGGCTTGGTGGCAAACACCATTAGCAGGTAAGCCATCTCAGTAGCCCCAAAACTATAATAATTAATATTATGATGTTATAGTTCATTTGGCTTTAGAAACATGCAGTTTGTCTGTGAACTTGGTCCTCAGAAATAGTGTGGCTTTTGGATTTGGGTGGAGTGATAGGATTTCCAGACTTCTGAAGGAAAGCTGTTGCAATCATCTGTGGATGGGCATAGCCTTGAGCCCACAGCTTGCTGGCTGGACCCTGTCCACAGCTCCCTCTCTACCTTCCATCCACATACTTCTCATGTTTTTCCTTAATTTGATAGGCAGCTCTCTCAGAGAAAGCATTTAAAATAAAATTAGAATTTCAACACACTAGATAGCCTTTTTCTGCTAACTTCAGTTAAAATTTGAAAATTACATTTATTTATTGTTGGTATGTGTGTAGAGGCACATGTGTAGAGGTCAGAGGACAACTCTTTGTGAGGGTTGATTCTCTCTTTCCACTGTGTGGGTTCTTGTGGTGATATTGTGTTCCCTAAAATATTGTGCACCCTAATAAACTTATTTGGGATCAGAGATCAGAACAGCCACTAGATAGACAAAGAGGCCAGAAAATGGTGGCACACACGCCTTTAATCCTATCACTTGGGAGGCAGAGATCCATCCAGATGTCTGTGAGTTTGAAGCCGTACTGGAAATAGCCAGGCATGGTGACTCACACTTTTAATCCCAGGAAGTGATGGCAGAAAGCAGAAAGGTATACAAGTCATGAAAACCAGGAACTAGAGTTGGTTACTTTTAGGCTTTTGAGCAGCAGTTCAGCTGAGACCCATTTGGATGAGGACACAAAGGTTTCCATTCTGAGGAAATAGGATCAGCTGAGGAATTGACAAGGTGAGGAAGCTGTGGCTTGTTCTGCTTCTCTGATCTTTCAGCATTCACCCCAATACCTTGCTCCTGGGTTTGATTTTATTAATAACACTTTTAAGATTCATGCTACAGGTTCCAGGGGAGTCAAACGCAAGACACCAGGCCTGGCAACAAGTGCCTTTACCCACTGGGCCACCTTGCTGGCTCTTCAACTTCAGTGCCTGTTTCTATTGGCAATTCTTCATCCTCTTTCTTAGCTGGACTCTCACTGCATAGACAGCTAAAGGCTTTGTATGTCAGCTGTGCTTACACCCCTTGGCCCAGCCAATCCTCAATCTGGAAAGAACAATTCCATTAAAATTCTTCATGGATGCAGCTTTCCTTCAGATTACAGGGAAGAATTCTCCTGACTTTTCCTTTTTCTCTTCAATCCATTTGTGTGGCCATCTTCTCATTTCTTCTCAGTCTTTAGGCCTCTTTCTCTTACAGTTTTATCACCTTCATTTGTATATTTTCACAGAGCTATTGCTGAGGGTCCTTGAGGTAATTCCCTTCAATTTCTGGCTTGAAAGTATCCATGATGTTTCTTCCAAAAGCACTTTACTATTCCCCACTAGTATTTCCAGCTTCTCCTCCCCATGCTGTTTACCTTTTGCATTGGTTGCTTGGTGTTTGTTAACTTGGACATTTGAATGTATTAGGAATACTGAAGGTTTTATATGAATATATGTGTCAATCACTCACAGATCTAAAGGTATAAGAAAAAAATACCTTTGTTGGAGAACATATGTGAATGTCTGATGTGTGTGTGTGTGTGTTTGTGTGTATGTTTGTGTGTGTGATATGCATTTTAATAAAGCTTGATTCAATGGTGTAGAGCTTTTCTGTTGATCTGTTGTTCCTTGGGAATAAAACTGGAAAAAAAAAAAGACATGTGTCACACCCCATTTATTCCTTCATATGATAATTTCCTTGAAACAAGTTTATGTTCCCAAAGCATTACACCAGCATGCACACTACAGTAAGAAACAAGAAAGAAAGAAAAAGAAACCCTCAGATGCTGGATTATTGTAAAAAAAAAATCAGCATGAATTCATATTCAGTACAGATACAAAAACTAGAAGTCTTGGTAGTTCTAGTCCAAAGCTAAAGTCTGGAAGATCACTGGAGAGTCACTGGCATTGAGTTTCTATTGAAAGAGTACAGATGCTACTGTCCCATGTCCACAGGCAATGAGAGCAGAGAGAGAGAGACACATTTGCTCAGAAGAAATGAGTTGCATACACTGGGCTTTCCTCTTTTCCTTCCATCTTTCTTCCACCCAGGACTCCCAGCCCACTGGATGGTGTCACCTGCATTCAAAGTGGGCCTCTCCCTCCTGTTTCTGTCCCAAATGTCAATCCTCTCTGGAAACACTCCCATGGACACACTTGAGTCATGCCTCACCAGTCCTAGACACTTCTTGACCCAGTCAGATTGATAACCGAGACCTACCACCCTAAGTGTCGTAGTCTGCTTCCTATGGCTACGACAAAGTCCATGACCAAAAGCAACTTGGGGAGGAAAGGGTTAATTGGGCTTACATTTCCACATTATAGTCCACCACAGAAGAAGTCAGAGCATGAACTCAAAGCAGCAACCTGGAGGCAGGGGCTGAAACAGAGGCCATAGAGGAAAGCTGCTTGCTGGCTTGCTCCCCAGGGCTCACTTAGCCTGCTTTCTTGTACCACCTGCCCAGGAGTGGTACTGCACACAGTGGGTTGGGCCCTTCCATATAAATCATCAATAAAAAAATGCCCCACAGATTTATCCAATGTGACAGGAGCGTTTTCTCAATTGAAGTTCCATCTTCTCAAATACTCCAGCTTATGTTGACAAAATAAAACAAAAAAATACCCAACACACCAACTTTCATTTTGACACTCAATCACATCTCTTATGCCACACTTCTTTCCAAATTAAAAGAAAACAATAATAAGGTCATAATTTAACCTAACGTATTTTCTGTATAACCAGAAACACATGGATTTTTTCCCAGAATATAGTAGCCCACAACTTAAACGTAATAATGTAGAACTAATACCTAAGTTCTGATGTTAACTCAACATTGCATTACATGATAAGAATAAGAAAAAAACAAGGACATGTGCTTTATATGTGTATATATGAACATATATTCATGTCAAAAATAAAAAATGCTCAAGATAAGCCTCATGTCCATAAAAAGGTGGCATGCGCTGTAGCTGGTAATTACAGTGCCCGTCTTCCACTCATTCTGAACTCCCCTTGCCCTCAGCAAGTACTCAACAGGTCAAAACCTAGAGGGTGGGGGATGGGAGTTGTCCCACACCTTCATTTCCTGAAGATTTGGACCACTTATTATCATGCCTAGATTAGGTTGTTGTAGTTTCCTGTTAGTAATCCTGAAGGGTATAGTAATAGCAAAGGTACCCAAAGTGATGCCCTGTGATCCAGGCATTCCTTTC
The DNA here is from genome assembly GCF_903995425.1 of Onychomys torridus. Taxonomy (NCBI): domain Eukaryota; kingdom Metazoa; phylum Chordata; class Mammalia; order Rodentia; family Cricetidae; genus Onychomys; species Onychomys torridus. The sequence continues at coordinate 178,595,761 of NC_050443.1, forward strand.
CTCACCTCCACTGAGGGACTGCAGTCCAATTTCCCTGAGATACTCTGTGACAACCTCCCTTGCTAATTCTCATTCCTTTCTTAATCTGTTGCCTTGGGTCATCAGGAGCCCAAAGTAGGCAGAAAAGTCTCAGCTCTCAGTACAACACATTGTGTGATGTTCCTCCCTGGACAAAATAGGAAGTAAACATTTTGCTAAAGGGTCACTAGGGTGATGTTAAATAATGACTTTCCCATTTCTGCTCCTTGACTGCTGGACTCGTGAATCCTGGCTACAGGGGTAACAGTAACGAATATTAGAAACTGATTCTGAGCATGTACAGCCCTCTGAAGAAATTTCACACACACACACACACACACACACACACACACACACACACACACACACAAGCTGGCTCTGAAACCTTGTCTTCATAAAGCTATCTCAGCATTCTGTCAAGCCAGGTGCTTGATGATGGTGAAGAACACGGTAAAACCCACTGATGCACTTCTTTAGCTGTGAAGTGAGTTCCTTGTTCAAAAGCAATGCTATGGAGTTGGTACACAGTGTATACAAAATACAGTGGATATGATGTTCTGTAAATCTATGGATGGTAGGGTTGGGGAAATGGCTCAGTGGGCAAAAGCACTTGTCATAGAAGCCTGACAACCTGAGTATGGTCCATGGCATGCATGATGGAGGGAGAGAACAGCCCCCAGACGGTTGCTCTCCAACCTCCACACATGTATATATATAGTGGCATGCACATGACCCTACTTATGCATGCAATATAATAATAATAATAATAATGATGATGATGATGATGATGATGATGATTTGATTTAAAAGATTATTATACATAGAATAATTACCTGCTCTAGAAACAAAGGAGTGCTGTCCCTTCCATGATATAAATGACCCAGTGTAATCAACCCGCCACCAGGGGCTAACTGGTTACCCCAGGAATGGTGCCATATTGGTGTTGGTGTAGACTGAGTACTCAGCCCCAGTTGTACCCACAACAATCTTGGTGATCAAAAGTCCATGTTTTTGAGTCCCTGTATAACCTTCAGCCCTACCACCATGGCCATTTTGATTATGAATCCATTGCGAAAAGATAGAGACAGCTGGAGAAAAAAGTTAACTACTACCCATCAAGTAGGTCATCCCATCTACTTGGTTACTGAAGTCCTTTTCTTCTGAGGTCACCTTTGCGGAGCTTTTACGTGGATCACAAACATCTTCACATCCTTTTCCCATTCAGTAAGGTCTATTGTTAACTGAAGTTCTCAGAAGAAAAGCTGTACCTGTGTTGAATGCTTTACAGCGTTAATTAACTGGTCAGGACCTCAGTGGTTGTGGGGTTAGAATGCTGCAGGTACAAAGTCAAATGATCCTGTGCCATCACTGGCTGTCTACCCCTGAGTGTGACCCAGTATCCTGTGACTATCAGATAAATTTGACCATTTTCTCATTTTTACAGAAGAGGCAGATAAGATCATCTGAAGAAATGATGTGTTCTGATTCACATGGATGCTCAGCAGCAAAACTCAGGCTAAAGCCTAAGTGACTTGGTCTTTGTGAATGTAATGTTTTTGTGAATGCATGGAAATTGAAGAAAGGGTGGACATGAAAGACAAAGAAACAGATAAGGAGGAGGGAGGAGCCTGTTTTCCTTGCTGAAGATGATAACGGCTATCATGCTCAGAGGTCAGCATTCTGTGACTCACATTATCTCAGGATTATCATTGCTGTGATGAAACACCAGGACCAAAGGCAAGCTGGGGAGAAAAGGGTTTGTTTGGCTCACACTTCACATCACAGTCCTTCATTGAAGGAAGTCAGGACAGGAACTCAAACAGGGTAGGAACTGGAGACCAGACTGACACCGAGACATGGAGGGGTGCTGCTTACTGACTTACTCTCCATGGCTTGTTCAGCCTGCTTTCTCATAGAACCCAAGGATGGCACCACCCATAAAGGACTCGGCCCTCCCCCATCAATCACTAATTAAGAAAATGCCCTACAGCTGGATCGTATGGAGACATCTTCTCAATTGAGGTTCCCTCCTTTCAGATAACTCTAGCTTGCATAAAGTTGACATAGGACGAGCCAGCACACACACCTAAAATAAGGCTGTCATGGTGATGTTTTTTCTTTAGGCTCAAAGCCAAGAGCATCTCTGAAACTGCTCTTTTCATCCTTATTAGTGAGGTAGGGATTGATAAACACTGACGCTTAACACTGTTGAGTCTAAATCTCTACCAGATCTCAGAAAATTTTTAAGATGGACACCATACATTTACTCTCATTTCCTCAGGTATTTCTTCTGGTTTGCTTTACGTAACCTTTCAGACAAATTTCTGTCTCCTAAATGCTGGCCTTTTTGTTTATGGGGTATAGGTGGATACTCAGTATAAGTTTAGTAGGAAGGGGGAAAAGGTTTGGATATCAACAATGGTGACAATGGTGCTGTGATGTGAGTACAGTTAATGACACTAAACTACACACTTTTTCTTTTCTTTCTTTTTTTTGTTGTTTTTTTTTTTGTTTTTGTTTTTTGGGTTTTTTTTTTTTTTTTTTTTTTTTTTTTGGTTTTTCGAGACAGGGTTTCTCTGTGTAGCTTTATGCCTCTCCTGGAACTCACTCTGTAGTCTAGGCAGGCCTGAATTCACAGAGATCTGCCTGCCTCTGCCTCCCAAGTGCTGGGATTAAAGGCGTGTGCCACCACCACCCAGCATAACTACACACTTTAAAATTACCAAAATAGTACATTTTTTAATCCATGTGTCATTACAGAACAATAAAAAAAAAAAACAAGATGGGTATGACTTGGTAAAAGAGAGCTTTTAGGGGAAAGAAAAGGGAGTGAAAGTCGAGGCTTTGAGAAGAAGTGGAGGGAAGAGGAAATTCAATTATGTCTCAGTGTTGTGAAAACGAAATGCTACTCCACTGACATGTTAACTCCAGAATCGTCTCATTCATCTGTCGTCCATATGCTGGGTTCAAAGTGGATTTTTAAAACTACAGAAGTAGGTGTTCAAGTATATTTTTAAAAAGTTATCTCCTACCCACTGTCAAACCTCTGCTATCTACTCAAGAGTAATTATCACTGATGAGGATATAACTTAGTTGGTAAGGTGTTTGCCTCTCATGCACCGGGTTCAACCCCCAGTAGTGTATAAGGCAAGTATGGAGGTACATACCTGTGATGCTAGTACCTTGGGAGGTGGAAGGCAGGGGATCAAACATTAAAGGTCATCTTAAGCTACATTGTGAGTTTGTACCGAGCCTGAGGTACATGAGACTTTGTCTCAAAAGAAACAAACAAACAAACAAAACAAAACAAAATAAAACAACAAAAAAGGAGAAGGGCAGGTGGGCAGGAAGTCCCACCTCTAGTTGAGGGGTACTGGCATTTTAAAACTTTTAAAAATTATGTGTATATGCAAGGGGACAGGTGATATATGCATGATATATATACTGTGAAAAGTGAAAGGAGGGGTCAGATATCCCTGGAAGCTGGAGTTAAAGGTGCTGGGAAACGAACTCTTATCCTCTGGGGAAGCAGTACATGCTCTTAACCACCCAGCTCTCTCCCTAACCCACAGTTCATTTCTATTAATCTATAACCAGCTTTTTATAACATATTGTGGTGGTATTCCCTCAATGTAATATTAATTTGCCTTATTTTAAAGCTTCTTGGAAATGTATGTACGTGTGTTATTTATATATGTCATAGACATTGCAAAAAAGAGACCTTAAAACCAAACAAAATATATCATGACCTACTTTGATAATCTGAGTCTGAGTAAGATAATTCATGCCAAATTTCTCTTTCAAAACTAGTGAGCACGGTGTGGAACACTCATTCTTGAAATTTGTGCTGAGTGTTTTCTCTATCAACTTGAAATCAAAGAAGTCATTTAGTGGGGAGCCTAGAAGTACACAAATAGCACAGCAAAAGCATCATAGCTTGGATTTATTTTTTTTCTGACCTAACAGAATGGGAAACATCAAAATTGGAAAACTTGCTTCTGATGTTCTTTTTAAAAATCTGACCACAGGGTCTTAAACCTCTGGGTACAAATGAGAAATAAAGTCGAAGTAACCTGTGATAAAAATGGACAAGAAGCAGCAATGAGATTTAATTGTTGTCTTGTGAGACTTATTTTCAAAGGTTGATTTATTTTCATTTTATGTGTCTGGTGTTTTGCTTACATGTATGTTGGTGCACCATATGCATGCAGTGCTCAAGGGGGGCAGAAGAAGGGGTTGGCTGCCCTCGAACTGGAGTTATGGTTGTGAGCTGATACATGGGTGCTGGGAAATGAACCTGGGTCCCCTGCAAGAGCAACAAATGCTCTTTATTGCTGAGTCACCACTCTGGCCCCCTGTGAAACTTCTTAATGAGATCTTAGTTTTACCGTTGGAAAGCAAGAAAAAAAAAAAGATGCTTCTGAGGGGCTCAGAACGCAGAGTGCAGTGGCCCACGCCTGCCTTTTTGGAGTTGGGAGGGTAGGATGGGAAGACAGCAATGAGTCTGAGGCCAACCTGGGATATGCAGTGAGTTTCAGGCCAACTTAGACTGCAGAGCAAGACCTTGTCTCAAAAAACAAACAAGGTAGGTATAGTGGTGTGTTCCTTTAATTCTAGCACTCAGGAGGAAGAGGAAGGTGGAGCTTTGAGTTTGAGGTCAGCTTGATCTACATGTTATGTATACTGAGATCCTATCCTGCCTCAAAATCAAACCAAACCCTTGAGCTATCTCATAAGACTTCCCCCCATGTGTGAGTGTGTGTGTGTGTGTGTGTGTGTGTGTGTGTGTGTATGAAGAAGGGGGAGGGAGAGAGAGAAGGAGAGGGAAAAGGAAAAACAGAAGGAAAGGGAGAGAGAGAATCAATAAGCAATTAATATATTGATAAAGATCAGCAGGACATATTGACAATGTCCAAAGCTTACGAATATTTCTGATGGACTATTAATTCCAACCCTTTCTATAAGAGATGGGGTAAATGTAGAAGCTTAAGTTATGAGGGTTTTAGAAAGTAATTTAAAGTGTGTAGATGAAAGTTGCAAAGGTATAAGAAAGTGATTTAAGGTAATGACAAATGTTTCAGATTTCTTTCCTTCTCACTATGCTATTATTACATTAAGACTACAAAAGTTTAGAATCTAGTTTTAACATTAATCAATGGCGTTCTGATAAGCTGTTTATCTAGCCCTGGTAAAGCCCCAACTCCTATTATCATAGTCCCAAGCCCAAAATTTTAAATTTCCTTTGTCTTCTAAGTATACACTTCAAAGTGCTTCTCATTGTGCTAAAACCACCTTTGTCCAATCTATATATCTAGGCCTCTGGAAAGAGTGTTAATGCTTTCAACCCAGAATCATTTTTTGGGTCCCCAAGAATTTACTATGATTTCAGTACAGATTACAAATAGTGGTAATACTAATATATCTAAAACTTTTATTTCCTTTTTGTAAACTTAAAAATTCAAGTAAGCTTCAGGGAGTTGACTCGGATCCATCTCTCACAAGTCAAATGGACTCCTGTTGATCAACAGTCTAAATTTCCCCACTTGCCTATTCTTGAGAGTAGGAACTCACCCCTTCCCGGGGCCTTGTGGCTCCTCCCTTTTCCCAACCAGCAGGACCATGGGCCTGGAAGTTTCAAGTGTACACCCAAGATAAAGATTTTCTCCTAAGCTCCTTAACTTTACCTTCTGTCTCTAGCCTATATCTGCCCCACCAGATTTCCAATGAACTTCAGACTGCTCCAAAACTGCCTGCAAAGAGCCAGCCCCAGGTGTTGCTTCAGAAACTGTATCCTAGACTGTTCCAAAATGGCCTGCACTTCACTAGCCTTAGGTGGTCTTGTGAAACCTGGCCAGCAAGAGAAGCAGATGTCCCCCAACTCCACTCCTCTCTCCCTTCCCATCCTTTGATCATCATTCCAACCTTCCTGGGCCCCAACAACAATGCCCCAATTTCAGCAGGAAGTAGTTATAGAAGAGATTATGCCACCCCTTATCACAAACAAAAATGCTGGAATGTTTGGTCTCAAAGAAACCTGGGACAGTCTCACTCAGTACCTGGGGCTCCTCCCAGCTCTTCTCACTCCCTACCCTAAACCTCTCCAGTCCAGGGGCTGGGCTTCCCTCCCCCTCAGCCTCTGATCCTTATATAACCTGAGCCATTTTGGCCATTATGTCTCTTGGTCTCCTGACTTGCTCTTGGTTCCTGGTTCCTCTCTCAGCTTCCTCCTCTCTTCTTTCTCCTCTTGCTCCTCCCTCCTCTCCTCTCATGGCCCAGTTCAGTCTGCTGGCTATATTTAGTCTGGACCCTTCCAGATGCCTCTGGCTGTACTTTCCCTCATATCTACAGTAAACTTTCTCTTCAGCTATACCTTAGAGCAGTCATGTCCTCATTCTTTTCATTCAGTAGGAAATTGTATTATGTGCAAATTGGGTAGCTGTTTAGCAGGATGCATTCATTCAGAACAATCCAGAACATCATTAGCAGAAAGGGAAAAGTAATGAGCTCTGGAAACCTCCTTTTCAAATAACAGTGAGAACAGTGGGCAAAGTGGGCAAAGTGGGCAAACTCCTCCTGCCCCAGAATACTGGGAAATAAGCAAAAGTATGTATCAACAGTGGGCTTGTGTTCAAGAAAACTGACTGGATCCTGGGGAGAACAATGTGCTTTATGACAACTTAACGCCTTGTTCACTAGGAACCTCCAGCTGATCCTGCAAGGTCTGAGAACACCCATCCCTGTCCCTCAAAACTGTGCCCACTCAGAGAGTCTCAGACAAAGGAAAAGTACCCAAAAGCCACATCTACCTTCTTGGCGGCTACTGCAGCTCCTTCCCTGAAGTTGCCAGTTGCCCAAGTCCCCATCTAAAATGTTCGGCTTTTGACCATATTTAAGCACAACCCCAGCTTCTGGTGGACACGTCCTCATTCCTTGCCTACAAGGTTTATTTTCCTGCTTTAGTTTGGGGATACAGCTTCTCTGGCCTTGATCTCTGGGACTGGAGAATCTGTCCAGGAGCTGTTCAAATAAATCTGTTGTTATACTTTTTCAATTCAGCTTGATCTAGCTTACTGCAGAGAAACCTTTTATCAGGGAACAGAAAACCTATTACTCACACCATCCCCAGGCCTCTCTCCCTAGATCCACAGTAGCCTTTAAAGCTCTTCAAACCACGAGTCCTGTGGTCATAGTGAAATCAGCTCCTAGCTGCTCTGGAGGAAGCATAGAGGAACCTAGTTTCTCCACAGTCCTTCCAACTACTGTTCTGTAGTTGGCCAGTCAGAAAGGAGCCATAATTCTTCCACAAGCCTTCCCAACGCTGTTGTTGGTTGGCCTATGTGATTGTTCACTGTGAATAATCTTCTCCACAGAATCCCTTTTCTTTTGTTCAGAAGCAATCAGCAGCAACAAAAACACTTGAGGTAACCAACAAGTCACCCAGACAGGTGACCAAGAGGTCCACAGTGACGTAAAGTCCAGAACCTCCCTAGAAATCTAGAGAGCCAAGTGTAGGAATAGGGAAACTGGAGAGGGTCCCAGTGTCCCACCTCTTGACTTCCTGCCTGCAAGGCCTTGAGACTCTGTAATAGGAAGTGAAAGATAAGACTTTGTAAACAGCCACCAGAACGTTTTAAGCACACCAGTCAGTATACACAGAAAACTTCCCTGCAAAGAGACTTACTGGCTTAAACCCATTGAAGCTGGTCAGTGAAGTGGTCAACAAGCAATTTCATCAGTCACATGCTATAAAGAATAAAAACTGCACAGATTAACATCAAGGTAAACAACAGCTATGAGCCGCAGTATCAATAAACCTGGGGACAGAGGAGTACTCAGCTTTTAAAGATGATAGTGTGTTATTTTATTTATTTTTATTTATTTATTTATTTATTTAGAGACTGGATCTTATGCAGCACAAGGATGACCTTAAACTTCGGATCCTCCCTCCTTGTCCTCCCTAGTGCTAGGGTTGCAGGCATACACTGCCACTCCTGGTTTTATGTAGTAGTGGGGAGGCACAAGGATGTCGTGCATGCTGCACAAATGTTCTACCTACTGAGCTATATCTCCAGCACCACACAATATTTTAAATGCCCAAATTTCAACAGACTATCACAAGACAGTCAAACATGAAAATATGGCCTGCACACAGACAAAACAAAATAATAATAAATCAACATTCTGTTCCCAAAGAAAGCAAGGCATTTACTGTTATTTGGCAATTTAAAGCATATTCAAAGAACTAACTAGCACGATGTCTAAAGACACATGTGTATCACCAAATATGGAATTGAATATGAGATAGGAATTATTAAAAGGGACCAAGAGAAATCCCAAAGTTCAAAAGTATAGCAACAAAAATCTAAAATTTGGGCTCAAACCGAAGACTCACATAACAGAAGAAAGAACCGAAGATCCTGAATACAGCTGAACTGAGCTTGTACGGCCTTGGGAAGGAAATGAAAAAAAAAAAATGAGCAAGATACCAGACTGCTGTAGGGCACCATAGAGTCTGTGTGCATGTATGTTTGTGTGTGTACATGTATATTCATGTGTTAGCATGTGTGTGAGGGCAATAAGAATCCTAGAGGGAGCTGGGCATGGTGGTGCATGACTTTGATCCCAGCACTTGGGAGGCAGAGGCAAGAGGATTTCTGTGAGTTCAAGGCCAGCCTGGTCTACATATGGAGTTCCAGGACAACCAGGACTATATAAAGAGAGACCCTGTCTAAAAAAAAATAATAAAAATAAAAATAATGCCCCCCAAACAAACAAACAAAAAACTACAGAGGGGAAGAGAAAAGGAAACAAAAGAATATTTTAAAAATAATAGCTGCAGAGTATGGAGGCACATGCCTGGAATCCCAGCACTTAGGAGGCTGAGGCAGGAGGTTTGCTGCAAGTTCTGGATCAGTCTAGATTTCTAGTTTGAGGAAAGCCTAGGTTAATTAAATTAACAAAAAAGACATGGCTTTAAAACACACACACACACACACACACACACACACACACACACACACACACACCAGGCCTTGTGGTGCACATCTTTAATTCCAGCACCTAGGAGGCAGAGGCACACTCTATGAGTTCAAGGCCAGCATGATGTACACAGTGAGTTGCAGGGCAGTTAGGGCTACATAGTGAGAATCTGTCCCCAAAAATGAAGGAAAAGAAGGAGGAGGAGGACGATGACACAAATGGAAGGAAGAAAGGAAGGAAAGGCAAAAGTCTCCAAATTTGATGAGATTCATGTCTGTAGATCTAAGAAGCTCAAAAAAATTCCTAGTCAGATAAACTCAGAAATTTGTGCCCAAAAATGTCATAATCAGTCTGTCAAAGTTCAAAACCAAAGTGAGAATCTTGAAACAGCAAGAGAAAAAGCAATAGATTATGGGAAAAGATATAACAGTTGATTTCTCACTGTGAACCGTAAAGGCCAGATACATTTAAATTGCCGAATCAGGCACTGTCATCTAGAGCCAGGGATGTAGCTCAGTTGGTAGAGTGCTTGCCTGGCATAAATGAGGGCCTGGGTTCCACCCCCTGTTGCATAAACTACAATCCCAGCACGTAGGAGGTGAAGGCAAGAGGATCAGAAATTCAAGATCATCCTGTTGCCATATAGCAAGTTCAAGAACAGCTTAAGCTAGAAGCCCTATCTCTAAAACAAATCACAACTAAGAATGTTATACCCACAACTATCCTCTCAAAATTAAGCAGATGTTGAGACTTAGCAGGTAAGTTACCTGGAAGTTTTCCATCTATCTATATGAACAAATTGAAAACTGAGGCCACCAGAAAAAACTCTACCCCCTAAATTGGTGAGAAGCAGGTAGGTACAGAGAAGCACTACATATTGGAACACAAGCAAGAAACAGAAAATGTCAGAGAAAACACCAAGATTAGGAAAACTCAAACTATTTGATGAATTAATATAGGACAAACTCGAGCCTTAAAAACTAAAGGCAACCCCAGACATGGGGGAGGCCACATTTCTTTAACTTTTGCCACTGAGAGCCCTACAAAGTTCTCACAGTAAATATTAAAATGCCTTCACACTTCCACCACAGGAAGCAGATGTTAGCCATTTTGGAATATACCTGGCACATTCTCTCCACCTTACCAAGGCATTCCTTCAAAAGAAAGCATTTGACCAGAGTTCAACCCACTAAGGTGTGATCAGAACCCAATTGACAAGGGAATAGACATGCCCAACTCTGTCCATGAAGAAGGGACTCGACAGCTCCTGTAGGCTCTGATTTGAGGGGGAGAATTACCTAACTCTAGTTCCATCTAATCTGCCTTATCAGAAGAGGTAAACTAAGAAACATGCATAAGGTCGTAGGCTAGGGCATAGGGCACTAACAGATGGATGCCTAAATAGAGGACTATAAGAAACTTCCCTCTCTGAACCCAGTACCACAATTCTACTACACAGAACTCCTGTGTAGTAAGTGGATCACAATGAGAGCATTTCATAGTTCCTACTGGTTAAGGAGCCTTTTGAGAAACCCATAGATATCAGAGAAGATCAAGACAAGGACACAGGAGGAAATCTTAATTTCAGATTCATACAGCTACAGCACATAGTGAACACAATCCAGCTTTTAGTCAGAAGACCTCATACCAGATACCTGTTTACATATTTCAAAGGTTTTAACCCACTATATGATGTTTAGCTTTTCACAACAACAAAAAAGTTACAGGCATTCTGAAAACAAAATCCACACAGCTTAATGAGGCAGAGTAGGCCTTAACTTGCTCTATATGTGTGGCTTATCAGACTGGGAATTCAGGTAACTCCCATGAATGGGAGTGCAGGGGCGTGGATGGAGGGTAAAATAACTGCTTGGGGCTGGAAAAGTATCCTGGCAGTAGAGTACTTACCCAGTAAGTATGCAGAGAGCAAAAGACCCTGAATTCAATCTTTAGCACAAGGGCATGCTCCTGTACACACACACACACACACACACACACACACACACACACACACCCCTACACATGCGCATACAAACATAGAGGAGGAAAAGAAACAAAGAAAAGAAAAATAAAAAAATAGATTTTAAAAAAGACAGTGAAAAATTGTGATTTATATGCCAAGAGAACTATTGCAATTTTTTTTTGTCATTTGCTGAAAAATAAAACTCAGGGATAAATATTAAGGAATAAACCTCAGAAATTCACAGTGACTGAAACATGATCCTCTCTCTCCACTTCCCTTGATCAGGTGCCTGAACAACCCCTTGGCTTCACCTCTTCCTTCCCCATGTGCCTTTCTGTCTCCTCTTAGTCAACCAGAGAACTTAGGTCCACTCAGGTCAGCTGAACCTCACCCTCTGAACCAGCGTTGGCTTCATGAGTGGTCTCAGGGCAATCAACACAAGCAAATCCCCCAACATTTTCCACTTTTTCTCTAAATAAAAAGGAAAGGTTTTAACTCTAACATAGTAAAACTATATACAGTAAGAACAATTGTCAGGTATTGTCTAAACAGAAAGGAAAAGTATTAACTTTAACAAAATGAAATTATACACAAGAATAATTACCAAGTAAGACTTACAGTTCACAAATGCAGAAAAAAAAAACTTCATTATCTAACCTCTCTTGATGAATCTAGAGGTGTTTTTTTTGTTTTTGTTTGTTTGTTTGTTTGTTTTTGGTTTGTTTTGTTTTTTCAGAGCTGAGGACTGAACCCAGGGCCTTGCCCTTGCTAGGCAAGAACACTACCACTGAGCTAAATCTCCAACCCAAATCCAGAGTTTTGTACCTAATTTACATTCTATCATGACTAAGAAAAACTCTATCTAGTCTTCAACCCCATCAGAGACCTGAGAAGAATATAGTATTACCTGAGTAAACAGGAAATGCAGAGCAAGCAACTTCCAAAAGTATAAGAAATGACAGAAACATCTGGCTGCCTATATGGTCACCCAAGATTCCTCTGGAATGTTGGGCCATCCATTTTCAGCCTATAGACCTAGAATATCTGACAGACTTCTGTGAAGCAGGAATTTTTGGAAGACTGTCCTCTCCTGAATTGGCAAAGTTTGACAATTGCTTTCTTTTGTGTCCTACTTATCCAGTTTGTACAGTATACTGTCAGTAGCAAAGGCCAGGGCAGTTTCTTGCCCAGTAGCTAACCTTGCCACAAAGAAAGCAAACTCCATATGGAGGTTCTTTGATGCTTGCCATCCTTTTTTGGAGTAAATTGGTGCTGCCAGGAACAGCTACATCTCACTATCATGAAAAGCCTTATGTTATTAAAACATTTAAAATGCCATATTCTGTAGGTTTTTGAAGAGTTTGAAAGTCATATATCTAAAATATATCTCTGTATGACCTTGAAAACATACCTAACATGTACAAGTTTGATTTCTATAAATGACTAACAGTATACTAATCTGCATTTCTTAATTTGTTTATTATTTTTTGTTTGTTTTGTTAATTTGTTTTTAATTCTTTCCCATTTAGTTTATAATAGTTTCCTAAATAGTTTGTAATAATAACTTTTAAGGACTAGAAACATATATTACATTGTTAAATGAGCTGCATAGGTACAATACCTTAAACAAGAGTAGAAACATATATACAGTGTAACAAAAATAACCTTAAATTTGTATCAATATGCAAAAGTATCTTAAATGAGAATGGAAATATATAGAGTATTTTGTAACAAAAATAACCTTAAATTTGCATCAATATACAAAAACCCATACCAATGTAAAATATTTTAGATTAATATTGATTTTTTAATATTGCTTTTTAGTTTAAAGTAGATTCAATAATCTACCCTTTTATTTTATCCTTTCCATATCTCTTTTCTTTTCAGAAGGAGATCCTTGAATCTAACCTCCTTTGTTCAGCTTTTTTCATGACCATTACCAATAACAACTTGTAACCAATGCCCCTAAATGATGACAAACATCCATAACCCACCAAGTGACCAAAAACCACCCACCCAACCTCTTAAGAATGTGGTTGTCATGTTCTCTAGACTGCTTCCTGTTGTCTGGGAGTGATGACATCTTTAGGGGAACCTGAGAAAATTGGGATAATGATCAAGTCCTGTGAGAGCTAACTGCATCATTTGTTGTCCAGTCTCTGTGTAATGGGAAGGTGCAGGGCTTATCTGAAGTCCTGGCTGGAGTAATCTGTGAGGCTGGACCATCTCAGCTAGCAGCTTTGAAGATATTCTGGATGCAGAATTTTGAGGAAACTGCAACAAAGGCATTCTGAGAGGCTGGATCACCTGGGCTACTTGTTATCATTGGTGTCTGGTTCTTTTTTCTTTCTGAAAACACATAAATTTTAAAGGTGACATATATATCTGTATTGACACAAGTATGGAATGTACAGGGTATACAGTCAGTTAAAGATGATTTTTTGCTTTATGTTTGAGCAAGTAAAAGCCATCTGCTGACTTTAATATAAGTCTGTTTGGACTGTATAACCAAATCTCTGTCCATGACATATGAAAGGATGGCATGTAATAATAGGTCATGTGGACTCTGTAGCCAGCAAGAGTTATCATGTCTCATCCAGTCCCAGAGCTGTTCCCCTGTCAAAGGATCAGCTTATACATCACCTGTCCTGTAGTCTTTCTTTCTTCCTGTCTGTAGCCAAGATCCTCAGGAGATCTCTCCTGATCAAATCTGATCTCTACGAACTTTGAATGAATCCATAGCTTTCTGTTTACTGTGGAAACAAAAGCACAACCTCTCCCCCAATGCAACACATTTTCCTACTTCCATTCTGAAGCCAAGACATCTCTAAAGTATATGGCTGGAGCAGTCTGTGTGGCTGGTTTAACTTAACAGTTCCTTTGATAATCCAGTGTCTCTCAGCAGCTGCCATTCTCCATTCATCAGCATTCAAAAAATTCAAAATTAACAAAGCACCATATAAGGTCTAAACTCCCTGTGTTATAGTATTTCCCATCTTTAAATGGCTTTTTCCTTTTGCATTACTTTACTCTTTCTAAAGATTTCACTTTATTATATTTGAACTATTTTTTTCTATGACTGTTTATACCCATTTATTTTCTTTCTTCAGCATTTAAGCACATTTTAAAACATACCCTAGCTCTTTCTCAGGGGAAGAACGACAGTGACAGCAAGGGATCGGAGCCTCTTTGACTGTCCATTTGTGGCTGGTGAGCAGGTCCCACTTAAATCCCCAGACCCCCTTCTCCTTGAGTTTGAGATGTCTTCCCAGGAAATGGAAGAAAAATTCTGAGATGTTTTATGGGGGGGACAGACTCAAGGTCCTGGAAATTGGTGAACCATATCTAGATTGGCAACACTGAGCAACTGATCCTAAATATAGAGGGTGATGTCTGAATCCTGTTTGGTTCCTTTTCCTCACAAGCAGAGATTTGAACTTCAGATGATCTGTTTCTAGGAACCTGGCCTGTCTGTGTCCTGAGCCTTCTCCCTTGCTGGGTACAGCTGCAGCTGTTCTGCCCCCATTTACCTCTGATGCTGACCTCACAGATGGTCCTTCTAAAGACCCCTCCTCCCTCAAACCCCTCTCCTGGGCTCCCAGTGCAGCATGCACCTCTGGTGGCTCTGATCTGGAGGTACCTCTGAACAGAAATGCATGGGGACTCCATCCCTTGTGGATCTCTGAGATACCAACACTGGCTAGAAGTTGACCTGGTTCTGGGCAGAGGATGCTGTGCTCAGTAGCTTGAAGGCATCTTGAAATTTGTACGGGGAATATCTGGTGTGCTTCTCCCACATGTTCATTCAGTGGCTCCTAGAAGGGATGTTGACCCTAAGCACCACCCCCAAACTTGTTTTTAACTAATTAAACTTTACAGATTTTACTTTAAAAAAACACACCCTACCTGTTCAAAGGTTTTCTTGGTGTGGACATGACTTTCTGCAAATCTGTAGCATTCTCTGGCAGGGTGAGACAAATGTGAAACTGCTAAGCAGCCATTGCATGGCTTGATTCCTTGAGGGCCTAGCCTCATTTTGGCATTACCAGGCAGGAACCTCCTTTACTGCCCCCGACTCTGGAAATTTGCTGACTCTGAGCAGCCAGCACAGTACCTAGTGTACCAGCTGCTCAAGGGCTCTGCTGCACAGCAGAGCCTCTTAAAAGAGCTGCACCTCTGTATGCTGCCAGCAGTGAGCTCTGCATGCATGCTGCACATTGGATGCCATTTGTAATGAGTCTTTCTCTGTCCTGCTGGCCAGCTCCCAAATAATGACAAGGAGACTTATTAATTATGAGAGTTCAGCCACTAGCTCTTATAACTTAAATTAATCCATTTATATTAATCTACATTTTTTCTCATGACTTTTTACCTCTCTTTCATCTCACACCTCCTGTTTCCTCTCCACATCCTCTGACATCTCTCCTGCACCTAGATTCATCTCCTCTTCTCTCTCTTTGCCTGAGAGTTCTGCTTAGCCTCTTCCTGCCTAGCTATTGGCCATTCAGCTCTTTATTAAACCAATTAGGAGGTGCCTTGGCAAAGATACATCATCACAGTGTACAAAAAGATTATTCAACAGCAGAGAACTAATGAGGAAAGTGGTCAACAGGGAAGAACAGGTGATGATGCAGAGAGCTAGAAACACAGTGAGTAAAAGGAAAGAGAAGACTCATCAATAGATGATGATGAGTAGAAGACTCTTCTAAGTGAAGACTCATCAATAGCCAGGCAGTTCTGAGGAAAGAAGCAATGAACTTGAAGCCATGTCAGCAGAAACTCCCCACACTGAGAAATGTGGTAGAAGGAGGGAGCTGATTCCCACTAATGATCCTCTGACCTCCATTCTTGCACTATGGCATGTGTGTGCCCAACCCTACATACAAATACGTAATAAACATTTAAAAAGTAATTATTTTAGAAGGATGATCACGGTCATGCCACACAGTAGGACTTCATACATGCCAAGTGCCAAGCACCAAGCACTATTAGATTAGTGGATAAGATAGATAAATACAACATTATCTTCACTCCCAGACAAACCAGTCTGTTAATGAAGGCAGACATATCAAAAGGTACTTGTGGTACAGTATGCTGTGGCTGTTAAGGTGTGATGTTCAGATGCAGTGGTGAGGTAAAGGAAGCTGTAATTAGTTCTCTCTGGGAGAATTATGTATCCATGATGGCTTCCTTCAGTCATCAACTTGACCTCCTTACCATGATGTACTGAATCTTGAACTGTGGGCCAGAATAAACATTTCCTTACCTTGTTGCTTTTGTTGGGGTATGTTAGCACAGCAACAGAAAAGAAGCAAAGACCACATCCTTAAGGAATGGAATTTTAAGTCTATTCTTAAAGGATGAATAGTAGTTTTCAGGGATATGCAAGATTAAAAAAACAAACAAAACAAAACAAAAACCCTCTTAACAGGAATGTATAAACACAAAATAAAAAAGAAGAAACTGTTAAAGATTACTGTGGGAGCCTGTTTTCAGGTTCCTCAAAGCTTTACCCAGAAGTTCTGCATAGAGAGGATGATGAGACCATGGCCTGAATGCAGGTGTCTGAGATGGTCTGCACTTGGCTCTGCTGGGGGAGAGGAGGTCTTTTGCTCCACCCCTTGGCATTTCTATAAATGCCCTAGGGCAGAGACAATCAGGGCTCATTGGAATAGGTTCCAGGCCCTCTAGAGGCTATTCTGTATTTTCTATCTGTTTATGTCCACATTCTAAATCCTTCTATCCAATATTTCCTCCTGTTTTCATTCAAGAAAACTCTGGGGAGCTGTGGGGTTGGTGGGTAAATGCCCCACAGATCACCTCCATGGTGTATTTGTAACCAACTCTGAACTGAGCTAAGCCTCTTTTTCTGAATTACGGTCATCAGCTCACGGTGTGCAAACAGTGGAAGAACAGTACAATGGTTCTTGTCAATTTGACTTGACTTGGAGTCACCCAGGAGACACACCTCTGTGTATGTCTAAAACCATGTTCCCAGTGAGGTTTAACTGCAAAGGGAAGATTCACCCCGAAAGCTTGTGATACTGTCCCGTAGACTGAGGCCCCAGATTTTAAGTTGTATGTGGGGAGGGCAGACTGAACACCAGCATTCATCTTTCTTTGCTTCTTGACTGCAGATGCAATGGGAGCAGCTGCCTCACATTCCTATCTGCCTGCCTTCCACCATGATGGACTCTATGCCCTAGAGTTATAAGCTACAATAAATCCTCTTGCTTTAGGTTGCTTCTTCTCAGATGCTGGGTCAGAGCAAAGAGAAAATTAATGAGTACAATCAAGTTTCTATGAGTGTAAATGCTGCTCACAACTGTGGAAGGGGCATGGTTCAGTGGGAGGGAGGGAGCTATTATCACATGTATAAACAATCCCAGATAGTAAACATATAAATAAGACCACAGCAGTAACTCCTGGAGTATATAATTAACATTATGAATAAGATTTAAGTGGGTATGCATGCTTTGGGTGATGTAAACATCTCCATCAATTCAATCAGACCAAGTAATGGCCCCAGCATAACTTATCTGAGTAAATAGAAGCTCATATTGTTTTTCTTTCTCAGCAACTAACTAATCAACCCTCATTCATACAGGGAACATCACTGTGATTGAATATAAATTCCAGATAGAAAAAATCTATTATACAAGTTTCCCAGCTGATTAGATGCATAGGTACAGTCTTGCTACTGACCCCTTCTTTCTGGCTGACTTCATCAATAGGGAAAATGAAGGCAGACCACTGATTGGAGGGCAAACCTGAAAAGGATTAAACACTTTCTAAAACATGACATTCTAAAACACTGTCATTATGGTGCAATTAACCACACTGCATATTAACATGCAACTCTGAAATGTGTTCAGACTCCCCAATTATAATTAGTTATTCTTCAAAGAATTTTGCCACCCACATTGAATTTCTCTAGTGCTTCTTTGTTATAATTCAGGTGTGACAGTCACTAATATATCTAAAAGGACAGTTAATAAGAAGTAGACATTCTTTACTGTAAACCTAACACATGCATGCTAGGTAATACCCAACCATTAGTGCTAATCATCATGTTTCAGACAGGCAGATCTATTATGCAATTGGACTTTGCCCCCTTTAAAACATATTTAATGGTCAGATATAAAGAGGCAGTGTGACTAAGGCACCAGAAAGGCCTAGATGAGAATATAGGCATCTGTTCCTGTTCTGAGTTTTCCCAACTGAGTAAGTTGCTTAGTTGGTCTTGATTCCTCATTTATCTATTAGGGCTTAGGTCTGTGCATCATTTGGGGATGGGAACTGGGGAGATGGCTTGGTCAGTCTTGCAAGCATGAGAACCTGAGTGTGAACCCAAGAACCCACATTTAAAAAAGCTGAGCATGATTGCACATGCTTGGAATCACAGAGCTTGGATCACACAGTAGATACAGGTAAATCCCTGGGACTTGCTGGCCAGTCAACCTAGATGACATATCAGCAACTTCCAGGCCAGTGAAAGAAAAAAAACAAGGAGGCAGCATCTTGAGGAACAACACCTGAGGTAGACCAACACACACACACACACACACACACACACACACTGGCTTGGTCAACAAGAGAGCTGTACAAAAGTTGGTCATTATTTTAGTTTCTTTTCCTGTTGTGGTGATAAATACTCTGACAAAAGCAACTTAGGGGAAAAGGTGTTTATTTAAACTCAACATTCCAGGTATAGTTCATCATGGTAATAAAGTCAACTCAGTAGGAGCTTGCAACAGCTGGTCACATCACATCCACACTCAGGAAACAGAGTAAGATGCGTGCTGGCTTATTGCTGTTCAGTTTCCTTCTCCATTCACACAATCCAGGATCCTTGCCCCAGGGATGGTCTCACTCATAATGGATAGGTCTTCCCATGTCAATTAACATAATCAAGATAACTACTCATAGGCATATTTGTGGCCCATCTTCCAGGTGCTTCTAGATTCTGTCAAGTTCCTAACCTCACAGTCATTCTATCCAATTCTGTGACACTATTCTATTATAGGTCAAGATTGTCTTTGAGAGGAGGTTGAAAGCCAGAGGATATGATTGACACCAATGAAACGGTGTCTTCTAGACATATCAGGATGGACTCACTTATGAGCTCACTGTCTGTAGCAGGGTACATAGGGTTTACACAGGTTCAAACTAGACAGAATCTCAGCAATGAGAGGGGGAAATGGATGTGATCTCCCATCCACAACCAAGAAGCATTCTCCTTTTGGCAGCGGCTTGCAAAGGAAAAATCAGTTTTCCACAATGGTGTCTCACTGGTATCCTAACCACACTCAAGGGCAGGCCCCATGTCCAACAGTACATGGCCAACCAAGATGAACTCAACATTGTTTTTGTAGAATTTTTGTCTCAAACTGCTTTGTTTGGGAATTTTTTTATCTTATTGGTTTTTTGCTTTTATATTGTTGTTTCCAATTTTGTGTTTTTCTTTTTGTATAGAATGTCTGAGTATATGTTTTTCTTGTGCTTTTTCACATTTTTTTCTTATTTTGGTTTGTTTGATACTTGTATTTGTTTGTTGGTTTTATAAAGAGAATCACAGAGAAAGAAGGCATGGAGTCAGGTGGGTGGGGAGGTAAGGAGGATCTGAGAGGAGATGGATGGAAACTGGTCGGAATATACTGGATGAATTTTCAGTTAAAAAAAAAAAACAGGGAACAACAGAAAGTCATAGAAATATTTGGTGTCATAGCGATATTAAAAAACCATCTAGATCCCACTCCAGAGCTCCCATCTGGACAAGAGGTGAGTGCCTGGGGTCATACCCAGAGAAGCCTGCCCCTAGGTCCAATCCCTGGGCACCAGCCATTCAGGGGAAGACCTGCCCAACTTGGCCCCAGGTTCTGGCCATAGGGCAGGACCCACCAACCCCACTGGGAAGGTTCCCCTTCTCCAAGAAACCCAGCAGACCCTGCAATCTCCACATCCTGCCACCACACCCATCTGCCTGAGACCCCAGCCACTGCCTGAAACTTAGAGACCAGCCCCCAGCTCCCATCCGGCCCAGAGCTTCCATATGGACCAGAGAGAGGCTTCCTGAATCTGTCAGCTCTGTCTTCACCAAGAGCACTGATAAGACCAAGAACAAATCCACAAGGAGATGGGCAGACATCAAGGCAGAAGTACATACAACAAAATAAAGAACAATAGAGCATCACCAGAACCTATACAACAACTATACCTGAACATCACAAAATGGAAGAAGCAGAAGAAAACAACCTTATGAATAACATCATGAAGATGCTAGAGGCTTATAAAGAAGAAATCAAAAATGAAATTCAGGAACAGACAAACCAAAAATGGGAAGAATGCTATAAAAAAAACTAGAGGAAAGGACAAATAAAGCAGAAGAAAACAATAAATCCCTAAAAGAAAATCATGAAAGAGCAATGAAACAGATGAGGGAAACAGTCCAAGACCTGAAAAGGGAAATAGAAAAAATGAAGAAGACACAAACAGAGGGAATGCTGGAAATAGAAAATCTCAGTAAACGAACGGGACCTTCAGATGCAAGTATAACCAGAAGAATGCAAGAAATGGAAGAGAATCTCTCGTGTTGAAGATACAGTAGAAGAAAGGGATTTATCAGTCAAATAAAACACTAAAGCCAACAAAGTCAGGACCCAAAATGTCCAAGAAATTTGGAACACCCTGAAAAGACCAAACCTATGAATAATAGGGATCAAGGAAGGAGAAGAATACCAACTCAAAGGCACAGAAAATATATTCAACAAGATCATAGAAGAAAACTTGCCCAACATAAAGAAGGAAATGTCTATGAAGATACAAGGAGCCTATAGCACATCAAACAGACTAGACCTTCAAAAAAAGTCACCTTTCCACATAATAATTAAACAACTAAACATATAGAATAAAGAAAGAATATTAAGAGCAGCAAAGGAAAAAGGCCAAGTGACTTATAAAGGCAAACGCATCAGAATAACACCCGATTTCTCAATGGAGACTTTGAAAGCCAGAAGGACCTGGACAGATGTAATGCAGACACTAAGAGACCATGGATGCTAGCCTAGATTAATATACCCAGCAAAACTTACAATCACCATAGATGGAGTGAACAAGACATTCCAAGACAAAGCCAGATTTAAACAATACATATCCACAAACCCAGCCCTACAGAAAGCACTAGAAGGAAAATTCCAACCTAAGGAAGTCAGATAAACCCTCGAAAACACAGGCAATAGATAACACCACAGCAGTAAACACCAAAGAAGAGAAGTACACACACACTAACACGCCCCCCAAAAATAAATAAATAATAGGAATGAAGGGCATTACATACTCATTGCAGGAAAGATCCACCAAGATCAAGTTTCAATTCTGAACATTTATGCCCCAAACACAAGGGCATCCACATATGTAAAAGAAACATTACTAAAGCTTAAATCAAATATAAAACTCCACACATTAATAGTGGGAGACTTCAACACCCCACTGTCACCTGGGGACAGATATGCCAAATTGAAACTTAACAGAGAAATAAAGGTCTTAACTGATGTTATGACT
This sequence comes from Onychomys torridus, assembly GCF_903995425.1. Classification (NCBI taxonomy): domain Eukaryota; kingdom Metazoa; phylum Chordata; class Mammalia; order Rodentia; family Cricetidae; genus Onychomys; species Onychomys torridus. The sequence continues at coordinate 178,617,281 of NC_050443.1, forward strand.
CCAATGGACTTAATTGATATCTATAGAACATTCTACCCTAACAAAAAAGAATATACCTTCTTCTCAGCACCCCGTGGAAACTTCTCCAAAATCGACCACATACTTGGCCACAAAGCAAATCTCAACAGATACAAAACAATTGAAATAACCTCCTGCATTCTATCGGACCACCATGATTTAAAGTTAGATTTCAACAACAACAAAAACTACAGAAAACCTACAATCTCATGGAAACTGAATAATGCTCAACTGAATCACCAATGGGTTAAGAAAGAAATTAAAGACTTCCCAGAGATCAAAGAAAATGAATACACCACATACCCAAACTTATGGGACACTACAAAAGCAGTGCTAAGAGGGAAATTCATAGCACTAAATGCCCACATAACGAAGTTGAAGAAATCTCACACTAGTGACTTATCAGCACACCTGAAAGCCCTTGAACAAGAAGAAGCAAAGTCTCCCAGGAAGAACAGATGCCAGAAAATTATCAAATTGAGAGCTGAAATCAGTAAAATAGAAACAAAGAAAATAATACAAAAATTAATGAAACAAAGAGTTGGTTCTTTGAGAAAATTCAACAAGATAGACAAGCCCTTATCCAAACTAACCAAAAAACAGAGAGCATCCAAATTAACAAAATCAGAAATGAAAAAGGGGACATAATGACAGGCAATAAGGAAATCCACAGAATCATCAGGTCATACTTCAAAAATCTCTACTCCACAAAACTGGAAAATCTAAAAGAAATGGATAATTTTCTGGATAGGTACCACATACCTAAGTTAAATCAAGACCAGATAAACCATTTAAATATTCCAATAACCCCTAAGGAAATAGAATAAGTCATTAAAAGTCTCCCAACCAAAAAGAAAAAAAAAAAAAAAAAAGCCCAGGACCAGATGGTTTCAGTGCAGAATTCTTCCAGATCTTCAAAGAAGAGTTAATACCAATACTCTTTAAATTGTTCCACACAATAGAATTAGAATATTACCAAACTCCTTCTATGGGGCTACATTACCTTGATTCCTAAACCAAACAAAGATGCAAAAAAGAAAGAGTACTACAAGGGTTGGGGATTTAGCTCAGTGGTAGAGCACGTGCCTAGCAAGCACAAGGCCTTGGGTTTGCTCCTCAACTCTGGCAAAAAGGATAAAAAAAGAGAGAACTACAGACCAATCTCCCTCATGAACACTGATGCAAAAATACTCAATAAAATACTGGCAAGCAGACTCCAAGAACACATCAAAACAGTTATCCACCATGATCAAGTAGGCTTCATCCCAGGGATGCAAGGGTGGTTCAACATACGAAAGTCCGTCAATGTAATATACAATATAAACAAACTCAAAGAAAAAAACTCCATGATCATCTCACTAGATGAAGAAAAGGCATTTGACAAAATCCAACACCCCTTCATGATAAAGGTCTTGGAGCATTAGGAATACAGGGAACATACCTAAACATAATAAAGGCAATCTACAGCAAGCCAACAGCCTACATCAAATTAAATGGAAAGAAACTCAAAGCGATTCCACTAAAATCAGGAACAAGGCAAGGCTGTCCACTCTCCCCATACTTATTCAATATAGTACTTGAAGTTCTAGCCAGAGCAATAAGACAACATAAGGAGAGTAAGGAGATACAAAGTATAAAGGAAGAAATCAAGCTTTCCCTATTTGCAGATGACATGACAGTATACATGAATGACCCCAAAAATTCAACCAAGGAGCTGACATAGCATATAAAAACCTTCAGCAACATAGCAGGATACAAGATCAACTCAAAAAATCAGTAACCCTCCTATATATAATTGACAAATAGGCTGAGAAGGAAAACAGAGATACATTACCCTTTATAATAGCCACAAATTATATAAAATACCTTGGGGGTAACTCTAAATAAGCAAGTGAAGGACCTATATGACAAGAACTTTAAGTCCCTGAAAAAAGAAATTGAAGAAGATGTCAGAAAATGGAAAGATCTCCCATGTTCATGGATAGGCAGGATTAACATAATAAAAATGGCGATCTTACCAAAAGCAATCTACAGATTCAATGCAATCCCCATCAAAATACCAACACAATTCTTCACAGACCTGGAAAGAATAATACTCAACTTCATACTGAAAAACAAAAAACCCAGAATAGCCAAAAGAATCCTGTACAATAAAACAACCTCTGGAGACATCATGATCCCTGACCTCAAGCTCTATTATAGAGCTACAGTAATAAAAACAGCTTGGTACTGGCATAAAAACCAACATGTGGACCAATGGAATCAAATTGAAGACCCTGACATTAACCTGCACACCTATGAACATATAATTTTTGACAAAGAAGCCAAAAATGTACAATGGAAAAAAGAAAGCATCTTCAACTAATAGTGCTGGCATAACTGGATGTCAACATGTAGAAGGCTGCAAATAGATCCATATCTGTCACTGTGCACAAAACTTAAATCCAAGTGGATCAAAGACCTCAACATAAATCCAGTTACTCTGAACCTGATAGAAGAGAAAGTAGGAAGTAGTATTGAACACATTGGCACCAGAGAACACTTTCTAAATATAACACCAGTAGCACAGACACTGAGAGAAACAATCAATCAATGGGACCTGTTGAAACTGAGAAGCTTTTGTAGAGCAAAGGACATGGTCAACAAGACAAAGTGACAGCCTACAGAATGGGAAGAGGCCTTCACCAACCCCACATCTGACAGAGGGCTGATATCCAGAATATATAAAGAACTCCAGAAATTAGACATCAAAATGCCCAACAGTCCAATTAAGAAATGGGCTATAGAACTAAACAGAGAATTCTCAACAGAGGAAATTCAAATGGCTGAAAGACATTTAAGGAATTGCTCAACATCCCTAATTATCCGGGAAATGCAAATCAAAACGACTCTGAGATACCACCTTACACCTGTCAGAATGGCTAAGATCAAAAACACAGAAGACAGCTTATGCTGGAGAGGATGTGGAGCAAGGGGAACTCTCCTCCACTGCTGGTGGGAATGCAAGCTTGTACAGCCACTTTGGAAATCAATATGGTGCTTCCTTAGAAAATTGGGAATCCATCTCCCCCAAGACCCAGCTGTAGCACTCTTGGGCATATACCCAAGGAATGCTCAAGCATACCATGAGGGCATTTGCTCAGCTATGTTCATGTCAGCATTGTTTGTAATAGCCAGAACCTGGAAACAACCTAGATGCCCTTCAACTGAAGAATGGATAAAGAAAATATGGCACATATACACAATGGAGTTTTTCTCAGCAGAGAAAAACAATGACATCATGAGGTTTGCAGGCAAATGGATGGATCTAGAAAGAATCATCCTGAGTGAAGTAATCCAGACTCAGAAGGATGAACATGGTATGTACTCACTCATAGTAGGATACTAGATGTAAAACAAAGATGACTAGACTGCTACACAACTCCAGGGAGGCTACATAGAAAACGGGACCCTAGGAAAGACACAGGGATCGCCCAATGACAGAGAAATGGATGAGATCTACATGAACAACCTGGATGACAGTAGGAGTAACAAAGGGCAAGTTTCAAGGGAAAGAAAGCTTAGGGGAGCAGGAGATCCCAGCTGGATCAAGAACAGAAAGGGCGAACAAGGAATAACAGACCATGATAAATGAAGACCACATGAGAACAGGAGTAGGCAGAGTGCTGGAGAGGTCCCCAGAAATCCACAATGATACATCCTCTGTTGACTGCTGGCTATGGTCGAGAGAAAGCCTGATCTGATCTAGTCTGGTGATCAGATGGCCAAACACCCTAACAGTGGTGCTGGAACTCTCATCCAATAACTGAAGGAAGTGGATGCAGAGATCCTTGGCCAGGCCCCAGGCGGAGCTCCAGGAGTTCAATTGTTGAGAAAGAGGAGGGGCTGTAAGAGTGTGAATTGTTGAGACCAAGATTGGAAAAAGCACAGGGACAAATAGCCAAATGAATGGAAGCACATGAATTATGAACCAAAGGCTGAGGAGCCCCCAGCTGGATCAGGCCCTCTGGATAAGTGAGACAATTGAATAGATTGAACTATTTGGGAAGCACCCAGGCAGTGGGACCCAGACCTGTCCTTAGAGCATGAGCTGGCTGTTTGGAACCTTGGGCTTACACAGGGACACTTTGTTCAGCCTGGAAGGAGGGGACTGGACGTACCTGTACTGAATCCACCAGGTTTAAATGAATCCCCAGGGGTGTCTTGGCCCTGGAGGTCATGGAAATGGAGGGGAGGGGATTGGGGGAAGGTGAGGGCAGGGGCGGGAGGGGGGAGGACAGGGAAACCCATGGCTGATGTGTAAAATTAAAACACAAATATAGTAAATTTAAAAAAGGAGAAAAAAAGACCAAATTAGGTTTTTTTGGTGTTTCTTAAGGATTTTGTTTGTTTACTTGTTTTTAAGAGAGAGAGAAATGAACATAAAATTGGGTGAGTAAGGAGGTGAGGAAGAGTTGGAGGGAAAAAACATGATTAAAACAGACAGTATAAAATTTTTTCCAGTAAAGAAGTTTTTAAAGCCTTACAAAGAAAGAGAGAAAGAAAAAAAGAAAAAACAAAAACAAAAAAAAAAAACTGACATTATACTTAATGGCGTAAAGCAAAGTTTTCCTTCCCAATCAACCCAAGAGAAAGTTGGCAGCTTCCACAACTTTAACATTGCACTAGAAGTCCTAGACAAGACAATTAGATAAGAAAAAGAAATAAACACCACTTAAATTGGGAAGGAAGAAGTAACAACTGTCTTCTTCTCAAGTGATTTTGTAGATAGAAAACCCCAACTAATCCACAAAGAAAGCTATGGGAGCTGATTAATTCACAACACCGTATGACACAGAGCACCTACTGTTTTGCTATAAACAAACCAAAGGACAACCTAAAGGGGAAACACTTAGCAGCACTTAACCAACATGTGATTAGACTTGTACACAAAACACTTCAAAAAGGAAAATTTAAATACCTAAACAAATGAGAGGACTGTCGTGTTTATTATTGCAAGCTTAATGTCATGAAGACATCAGTAATCCCCAAGCTATCTATGTACTTAACTAGTTTTAAAAACTCAATGACTTCTTTTTCAGATGTGTGGAAACCTGTCTATATTCATGAGTTTTTACTGATGTGACAAAGTTCTGGGTAGAACAAAGGAAGGGTTTGTTTTGGCTCTAGGGACGTAAGTATATGTCCACTGTGGTGGGGAGGGCCCGACAAAGCAGAGCAGAGACATGGTGAGCAGGAAGCAGAGAGAAGGGCATGTTTTGTTGGTGCTCTTCTGGCTTGTTCATCCTCCCCACACCCTTTCACTCTGTCAGTGTTTCCCAGGCTGTGGGACAGTGCTGCCAGTATACAGAATGAGACTTCCCACTCAGTTCATCTTCCCTGGAAATACCTTCACAACACACTCAGAGGTGCAACTCGTCACTCTCCTGGGTCATTGTAAATTCAATCAAGTTGACAATGTACATCAATCATAACACCATCTTTGAGTTTACACGACATCACAATGATCCAGCAATTCCACTTCTGAGACACCACCAAGAGAGATGAAAGTATAAATAATGCATAGAGGTATTTATGAACCCATGCACTATTATGTATAGTAGCAAAAAGGTAATCCAACTGTCCACTGGCAGATGAAAACAGCATGTGAGTACTCTGGAATATCATTAATTTTTTTTTTAAAGAAGGGGAATTCTAATGAGATGCTAAAATACAGATAAGTCCTGAGGAGTTGTGCTAAGTAAAGCCACAGAATAACGGGTACAGTTGGTCCCCTTCTATGTCCCATTCACAGATACAGAGGAGAATGTGGTTATTATGGGATGGAAGAAAGTGCCAGCAGTTGTTTAATGGATACAGAGATGCAGTTGTGTTATTTTTGAGAGTTTCATGAAACCCAGACTTGCATCAAACTCACAACATAGCCAAGGATAACCTTTGAACTTCATTTAAACATTTTATTTGTGTCTGTGCCTGCTTGTGTGCATGTGCACTATGTGTGTAGTGCTTGTGGAGGCGAGAAGAGGGCATCAGATACCCTGGAACTGGAGTACAGATGTTTGTGAAGCTGCCTGATGTAAGGACTAGAAACTGAGCCTATACCCACTCTAAGAGGAGCAAGCACTCTTAACCACTGAGTCACCACTCTAGCCTCCAACCTTTGAACTTTTGGTTCTCCTGCCTCCACCTCCTATGCTGGGATTAAAGGCATGCACCACTATATTCAATTTATGGGGTGCTTGAGATTGAATCCATGTTTCATGTATGCTAGGGAAGCAACTCTAACTGATCTACATCTTCACCCCCAAGATTTAGTTTTGTAAGACGAAAAGTGTTCTGGAAATAGATGGTAATAATAACTGTAGAAAGTGAAGATAATTAATTACATCAAATGATACACCTATAGATGGTTAAGATGGTAAGGCCTATGTTACCCAAGTAAAAATCTAGAAAATGGTCTATTCCAAATAGTGATAATGCTAATGCTGGTAAGGATGCAGAGAAAGTGGGGCCTCATCTGTTGCTAGTGGAATGGCAGACTAGTATAGCCATCCTGGAAAATAGCCTACCTGCTTCTTACAAAAGTACTTCAACTATCACATAACCAAGAAACTCACATTCTTGGGCATCTATTGTAGAGAAACAAAATTTATGTTTACAGAAAAACCTGTTATGCTCATAACATTAATATTTGTAATGGTCAAAGCTAAACCCAGTCATAGGTGAGCTGTAAATACAATGTGGCCCATCCATCCTATGGAGTGTTGCTCAGCAGTGAACATCCTAACATCATGTAATGTGGATGGATCACTAGAGTGAAAAAAGGTCAATCCCAATGTATCATACACTGTATGAGTTCACTTACAAAATTCCTGAAAAGAAAAAAATTATAGAAATAGAGGACAAATTTGTGGTTGCGAGGGGCGGATGATAGAGGCAGAAGGAACAGGGCTCTAAAGGGGCAACAAAACCACAAGAAACTTCAGTCTCCAAACTGATCTATACTTACCTACATCCATGTCAGTGTCCTGAATGTCACATTATAGTATAGTTTTGGAAGACTGTTACTATTAAGGGAAAACAGAAACTATTGGTATTATTTTACATAATACTTTAAATCTACAGTTACCTCAAAATAAAACTTTTCACTTAAAAGCCTTTTTTATATTAATATTTAGTGTGCTTATTGTTGCAATTTTCAATGAAATAAAAGACATATTTTACTTTTCAATTTTTAAATTTTTAATAGAATAATTGTTGATAGATACAATTGCATTAACTTTTCCTGAGGAGACATGAGCAAATATCTACTTACCCCAGTTGGAGCACCAATGACAGACCAAAGTAACAATTCCTACACAAGTCTTGCTTGGTGCACTGTTTCCTCATAGGTGCACGACTGACCCCAGAACAGCTACCCCTGAAAAGTCTTACCCCTGCATGATGACTTCCACATCAATGGAGCTCTCCCTCAGTTAGACCTCCACTCTGGCACCTCTGAGCCCACATACAATTGGGGCAGAATTCCATGCAGCTGGAAAGGGAAGGCCTTACAGTTGCCCTGATTGAGACAGTCATGGTTGTTATACTCAGAGAGCAGCATTTCATAACAATAATTCCCATAAGGAAAAAATGCTGTAGGTCTAAGTTGGCTCAGCAGGTGGACACCTGCCACCATGACTGATAACCTGAGCTCAATTCTTGGAACCCATATAGCGAGGGGAAAGCTCCAACTCTCACTGGTTGTCCTGTGACTTTTACATGCATACACACACAAACTAAATTTAGTAGTTGTTTTGAAAATTTTCATGGGGGATCCATAATAATGTTTAAGAGTAGTGTTCTGCAATGTGCAGAGAGAGAGGGGGAGAGACTTTGGAGCGCTTAGCCAAACCCCTCCCCTCAAGGCTCAGAGATCTATGTGGAAGAGGAGGCAGAAAGAAACTAAGAGCCAGAGGTGGACTCCAGGGAAGCAGTGTCTTCCAGCCACAGCAAGATGGATGCACACATGAACTTACAGAGACTGGGACAGCACACACATGATCTGCACAGATTCAAACAAGACAAAATCCCAGCACTGAGAAGCAGAAGTGGACAACACAAAGTCCCTACCCTAACTGCAGTGGTCATGTCAGAGGAGCAGCAGGTAGCAACTGAAGTTCAAAGTGTCAGCCCACCATGAGGAAACTCTCTGATGGGTGAATCTCAGTTATGCAAGGCCCTGAGAACACAGACCCCAGAATGTCTTTGGCTTCTACTGTGCCTTTACATGTTTACTGCTATCTTTCTCTGGTATCTGGCATGGTGTGAATGGGTGTGGGGAGATCCCCACTGCCTGTGATGTAGTGTGTTTATATGGAAACATCCCATTCTACTGGGCATTTTTACATGTGGGTTATTATGAAGATAATATCTTCCAAAGCTGTACTAATTGATAATAATAGTGTTAGTTTATACAGAGTTTTGATGAATAAAAATAAATACAACGAAGTGTCACACAGCTAAAACACATGCATTTCTATTGAGGAGGCATATAGACTGTGGCTTAGGTTGTTGATTAAGAAAAACAATTGAGTCCCAGTAGCCCTGCTAATTCTTCTAACCTTAATGTTGGAAGATGTGTTCACAGGTTTCAGAGTGCATAATAGCTAAAATAAAGCTTTGAAAATAACTTAAAGTTAGACTAAGATATTTTCATCACATAGCTTTGAGGTGAAAAACTGAAGAAGATAATCTAAAGTTTTAGAAAGGCACATAGTTGAATGAGGAACTCTTAAGGTCAGGGAACAAGAACAAAGCAGCCTGATTATTACTTAGCTGATGCACTTTTCTTGCTAGTATTGGTTGATGACCAAAGGTGATGATTAATTCCTTATACCCTTTTTTACCTTCAATCTCCTGAAATAAGAAACTATTGATGAGTGGGTATGTACATTAAAGATTTAAAGTAGAGCTGACTGATTCTTTTTCATATATAAAAGGTTAGGTTTGTGATTCCTTTAAGATTCCCTAGATGATTACCTTTCAAGATAAGTAATAAAGTAATTGGCTATTTCTTTGTAATTGCAAAATTCAACTTGCCAATAAAAGACCTGACTGAGAAGAATATCTTGCTTGCCCACCTGGTTAATCTATAACAAACTGCTTGGATATGAATGTACGTGGGTTCTGGGAATAATTTGTTTTTCACCTATAATATGTAAAATGTTTAACCATGTAAGGAATATGAAAAACATGCATTTTATTACTGTTTGTTTTGTTTTCATTGTAATCATTCACTTGAAAAACAGAATGTAACCACATTGTAATTTTTATATTGCCTGAAAGATTTTGCTGTGGTATATAAGCTGTAAGACAAAGAATAAAGAAATAGTTAAAATTAGTTAGAAGGAAAACATTAGGAATGAGATGGTTAGATGGAAAACATCAAGAATAAAGATAGAGTAAAATTATGATCAATCCACATGAGTCTATTAAATGGGTAACAGAATTTATTAAGATATAAATTTAATCCCAGCTCTCAGGAAGCAGAGCCAGGCAGATCTCTGTGAGTTGGAAGCCAGCCTGGTCTACAGAGTGAGTTCCAGGACAGGCACCAAAACTACATGGAGAAACCCTGTCTTGGAAAAAAAAAAAAAGTTGAGGAAATGCACTCATGAATACAGAATGGAGTAGATAGCTGAAGTTGTCCTCTGGCCTGACCGGGAGTGAGTCCACCTCCCAGGCAGGGGCAAGGAGAAGGAGCTTGTGACCCTTCTCCAGCTCCTTATAAGAGGTCACAACAAAGGCAGGAAGCACCGCCTCCTTTGGTCCTTATAGCCCAAGGTTGTGGGTGGAGCAAATACCACTACAGAATTAGAAGGAAAACATCAAGAATGAGAGAAGATCACCAGGAAAATAAAGAATAGAGAATGCAAAAGAACAAAGAAGAAGTCTAAAGGAAATCATCAAGACTGTGTGAGTGTCTTTTTCCCCATCCCCTTCAGATAGAAAGTTGTGGACTTCCCTTTGAGCCCCAACCTGTCTGGAGGCTGGTTCCCCAGGCAGTGATACCTGCCCAGGAAGCTGTTTGCAATTGATACCTGCTAGGAAAGGAAAATCGGTTTTCTCATATGGAGCATCACTGGGTATACTAGGCTTTTGCTTTTAGGCTACCAACCAGCTCCCAAATCATGTCATGGAAACTTATTATTAGTTATGAATGCTTGGCCTTAGCTTAGGCTCATTTCTTGCTAGCTCTTTTAACTTAACCTGACTCTCTTCACCTATGTTTTACCTTGGGGCTTTTTACCTTTTTTTCTTTCTGTATGTTCTATTTAGTGGCTGACTGGCATTATGCCTGGGTATGGCCCTCTCCTTTTTCCTCATTCTATTCCTCTTCTCCTCTCCTCTCTTGAGCCTAGATATCTTCTTCCACTTATACTCTTTGTCCACCAGCCCCACCTATCCCTCTCCTGCCTAGCTATTGGCCATTCAGCCTTTTATTAGACTAATCAGGTGCTTTAGGCAGGCAAGGTGAAACAAATGCAACACATCTTTATATAAATAAATAAATAAAGGCATCATAAACAAATGTAACACCATATTTACATAATTAACAAAGGTTGCATAAACAAACATAACACACCTTTACATAGTTAAAGCAATATTCCACAACAATTGGGTATCTCAACCACACTCCAGGGCAGGCTCCATGTCCAGGAGAACAAAAAATGGACTCCATGGTTTCTGTGTTGGCTTTTTGTTTCATTTTGTTTTTCTTTCTTTTTTTCTCTTTTTGAAAGTGAGATAACATGAAGTTGGGTGGGTAGGGAAGTGGAGAGGATCTTGGAGGAGTTGGGGGAGAAATATAATCAAATTATTTTGTATGAAAAAATAACTTCCTAAGATTTCAACATCAAAAGAAGGAGGAGGATTAGGAGGAGGCAGTGATGGTAGTTTCAGAATCATATAACATAATTTGTGAACCATTTCTCTGCCTCAGCCCAATATATTTACTATTTCTCCATTTTTGGAAAGACAGGAGTAGCTGCATTTAGCCTGGAATGTAGATGACTTCTACAAATTAACAAACAGCGACTGAGATGTCATGCCCTTCTCCCTGTGTCTGACTCCAAGACATGTGGAAGTGCACACAATACCCAAGAACCTCACCTTGGGTAGATAATGTGGAGTACAAAAGGCATCACATTGCAAGCAGACGAAACTGTTTTCCTGATAGATGTTCTGTCTTGAAGTTCACTGCCAAGCCTGTTATTAGGTCTTTCACACATTAATGGGACAGAAAGCCTGCAGCATTTTAAATTGTTTATGGTATGAGAGAGGAAAAGGACCTTAGGAATAGGAGTGACTTTGACAAACCTGACATCGCCCAAAGGAGAGTATCTCTGCATAGACAACTCTGTTAAAGACCTTGGCTTCTAATTTGAAAAAAAAAAAAAAAACAACGAATGCTGGATCAGCATAGGAATCTAATTTGGAAAGAAGGACAAATGGTCAAGGTCTGTGGCATTGTTCATATTATATTAATCCACCATTATTATGCATATTCAAGACAAGTCCTCTGTTATTATATGGCTTGAAAGTTTGTGTCTAGATAACTGTTCTCTTTTCAATAGACTTTTCTACAGAAAGGGCAAGCCATACCACTTAAGTCTCAGAGAAGCCCAGCCCTGTCAGCACTAACCAACTGGCCTCCTTCTACAAAACACATTCTGTGCCTCATTTCCAATAGCACTCACTGACTAATGCATGCGCAATGTTTCTCTGAATTGAACTGTAGGAAGAATATAATGGTGTTTCACAGGTTTGCTTCAGATTTAAGTGATTTCTAAACACTACTTAGCTTTTACATAGCTATTAACCTCAAAAAGGGTCAGATAAAAACTAATAAGGAATTTCAGCTCTCTGTCCTGGAGAATTCTTTTCCCTTTCAGGCAAGGTGGCCTTCACTACATTATTTATATAACATTTTGTACTGTTTTATCAACAACAACAATAACAACAACAAAAACCCAACCTGATTAACAATGAAACTCTAACAGTCAAGGGGGGCGGGGAGTAAATTTTAGACCCTTTCTGTCAGGAAAACTAATTGATTTATAGATAAAAGTGAGACTAATACACTTACAATAACAGCTTTTTTCCTTCTGTGTCTTTATTTTTACTTCTTTTTTAAGAAAGTAGCCCAGGCTAGCCTCCAACTTATTATGTATCTGAGGATGACCTTGAACTCTTGAGTATCCTGACTCTGCCTCCAAAGTACTGATGTTATAGGTGTGCATCATCATGCCCAGTTGATATGGAATTGAGGGTCCAGCCCAAGGCTTCTCAAGCAGTCTACCAACAAAGCCATAACCTCAGCCTCTCTCCATAAGTCTTATTTATCATTGGGAAAATGAAGTGCTGTGTTCCATGTCCGTTTTTCACCTAGCCTAAGTATAAAATTGGATACTCATGATTAGCTCACATTTGGAGGTTCATGTGGAATCCAGAACCCCAAGATGGATACTACGCTGTAATAGCAGAGCTTTGGGTTCATCAAAAGTCAGCACTCACATGTGTCCTGGGTGGTTTATTATGTCAACTTGATTGTCTGGAAAGAGGGAAACACAACTGAGAAAACACCTCCATATGACTGGCCTATAGGCAAGACTTTGAGGGCATCTTCTTGACTGATGATTGATGTGGAAGGTGCAGCCCACTATGGAGTGGTGCCATGCCCAGACAAGTGGTCCTGGGTTGTATAAAAAAGCTGGCTAAGCATGAGCCAGAGGGATTGAGCCTGTAAGCAGTGGTTTCTCCTTCAGTTTCTGCTCTGGGATCCTGCCCTGAGTGACTGACATGACTGCCCCTGAAAATAGCCTATAACCTGTAAGATGGAATAGGTCCTTTCCTCCCAAGTTACTTTTGGTCATGGTGTGCATCACAACCACAGACAGCAAACTGGTACTGAGACCAGCTCTGTGTATGGAAGGTTTAACGGGAACCAAGGAAGGTCATTTAGTCTGCTTTCTCATTCCCTGTCTTGGCAACGTGGGTTCTGTCTTGCCCTCTCACCAGAAACATCATCACAAATCCCACTGTCCTTCCTATGAATCCCACTCTGCTGCCCCAGCTGTGACTGTCCATGGTGGCAACCTTGGAGGCTTCATTGACCCGAGTCAATTAGACTCAGAGTAAGCCTTGTTAGCACTGAAGCCCCTTGTTCGCCAAAAGGTTTCCTGATGGTTTTTCTGATAGTCTCACTTCTCCCTGAGCTTGTTTCTCTTATGGTTCACTAATATTAGCATTTGCTTACCACCCCACTCACGCAAGGCAGCCTGAGGGACAGCAGCACCAGGCAGCCCTTCACATCTCCTTAAGAGAAAGGAAAATCAGCAATGGGAAAAGGCTGCTGTACAAAAGGACATTTGCAATGGGTCATGGGCCTACAGGTTTTTCCTTCACTTTTGAAAGACATTGCTCCTCAGGAAGGGGGCTTGAGTCTTCCCTCACCTGTCCTAGAACTGTATCACCTCATTTCTGGAGCGTCATCCCTCATTTTTCTTTCAGTAATCCAATACAAACATATACAGTGCACACTATACAGCAACAAACAAGGCAGATATGGTCCTTGGTTTCCCTGTTGGAAAAAGCAAGACACAGACAAAGAAAGAAAGAAATGAGCTACACAGAGAGTTAAAATCAGCACATGTGATAGTGATTACATGAGTACATTAGACTGTGTGACTAGGGACCACCCTCCCAAAGGGGTGACATTTGCACTCAAGTCTAAATCATAAGATGAAAACAAGATGGCATCAGGACAGGAGCAGTCATGAGACAAGAGTACACCCATGCCCCCACCTCAATCACCTAATCACCTCCAACTATTTTCCTGAAAATGAACTTTCTAAGGCCCAGATGCATTTACTTATCTATGTATGTGCATACAGTTGTGTGTGCCATGGCACATGTATGGAGATCAGAGGACAAACATTGAAAGTCAGTTTTTCCTTCCACCATGAAGGTCCTCCAGTATTGAACTCAGTCATTAGAGTGTTTTCTGTGCTTTCAGACTTGTGCTGGATGTCTGTAAGTCCCTGATTGGTTGATGTTTTTGTATCTATCATCTCTTGCTCTATTTTTTACTTTGGTTTTCTATACACTTAAGAAACTTAACTCATTCAAAACCAAAAGTATGAGTATCATAGGTCATTCTCCAGACCCCACAGCACAAGATCACATTTGTAAAGTGGGGTAATTATTAGAAAAACCCTTTGGAGTTCGAACAAGAACAAGCTCCTAAAACATCTGTCAAGTGTCAGCTGATGGTTAAGCAGACCAACAACTATTGTTAAATAGATGAAGTTCCTGAGGTGATTCACTCCCTAACCAACTGTTACTGTCCTTCAAGACATGAGGAGAATCAGGGCCCCTCTGGGGGTTCTTGGTCTCTTTAACAAAACAGGAATGGACCCAAAAGAAGCCTGAGGACCGTTTTATTAGCAAACAACAACAAAACAGGGCAGGCAAGCTCTAAATCTCAGCAGCTGCCCAGAGAAGGAGAATGGAGAGGAGAAGAGAAAAAGGCACGGAGGTCAGCAGACACCCTGTCGACAAGAAGAGCTACATGGCAGGGAGGGAGGCTTTGGAGAAAGAGGAAAGCAATAAATATTGGGAAGACCCAAAGTGTTAGGGAAAGCATGCCGAGGAAAGAGACAAAAAGAAAGATAATGCATGCTTTTTTCCATAACTTATGAAGATTATGAAGCTGTACGCTGCTGTGCTTTGAGTCAGGATTCTAGGAAGGAAAATACTTCATTAAAGGACTAATCATTCTTTTTAGCCTGGCCCAAGGTGAACCCACCTTCCTAGGGGTGTCCCTTGCCCAGGTGATTGACCTGGACCAGCTAGAATGATAGGTCTCTACCCAGACCAAAGATTCTATTCTCTTGACCAGAGGAGATTTTTTGTTGTTGTTGTTAATGGGCTTTTATTGCGACTCTAACAGTAACTAATGTAGAGGAAGAGGGGATATCAGAGCAAAATAGCTACTGAGTATAATCAGGAAATAATTCATGCCATTTTTCTGTTGGGCACGTAGGACCTAGTGATCTCTTTGGCAAAGCAAATGTTTATTAGTGATAAACAGGAAAAATATTTAAAGCCTGGTAATAGGTAGCCAACAGATTGTACACATTACAAAGGCAAATGCAATAATAAAGGAAGGGGAGTTCCATAAAAATGAAATAATCAAAATGGTATTCAGAAACCCATTAGCAAGGAGCCAGGGTACTAGGAAAAGTAGCACTCTCAATGTAAGCAAAAGACCTCTGCTTTTAAAATCCTTAATGAGGATGAATCAAAAAAAAAAAAAAAAAAAAAAAAAAAAAAAAAAAAAAAAAAAAAAAACTAAAAGCTTATGGGAAAGTCTTGAATATCAGACTGTCAGAAAAAAAAAATCAGCCTGCTGCCTTGTCCATAATGGTCTCTGGAGTCCACGAGGGTGGAGGAGGGCGCCATGAGTTCACGCAGGCTCACACTGGTACTGTTGGTCCTTGTTTAAGGCAGAGTCTAGTTGGAAGCCACGTGGAAATCTTTTGAGCTATCTGTTACCCCTCTGACCTTCACCTGCCATTGTCCTGGAGTTGATTAGATTTTCCTCCTGCCCCCCTTTGACTGCCACGTGACAGCCAAGAACATAGCTTCTGTCCTGTCACAGTTGGGCGTGACTTTTCACAAGCTGAGCGTGTCCTCTAGAGGCACTTGCTTTGTCGAAGCTCCTTCCAACAATACAGAAGTCTGTATTCTGGTAGATGAGGCGGACTCTATCTGAGAGAGGGAACAGATAGGCACCCGGAGTTCTTGCAGCTGGCTCCCACTGGCCATCATGCACACCCTGAGCAGAGGCGGCAGGTTAAATTTGGAAGCCATGTTGTCTGCTGCCTCAAAACTTACTGGACCTGTTGGGTTCTTTCTATTTCTTTCTGAGAACCAGCTGTGGCAAAAAGGAAGGGTACAGGCGGGTGCCTCTCAGGAGATGAAGCCCTTCAACACGGCTTAAGGTCAACCCGCCTTTCTGGGGGATGTCCCATAGCCAGGTGATCGCCCTGACCCAAATGAAGAGTTAGGTCTCCTTTTCCTCCTCCTCCTCCTCCTCCTCCTCCTCCTCCTCCTCCTCCTCCTCCTCCTCTTCCTCCTCCTCCTCCTGTTAGGGACCAAGATTTCAGGAACCAAACATGAACCATGGAAAGTACTAGCTAAGCCAGAGAATGGGTCCCCTCCCCTAGGGCAGTAACACCTGTTTGCTAACCAGAGGCTCCCAAAGATAAGAACATTCCATAATCAGGTGCCATGGCAACCAAATGTAAAGAGCATTCCATGGTCAGGTAGCCTAGCAACAGAACAAATGGCCCCTGACCAGTCACCTTAGCAGACTTCCTGCAGTTGCGACCTGCTCGTCTCCCATGTACTGCATGCCTTCCACATCCCTTCCACTTCCCGCCTTCCTGCCCCTTCCCCTCTTAAGCTATATAAGCCATGTGGAGGAAAATAAAGTTTGGCGGCTTGATCAGAATACTGTCTTGCTGTCCGTCTCTTCATGTCGTCCTGTCCTGTCATTCGCTCCCATGGTGGGTGGCCCCGTTGACACCCTGCTGGCTGGGGCATCCTCCTCCTCCTCCTCCTTCTCCTCCTCCTCCTCCTTCTCTTCCTCCTCCTCCTCCTTCTCTTCCTCCTCCTCCTCTTCCTCCTCCTCTTCCTCCTCCTCTTCCTCTTCCTCCTCTTCCTCTTCCTTGTTTGTTTGTTTTTTTGAGACAGGATCTCACTAAGTAGCTCTAGCTGTTCTGAAACTCACTATGTAGACCAGACTGGCCTCCAACTTCAGAGATCTGCCTGCCTCTGTCTCTTTGGTGCTGGAATTAAAGGCATGTGCCACTACACCTTCTTTGAAGGGCTTTCATTGCTACTCTAACAGTAACTAATGTGGAAGAAGAGGAGATCTGGGCAAAATAGCTGCTGAGTATAATCAGGAGACAAATTTATGACATTTTTCTGTTGGGCACATAGAACCTAGTGATCTCCACCAGACCACAGACAGAGGGCTGTGTGCTCAGTCCTACAGATGCAGATTTAATAAAGATTCAAGAGAAGTTTGGATTGGCTGAGGATCTAGGACAGTTGGTAGAGTGCTTGTCTAGTATTCTTCAAGCCCTGGGTTCCATCCCCAGCACTGCAAAACTGGCACTCCTGTACTCAGGAACTGGGGTCAGACATAGCAGAAATTCAAGGGCATCCTCAGCTACAAAGCAAGCCTGAGTTACATGAGACCTTCTCTCAAAAAAACAACCAAAAATTAGGTTTGGAGGTCTCTCTCTGGGTATCTCTCTGTCCCTCTTTCTTCTCCCTCATTTCCTCCCCCTAAAGAGTTTTGGAAGAAGCAGACATATAATTTGTGCTTTATTTTATTTTTAAAACATTCTAATTTCATTTTCCTACTTCTATAACAACAAACAGCAATTATCTCTCATGAATAAAAATGTCACTTAACAAAGTGACATTTTTCAAAAAAAATTTTAAGCAAAATGAATGTTTTAAACATTCACTCATTTTTCAGAGTAGTCAGCTGTGCTCTCTTGGTATCAATTATCACTGTTTCTTCTTACTTGGTACTTTGCATTGATGGAATGCTTTATTTTATTGGATTTGAAAGTGTGTGTTCAGTGTCTCCTCTGTAACTACACTGTCAAAACAAAATCTGTTTCATGGGGCCTGCAAGATGGCTCCACTGATAAAGGTTCTGACCAACAAGCCAAATGCCCTGAGTTCAACCCCTAGAACCCACATGGCGGAAGTAGAAATGGACTCCTGCAAGTTGTCCTCTAACCTCCATGTGTGTGCCACAGCAAGAGCACACACACACACACACACACACACACACACACACACACACACACACATATAGATAGGTAGATATAGATATATTTGTATGTATGTGTAAATATATGTGCATATATGTATATTTGGCCAGAAATATGACTCAACGGTTCACAGCACCTGCTGCTACTCCAGAGGACCTGAGTTTACTCCCTAGCACACATGGTGAGGCACTCATAACCACCTGTAACTACAGCTCAAGGACTCCAACACCCTCTTCTGGCCTCATCAGGTATCCACACACATGCATATACTCACAATCAAACATAAGTAAAAGTATTTATTTATAAAAGAAAAAATAAGCTAGGTGTGGTGGCACATGAATTTAATCTCAGCACCCAGGGAAACAGAGGCAGGAGAATGTCTATGAGTTGGAGGCCAGCTTGGTCTATGTAGCAAGTTCCAGGCCAGCCGAGTCTACATAGTGAGGCCCTGTCATAAAAAAAAAAAAAAAAAAAAAAAAAAAAAAAAAAAAAAAAAAAAAACACCTAGAAAGAAAGAAAAAAGGAAGGAAGGAAGGAAGGAAGGAAGGAAGGAAGGAAGAAAAGTTGAGAAATAAGAAGATAAAGAAAAATATAAATAAAATTAATTTTTAAACACCTGCTTTATGATCGAATATGTGGTGATTTGATATGGGAACCCAGCTGGGACACCAGCTCCCATATTTTATATCAGGAAACTCTTGAGGAGAGAGGGATAAGAAATATTTAGATAGAAGAATAGAGGAAAGAGAAACAGAAACACAGGATAGCCTAAGGAGGGCCTCGATCCTTATCCACCAGTCCCTCCTGTCTTTTCTAAAGGCTTTTTATAGGAATGTCAAGGGGTGGAGCAAAAGACTTCCCCCTAGTTCAGCCAAGTGTAGACCCTTGCTAATTATAAAAACACTTTTACAAACTAACTCAATTGTGGGAGGCTTATTCCTTATGAGAGGCCTACCCTTTCTAAAGAAAAACAGAAAGAGTAGAAATGTCTAGGAAGAAGACAGAAAGATATCCAATCACCTGGTAACCATGCACATGGTCAAGAAATCCTCTAATGCAGCTCTGCTGGGTAAAGCAAGCTCAGATCTCACTAGGAAATCTTTGTGGGCCTCCACAACTCTCCCTTCCCCTCAGATAGACTGTGCCTGTCTTAGGTCATTCTTCTTGATTTAGTTTACAAACATACAGTCAGGACACTATCAAGAAGAAAGTTGCCCATCTTTGACTATCAGCCTCTGGCAGGAGCAAGTACAGAGCTTAACTCAGCTCTGACCCAGGTCCCTACTAACAGCTTGCAAACATCCACAGTGATTTCCATAGCTGCCACACCTCCCAGTAAAGGAGTAGAGTATAATAAAGACAGAATATCCCTTTTGGAAGGGGTCTAAGGTGAATACAGCAGTCTCAGGTGCACTAAGCTCTTTTCTCAATCAAAACCCTCTCT
Organism: Onychomys torridus; assembly: GCF_903995425.1. Taxonomy (NCBI): domain Eukaryota; kingdom Metazoa; phylum Chordata; class Mammalia; order Rodentia; family Cricetidae; genus Onychomys; species Onychomys torridus. The sequence goes on from NC_050443.1 coordinate 178,636,646, forward strand.
TAACAGATGTTCAATAAAATTCTCAAGAGACTATTTTGATTCTCAGGAGAAAACAGTCATTTCAAACTACTTCAAAGTATCCACTCAAGTAAACAAAAACCCATGCTAATTATAAAGACAGTTTTACAAACTAACTCAATTGTGGGAGGCTTATCCCTCTTATCCCTTGTGGGAGAGCTACCCCTTTCTAAACAAAAACAGAAAGAGTAGAAACATCTAGGAAGAAAACAGAAAGATATCCCTAATTATGACACCTTCACTTAAGTTTTCCAGGAGCCACTGAGACGATAAAATTATATTTTAAGCTGTCATAAAAGTATTCAAATATATCTGAAGTTAAAAGAGTAATAAAAACAATTCTAGTATGAATATCACTATACACTTTTTACAAACTTACACTCAACATTTACACTTTTTACATTCAATATTTACATTTTTTACATTCAGTATTTACACTTTTACAAGTAGCATGAATATCACTATACATATTTACACTTTTCACAAACATATTCAAAATGAAACTCTATAGAACTACTTCTACAAACTTTAGCAACCATCTAGAAGAGATTTCTTAACAGAACTATTGTATTTTCTTTCAATAAGACAGGAAATATGCAAATCATTTCCGAAGTTCAGATTTTATAGTCAGCTTTGATATCATTCTGAAAGTTTTCTTGAGAGTTTGAAGTCAGAGACAAATTCATCAGTGGCTCTAAGCTTCGTTTGGTGATTGAGGGTAAAATTCCCTCTTCTTAATTTTTTTAAAGCTGCTTTTTAAGGTTATCACGAGTGTTTTTAATGAATGCCAATGTTGTTCTCTTGCATTTTAAGTACAATGCAAGTTTCTTATTGTTTTGTTTTTTTAATTTGCCCATATGTTTTTTCTTTTTTCTTTTTTCACACACAAAGCAATTTCCCAGGGTACTGATCTCTTTCCCCAGTTTTCCAAAGCGTTTCAAAGTGGCTGGTTGACAAATGGTATCAGCATTTTGATTGCCTCCTGACAGGCAAGCTGTTCCTCTGGTTCTTGTTTTTTGTTTTTTTTGTTTTTGTTTTTGTTTTTTTTTTTTTTTGAGAGGCAAACTAACAAAGCTTGTGGGGAAAAATAGGATTTTGAGCTTAAAAAAAAAAAAACAGAATTTGGGGGCAGTGCAGTACTGGTATTTCTTTTACAGACTTCATTTCCTAACAGCCTTCCTCTATATCATCACACTGTTACAAACCACATTACAGACTACATTTCCCAAGCTTCCTTTCTCTGTATCAGCACGCTGTTACAAAGGAACTACATTTCCCATGCTGCCTTTCTGGTCCACCACACTGCCATTTCCATTTACAGCATTTACTGAAAATCAAGATCAAGCAAGCTTTTTTTCACCATGGAAGGTTTCTGTTCTCCCTGAGCTGGCACTGACAGGTATACTTTCTTCACCTAACATTGCCCCCAGAGTGGGCTGTATCTGTCTGTGTGAACATACTTGGACAGGTATTTTGGTAACCCTTTGTCCTGCCTTACTGGGTCAGTGAAAAAGTAAAGAGAGTACTTGAAAATAGAGTTTTTTAAGAAGATTTTTTCCCCGATAGAAAAAGAAAGGAAAGAGCTTTTTCAAAGAGACCTTTTCCCCAATAGAAAAAGAAAAGAAAAAGCTTCTCAGCTTTTTTTAAAAAAAATACCAGCTTGGAGGGGAGATAGGACTAGCAGAGAGGATTTGCCCTGTTCTAAGAGGCGTTTTGTTTTTCCTCTAGAGCAATTACAGGTGATTTTTCTCATACTGATAGATGTTATTTCCAGGTGAGTTACAATTTGCTCTTACAGAAAGAAATCTGAGCAGGAAAGACCTGAAAGCCTTCCAGATTTTTAGAGAGAGATTACTAAATTTTTCATAAGAAAGCTTTTAGTTTTTGAGAGAAAGATTACTAAATTTTTCCCAAAACTTCTGTTCCCTACTCTTGGCTTTATGGCCAAGGAAACTAATTCTGATGGTAAGATGTTATACAGTAACAATGTCAGTGGAGTGAAGAGTTTTATTTCATCTACATCCTTCTCAGTGAAAATTCTTTTCTCTGCTGCTCAGGACTTAAGTTTAAGCTGTTCACAGGCCAAAAGCTCCCACAGGAATCTTTTTCTGCCCATTTTTTTCATCTTTGACAGATTTTTTCTTTGATTCTTCCCCAGAAGTTTGTGTTCATAGTCCCAAGAACACGGCTGCTCTGTCTTGTTGCTTTTCTTATCCTAAGTTTTTCTACAGTATATTTCTACATTCTTATATTTTTTCCTTAATTTTTATAGATAGAAATTAAGAGAGAGGGGCTAGAGAGATGGCTCAGTGGTTAAGAGCAATGGCTGCTCTTCCAGAGGACCTGAGTTCAATTCCCAGCAACCACATGGCAGCTCACAATTGTCTGTAACTACAGTCCCAGGGGATCCAACACCCTCACGCAGACATGAATGCAGACAAAACACCAATGCACATAAAATAAAATTAAATCTTTAGGCCAGGCAGTGGTGGCATACACCTTTAATCCCAGCACTCGGGAGGCAGAGCCAGGCAGATACCTGTGAGTTCAAGGCCAGCCTGGTCTACAGAGTGAGATCCAGGACAGGCACCAAAACTACACAGAGAAACCCTGTCTCAACCACCAACCCCCAGAAAAAAGAAATTAATAGAGAGAAAAAAAGAAACCTAGACAGAGATGTTTGGTGCAGCCTCCCTTTTCAACCCCAGCATTCAGCTGCCTAACTTCTACTCCCAAAAATAAAATACCATTGCCTTTATTTTTAACTCCTTATCAGCCATGCCCCTGCTGTGGATATTGCTCTGTATAAATAAAATTCTGATTGGCCAGTATCCAGGCAGGAAGTATTGGCGGGACACTTCCACTGGGAAGTGGAAGGCAGAGGCGGAAAGACACTGCCAGACGCTGCCATGAGAAGATGTTAAGATACCGGTAAGCCACGAGCCACCTGGCAACTTATAGATGAATAGAAATGGGCTGATTTAAGATATAAGAATAGTTAGCAAGAAGCCTGCCATGGCCATACAGTTTATAAGTAATATAAGTTTCCGTGTGTTTACTCAGTTGGGTCTGAGCGGCTGTAGGACTGGCGGGTGAGAGAGATTTTTCCTGACCGTGGGCCAGGCAGGAAAACTCTAGCTACATGCCCCCTTACACTTGTGATGCCCCCTCTCTCCTATCACCAAGTCTCCTGTCCCCCTTCCTGGTGCCATTTGTGGGAGCCCAGATCCCACATTTTACAAAAGGGAACTCTTGAGGAGAGAGGGATAAAAGATATTTAGATAGAAGAATAGAGAAAGAGAAACATAGAAACACAGGACAGCCTCTGGAGGGCCTGTATACTTATCCACCAGCCCCCTCCTGTCTTTTCCAAAGGGCTCTTTATAGAAATGCCAGGGGGTGGAGCAAAAGACCTCCTTCTAGCTCAGCCAAGTGCAAACCCTTCCAATCACCTAGAAACCATGCACATGGTCAAGCCATCCTCTGATGCAGCTCTGCTGGGTAAAGCAAGCTCAGATCTCACCAGGAAACCTTTGTGGCCGCCACAGTTTGATAGTGGAGCACCAGAAGTGATGTTGGAATCTTTCACAGCATCACTCACTGATCCCATTCTGGTTGGAATTGTTACAGATGAGGAAACTGGGGCAAGAAAAGTGAAGAAATCCCTGGAGCAAATGCTAGTATGTACCAGAGACAGAGTTTATCCCTGTCTCGCCTTAAGAACCTTGCTCTTTCCACATCTGCTGATGACTTATGATTTGCATCATGGGAATAGGAATGGGTTTTGGTAGAACCTCAAGTAAGACAATATAGGCAGGCCAGGCCTGATGGTAAGTCCTGGTGGCTCTGGCTTGTAGTCCCAGAGTAAGAGGAGTGCAAATTCAACCATCACCTGGGCTACAGAGTGAGTTTCATACCAGCCCAGGTGATTTGTCTCAAAAAGAATGTGTGTATGTATATATGTGTGTGTATGTATGTGTATATATATATATATATATATATATATATATATATTATATATGGCTGGGGATGTAGCACACATATTGAGGGCTTGCCTAGCATGTAGGAGGCACTAAGTTCAGTCCCCAGCACCATAGCCAAGCAATTGTGATAACGTCTTTCTATGCTGCCAGGAAATTAGCGGAGTTTTTTATGGGATTTAGGATTTTGCTTCAAAACCTACTATTGGGGCCTATGAAACAGCTTAGCATGTAAAGGAGCTTGCCTTGGAAGCCTGATGACCTGAGATTGACCCCTGGGACCCATATAAAGGTGAAAGGAGAGAACTGAGTCTGGAAAGTTGTCCTCTGACCTCCACATATGTTCCATGATACACATGCCCCCACATATGCCATGCAGATTCAAACACATAATAATACTACTTTTCATTTGTTTGTTTTGTTTTTCAAGATAGGGTCTCTCAGTGTAGTCCTGGCTGTCCTGGAACTTGCTCTGTAGAGCAGACTGGTCTAGAACTCTCAGAGATCCACCTGCCTCTGCCTCTCAAGTGCTGAGGTTAAGGGCATGCACCACCACTGTCCAGCTATAATACTAAATGTTTAACAAACCTACCTGTTGTACATGTCACTGCAGATATAGCTGAGCTAATGAGGAATGTCATAGAGTTCTTTACTTCAATTGCCTGTGGTATTATTGTGAAAAACAATTTGTCAGTTGGGGAATGAAGTAAACATATTCTAAAGCTGTGATCCTATAAAATTGATGACCACTGCTTGATTCCTAACAAGAAATCTTCAATTCCTACCTAAATGTGGGTGTCAATCAGTATACCATACTTTCAGCCAACTGTGGTCACAACACATGAAGAAAACTCTTGTTCAAATACATTTACTATTGGTGAATTATTAAGGCCACTCCACGTAGTTAAAAGGGAGGTTTATTTTGTGGAGTAACTTACACATGAAAGGATAGGTTGTAGGGTCTGGGAAAGGGATGGCGCAGTCTGGCAGTGTTCTCTGGAGAACTCTGCTCAGTCTACCTCCAGCGTCCAGGGTCCCGGAACCAAGAGAGCCTCTCTTCTCAATCCTGGGTCTTCAGTGTCCTCTCTCAGCCCTGCCTTGTGGGCGTGACCATTACCAAAGCCTCAGTGGGGGTTGGAACTTCCAGGCCAAGGCTGGAATGGCTACCCACTACAATTTACAAATCAATAGAGCCAATTAACAAACGGATTATGCACTTATTTATTTGAAAAGTATTTTTCCACTCAGGCCCTAGGCTAAGCCACCCAGAAATATATTGATGACTTATTCCAAGTCAGGCCTTCTCTTAAAGACTTGACGTGAATATGTTATTGAGTCCTCACAGGAAGCTTCAAGGGACTGGCCTATCTCTAGTTTTTGCCAGGATTGGAGCAATAACTAAGTGGTGGGGCATGGAGGGGACAGATCAGCTAGTAAAATATTACCTTCCAGTCATGAGGACCTGAGTTCAATGCCCAAAACTCACATTAAAAAAAAAAATTTAGACATGATGGCATGCACTGGTAATATTGGTTCTGGGGATCTGAGAGAAGTGGATTCCTGGGGCCCATGGCCAGCCTAGCCTACTTGGCAAGTTCCAGGGCAGTAAGTGAGCATCAAAAACAAACGACAATGACAGGTTGACAGTGTTTGCAATGGTTTTCTGGCCTCTTCACATACATGTGCAATGCACACACACACACACACACACACACACACACACACACACGTGTGCATACACACACAAAGAATTAAGTGGAGGCACTGTCTTCTCCCTTCTCTTCCCATCAGTAGCTTTGGTAGCACACAGGGAACTTTGCACCTCTGGGTGTGGACAGCCCAGAAAGCCTTGCAGACGCTTCACAGTAGATGAGAATTTGGTGGTGAGGGGGATAGGGAATGGTAGAGGAAGTAATAGGGGAGGTAGGGTGGAGAAGGAGGGCCATCCTATTTTGTAAAAGTCCTAGAGTTTGGGAAATATTAGTTTAAATCACATAGTTACCACCACCACCTCTTTTTGGCTCAATTTAGCTAATTTTCTTTTATTCTAATGGTGCATCCATGTACTTTCATTAAAAAGCTAATGGTCTCAAACCACTCTCCACAAACACCAAATGACCTTGCTGCACACTCCCTAACAGCCTTTGTGCTGACAGTGTCAAAGCCCATGTCAACACAGGCAATCAAGCTCCCCAAGGGGTCCACTCTTCACATTTTGATTTCATTCTTAATAACAAATTCACAAGTGTAGACATCCTTCATACTTCTCATTTCTTGGTACTCCAATCTCAGAACTGATGGGAGCACTTCAGCAAATATACCTAGCAGAGAGTTCTAACTGATGAGCCCTCTGAAATTGCAGATTTGCCCATATGCACATCTTTGCATGGAGAGGACCACTAATGTTCAGCTGATTCTCAGAAACCACAGCTCCCTCAAAGTCTAGAATTACTGTAGTTCTGTCATCCCATTACAAATCTCCTTTCTTTGATTCCTTCAAGTATCAGCCAATGAGCACGGGACACCTTCATGTCTAGCATTTCACTAGACAATGAGAGTACAAGGGTGACCAGTCAAGCATGGCCTGGCACTTTGTGGATTTCCAATATAGTGGGGCATGAAAACTCTCATATAGAGTAACAAGTGTACTGTGGTGGGGTGGTTGGAGGCCATGTTAAAAGAGAACCCACACCTGACCTCATTGGGAGTGATCAGGAAGGCAGCAGAGGAAAAGAGAGCTCAACTGGGACAAGAATGGAGTTTGGTCAGTGAGAGTCACAGGAAGAACTGTAAGTGTCCATGGTTAATAATAACACTAAATGTTATAGCAGAGCCATACAGATCAGCAAAGGCAGAGAGCTCTGCTGTAAAGTCTGTGGAAAACACACTGAACCACATGGACCTTTTCTGAGAGTGGTGGTAAAGTGTAGCAGAACTTCAGGCATGGTAGACATGGGCCGATTCAGAAAAGTAACTTTAGATACTGCAGGAAAATGGGCCCAGCAAGACCGAAGGCAGAGGGGCCAGTTAGAAGCAGTGGTAACAGAGTCTAGATGGGGATGTGATCAGCAGAAGTATAGAAAGAGGCAAACAGATCTGACACACACTTAGCACTGCCTTGTAGGCAGGCTGAGGTCATAGTGTCTGTGCTTAACTTTAGGTGGCTACAGATTCAGTGAGAGACTTTGTTTCAAGAGAATATGGCTGAGGTTCTCCTCTGGCCTCCAGGGTCATATTCAGAGGTCCATGGGTGTGCATACCATATGTGTACATATACCACACATTGATATACACTGACACATTAATGTTATCATACATACACACTAAGATATCTCCACAGAAACACACGTGAACACTCATACACATATTTTCACACCTGAACCTTTATACTCAAACTACAATACTCACAATTCATGCATACTTCATACACTCACTCATATACACACTCATGAACATCCTACACACATACACACATACTCATAGACTCTCTCTCTTACACACACACACACTTTCTTACACACATATACACACAAATACAGACAAATATTTTTAAAAGTAATTTGCATGTAATATGAATTTTTCATTTAGTTATGTACAAATTGTATCCTGGAAAAATGCTAGATAACCATATAAAACTGTACCCAGCTGCACAGAATTGCACAGGAAAGTGCAAACGTGTACTGCTACCATCATTCAGCTATCACAGTTGTCCACAGTGTGTCGACTTGAGTCCACACATTCAGATAATCTTCCTTACACTACCACACCAAATCCCTAACTGCTGCCCTTCCAGCACCCACTTCCACAGGTAAGACCTGGGTCTTTTCAGAGGCTAAGTCCTGTAGTATTACAACATTTGTGTATGTTAAACATGTAGAAGCGTGCTTTTCTGTACCACAGTGTTTTAGAGGATTTCTTCCCACCTCAATTTTCTCATGAACCCATGGTTAAAATTGGGTGATTTTAAGTAGTGTGGTGATTGTGTTAGTGCAGAACTAATGGTTTATAGAGAAGGGGAAAACTTATGCTTGGTGCATCTCAGTTAGTTTTCTTGTTGCTGTGACAAAACTCCCTGACAAGAGCAACTTAAAGAAGAGGGCTCATTTGGACTCACACTTCAAGGTGCCTTCCATCATGGTGGGAAGTCACTCAGCAGGAGCTCCAGGGTGCTGGTCACATTGCCTTGCTCTGGTCTAGAAGCAGAGAGTGGTGGATCCTGGGGCTCTCCCAGAGGGTAGGTCTTCTCACTCCACTAATGGACTATCCCCAGGTGACAACCAGACTAGCCCTCACAGGCTTGACAGCTCTAAAGTGGCATGATTGCTTTTGGAAAATAATTTTACCCCTTGAAGAGCTGAACATTGACCTTGTAATTTATTATTCTACTCCAACATATACAGCAGAAAGAAAGCACTTCATGTGTGCAGTAGGAGACTTGGTCAAGAATGTTCTGAGCATAGACGTTTAAGGCAGAAACAGTGCAAATGACCAATGACAGGGTAGTAGTTAAAGGAGAATGTGATGTTTCACAATAGAAAAATAAATATTCAAAAATAAAGTGAAAAGTATGACTATAATAGAGCAGAAATAAAGGTAAATCACAAAGACTATATGGAGCATATAAGAACACTCAAAATTAAATAATGCACTGCTTAAGAATGTGTGTATATACATGTGTTCTATAGCTTAACGACTTTAATGTCGTGTGTGTGTGTGTGTGTGTGTGTGTGTGTGTGTGTGTGTGTGTGTACTTGGGTATGGGTGCCTGAAGAGGCCAGAAGACAGCATTGTATTCCCAGGAGCTGGAGTTACTGGCTGCTGTGAGCAGCAGCTGTGTGGCTGCTGAAAAATCAAGCTTGGGTTCTCTTCAAGAACAGTACACAGTCTTAATCACTGAGCCATTTTTTTCAGCCTCCAATATAACTTAAAATCTAAAAAACAAAATCCATGTAAAAACGAATACAAAATTCAAGATGGCAGTTACCTCTGAAAAAGACATTGAAAAATGGGATAAAGGAGAGCATATGGGCAGCAGCAATCACGTTCTAGGAATTTCTAGTTCATGCACTAAATTCATACTCATTCTACTAATCTAATTTTGTTTACTTGAGATCAAAATACAAAAGATGAGGGAAACATATTATTCAACAATGCTTTTACTTTAAATGCAATTTATATTTGCATTGTTTAAAAATCATAGTTGAAGGTACTTTAAAAGAAGAAAACATCACCTTGATCCCAGTAAGATGGTAACATTTATTCATAGCTGATTAAAATTCAGGAAAGTTCCATTATAAGGAGTTGCCCAAATCTTAATATTAGAAGAGGTGGTTCAGGTAAAAGCTACTTTTTGAATTATCCCTTCTAACTTCATTTCCCTGTAAGGAAATTTTCAGGAGGCCTTAACGTGAGAGAAAAAGCACAAAATATGGATGCCTCCATTAGAAAAGAACTAAATTACAGCCTAGGGGGAAGAAGGGTCTGAGTCATTCCCAGGAGGATGAGCTGTGCACTTTCACAGAGGCAATTGCCTTCCCCCTAATTTGTCAATTTCATGGCCATCCATTAAGAAGTCAGAATGTCTTCGCTCAGCAAGTCCTCCCATACAGGTGTGCAGATGGTAGCACCTGTAATGTGCAGCCTGTTTACTTTGCAAGAATTCTCTGTATAGCATGACTGCTGCTTGTCTAGAAAGTCTTTGATCAAATTCACTCAGGTACGGGCTTGCCGTAAGTCTGCCACTGAAACACAGGTGCTGAAGGTCTCTCCTTTTAGGCAAATTTCCTAGACCACACACACACAGGCGTTTGTCTAAGGCACTTTAGGTGAAGAGTACAAAGGAGGATCCTAATAGACCATGACCATGTTAGCACCATGTCCCATTGCTATCCGTCTCTCCGAGGTGGTACATTATCAACTAGTGTTGGTGTTAAAGGCACAATGGAATTCTATCTCTGGTACAAACAGGATTGCAGAGACCCAGCAACCCAAGTAGATGGAAGACCTGAGCTCTGGTCCTGACAGAAACTGACTTACTGTTTCACCTCAGATAAGTCAGTCGATCTCATCTATTTGATGAAATAGTTGGGCTTGATCTTTACTTGAGAGTCTCCAAAAGTCTAAATTAGAGTTTGGTGAGTTGAATCCTACTGATTCAATCAATTCCCAGTGATCAGTTAACAAATATGGGGATAGACTTTACCATGTGCTATGTAGTGCCATGAACAGATGGGACATGGGTACCCACATGGGACATGGTACCCACAGGACTTACAACTGCAAGGTCTACATAGAAATGTGTAGTGTCTAAAATTCAATTTTGACAGCAGAACCAGGAGAGTCACATAACTGTATAAGTCTGGAACTTCAACTTGCTAGGAGAGAGTCCAAACTTACACATATGTATATCAGCTGCTAACTGATTTTTAGCCAAGAGAAGTCAGCGCATAAAAGACAATATTTTTTAAATAGCAATGGGGAGGGGGGCCAGGGAGCAGCTCCTGCTTCATAATATATAGCAAAGTTTACTCAACATGGATACAACAATTTTAAAGAGTTAAGCAAAAGTTTCTCAAAGAAACAATATGGGGAAGCTTCCTTTTGTTCATTAGTAGTGTTGGGTACATCCATCTTTTTTTTCCCCCAATATCAGGGATTGAATTTAGAGCCTTGTACTCACCTCCCCTTGTTAGGCCATGGCCACAAAGCTCTATTCTTTACCTCCTGAGTAGCTAGGATGACAAGCCTCTATTACAAGTCCCTACTTACATTTACATCTTTTGTGTAACCAATTTTTGGATAGACAAAAATTTTAAATGGAACCAAAAGTCACAAATCATTAAAGAAAAAAAAAACCCTGCATACAATAAGTATTTCTCCAAAGAAGTGTAAGTAGTCAGTAAGAACTTTTTTAAAATTGCCACCACCACTCCTAAGGAAAATACAAATCAGAACTGTAGTTACACACAGTGTGAGAATGACTACTATTAAAAGTGAAACAGACAGAAAACAATACGTTAGCAATCACAGAGAACCTGAAGTCCTTCGCTACTGCCGATAGGGATGTAAAATGGTACAATCATCAGGGAAAATACTGTGGCATTTCTGTTAATATTATAGACACTGAGGCAGGAAAATCACAAGTTCAAGGCCTTCCTAAGTGACTTAGCAACACTCCATTACAAAATAGAATGTAAAAACAGTGAGGTGGCATGGGAAGGAGTTGATCACCTGACTAGTATGTATGAAGCCAAGTTCAATCTCCAGCACCAAATGAGTATGTTTGACACTATTAAACCATAAAAATTGTTCATAGTAACCTTTATGTACATTTTACCACAATTAAACAAGAGGAGGTGTGGTGGCACACATATGTGTCAGGAGGATCATCCTTGGTTATATAATGAGTGTGAGGACAGCCTGGGATGTATAAGACTGTATCTCCAGTAAATTTTTAACCAGTTAAAACAATCACAATTATGTGGGTTCAATCAGGAGTTCAGAATCCAGAGGAAGATAAAGGCAATCCCACATAACTGTGCTTGTTGCTTTGTACAATGACAAGCAGGGACGGGTTCTAAATCCAACCTACCATCTGTCCTTTAAGCCAAACACTCTACTTCAGGAAGAAAGGGAGAGGGAGGAAAAGAAATGAACTAAGGAAGGAAGGAAAAAGAAGGAAAGAGGGGAAGGGAGAGGGAAGACAGAAGGAAGGCAAGCCAGTAGAGCCAGGGGAAGAGGTGGAAGAAAGGAGGAGGAGAGGTGGGTTCCGAAATAGCTCCATGTAAAGGCACTTGCCTGCAAGCCTGAACCTGAGTTCCATTCTCAGGGCCCACATGGTGGGAGGAGGAGGCTTCTTGCGTGTTGTCCTCTGATCTCTCCATGTGTGCCATGGCAAACCCATGTACACATACACACAAATAATAACTAACTGTAAAAGTATTTTTAAGAAATGGAAAGAGGAAGGTTCTATACAAGGTGGGCATTCTCAGCACTTTTGTTTGCTAAGCATCTGGCCCTGAGAGGCTGGCAGCGGCTGCCTAGAAGTGCCTGGAGTCTGCACTTCCTTCCCAAATACAGCATGGGCAGCTGCAGCTGACATTCCTATGGAAGAACAGACTGGTCTGCCCCTCTCCTCTCACTGGCCTCTGTCCCCCCGCATGTCCATCAGCCACAGGCATAACAATTCCACCAGGTCCCCCTGGGTGCTCCTTCTGAGGGGAACACTGTCAGCATTAACATGTGAATGTTTTATGAGTATCTCCTTTTATTTCACGGACTGGATTATATCCTGAAATATCCCAGATAAACATTACAACCTCAAAATCCCCTCCACCATGTGTGAGTGTGTGTGTGTGTGTGTGTGTGTGTATACAAGTGCACTTGCATGTGCAAGCTAGAGGCTGACATTTGGGTGTTTTCCTTAATCATTTGTCCACTTTACTTTTTAGACAGTGTCTCTCACTTAATCTTGAGCTTGCTATTTCAGCTAGAGTGGTTATCAAGAGAGCCCTAGGACTGACTTGTGTTCTTCTAGAGCTGGGATTACTGGTTTGAGATGCCATGCACAATGTTTTATGTGGGAGCTTGGAATCCAAACTCAAGTCCTCACACTTGTACTGCAAGCTCTCTTCCTACAGAGCCATGTCCCTAGTCTGCGCTGGAGTTTTTTTTAAAGTATCTGTCATATGTCATGTTTTCTTCTTTGTACATTCATTCATCTTGGCCACTCTACTGGGAAAACAGTTCCCTTCCTGACTTTCTTCAAAGGATGCTGCTGTGGTCATCAGGACTAAAGTCAAATGCTGTCGTCTTCAGGGACCTTCCTTCTCTGACTTGTGCGAAGGAGCCTAGATCACTCAGGTGTGATACCACTGTATGTCTCCCATGTCATAGTCACAACACAGGAGTGTGGTGATGTTTTATTTGTGCTTTAGTAAGGAGATCAGAGGAAATAGCAAGCCATTTTAAGTAAACAAAAAAAGTCAGGCAGCGGTAGCACATGCCCTTAATACTATCCCTTAGCAGGCAGGATCTCTGTGTGTTCAAGGCCACACTAGAGAACAGAGCCAAGTGTGGTAACACACACCTTTAGTCCCAGTACCAACCATAGAGGCCTGGAGGTCTGTACAGACAGACAGAAAGTGACAGATGAAGAAGTAAGGTAGCTGGGCTAAGAGAGCCAATGAGAGGGCAGAAGAGCAAGGCAATAATATTGGTGGAAGTATTAAGGCAACTCCACATAGTTAAAAGGGTGGTTTATTTTGGGGGGTAACTTACAAGTAAAGGAATAGGTTACAGGGTCCAGGAGAGGTGAGGTGCAGTCCGGCGGTGTTCTCTGGAGAAATCTGTTTGGTCTATCGTCCAACATCCAGGATTATCAGGAGTCAAGAGAGCCAGCACATCTGGATCTTGGGTCTTAAGGGCTCCCATCTCAGCCCCGCCTCAGGGGCAGGCCATAGGTAGGCATGACAGTTGCCAGAAGCCTCACTGGGGGTAGTACTTACAGGTCAAAGCTGGAACAGCTACCCACTACACAATAAAGGCATGGATAGACAGGAAGTAACTCATATTTGGAAGCTGCAGAGTTGGTGAGGTATGGGTGGCTGTGGCTTTCCCTATTTTCCCTCATCTTTCTCTAAGGCTTCCATGCCTATATGTGGCTCCATGTTTTTTTTTATTTAATGAGACCATTTTAGAAATTTGTCTACAATTGGCACCCACATTGCAAGGATTCATTAAAAATCTGTTTATGCGCTTACAGGGCCCCAGGCTCAGTCCAGTTGCATGGCTCAGGCCGGAGCACATGGCTGGAGTCTCTTAGGCTTTCTTTCTCCTGGTGGGTGGTAGGTTTCCTCTCTCTCTCTCTCTCTCTCTCTCTCTCTCTCTCTCTCTCTCTGGATTCCCATCTTGGACTGCCACCATACTAGGTAGCTGCTTTGAAAATCCCTTGGACTTCCACTGATCTACACAGTTGACAGACTTGGTAAGTCAATTAAGATATCTTAAAGAGTGAAATTAGTTAAAAGAGAATTTTTCTCACATTAAAAATGGTAAACACTTTTACAAGGGAAGGAATTTGGGCTCTATTTGGTAACACATTAGACAGCTTGAAAATGGAACTATTAAATGAGAGGATAATTAATATTCATGGGGTGTATGTAACATCAATTATGAATATTATTTGCTTGATCATTTTTTGTTTGTTTGTTTTTTGTTTTGTTTTGTTTTTTGTTTTTCAAGACAGGGTTTCTCTGTGTAGCTTTGTGCCTTTCCTGGAACTCGCTTTGGAGACCAGGCTGGCCTTGAACTCACAGAGATCTGGCAGGCTCTGCCTCCCGAGTGCTGGGATTAAAGGCATGCACCACCACCACCCGACCACTTGATCATTTTTTATTTTGGCATTAAAAAGGTTGGTCAATTTAAGTGCCAAGATAAAAGCTTTAGAAAAGCCAGTTAAAATGAATCATAGAGAAATTCAGACCCAGACAGAAGAATTTAAAGGTGAAATTATGTCAGGATTGAATTATACAGTTACAGAGAGACAGCCTGTTATCAAACAACCAAACTTAATCTATCAGATAACCTTATCAGATTATCAGATAATCTATAGGATGAACTACCTGCTCAAGGGTGTGTACAAGCTAATTGGACTCCAGTGGAAATGTTAGATTTAAGGATATTTAAGGAAGCTATAGTATCATATGGCATACCAATTGTAAAGCAGATGTTAAGCTCCTGGTCAACTTGTAATAGAATTATCCCTCAGGACTGGAGAGAGTTAATTACAGCTGTCCTAGAGGCCAATCCACAGTTACAATGGGGACCGTGGTTTAAAGAGGAGGCTAAAACAATAGAACAACAATGTAGGACTAGAGGTGTGGAAATTTCCCAGGACCAGCTTCTTGGAGAAGGTGATTATGCTGATATACAAAGACAACGTTTATATGATAACCAAACCTTAATTCTATGCTGCATAGCAGTCAGGAATGTGTGGGACAGAATTGAGGAAGCAGGAAAGAAAACTGAATCATTACAAAAGTTATACAGGGTCCTAGAGATTCCTTCACAAATTTCTTACAAAGACTATCTTCAGCAGTACATAGAATGACACCAAATTTAGAAGCTAGACAGGTAGTAATTGAATCTTTGGCTTTTGAGAACACAAATGCAGCATGGAAAAGAATAATCAGGCCATTAAAGGCAGGATCAGCACCCTTGGAGGATTGGATCAGGGATACAATTAATATTGAGTATCATGACAGTGATAAGTGGATAGGAGAGGTAATTTTAAAAGCTTTGAGGAAAAACAACGTCTGATGTTTTAGTTGCAGTAAACTAGGTCATTTGAAAAGGGAGTGTAAACAGGGCATACCTAGAAAGAATGTTTATTCAAGGAACAATGGAAACAAAATGCCCCTCCCTTCTGGATTATGCAGAAGGTGTGGTAAGGGTAAACATTAGTGTAGTGGATAGCCATCCCAGCCTTGGCCTGGAAGTTCCAACCGACATTGAGGCTTTGGTAATGGTCACCCCCACAAGGTGGGGCTGAGGGAGGAAGTGGAAGACCCAGGATCGAGAGGAGAGGTCTCTCTTGTTTCTGGGACCCTGGACGCTGGAGGTAGACCAAGCAGAATTCTCCAGAACACCGCCGGACTGCACCATTCCTTTTCCAGACCCTACAACCTACTTATCCCTTCATTTGTAAGTTACCCCACAAAATAAACCTCCCTTTTAACTACGTGGAGTGGCCTTAATAATTTCACCAATACATTAGACCAACGAATGTAGATCAATAAGCAACAGACAAGGTAATCGTTTGCCTCTGCCATTGGGAAACTCCCAGAGGGGCCTCACACAGGCTCCCATGGCAAATTCAGTTCAGACTTTTTCTGCCATTGTAGAAGAAACCCCTTCTCAGAACAATTAAATAACCAAATGCCTATTGGAATAAACCAGGCTGCCCAGGGTGATAGAACAACTGTAGCAGAGAGAATAGGAAATTCAGGAGAAACTATAAAGTGAATTTTTTGGCAAACTTCTATAAATGAACAAAGACCAAAATTAACAATAAGAATAAATGATGTTTTGTTGTCTGGTCTGGTAGACACAGATGCTGACATGACCATAATTGAACCAGAATTTTGGCATCCAACTTGGCCTCTTCAAGAGGTAAATGTTCAGCTGTTGGGAATTGAAACATTACCTCAAGTGAAGCAGAGTGCAAGATGGCTCAAATGTGTAGATCTAGAAGAACAGAGAGGAAAATTAAAACCATATGTGGCTAACATAGCTATGAACCTATGAGATCGAGACCTGTTACAACAATGGGATACTCAGATTAACATCCCTCCAACCTCAGAAACAAATCATAAACTAGCACATGTTTCTGAAAGAAATATTAGAAGGTGTTATACTAATGAGTGGTCACCAGCCATCCAGATTGTACAAGAACAGGGCAGAACAACTGATGATCTTCCAAAGACACCAAGTGCTCTACCTTTAAAATGGTTAACAGACAAGCCTGAATGGGTTCAACAATGGCCTTTAACAGCAGAGAAACTCCAGGCTTTAGAAGAACTGGTAGAAGGACAGTTAAATGCTCAGCATATTGAAGAATCAACCAGCCCTTGGAATTCTCCTGTATTTGTTATTAAAAAGAAATCTGGCAAATGGAGAATGGTAACAGACCTAAGAGCAATTAACAAAGTAATTCAACCAATGTGCTCTCTACAATCTGGAATTCCTTTGATTACTTTATTACCTAAAGATTGGCCTCTTATAGTTATCAATTTAAAAGACTGCTTCTTCTTACTACCCTTACAAGAAAGAGACAGAGAAAGATTTGCCTTCACAGTGCCTACTTATAATAGTTCTCAGCCGGTTGAGAGATATCAATGGAGGGTTCTCCCACAGTGAATGTTAAATAGCCAAACCCTGTGCCAATATTTTGTATAACAACCATTAGAAGTAATATGTAAACAATTTCCTAAATCTATAATTTATCATTATATGCATGATATTTTACTAGCTGATTCAAATGCAGATACTTTAGAAAGAATGTTTGAAGAAGTAAAGAAAATTTTGCCTTGTTGGGGATTACAAATTGCTCCTGAAAAGATTAATTATTTAGGATATAAAATAGATCTACAAAAAATTAGACACCAAAAGGTGCAAATTAGGAGAGATCAATTAAAGACTCTTAATGACTTTCAAAGATTATTCAGAGACATTTCCCTTCTATGACTGTTGTTGGGGTAAAAAATAATGAACTGAGTAATTTGTTTAAAACCTTAGACAGTGACAAGGACTTAAATAGTCCAAGAAAAGTATCAGCTGAAGCTGAGAGAGAATTGGCCTTGATGGAAAATAAAGTATAGGAAAGACATGTGGACCGTGTGGATGCACATCTTGATTGCATTTTGGTTATTTTACCGTCTAGGCATTCTCCTACAGGAAATTTAATGCAGAGGGAAGATATTATATAGGAATGGATATTTCTACCAAATAAACAGAGTAAAAAATTAAAAACTTATGTGGAAAAGATCTCTGAATTGATTTTGAAAGGAAAATTGAGAGCTTGTCAATTAGCAGGAATAGACCTAGCAGAAATTGTTGTACCTTTAACAATAGGATAAAATTGACAAATTATGGGCAGAAAGTGAACCTTGGCAAAGAGCTCACAGTAATTTTTTGGGAGAAATTAACAGCAAATATCCCCAAAGTGACAGAATTCAACTTATAAAGAGAGCTGATTGGATTCTGCCTTGCATTGTTCAGGAAACACCCTTATCTGGAGCCTGTACATTTTATACAGGTGCAAACAAACGAGAAAATGCAGGCTACAAATCAGAAAATTCAAGTAACGTGGTTCAAAGTCCTTATAATTCAGTTCAAAAATCAAAATTGTATGCTATTCTGTTGGTATTAATGGATTTTTCAGAAACTCTCAGTATGCTGAAAGAGTGGCATTACATATTGAGACTGCAGAATTTATCCCTGGTGAATCAGAATTAACTTTGTTATTTATTCAATTACAAAATATAACCAGGACGAGGAGGCATCCTTTATATATAACTTACAGTTGATCTCATATGGGTCTGCCAGGCCCTCTAGCACAAGGTAATGATAAGATTGATAAACTATTGATAGGAAATGTGCTGGAGGCCTCAGAATTTCATTTTAAAAAATCCATCATGTCAATAGTAAAGGTTTAAAAAAGGATTTTTCCATAACCTGGCAACAAGCCAAGGAAATTGTAAGGAAATGTCCTACTTGTTCTTTTTACAATCAGATGCCATTACCAGCAGGATATAAACCAAAGGGTACTCAGAGGAATTAAATCTAGCAGATGGACGTGTCTCATTTTGCAGAATTTAGAAAATTGAAGTATGTACACCACACCATTGATTTCAACAGGTGCCTGCTCTGAGTACTGAAAAAGCTAATTCGGTAATCATGCATTTGCTAGGAGTTATGGCCATCATGGGTATACCTGGACAAATTAAAACTGACAATGCTCCAGCATATGTCTCTGGTAAAATGAAACATTTTTTTGCTTATTATAATATAAAGCATATTACGGGTATACCACATAATCCTACAGGCCAAGCAGTTATAAAAAGATCAAATCGAACTCTAAAGGATATGCTAAATAAACAGAAAGGGGTAACAAAAATCCCCAGAAATATATTACATAATGCTCTGTTAATTTTGAATTTTTTCAGTGCTAACAAGAAAGGAACAACAGCTACAGAGAGACATTGGATAACAGAAAAAAACTACAGAAATTAAATCAGCCTATATACTTTAAAGATATGCTGACCTCATAAAGGAAACCAGGATATGTGTTACGTTGGGGACAAAGTTTTGCTTTTGTTTCTACAGGAGAAGAAAAGTTATGGATATCATCAAAATTGATAAAGGTTCGATTTGAACAAGAGAGACCTCTTAATTAGAAGAGGTGATAGTTCATTGGCCAGCATGACCATCCAATTTAAACTATCATTTAATCAGATATAACTTGTCAAAAGGGAACCTCCCCAAAGTTAGGTTTGGGGAAGGGTTTTTGTTTTTTGTCTTTCAGGAGAGTGAAAGCTAAGGAATCTGAGCCTGAGGAACACTGGACAAATAAGACATCTGAAGAAAAAGGACAAATAATCTAGAAAAAAAATGTCCCAAGAAAAGGAGTAAATTGGCCTATTGGTATATCAAAAATAAAATGTCATAAGCCTTCCTAAATGTTTGTTTCTACTCTTCTCTATGGACACTTAACACAAATGGTCTTTATGTAGTCCCAGTTTAATTAAAAATTAAAGCTGGCTTTGGAGTTGGAGAATGGTTCTCTCTTTCTCTGAACCCAAGCATGTTTGTTAAAAAGAAAATGCAAAATCTCTGGATCATGTCAGAAGAAAGAGTCATCTGATATGGGACAGAAGAAAAAAATTAAGGGACTATTCTATTGCCACTAATCTCAATTACTTGGTTCTATTTTGATACTTTAAACTTTTCTTAAGGTATGCATTTTTATATCAATATTTATAAGATTAATATATATATTTTAAACTTTTGTTATTATATTAATGGTCATATAGAGTACTAACTAATTCTAGAAAAAAAGGCTTTATTTAGCTGCCTATACATGTTTTTGTGTTGGAGTCTTTATCATTTTTCTGTAGGGGATCATGACCAGGCCTAACAGCAAATTTGAAGTCTCCAGAAAGATGATGGGGCCCCACGATGATGATTCCAGATGGACAACAATAATACCATGAAGCTGACAAACAACACCCAAAGATCAGCTTTGGACTACAAACTGCTTAAGACAGTTTCGAGATAGTTAGCTGAGATGGTCCAGCATCAGACTATTGGAGAAAGGACTTGCAATGAGCCCTGCACTTTCACATTATTCAGAGCCTGGACAACAAATGATAGAGCTACCTCTCCCAGAACTTGACAATTAACCCAAACTTTTTCTTTTCAGAATCCCCTAAAGATGCCTTCACCCACAAACAGCAGGAAGCAATTTTAAGAACACATCACACACATTCCCAAGAGGTGGGTGGGTGGTTTATGGTTTTTCAATGGGTTTTGGGTTTGGGATAATTGTCATTGTTTAGGGTGGTTGGTTATAAGTTGTTGTTTATAGTCAGGAAAAAGACTAAACAAAGGAGATTAGATTTAAGAATCTTGTTTGAAAAGAAAAAGAAAAAAAAGAGGATATAGGTAAGAGGTAGGTTATTGAATCTACTCTGAAAAAAAAAAGATATAGAAATGATAGAATAGCCAGGCGGTGGTGGCGCACGCCTTTAATCCCAGCACTCAGGAGGCAGAGGCAGGCAGATCTCTGTGAGTTCAAGACCAGCCTGGGCTACAGAGTGAGATCCAGGAAAGGTGCAAAGCTACACAGAGAAACCCTGTCTTGAAAAAAAAAAAAGAACAACAACAACAAAAGAAATGATAGAATAAAGGGTAGATTATTGGATATACTCTGAAAAGAAAAAAGAGAGGATATAAACATGATACAGATGAAAAGGTGGATTATTGAATTTACATTTAAAAGACAACTACTAGCTTTAGATACTTTACATTGGATTGGACTTTTGTATATTATATACAAAATAGAGAGAGAGATACAAATTTGAGATTGATTTTGTTAGAAAATGCTATAAGTATATTTCTAATCTTGTTCAAGATATTGTACCCATATAGTTCATTTAACAATGTAATGCAATTTGCTAATCCTTGAATGTTATTATTACCAAATATTGGGATATAAAGAAATTAAAGTTAGTAGTTAACATTACAATTGAACTTGTAGTCATATTAGGTATGTTTTCAAGGTCATGCAGAGATATATTTTAGCTAGACAGGTCATCTTCAAACCCTTCAGATATCCTCAGAACATAGCATTTGAAATGTTTTAATAACATAGATTTTTCTTTTTTTTTTTTTATGACTATGAGATATGTCGGCTCCTGGCAGCACCAGTCTACTTCAGAGAAGATATGGGCATTGAAGAAACTGCAGATGGAATTAACTTGCATTGTGGCAAAAGTTAGCCACTGGGTAACAAAGTGCCCTTGCATCAACTGCTGACAGTATGCTATCCAAAATGGACAAACAGGACACAAAACAAAGGACTATCGATCTTTGCCAAGACAAGTGTGGTTGCAGCTTTGGCAACAGGTGTTCTCTGAGGCTAGGGCAATATGGCACCATCACTGAAGTGGCTTTGCAATCCAGAAAAGGTGCAATGACCCTTCCTTTGAAGGCAGCTGTGCAGATAGTGGGCTGGTGGCTCCTAGTGTACAGTGGAATAATATCTGAAACAGTTGTTTTTGAAGGAGTAACTAGGCTAATGGAGTCTAACCTCTCTATGGTAGACTGGCATTTAATAAAGAAGATGAAGCTACCCCCAAGCCAAGAAGAATGGGAAGTTGAATTCCAAAACCACCAGCAATTTCCAGAATTTAAAATCCTGAGTCATGACAGGACACTGGCAGAATTCATTCAAGTTTATCTGGTACATGGAATACTTACACCAAATGTGAGGTTGCGCTGTTGGCCTTGTGTACATCCTACGTCACAAATGAGTCTGTCAGATATGCTAAGCCTGTAGGCCGAAGATGATGCCCCAACGTACAGAGAAACCTCTGGTGACTGTCAAGGAAGCTGGCTGTTTCTATCATAACTCATTTTTTGGAAGTCACTTGTTTGCACTTCTGGTTTTACTAGGTAATATTATTTCCTTCTCAGGTCTCTGAGGGAGTTGAAGATTAGATAGTTGTAGTAACAATTTTCCTTGTTAAGAAATTCAGAAAAGAAACTCACTAAGAAGTCTTAAGTGTATAAGTTTGAAAGACATCATAAGATAGTTTTCTGTTGGTAATACAAGATAGGATAAAATTAGGTACACTTTGGACTCACCAAAATAGCATATGTAATGCAATATTTTCTCTGAATTTGTCAAATGCAAATGGACTAGACATTGTTGATATATTTATTGCTTATATATAATGTATATAGCTATTGTACTCATTGTATATAGTTTTTCTTATATTAGTTATAACTTTTTTATTATTTTTTGTTTTTATTAGCCAAAAAAGGGGGAATGTGGTAATACTTTATTTGTGCTGAAATGTGGTGATATTTTATTTGTATGTTAATAAATAAAGTTTGCCTGAAGATCAGAGAAAATAGCAAGCCATTTTAAGTAAACAAAAAGGTCAGGCTTTAGTAGCACACACCCTTAATCCTTATCCCTTAGCAGGCAGAGTCTTTGTGTGTTCAAGACCACACTAAGGAACAGAGCCAAGTGTGGTGACACATGCCTTTAGTCCCAGTACCAACCATAGAGGCCTGGAGGTCTGCACAGACAGATAGACAGTGACAGAGCTGTGTAGGAAGAGGAGCCAATGATACGGCAGAACAGCAAGGCAATAAAGGTGAAGGTAGCCAGGAAGTAACTTGCATTTGGAAGCTGAAGAGTTGGTGAGATAAGGTTGGCTGGTGACTTTCCCTATTTCCCTGATCTCTAAGGCTTTCATCTCTATATTTGACTCCGCATTTATTATTTAATAAGACTGTTTAGAAATTCGTCTACACAGGAGCTTACACATGACTCATGTTTAGGACACATTGTTGACCTAATTTGAAGTCACTGACTTCAAAGTTCCATAATGCATATGTGAGTGCAGGAAGTTTAATAGTTACTTGGATCTTCTCTGGCTACCAGGCTCTGTTTGTAGTAATCACACCAGCCTATTAGAGATGCCTTCGCCTCTGCAAGTGAGAAGCTATGGTTCTTTAGCTCCCCATACTCCCTCATCCTATGCTTAGAATTTCCAACAAATAAGATGGTTTGTAAGAGTGAAATATTCCTTTGTCTTTAAAATAAACCAGTCCACACAAATGTAGGCACAGTACTTAAAAACTGTAAAACTTATCTCCTTTGGGGACAAATTAACTCTCAAACAAAGGGAGAGGAGGGCATTTTCTAGGCCCATCTGGCTGTGCCCAGTGTTGGATCTGCCAATCATCTGGCATCAGTTTCCAGCTGGTCTGGGGCATTGAGCAAAGAGCTGCACGCCCACAGCCTATACACTGGAATAAAGCAAGACAAGCAATTACCATTTTCTGGGGAAGCGTAGACTTTATTCAGAGTTAGCTTCCCCTGTTGCTGTTGCCTTTGGAGAAAAGTCTTACAAGTGAGGGTCAGATAAGGGGACAGAGACTGAAAGGTTTCAAAGGACAGGGACATACCAGTGCTCTTAATCTCCACCATAAGAAAGGCCTGGTCTGGGAACAGGTTCTTCCAGCTCCTATAACACGTCATGAAGAATTTTGCTGAGCAAAAATTCAACAACTTGGAAGGTCTCATGACAAATAGACCTTTGCCAGTTAACCTAAAAAGTGCTTGGGAAGCCGTTGTGGTGGTATTCACCTTTAGTCCCAGCACTTGGGAGGCAGAGGCAGGTGGAACTCTATGTGTTCAAGATCAGCCTGGTCTACATTGTGAGTTCCAGGACAGCCAGGGCTACTTAAGGAGATCTAGTCTCAAACAAACAAATAAACAAAAACCCGCTTGCTGTGTTTCAGACTGTGTGATGTGAAGCACATGAGGTAGTGTACATGTATTTCTTAAATTTTAAAATTAAAAACATTGTTTGTTTTATGTGTGTGTGGTGGTGGTGGGTGTTGTTGTATCTGCATGTATATCTGTGCATCATGTGCATGCCTAAAGGCCCATAGAGACCAGAAGAGGGCACACGATTCCCTTGGAACTGGAATTATGGAGAGTTGTGAACTGCCATATGGGTGCTGGGAATAATCCTGTAGTTCTCTGGAACAGCAGTCAGTGCTCTTAATGGCTGAGCCATCTCTCCAGCCTCAACATGCATTCACATTTTTACATAGTGCCTGCTACTGAGTCCCCCTTCAAAAGATATTGGTGATATTCATTATGAGTGTCATTGTTATGCTGATGGTGTTCATTCCTCACAGTAACACTGAGTACAGATGCTATCATCTCATGTAACATGTGAGGCTCTAAGCCCAGGCAGGGTAGGTACCATGCACACAGGTAGACACAAATAGAAAATGGAGGCATGGCAGACATGGTGTTCCACATAGCAGCTTCCTCTGTAAAAACAGTAGCATCCACATGGTAACACACCTGCCACAAATAACCTTGTGCCATTTGATGTGTGTTCATACATGCCCAAGTACATATATATACGTGTGTGTGTGTGTGTGTGTGTGAGAGAGAGAGAGAGAGAGAGAGAGAGGCGCGCGCCTGATGTGTACAAATGCCCAGAGAAAGACTGGAGTACAGACAGTTGTGAGCCCTCTGATGTGAGCACTAGCTACTGAACCCAAGTCCTCTCTAAGAGAAGAAAGCACTCCTAACTGTTCCAGCCCCACCCTCAGTATCTTTTTGTTTATTCCTTTGTTTTCTTTCATGTTTGGAGATACGGTCTCACTACAAAGCCCTGGCTGTGCTGGAACTCACTCTATGTAGACCAGGCTGTTCTCAAATTTACAGAGATCAGCCTGTCTCTGCCTCCCAGTGCTGAGATTAAAATCATGCACCACCACAGGGTTTTTGTTGTTGTTCTGTTATGTTTTTCTTCACTTTTGTTATCTTTAATAGCAAGTCCTACAAACCATTATTACTGTCTCTTTTTAATACAAGAACTCGGAGAGATGACTCAGCAGCTAAGAGCATGCACTGCTCTTATGGAGGACCAGAGCATGGTTCTCAGCACCCATGTTTGGCAGTTCACAACTGCCTGTAATTCCAGCTCCAAAGGATCTGATGCCTCTAGCCTCAGTGAACACCTGTGCTCATGAACACACACGTACAATTAAAAATAAATCTTTTTTTATTTTTTTGAGACAGAGTTTCCCTATGTAGCCCTATTTGTCCTGGAACTCAGACTATACACCAGGCTGGCCTAAACCTCAGAGATCTATCTGCCTCTGCCTCCCAAGTGCTAGGATTAAAGGCTTAAAAAAATAAATACAAAGAGATCAGGGTTCAAAAAGAAATACCCAAGGCTTCCTAGCTAATATGGAGCTGAAAATAAATTCAAACTGAAATCGACCTGACCCCAAAACAGACTTTCTTTGGCCATCTCTACAAAACCACAATTGACAATGAATGGGGTCCATACATGTTGGGCACTCATTGTGTGGATGCTGGAAGATGATGTTCTACAAATAAGGAAGGCATATGGGAAGAGAAAGACTATAGTGGGTAGCCATTCCAGCTTTGACCTGGAAGCTCCAACCCCCATTGAGGCTTCGGTAATGGTCACGCCTACAAGGCAGGGCTGAGAGAGGACACTGAAGATGCGAGGGCTCTCTTAGTTCCTGGACCCTGGACGCTGGAGGTAGACGGAGCAGAGTTCTCCAGAGAACACCACCAGACTGCGACACACCTTTCCCAGACCCTACAATCTACCTATCCCTTCATTTGTAAGTTACGCCACTAAATAAACCTCCCTTTTAACTACGTGGAGTGGCCTTAATAATTTCACCAATAAAAGCCCAATATGATTTTCTATGCATAAAATTCAGAAATAATGTGAGAGCTGGTAGATGCAGAGAAGTACTTTGAGATGGTCTTCTGGATGTAATGTGGTCATTGCCAGGGATCCTCTGGTCTTCCCCAGCACAGGGTTACAAGCACAGGCTGCCCACCTTTTTCAAGTGGGTTCTGAGCAGTGAACTCAGGACCCTCCCTTCGAGCACTTTAGCCATGGAGCTACCCCCCTGAACCAGAAAGACATTATTTTTGAGACTTAAATGGTGTTTACTGCTAAGGATCAAAATTTGAAGCCAGAGCACTGTACATGCTAACCCACAAACACTCCCTCTGAGCTCCACCCCAGCTCCAAAGTTAACACATTATTCACTGTAGGGAACTCAGATATGTGGGCACCACTAACCACAATAAGCCATGCCCCAGACACAGCTCTGCTTCTCCACCACTACTCTGGGGCAAAAGTGCACCCTCAAAAACAAAAAAGCAAAAGACAAACAACACCAAAAACCCAAGGAAATATTCAAAGGACCAGGCACTACAGCTCCATCCTTGACTGATTTGGGCTTCTGAAGTTGTGTTCCTGGGCGAACTCATTTGTATCCATGTACTTTAGCTCACATGGATTCACCAGTGCTATAAAAAACTATGGGTCTTACCTCACCAAAAAAATTAACAAACTGAATTTCAGTCTGTTAGTTTTCCCAAGGATTAACCTTCCTCAGTGTTCATCTCAGGGTTCGTTTCATTTTTAAACAGGTTTGGTGTTTTTCAGGGTAACCTGGTAACACTGTATTTCTTGGCTCTTACCATGTGTCTCTTTTGAGCACGCAGATCTGTCTTCTAATTAAGAAACTCTGTTGACACCCCCAAATGATTGTTCTGATGATGTTCCCAGATCATCAAAGTTTCCTAGGTTTTTTTGGTTTGAATTTTGCAATGTAAATAAATGTAAATCATGATAGTGAGTTGTGATTTTTATAATTGCTCAAAAAATGTGATTAATTCCGATAAGGATCACTCCAAAGGTAATAAAGATAAAAGCTGTCAAAATTAATTAAACACATATTCATTAAATCCAAGGTAGCTTTCGATTCTTTATTGTACAAATACAATTAACGCTTAATCTGAATCTTGGTGAGTTACATAATCATGTGCCGTGGAAATAAAGGGAGGGTACAACCTTGGCCTTCTCCGGTTTACATGGGAAAACATTAATGACGCTGACATCGGAGACAATTAGACAGTGTCAGCCGATTGTTTTTTGCCAGCTTTCTCTCACATCTGTGGTGTCTACAAGCAAGAAGGCTCATTGTTTGCACCGGCCTCCTTCGGGCCTTGGCTTTTTGTGTAAACCGTCAATCTCTTGGCGAGTATCAAAGCCGTGAGGAAATTAGACCGGACCAGCTCTGCTGCCCTACACTAAAGCTTAGCAGGGAGCATCCACTATTCTTCTAATTAGGCAGTGACCAACAAAGTAACCTGTCAATGTCCGCTAGCCATTTCCCACACACCTGCACTTCATACCCTAATAAGCGTTCAGCAAGAGGGAGAAAGGAGCAACTGCTGAAGGGTGAAAAATGAACAAAATATAACAATGTTTCCACCCCACCTATGCCTCTGGCAATTTCCATGTAACATTAGGGGTACTCGGCATGTCTGAAGACTCACAATACAGTATCTGAAATCCAAGCCCAGGGGGGAAAGACACACAGTGAGATCATATTAAGGTTTGCTTCGAAAATATCACACCAAGAAGAATCTAGAGTTATGTATGAAACCCAGGAAACTGAAAATGACTATAATTTAGATTAGGTAGCAAGAGGCTGACTTAAAAAACAAACAAAAGCCAAAAAAAAAAAAATTTCCATTGGGGCCTTTGAAGGAGAGAAATGCATATTATTGTCTTTACACTTCTGTTCATAAAACAAAAAGATAATAGGACAGGACACTAAATGTGGCTCTTCTGTGTTCCCAACCCTCTCCATACTGCCTCAGGAAGTCTGAAACACCAATCATCATGTGACCTCCATACATTAATTAATTTCTTTTACAAATCTCTGGTTTTCCATGGATTCCCACCGTCATCTTCCAGAGACATTTCTGCAAACAGCATTACCATGTCTAGTACTTTTATTCACAGAGAAATTTTTCAGTCTCGCAGTCGAGGAAGCCACAAAAGTGCAAGATCAAGCAGGCTAAAAAACACTCAGATTGCCCTCTGGCTTTAAAATGAGCCTGAAAATTCACCACCCAACCACAGAACACATCCCCTTACATCTTTAACAGTACTACTCAGAAGATTCCAACCAGATCTGAGTCTGTCTAATTACTTGAGTCCTGAAAGTCTCTTTGTTTTAACACTAATCGTTATTGATTTCAGTATTTCTGAATACAAGATACACCATCTCTTCCTACACACACACACACACACACACACACACACACACACACACACACACACGTCAAGACCAGAGAACACAGCAATTTAGTAGCTCTACTTAAAATGACAATGGCAATAACTCTCTAACTGAAGGGCTATGAAACAAACTTTGCACAATACCACTCCCTACTTTTTTTGCTCCAAACAAAGACTTCATGGTGCAGGTACCCACATGATATATTCCTTATGAAAAGGCTTCTAAGACCATATAGCCTTTGTAGCAGCTTCTTTTTGTTCCTGAGAGGGGGGAGAGAGAGAGAGAGAGAAAGAGAGAGAGAGAGAGAGAGAGAGAGAGAGAGAGAGAGAGAGAGAGATTGAGAAGAAACAAGAGAAACATAAGAACAAAATTGTTAGGGAAGAACATCTTTGCATCAGTATCTGAATGTGCCAAGGAACAGGCTACATTGTGTCAGCATCCTCTTGGACCCTAGACAATGGACACCAAGGTGAAATTGGCATTTGGTAGATACTTCTGAGCTCTACTTTGCTTTTCATTAGACTTTATCCAAAAACAGCATTTCCAATTATAAATAAAAACTTTCTCCACCTCTTCCTACTTGAAGCAAGTACAGAAGGCCCCTGTTTAAAATGCAGCCCCTGAGCTGCCACCAGCCTGCGTGTTCAGCTGCCAGTGGCTTTTGTGTACAAAGATGTTAATTGGTGCTAATCCCCTTGTAGAAGCTGTTTTGGTAGCCTGACCTGGCACCCTAAAGAAGGACACCTTGGTGTGAAAACTAAAGGGTCCATTGAGGAGGGAGTGAAAGGCAGGCAGGCATTCCAACACATTTTAATTTTAGGAATTAAAAAGAGGAAGATCATGATGGAGACCCTAGAGAAATTTTATAAAGCTTTAATGCTGGTGAAGTAAGTCCCTACAAACACCCAGGCTAAGCTACACACACACACACACACACACACACACACACACACACACACACACACACACACACGAGAGAGAGAGAGAGAGAGAGAGAGAGAGAGAGAGAGAGAGAGAGAGAGAGAGATTCCCAAAATGGGGACAACAGGGGACTGATTCTGTTTCTCCCCTTTATTGCTTTAGTTTATGAACCAGTTTTTTGAAGTCTGAAAAGTGAATTGATTCCTGTGATTTACTGAAGTGTTTGGCTGTCCCTGCCTTGGTTGAACAACCCAACATGCTTATGAAAATCAGATTGCTATCCTTTCCAGCCCACAAGGACTCTGCTGGAGGCTTCATTTGGTTGAAGAACAGCATCCGACTCAATGGCTTCAGTTAAATTTGTATGAGAGGTTCATCTTAAAAGAAAGGTAAAAAGAAATCAGCAACACTAACAGCAACTTTTAACTCTCTCTACTACAGCAGCAAGGGAACAGCATCTTGACACAGGGCACTATCCTACACATCAATTTAGAGATTACACATTCACACCTTGGGTGGCAAATTATGCTAATGGATTGCATGATAGGTTGTGAAGTTTTTGGCAGAGTTCACAGATCAGCTTCTTGGGGAAAGGAGCAGGCCTTTCATCCACTGAGAAATGAAGGATGTGAAGGCGAGAAACGCTGAAATTGCACTAAGTGCCAAATTTTCAGCCATGGTCCAATTTTGAACCTCCTCACTGAGTTTTGAAGTTTCTCTCTTCTTACCCTCATTAGCCCAGCATATGTAGACGACAACATGGGGTTAGAGGGTGAGGCTTTAGTGAGAAGGCTTGAAAGTCTTCCAACCTAGAGAGAAGATGGTAAGCTTCTCTGGTTCTAGGAGCAGACGTTAGTCGTGGTGTGCTTTTAGATTGTACATAGAAGAGGTGGACTCCAGGGAAGCAGTGTCTCCCAGACACAGCAGGACGGATGCACACATGAACTCACAGAGACTGGGACAGCACACACAGGACCTGCACAGATTCAAACCAGACAAGATCCCAGCACTGAGAAGAGAAGTGGACACAAAGTCCCTCCCCTAACCAGGAAGCTATTTGTAATTGAAACCTGCTGGGAAAGGAAAATTGGTTTTCTCAAATGGAGCGTTACTGGGTATCTCAACCACACTCCAGGTAAGCCCCATGCCTAGGAGTAGCTGGCCGACACAAAACAGACTCCGTAGTTTTTGTGTGTGCACTTTTGGGGTTGGTGGGGGGTGAGACAGGGATTCTCTGCGTAGTCTTGCCTGTCTGGAACTCGCTCTGCACTTGATCTTAGCCAAAAAGCCGAGAACCAATGGAACTCGCTCTGTACACCAGGCTGGATTCAAACTCACAGAGACCTGCCTGCCTCTGTCTCCTGAGTGTTGGGATTAAAGGTGTGCACCACCACCACCTGGCTTGTGTCTGAGCTTTTTGTTTTGTTTTGTTGGGGTTTTGTTTGTTTGTTTGTTTTGTTGTTTTGTATTACTAGTTTTCTTTCTTTTTTAGTGTGTTTTGACTTTCATTTTTTTGTTTTTCTGAGAAAGTGAGACAGAACAAAAACCATGAAATTGGGTGGGTATAAGAGGTGGGGAGGATCAGGGAGAGGAAAGAATGTGATCAAAATATATTGTCTGAAAAAAATTAAGAGAGAGATATGCCTGGGATGTGAGGAGATCCAGCATCAAAATCATCAGATCTGGCCTCAGCTGGTGGCGATGGACTTCTTACCTAACATGCTCAGGATCCTAAGTTCTGTCTCCAGCACCACCGCACACATGAGGAGTTCTGCCTGGTGTCTTTTTCTTACCACCCTTCACCCTTACCACCTTGAGACAGGGTCTCTGGGCAAACCAGAAGCTTGTCATTTGGATAGTCTGGCTGGCCAGTGAGCTCCCTGTCTTTGCCCTTTGAAGCAGGAGTTACAAGCAATAGCAAGTGTTCTTACCATTTTACCATCTCTCCCGCCCTCAAGTTACCTAAATTATGAAAACCGTCTTCAATACAACAAAATGATTACCACCTATAGTCACCACTGAGCAAACCAAAGTCTACTCTAAATATGAATCCTTCAAATATAAAACTATTTCAAAATTGTTTGGTGGAGGCTGGGCATCCACCACACCACTTCATTTGTTTTCATGTTCGGTTATTAAAACCAGAACTTAAATATATTCAGTGATGCAAAACATTGTTAAATTGTGAGATAAAAATTCATGTGTGGGCTGGAGAGGTGGCTCAGAGGTTAAGAGGACCGACTGCTCTTCCAGAGGTCCTGAGTTCAATTCCCAGCACCCACATGGTGGCTCACAACCATTTGTAATGAGATCTGGCACCCCTTTCTGAATATACAATAAATAAATAAATCTTTGCCATTGGGGATTTAGCCTAGCAAGCACAAAGCCCTGGGTTCTATCCTCAGCTCTGGGGGAAGAAAAAGAAGAAAAATTCACGTGTGATTCAAACATTCATGTTCACCATACAATTATTTTTAAATCACTCTAGATAATCAAATAAGTGAGCTAGAGGCTGGAGATGGCTCAGAGGTTAAGGGTGCTGACTGCTCTGTCCTGAGGACCAGAGTTCCCACCCCATCATCCCCAACAGATGATTCACATATGCTTGAGAATACAGCTCCAAGTAATCAGGTGCCCTCTTCTCGCTCCCCCCGCCCCAGCATCTGCACATGTGTGGACGTATACTCACACAGGCATACACACACTATACATAATAAAAAATAAAATTAAAACTTAAAAATATTAAGTATAAAGGTGCTGATGTTTTCAAATGTTTAACCATAATCTATAGTAGCTGTTCAATCGGTGTTTGTTGAATTAAACTTTATTGACCATTTCCTGTGTACATTAGATGCCTAACTCTGTCCCTACAAACAGTGGGGGAGGCTTTCGACAGTTACTGTACCTCTCTTATCTGTCAGATTGGTCTAAAATAAATACATGTAAAGTCCTGGTACACATAGGTCCATGGAGGGGGTGTGGAGGCCAGCAGACCAGAACCATATTCATTGTAATTTTACCTTTGCAACACCAGGGGTAAATCCAATGCCTGACATGCTCATAGGCTAGGCAAGTGTTTTGTCTCCCACTGAGCTGCACCCCTAGTCTGCCCACTCAGCCCACCCTTGTTTTTTGTTGTTGTTATTTAGTATGTGAGTGTGTGTGTGTGTGTGTGTGTGTGTGTTTAGGTGCCTACAGAGATGAAAAGAGGGTGTTGGTTTCCTTGGATTTGAAGTTACAGGTAGTTGGGAGCTTCTCAATGCCAGTTGCTGGGACATGAACTCTGGTCTTCTGGAAGAGCAGCAAGTGCTCTTAACTGCTGAGCCATCTCTCTCCTCTCCCCCTACCTCTGTTTTTATCAATAAAGTTTTATTGCATTCTCAGATTCATCTTTTGTGACTGCCTTATGGCTACTTCCTTGCTACAATGGCAGTCAAGTCATTGAAACAAACAAATGTGCTGAATCTTGAAATAGACATCCAATAAACACGTTTCTCTTGCTTATTGTTCTTTTCTGACAGTGGTGTTTTGGAACCAGTAAACCAAAATATTTCCAATGTTTTAAGCTCCAGGTGCCACACCATTAGCAAAAGGCCCACATGGCCAGCTTGCATGAAGTTGGACCTTTCAGACCACAGGGTAAGAGCCAGAAAGGGCTGCACACAACTTGACCCTTACAGTTAGAAATAAAACACACAAACCAGCAAAGAAACACTGGCCCAAGGGCTAGATTATGTTTATTCTCAAGAGCTTTTTACAGAAATGGGTTCTAACTAAAACCTAGAGATCCAGGGTTAGCTAGGCAGAAAGTATGGATCCAAGCATTTGAGGTTCCAGGGCAAAGTGGTAGTTTCTGCTTGACTCTGGTGCCAAGTGATGCCAGAGGAGTGGCTACAAAGACAGACAGGAAACCCCAGGCAAGGTGGTCTCTCCCTGGCCTCCACCCCTTAAGGCCAGACTACTTCTTAACACTTCATGTTAGGAAGCAAACTTCCCCAACTGATCAGAGCATAGTGCTGAGTAGCACAGAAAAGGGTTTTGATTAAAAAAGAAGGGGGGAAAATGAATGTGAGGGTAGCATAATGTCACTATATCCTAGAGGGCCTTTAGACCTCAGTAAAAAAAAAAAAATCTGGATTTTAGACTAAGGAGTAAGTAGGTTGTAAAATCACTGAAGGATTTTAAGTGACACAATCCAGTTTATATGTGAAGATCTCTTTGGCTATTATATAATCGTAAGATGGGTAAAGGAGGAGGAGTTGGAATAAGAAGACTCCATGGCTGAGAAAGGACTAAAATCCAGTTCTCCTAAGTCTCTGTTGGTATTCTTTGTGCTGCTCTGGGCTGTTTGGGGAAGGCAGCTTACATAACACCATGCCTCAGTCTCCATCTATGATTCCTTCATTGGAATGAGGCAACTTCAGAGTAGTGATCTAGCTATGGCTATTAAAAGACTAGGTGTTACACTAAAGATCTTCCCTCATCAGGCTCTGGAAATGAATTTAGTTGCAGAAATGTGGCTCAGCATTCAAGGGACAGAGGACAGCTGGAGAGTACATGACCCTAGTGGCGGTCCTATGGAGGATGGGAGGAGCCAGCCAATTAGATGTCTCAGTGCTGTGGTTTTGTTTTTGTGCCGGGGTCTCACTATGTAGTCCTGGCTGGGCCTGAAACTCTTAGAAAACTTCTGCCTCTGCCTCCTGAGTGCAGGGATTAAAAACAGGTTTAAAAACCTAATGCCTTGGTTCTTAATGCTGAGAACTGAGTGATGGAACTCTCAAATGAAAGAGGAAGATGGGCCATTTGTTCAGACAGGGGTCAGCGAGTAACAGGCAGAACAAGGCTCCTCGGGTAAAGGAGATCTAGAGGGAGACAGGGGTTTGTTCCTAACATGGAGCACAACTTTCCAGAGCAGAGGGGCTTGAAGACGGGGCTGCAACCCCACAGCCTCATCCAGACTCTGAACTAAGCAGTAAATACAACAAGCTCCTTCACCCTGAGCAAGGAGCTCAGCAACCATAAAGCCCCTCCCTTCCAGTGTAACATTTGGTGGTTACCACAAACCTGAAGATGTTCATATGCCAAAGGATACCTCTCCCCCACTCTCAATTTCAAAAACAAAAACAAAAAACTAAACTATTTTAAATGTAATGGAAACAGAGCCGCAGGAAGCAGAGCTTTTCTCCCTTTTAAAAATCGTCTCTTGGTCTAGGGAAGTGCATAAGGACCTGATTTGAGTCCCCAGAACCCATCTTATAAAAGCCAACCATAGTGCTTTGCACTTATAATTCCGGTGCTGTAAAGATGGAGACAGAAGGATCCCTGGGATTCACTGGTCAGCCAGCCTAGCCTACTCAGCAAGGTCCAGACCTATTTTTTTTTTTTAATTGAACTACATGAAGGTTGTCCTCTGCTCTACACACACCCTTGCATGCGCGCACACACACACACACACACACACACACACACACACACACACACACACACGAGACCTGGATGAAAAGATGAACTAGTGCATGCTATAATCAGTGTTCCTGTATGACAGCGTCGAAGTACTTACATTGCTAATAGAACCTTAATACAATATCCTTTCCCTGCTATAAATCAACTCTCAGGTATCATCTCTCTCTGCAGAGCCCAGGCTTCAGTTCTAGGCGATGCTGCCTAAACTTTCCCTGCTACACTTAGTTCAGCAGCAGATTCTGGGATTTGTTTTCCTCTCACTTCAAATACCTGAGGAAATGGGCCTGGGTGAAAAGCCCTGCATTGTTAGCAAATCCGCTCCTCGCCTGCTTCCTGGGATCTGAAAATTAGCAGGGAGCACCCGGACTTCCTGCCCTGGTGTTCCCTTGCTTTCTCCTCCCCCACCAAGAAGATCTAGTTACCTTTCTTTAGCCACATATATTTTGGCAATTTTCCTTTTTTTTGAGGGAAGACGAATTGAGTTCCTTTTCTTAAGAGTCCAAGGCAGGAAAAGCAGGTGAAAAAGTTAACTGGGGGGGGGGGGGGGGAGAGGGGGGAGGACACAAAACAAAACAGTGTGGGTACCATAATTACCCAAGTAGTATAAAGCTCTATTCTCCCCGGGATGAAAAAAGGGAATTACACATGTAGCTTCCATTAATGTTAATGGTTAATGGGACTCACCTCCAAAACTCCCCAGAGCATCAGCGGGACAATGGCCCTTTACTCTTTCAGCTCTCCTGTTATCTGTTTAAAGGGCAAGGAGACTGAAGGTGCTCCACACACCAGTGAGGCTTCAAGACACTGGGTTTATTCTTACCTGCCTCCTCCCTCATCTTGACATCTTGCAAAAATTCTGAGCCCCTCCCCAGCCTGGCTTTCCTTGTTCTTATTTTATTGCCTGATGGAAATAGAACCTAAGGAGCCATGTGCGTTTTGTACGTGTGTTTTCCCTTAGTGGTTATGGGATTTCCAAACTGCTGCTTGGGTCTTGGAGTGTAATTATCTGTAAACATGCCTAGAACCAATTCCTGGGGAGAAGATATTGTTGGAACAAAGTAACTGAGACACTGACCAGAAAATGGGGAGATTCCTGTTGGGGGTGTAGGAAAAACTTTAGGAAGGAGATGATATTTTTAACTGATACTTAGCAATTACCTGAAATGACCTCTAACACAACCTCTGAGACAGAAATAAATACAGAAAATGTGGAACTGAGGTGTAGAGTATAGAGAAGTGAGTAGAATGCATGCACAAAGCCATGATTCAATATCCCCCACTGCAGACATCACACCTGTAACCTCAGTACTTCAGAGATGGAGGCAGGAGGGTCAGAAGTTCAAGGTCAGCCTCAGCTACTTAGCAAGCTTGAGGCCGGTCTGAACTACATGAAACCCTAGCTCAAAAGAAAGGTAGAGAAGAAGGAAGGGAGGGATGGAGGAAAAGAGGGAGGGAAGAAGGGAGGAAGGAAGAGATTTTTAAAACAAGTAAAGAGTTACATAGTAATGGTGAGGTAGTAGACTAGAGGCCAGGTAAATATGGATTTGACTTCTGGTGCTGACCAACCACGTGGGTGGAACAAGGCTCTGTCTCCCTTCCATACAAGGGAATGAAAATAGTTCCTTCATACAGCTATTGAGAAAAGCAAATGAAGTAATACAGGAAGTTATTGAAAGCCTCAACCCTGAGCCTAGTACTATTAATTACTCACTCATCAATTCATAATTACAATTAAAATGATTTGTCATTAATAGCTTCCTAATTATTTTTTCTTCATTAGAAGTCTAAGTGAATTGTCATTAAGAGCTTCCAGAGTAGATGTTGGATGCATCTGGAAATCACATGAATTGGTTTAGATTTCAGGCAGGCTCAACTTCCTTTCCTCCAACAATCTTCTAGCCTCAAAGCCACTAGCTCCAGTCTCCACCACACACCTTTCTCCAAACTTCAGGTGCACACACTTCTACACAATCAATTTCTCTAACCTTTACAGTCTAGATCCACATCCCTCCCAGAAAGCACGTAGACTACTCAAACCCACTGTGATGTGCAGACTTCAAAACTCTTTCCAGAAGGTCTTGTGTGGGGTGTTGTTGTAGCTATGAGAACAGATCATGGCCTCAACTACACAGCCAACTCTCTGAGGCAGAGCCTGGTCCTTGATGTCCATCAGAAGCCTGCTGTGGAATAATTTTCTTGTATACTGTAAAGATGTGTTACTTGCATTGGTTTAATAAAGAGCTGATTGGCCGATAGCCAGGCAGGAAGTGTAGGCGGAGAGACCAGACTAGGAGAATACTGGGAGGAAGAAGGGCAGAGTCAGAGGGGTTTCCAGCCAACCAGACATACAAAATGGGATAGAGGTAAAAGCTACAAGCCTTGGGGGCAGCAGATAGATGAATAGAAATGGGTAAAGCTGGTTAGTAACAAGACTGAGCTATTGGCTGAGCATTTACAGTTAATATTAAGCCTCTGTGTTGGTTTTTTGGAAAGAGACTGCTGGAACATAGAGACACTCCCCCAACAGAAGCCTCAGCAGCACTTGGCACAATGTCTTCCAACAGTTGCAAACCACCATAGCAAGAACACATAAATGGGATCTCATAAAGGCTTCTGTACAGCAAATAAGCAGAGTGCAAAGACAGCCTATAGAATGGGAGAGAGTCTCTGCCAGCTATTTGATAGGAGTTAATATCCAGAATATATAAAGAACTCAAAAATTAAACAAAAGAGCAAATAGTATAACCAATAAGTGGGTAAACGGGCTGAACGGACACTTCAAAAGAAACAGCACAAATAACCAATACACACAAAAAAGTGTCCAACATCTTTAGTCACTGTGGAAACACAAATCAAAGCTACACTGAGATTCCATCCCACCCAGTCAGAATGGTTATCATCAGGAAGGCAAACATCAGTGAAATGGCTCAAGGGGTAGAGGTACCATACAAACCTATGAGCCTCAATCCCCAGGATCTACCTGGTGGTCCTCTGATCTATACACAAAGGTACTCATGTGTGTGTTGGTCTATAAATGTGCTCAAACATGCACACATGCACATATGCACACATAAATAAATAAATGTAAACATTTAAACAGAAATGCATTACTGTGTATAATTAATGTATACTAATAAAAAAACCTGAAAGGTAGAAAATAAAAATTTCCCATTTTTAGGTCACAATAAGAAAATGGTATAAAAAAATGATTATATCCACTACTTTGTGTGCTTTATAGTAAACAAAGGGGCTTAGACTGTCTTGCTTAATACTCATGAAAATTGAATTAACTAAACAAATAAAGAATTTTTTAAAACAAGATTCACATTGTAGTCTCAAACTCACTATATAGCCAAGGATGGTCTTGAACTTCTGATCCTCTTGCCTTTGCCTGCCAAGTGCAGTACTACAAGCATTAGTCATGCCACCATACCCAGTTTACCTGAGGCTAGCAATTAAAGCCTTGTTTCTCGTGCACTAGGCAGACACTCTACCAATTGAGCTACAACCCAGCCCTGCAAATGAGGAATTATTATTCTTATTTATAATGAGATCATTAGAGCCAGAAGGGTCAAGTGTCTTGCCCACAGTCGCAGAGCTGGTATCTGACAATCAGAATAAGCCTGCTCCTTGGGTTCTGTCTTAGTTAGGGTTCTGTTGCTGTGAAGAGACACCATGACCGCAGCAACTTTTAGAAAGGAAAACATTTCATTGGGGCTGGCTTACAGGTTCAGAGGTTTAGTTCATTATCATTATGGCAGGAAGCAAGGTGGTGTGCAGCAAGACAAGGTGGTGTGCTGGAGAGGTAGTTGAGATTTCTACATCTGGATCCTCAGGCAACAGGAAGAGAATGCCATACTGGGCCTGGGTTGAGTATCTAAAATGACACACTTCCTCCAACAAGGCCATACCCCCTAATACCACCATACCCCCTAATACCACCACTCCCTAAGAGTCCATGGGGTGCATTTTCTACAAACCACCATAGGTTCCTAGCCTCACATAAAGGGAGGTATGGTAGATTGTAGAGAGCTGCGTGCAGCCGCACCTTAAAGATGGCACCGGCTTCCACCCTCTGCCTTCCCGATGGTGAGCGCTCTCTGTGATAAACAACTCCTTAATTGGCTAAGGCTGAGAATTTGGCTTGCTTCCGCACACCTGGACCTATTGGTAGTGCCCACGTGGCATATCAGGGTTGGCTTCCCAGTGATTACTTAAGGCTGTGAGCGGGCTTCCCCAGGGTCAGAAGATTGTTCAAGGTTCCTGAATAAACTGCTGAAAGAAGAGCCTGGTGTTGCATCTTCCTTGCTGGTTGAGGCGGTCACAGCAGTAGATCACACACGTAATCACCCTATCCAAAATTGAATATTTATGATAAAGATGTATTTAAGTGTGGCACTGAAACTGAAAACCTCTACTCATTTCCCTAGCCTTGATTTGTCTCTAGTAATGAGGATGATGATTAAATTATTAATCAATTGAGCATTGACTCACATATCTAATATAATGTCAAGCTCCCACAAGGATGAGGGCCATTCAAAGGTCCTCATAGAGACTCTTAAAAGGAAAGCACCCTCTACCCATTTACATATGAGGAGAGGAACTCTGAAAGGTGAGATGATCCCATCCACTCCACGCGACTCAGTGTGGCTCCAAAGACTAAGATGAGTGGCCACATACCTCCTCCACTGTCCTGCTAAACCTCCAAGTTTCATTCATTCTCCACTCCCTTCTTCACATGGCCTGTGGTAGGAGAGCCATAGAAGTCAGTCAGCTGAAGACTAAACAGTTCCCCACCCGCCACACGCCACAAACAGAACATGTATGTGTGCTAGAAAAGCCCACAACATACAGACTTAAAAGAAGCAGTGCTGTGCAAACAACCCAGAAAGGCATTGTGAAACTTACTGGAGTTTTTAGTTAGAGCCTTCTCTTGGCTCACTAGCCCACTCCCTTCCTCCGGACCAGTTTCCTTTATAAATAAAGAAAGTAAATTCTCTTGTTATTGGCTTTGGTTTAGAGTTGTTTTTTGTTTTGTTTTGTTTTTTTGTTTTTTTTAATTTATGTGTATGTATTCTTGCCTGCTTGCTTCTTTACACACCGTGTGTACAGGTGTCCATGTAGGGTGTAGGATCTCCTGGAACTGGAGTTAACAGGTTGTTGTTGTGCGCTACCCAGTGTGGCTGCTGGGAACTGAACTCAGGTCCTCTGCAAGAGCAGTACATTCTCTTAACTGCTGAACCACCTCCCTATCTCTATTTCAAATCCTGTATCCCTGGTATAATTCTTTCTCCTGAGATGCAAAGCCCTAGAAAGTTTGTCAGGTAGCTTCTCAACTCAGATCCCTGTCCATAACAGGCCTGGACCCAGGAGAGAAAAGCAGTAAAGAATGAAGACATGCATTGCCTAGATCCCATGTGACTTCCAAATTCAGCAATGAAGTGCCTGTGCTAGCTGATTAATTCTGGATATGTGGGTCAATGTATCTTCACACAGTGTTATAACACAATGGGAGACAAAGACTTGAAAGTGAGTCATCATGTGTTTGACAACAGCTGTGACTGAGACCAGCTTCTTCCTCACCACATCTCAGGAAATCCATGAGATGAACTAACCAGGTGACAGGCAGGAAAGGACAGCAGGACAGCAGGACCTCAAACTCCAGGTCTGCAACTTCTCCCCTCATAGCTATGAAATCCCAGTGATGACTCAAACCCAAAGAAAGTTTTTCCCTCAGCAAATTCCCAGTGGTTTTTGTTGTTGTTTTGCTTTTTTCTGAAACCAGGTCTCATGTAGCCCAAACTAGCTTCAAACTCACCATGTAGCTGAGACTCATTTTGAACTGATCCTGATGCTCCTGCCTCCACCTACCTAGTGCTGGAATCACAGGTGTGTGCTACCACACACGGTTTCATTCAGTCATGGGGATAGAACCCAGGGCTTTACACATGCTAGAACTGAGCTGCACCCCCCAGCTTGAGAAGA
This sequence comes from Onychomys torridus, assembly GCF_903995425.1. Taxonomy (NCBI): domain Eukaryota; kingdom Metazoa; phylum Chordata; class Mammalia; order Rodentia; family Cricetidae; genus Onychomys; species Onychomys torridus. The sequence continues at coordinate 178,676,980 of NC_050443.1, forward strand.
ATTTTGATGGATAATTTTTACCTCTAGCTGCCAATGCTAGTTGCTTATGAATAGCGGGTTGAACCAGGCAAAATATCAATCTGTATTTCTGATTACTATTTTGTGGCAAAGGTGAAACCAGGAGCCTTTTCCTTAATCACCATTTGAAAGTGCTGAGAGACTAGAGTGTTGAGAAACCCCTGTTACCATGGTTACAACTTATTTTAAATGGATGGGCATTAGCCTAGTGGCACTGATTGACTCGGGGAAATGGAAAAGTGAGGAAAGTTTAGATACTGTGCAGTCACAGACTCATATCTGGCTCTCTATGTCTTAGGTTTTTACCTTGGCCAAACAATGATTCTTAAAGTTTCCTAAACCAATACAGGCACTTGATGGAAACGCAGTTTCTCAGACCCTACCACAGACTACTACGTGTTGGGGGGAGTCTGGAGGGAGCTCCCAGCCATCTGGATTTCCACAATATACCCTGTGAATGGATAGTTGTAAACACCAATGCTCGAGAGCCACTGCCCTGGGCTGCAGATCTAGCTCAGTTAATAGTCTTGCCTGCTATATATAAAGCACTGAGTTCTGTCCCTAATACCTGATAAGCCCAAGTGGTAGTGCATGCCTGTAATCCCAGCACTGTGAAGGTGGAGGCAGGAGGAACTGGAGTTCACAGTCACTGGGGTTAGGGTGGGATGTATAGGTCAGAGAAAGAGAAAGCACATGAACCAGAGGTCTACTTCATAGCACATGTCTAGCTTTGACTGTGTCTTGTCCTTATCTGGACAACACTGATATCTTAGTCATTGCTGTATGGACTGTGACATAATTAGTCTAGAGGCACAGACCTCCAACTTCTGAATCAAATCTTTAAATATGAACTCTAAAGATGCACGCCTTTAATCTCAGTACTCAGGAGGCAGAGGCAGGTGAATCTCTGAGTTCAAGGCAAGTCTGGTCTATGTCGTGAGTTCCACACCAATCAAGGCTGCATAATGAGACACTGTCTCAAACTAACCAACAAAAACGATGTTCCTGGTGCCTCTGGTATGTAGTCAAGGTTGAAGCACATGCGCCACAGTGTTGTTCAGCATTAACTGAGGTAATGTTTCTTCAGGGATTAGTGCACTGTCAGGCACACGGTAGACATGGGTGCATGTAAGCCTTCTCTAACAGACTGTGCTTTTGATCCATGCTGTTTTCATTATAATTCCAGATCACAGGGAAATTCACCCACACCTTGACTTAAGTGATTTTCTCCACATGGCACAACTATAGCTGGTTTTTAAATATTCTTATTTATCCTTTTCTGAAGTTTGGACATATATGTCATCTGAATCACAAAGATAAATGAAGATAAATTTTTGTTTTTCACTTTCAAATTTTTATATCTATTTATTTGTTTGCATATGGATCTGTCAAAGCATTCCTATAAAGGTCAGAGGGCAAATGAAACTAAATTCTTGTTTTTCCACTTTAAAATGTTATTTCTGTTTATTTATTTACATATGCACCTGCCATAGATTGCTTGTGAAGGTCAGAGGACAACTTGTGGAATTGGCTCTCTCCTTCTACCATAAGGGTCCTGGGGATTGAATTTGAATTGTCAGGCTTGGCAGCAAACATCTTTACCTGCTGAGCCACCCTGCCAGCTCTGACTGCAAATTTTAACACAGCACAGTCTTTCCCCGGAGGCTCTTAGCTTGTGATTATCCTGTGGATTGGTCACTGTGGAAATCGTGTCATTTTCACTTAACAGACGAGGGAACTAAGTGGTAGGCACCTTCTGCACATGAGTTTATTCTGGATTCTGCTGAGAGAGTCAGGAGTGAATACGATCATTGCAATAGATGGCTCCTCAATGGAGTATCTCAGTCCATTTGCCTCCTCAGAGCTACCTCGAGCTACTCCAGAGACAGGAGAAGTGAAGTACAATGTGAACATGTGTCCACACTCCTCTGACGCCAGTGTCTCCAAGTCCCCAGCCACACAACTCCAAGTCTGCTGAGGAAGTGTTTGCCATATCTGATTTATCCTGGATACATGTGCCATTCTATTCTCACACGGTGCCTTATGACGAAAGCCAGAGATTGGGAATTAATCAGACCCCACATACACGTCAAAACCCTACCGGCAACTGCCTCACCCCAGTGCTCAGTGGAAAAGCAAGCTCATCGTACAATTCAGATTGATTTACTTATCTACTCTGCATGTGGGTGAGGCGTATGTGTGTTCCTGTGGTTAAGCATGTGAGTTCATGCAGTTGCATCTGCACATGTGAGCAAGCATGTGTCGGCCAGAGGTTGGCACCAGTTCTCCACCCTATTTTTGTTGATACTTATTCTCCACCTTATTTCTGAGGCACATCTCTCACTGATTTTGCCAGGCTGACAGCCAGTCTCCCTGTCTTTACTCTGCAGCCCTGGGACTGTAGTTGAGTGCCAGCATGCTAAGCTCGTAACATGGGTGTGAAGGATTTGAACTTGGGTCCTCATGCTCATACAGCAAGTATTTAAGTGACTAAGACATCCCTCCATCCCCATATTTATTAGATGTATTAGAGACAGCTGATTTCCAACTAGCCATGTAGTCCAGGATGACTTTGAATTTCTGATCCTCCTGCTTCTACCTCCTGAACTCGGGCATTATAGGTGTGTACCACCACAGCAGGTTATGTAGTGCTGGGCTAAACCAGCATTCTATCTATGGAGCTATATCCCCAGCCTGCAACTTGTATTTTTAAAATTTAAGTGTTTAAATTAGCATACAAAGAATTGTCATAATGATACTTTATTGTGGTGATATATTGTGTCCCCCAATATAATGTGTACCCTAATAAACTTTATCTGGGGTCAGAACAGCCAATAGATTAGACATAGAGGCCAGATAGTGATGGCACACAGCTTTAATCCCAGGACTTGAGATCTTATGTCTTGCTTGGGGAGGACGCATGTCTTTAATCCCAGGAAGTGATGGCAAGAAGCAGAAAGGTATATAAGGCACGAGGAAATAGGAACTAGAAACTTTTTAGCAGCAGTTCAGCTGAGATCCATTCCAGTGAGGACTCAGAAGCTTTCAGTCTGAGGAAACAAGATCAGCTGAGGAATTGGCAAGGTGAGGTTAGCTATGGCTTGTTCTGTCTCTCTGATCTTTCAGCTTTTACCCCAATATCTGGCTCTGGGGTTTTTTTTAATTAATAAGACTGTTTAGTGATTCATCTTATGCTTCACTTTTTTCAAAATTTATTTATTTGTTTGTTTATTTCCTCTGTGTGTGCGAGTGATCCCCTGGAGCTAGCTAGAGAGAGGTGCAGGCAGTTGCTAGCCTCCTGATGTGGGTACCGGGACCAAGCTTGGCTCTGCTATGTAAGTAGCACATGCTTTTAACCACTGAGAAACTCTCTAGCCCCACAAAAGCATTTTCAAACCTCGTGTGTCGTAATTGATTTTCCTCCCACACATCCCACCTGCTGCTCCCTTGTCTCCTCTTCTACCTGGCTCCATCCTACTTTTTTGTATCACCTGCATGTTTTCTTACATTTTAAAAGTATGTGTGTATTAGGGTGCCAGCAGTGTGTTCAGGAGGAGTCTTAGTGGGGGCCCAGCACTGAATCATGTGGTAGAGATCGGGGCCTCGAACTTGACCAATGACTTCTTGCAATGAACACTCCTTGCAAGCAGAGATGTATGGACAAAGGGTACACAGTGTGGCTTATTGGGCCTCACTGCAGCTTCTTTGATGGGATTTTTAATTCCTTCCCTTTTTAAAAAAAAAAATTCTCATTTTATTTTCTTCATTTTTTTTCTCTTGAATTTTGTTTCATTTGGTGGTGGGGTGCAGGGGTGGAGGGTGGATGGGAAGGGAGGGAGAAAGAATGGGATCGAGACACAGGATGTGAAAAACACATAGATTAAATACATTTTATTTTTTAAAAGTGTGTGTGTGTGTGTGTGTGTGTGTGTGTGTGTGTGTATGTGTGTGTGTGTGTGAACAACAGTGTGTCCTGGTGTACACATACAGGTGTAAAATTACTGGCAGTTGTCAGTTCTCCCCTCTGCCCTGTGGATCTTGGGGTAGAACTCCGGTTGTCATGTTTGGTGGCATGCACTATTACCACCAATCTATCTTGCCAGGCCATGCTACCTTTATTTCTAAGGACCATCACAAAGTGTGGTGTCACAGAAAAAGTAGCCACCATCAAGAAGTCTGATTCTGCTTCCAGAGTAACTGCCCTTACAGACACATTGCTTACCACATATTTGTGTGGGTTTGGCATTTCACAGGTGTGGCAGCTGAGTCTGTGGCTGTATGCAAGGATTTACAAATGAGAGGCGCTCAGATTTTATGGGTGAGTCAGTTCTAAATGTCTCAGTCAGAGCTTCTGACTCAGCAGATGGCACATCCAACAAGTGCCCTTGTCTTCCTGACACTGATGTTCCATCATGCTGGAAGGACCACATCTTCATTCATATATATCCTCCAGGACAGGCATGGCGGCACATATCTTTAATCCCACCACTCAGAGACAGAGGCAGGCAGATCTCTGTGAGTTTGCAGCTAGCCTGGCCTACACAGCAAGTCCTGGGACAGCCAGGGCTATATAGAGAAACACTGTTTGAAAAAAAAAAAAGTTTAACTATGTATCTGCCATCATACTTTATTCTTATTCATTCCTTTTCCCAGCTGCCTTCCTCCTCTCCACACCCCCATCCTTCTTTCATGCTGCATGTATTCCATTGCTCTGCTTTTTCCTCTCCATTAAAGTCTCTTCCTCTCTTCTTTTGGTCCCCTTTCTACCTTTATGACCTACACACACACCACCACCACCACCAACAACAACAACAATACACATACAGCTTATATAAAAGGTGTGATATTTATGGGAGTTGGGGAGACAGCTCAAAGCTTAGAGGCACTGGCTGATCCTCCAGAGGTGCAGAGTTCAATTCCCAGCATCATATGGTGGCTCACAAACATCTGTAATGAGATCTAGTGCCCTCTTCTGGCAAGCAGGCATACATACAGGCAGAATATGTATTCATGATAAATTTTAAAAAAATTTAGTGTGATATTTATCTTTCTGAGTCTGACTTACCTTGCTTAATATTATAATTTGCAGTTGCCTCCATTTTCTTGCATTTTCATTTTTCTTTATTTCTAATTAAAATTCCATTGTGTATATGCACCATATTTTCTTTACACATTTGCTAGTAGACACCTAGGCTGATTCTGTTTCTTAGCTCTTATGGATAATGCAGCAATAAACATGGACATGCACATCTCTGTGGTCTATTGACTTATTGTAAGATATATATGTGCCTGAGTGGTATAGCTAGGTCATATGGAAGTTCTATTTCTAGTTTGGTTTTTTTGTTTTGTTTTGTTTTTGTTTTTGTTTTTAGAAACCTCCACGCTGATTTCCATAGTAGCTGTGCTTACACTATTATCCCCATTCTATTTATCACCCTCCTAAATTCCTGTCAGATCAATAATAATTGGTAAACTCAGCATGTCATCGCACCTAGATCAAAGATGCTACTAGGGAAGAGACCTCCACTGCAGTGTCGAAGATCTGTCAGTATTGATCTGCCAGGGGGAAATGTAGAAAAGACAGTCAGGGGCATGTGGTCATGCTGTGACCACCCTTCCTTCCTCCCTTCCTCCCTCCCTCCCTCTCTCTCTTTATTTTTTATTAAAAATAGGTTCTTGTCTCATACATCCTAACCAAAGTTTCCCTTCACTCCACTCCTCTCAGCACCCCCTCCCTCTCCATCTACTCTTCTCTTCAGAAAAAGAGCAGGTCTCCAAGAAAAACTAACCAAACAGGACAAAACAAGATACAATAAGCCAAGGCAAAGCCCTCACATCGAGGCTGGGCAGGGCAACCCAGTGGGAGGAAAAGAGTCCCAAGAGCAGGCAAGAGTCAGAGACACACTCCCTCCCACTGTTAGGAGCCTCACAAAAGCACCAAGCTAACAGCCATAACACACACACGAGGACCTGGTGCAGACCCCGTGCTTAGCGCTTCATTTTCTGTGAGCCCATGTGAGCCCTGCTTAGTTGATTCAGTGGGACATGTTCTCCTGTGTCCTCCACCCCTCTGAATCCTACAGTCTTTCCTCCCCATCTTCCACGTGGTTCCCTGATCTCTGAGGGGAAGCACCTGATTGAGATCTCCGATTTAGACTCTCTCTGCATAATGTCTGGCTGTGGGTCTCTGCAGCTGCTCCCATCTGCTGCCAGAGGAAGGTTCTCTGATGATGACTGGTCAAAGCTCGTATCTATGAGTATACCAGGATATCATTAGGAATCATTCATTTATTTATTTGTTTATTTTATCAGTCATATTTGGTTCTACCCTAGGTTTCTGGTTCCGCAAGACCACCATTGTCTTAAGACCAGACTGTTGCTAACCACAATAATCCCCAAAGCAGTTGTTCCAGGACACTGTGAGACTGGAACACTGCCTGACTGGCCATGTAGAACCCTTACAAAGTTAGTCATTGCAGCAGCCAGGAAGATAGCTGGGGGAGAGGGGTGTTAAAGGTGCCTGCCACCAAGAGTACAACCCAAGTTCTGTCTGTGGAACCCCATCATGGAAGGAGAGAACTGACTGAACCAAGATGTCCTTTTATCTCCACACTGCTTTAAAAAAATATTTAAGCAGTCCTTTGAATGCTTCTGTGCAGTATTTCTCCACTATCTTGCCTGTAGTTGCTGACCTGCCATGCATCTACTAGACTCTGCTCTGCTTCTTTCTGGACCAGTCATTCTTCGACAACCCACATTACCAGTCTATCTCTGCCATCCCACACAGCACTGTCAATCACAGACTGGTCCTGCACAGCTCTCTGGTTCTTTATAGCTTTTCTTCTCTGCTCCATAAAAGCTGATATTGCACCTTAAAGTCTTCCTCCTCCTACCGGCAGAGGGCCCACCCTGCAACAAGAAGCAGAAAGCCCCTTGGTAATGATTAGGACTTGGCACTCCTGGGAGATTTGCAAAGTGCTGCCACACCCAACCTTTCACACAGCTTCAGATTGGACTCTGGTAGATGTCACCCTGTTGCCAGCCAAGGACACGATGGTTCAGGTAAACACCATGATTCAGGAAAAGCCCCACCATTTGTGAACAACACAACTTCAGCACCACTGACTGGGTTCTCCAGACGTCCAGCCTAGATGCATCTCTAAATTTTTCTTTCCAACTCCCTTCTTCACTTAGCATATTAGCAGGAATGATTCATTATGAGTTAGTCGGCGAAGAGCTCTAATTACAGGGCTCTGAATGGGAATGTTTAATTACATAGCTACACATATGATTTATCAACCAGTTTTGATCGTTGACAATTCCCTTTAAAGAATTCTTTTCCCCTAAAAATTAAAATAATGTATTTTTTAATTGGCCCTGGAATGCTTTGTTTTCATTCTAATAAAGAGCTGACTGTTTCATATAAGTGTCATGGTATGGAGGCAATTGGTCTAATGTCAGACAGGCATTCACTCCTGGCAGATTGCTCATGGTTCAGTCTGATACTTCAATGGCTTATCTAGAAAGAATAACATTTTTCTAGACCAAGGCATAGAAACTTGGGAGGTGCCAACCTTCAGGAAACCCCAAACATCTTCATCTTCACTCTCCTTGCCATGCACCTTTCCAAATAAATACTACTCAGGAATCATATTGGCACAGATCTGGCTTTGCTTACTGGAAGGAAGACATGAGGGCCATCCAGCCAAAGCAACAGAAAGTATCAGGGGTGCCTATGTCACCAAGACAGGCCAAGAATAAGAAATTGGACCAATGTTTCTGAATCAAAGGACCAAACTAGACTCAAGACTGGGTTTCAGGAACATAGACTTGCGTGGAAGCAGGCTGGATGGGAACTGCTACTCAGCTTCTGAGTTCCCCAAGAGTGCCCGCCCCAGATAATCCTTTCTCTGGACCCGGAGAGAGTGTATCTTGACCACCACTGGAACCTTTTCTGTCTTCCATTTTATAGGCAGTCATATCTACTACTGCTCAGAGAGGTAAAATTTTGTGTGTGTATGTGTGTGTGTGTGTGTGTGTGTGTGTGTGTGTGTGACCAGTACAGCCTATAAATGGTGGAAGCCAAGATTCAACTGTGAGTAGAATTCCATTAATTAATGTAGCCAATAAATACTGATTCGGAGACAGCTAGATGTTGACTAACAAAAAATGATCAGGAGTGTAGCGGGAGCTGGGAGTAGAGCACAGTGGTAAAGTGGTTGTCTAGAATGCAAAGGGTCCTAAGCTTGTTCCTCAGCCCTGGGAGGAAAGGGACTGAGGCTTCAGGTGAAGGATGAGCAAGTGTGTCCTGCAACACTTCACAGTAGATAAAATGTGCAGAGGAAGCGACTCCCGCCATTTCTGCCTCCAGTGTTCAGAGCATCTGCCCCTCTCTTCCTGAGCAAACTCCAGGGAAAGCTGACATAAAACCATGTAGAGCTTCTTGTGTCTGGGAAGGAAACTGTACCATAAGCAGGAAGCAAGCTAGGTTGATGGTTGGGTTGCTGCTAAGGCAGCTCACATTGTCACCAGGATGCATCGACGGCATCCTGTGGTGATGATATTTTATTTGTATGTTAATAAATAAAGCTTGCTTGGAGATCAGGGGGGAAAGGCCAGCCATTTTAAGTAAACAAAGAATTCAGGCAGTGGTAACACACAACCTTAATCCTATCACGCAACAGGCAGGGTCTCTGTGTGTTCAAGACCACACTAGGAAACAGAGCCAAGCGTGGTGACACACACCTTTAATCCCAGTACCAACCATAAAGACCTGGAAGTCTGTACAGACAGACAGACAGTGACAGAGTTGTGTAGGAAGAGGAAGTGAGGTAGCTGGGCTAAGATAGCCAATGAGAGGGCAGAACAGCAAGGCAATAAAGGCGTGGGTAGACAGGAAGTAACACGGATTTGGAAGCTGCAGAGTTGGTAAGGTAAGGTTGGCTGGTGGCTTTTCCTATTTCCCTGATCTAAGACTTTCACACCCATATTTGGCTCCGTGTTTTTTATTTAATAAGACCATTTAGAAATTTGTCTACAGCATCCTACAACAGGAACCATTTACCAATGAGTACTATCTTAGTTCCTGTTCCTAGAAGAGATCTCTAGTCAACTTCCTGCCAAAATGGTCTGAAAGGATGTGTGGTCCAGGGCAGCACGACTCCTCTGCCCTCCAGGGAGGCATCAACAAAGAAGATACAATGGCTACAGAATCAGGCTCCAGTGCTGGTCCTGCCTCTGTGTCCTTTGGAACAGCTACTTTCCCCCCCTAGTTTGCCTAAATTTGAAGTGAGGGCTGTGAGCCTTTGATGTCTCAGGTTCTCCAGGACACAACAGCTCTTCCTTTTGGGTCACAGATTCTCTGAGACTCCTCTAAGAACCTCTTCTGAGTGACCATCTTCTTAACTAACTTGGCTGTGAATTTTTAGAAAATTCGTGGAAATCTTAAAATTCAAACCAAGATTCTTGGTTCAAAAGGAAGCTTAACCAGATCTAAAATGAAACCCTAGATCTCTCTCTCTCTCTCTCTCTCTCTCTCTCTCTCTCTCTTCTCTCTCTCTCTTTCTCTCTCTCCTCTTCTCTCTCTCTTTCTCTCTTCTCTCTCTCTCTTTCTCTCTCTCTTCTCTCTCTCTCTCTTCTCTCTCTCTTTCCTCTCTTATCATGGAGCCTTGTGAAAAATAAAAAAGTACCAATATTGCAGTATTGTGGGTTCAAAAAAAAACAAAAAACTGATTCTGCAGTGCCTATTCCTAGAAGATGCCAGTGGCTGTCTGTTAAAGTAAACAGGATAATAGCACCTGTCATCAGACTCAGGGATGTTCCTTTTCTTTCTTCCTACACTAAGCAGCAGTTATCTGTGCACTTCAGGTGTCCCATATAATCCTCTATTGACTGTTGGACGTCCCAGGCAATTCTCTCTGGTGATGGGGCCACTTGTTCCACTCAGAGGGACTGTGGCCAGACCCCACACCACTCTGCCTTCCATCTCCTAAAACTCACCCTACTTGACAGTTACAAGCAGCTTTCAGAAGCCCAGATTTGAACTGTGACATTCTCCACAGTTCACAGCATTAAATGTGATTTTTTAAAAACATTTCTTCAAGGAAAATAAAAATGGCTGTTCACTGTATTCACTTCTCAGTATAAGCCAGGTGCTGACTAAGTCATCAGATTATTTTATATAATTCTCTCAACAGTCATAAAGCATGTCGATGTTGAAGAGTTTAACTTCTCAAGTTGGCTTGAACTCAACTCAGCCTAACACTTACTAGCTATACACAAATCAATTTACTTCTGTGTCCTCTGGTATTTTCCTCTGTAGCATAAAAAATGATTATAGAAATGACTTAGATATCATAAAGACAAAAGGGGAATATATAGATTTCAAAATTATATGTAATATGTCAAAACATATTTTATAGGCATATTTTTGGAAATAGGATTTTATACATCCCAGGACTCATTGTATAGCCAGAGATGAGCTTGAACCAGAAGCTCTTGCCTCTACCTCCCCTGTGCTGGGCTCACAGGTATGTGACACCATACTTGGTGTCTTAGTGACTGTTCTATTGCTATGAAGAGATACCATGACCAAAGCAACTTATAAAAGACAGTATTTAATTGGGGGTTTGCTTATAGTTTTAGAAGGGTAGTCTATGGCCATCTTGGTGGGAAGCAGATATGTGTGACATTGGAGCAGTAGTTGAGAGCTTTACTTCCTTATTCATAGGCAAGGTGACTGCTCCAAGTATCCCACCAGAGAACAGACATGAAAGCATTTTATGTGCATGGGTGTTTTGCTTGCATGTATGTGTGTGGTGCCAGGGGAAGCCAGAAGAAAGTGTTGGACCCCCTGGAACTTGAGATACGGACAGTTTTGAGTTGCTGTGTGCACATTGCAAATTGAACCTGGGTCCCCTGGAAGAGCATCCTGTGCTCTTAACTTCAAAACCATCTCTCTGCTCCCTAAATTTTTAAAAAAGATTTTATTTTTAGTTATGTGTACGGGTGTGTGTACATGTATGTCACATGCACGCAGGTGCCTACAGGGGCCAGTAGAGGGCATCAGATCCCCTGGAGCCAGAATTCTAGAAAGTTACCAGGTACTCCATGTGAGTGGGCGGAACAAACTCCACTCTCTGCCAAAGCAGCAAGTGCTCGTAATCACTGAGCCATTTCTCCAGGCCCAACAACAAACAACATTACAATAAATACTAATTAAAGCCAACTGTGACTCAAGCACTTTCTTAAGGGTGAACTTGGATGATCCATGCAGATGTGATTCCTGCTGACACAGCACCTGCAGGGTACTAGGGAAGACAGACATGTAAGCCGACAGGGAAGACAGACATGTAAGCCGACCGTCATATGAAAGCAACAGGAAGAGCCGAGGCTATTTCGAGAACACAACATGTCAGTTTCTGGAAGATCTGAGAATGTTTCTCAACAGATGTGACATATAACTGAGTCCTGAGGGAGTACTAGAAATCGTTAGTGTGCGTGAGGATTGTGAGGAGTGGGTAGTAGTTAGAGCTTCCTGACACAGAGTCAGTTTGTGGGTGATCTGAATGTGGTAAAGCCCACCAAGCCTAAGCCATAATGCACTCATGTGTAGGAACAAAGAGCAATAGGCAAGGCTTCGTGACGAACGGCCTTGGAAGCCACAGAAGAAAGCTGAATTAACTTTTAAACAGTAGAGGAACTACAACCCAGAGTTGGAAACTGTTGCTGTGGTCAGTGTGGCTGGAAATCCAGATGACTTGTAAGAGCAAGCCACATTGAAAACGGGAATAATGGAAGCGATAGTGAACATCCTTTGCTGAGAGATGTAGAAGATGTCCTATGAGTCTGCTACCATCCATGTTCAGGACCTTTCTCATTTTCCCTCCAACATTCTTCCAGTCACAGAGGTAGGCTCATTATCACAAGCAGTTCCCACAGTCCTGGAGGCATGGCCAAAGTTCTCACCACACAACTAGAAGAATGAGCTGTCATCAAGAGCAAAAGCAGCTCATTTCATTTTCAGCAAGTCCCAATGAGGGTCATTATTTTTCATAAGGTGCCCTGATTCATCTTGGAAAAGAAAAAAAAAAAAAAAAAACCACCTCCCAGTCCACAAAATAAATATGAGAAGCAACAAATCAAGCAAGGTTGCAGGCTGTGCAGGCTTTATGTTATCAGAGAGGAGGGAACCTCAAATGAGAAAATGCTTCCTTGAGATTCAACTGTAAGGTATTTTCTCAGTTAGTGATCAATGGGGGAGGGCCCAGCCCATTGTGAGTGGTGCTGTCCCTAGGCTGGTAGCCCTGGGTTCTATAAGGAAGCAAGCTGAGCAAGCCCTAGAGAGCAAGCCAGTAAGCAGCACTTCACTATGGCCTCTGCATCAGTGCCTGCCTCCAGGTTCCTACCCTGTTCCTGTCCCAACTTTCTTCAATGGTGAACAGTGATGTAGAAGTATAAGCCAAGGGGGCTGGAGAGATGGTTCAGAGGTTAAGAGCACTGGCTGCTCTTGCAGAGGTCCTGAGTTCAATTCCTAGCAGCCACAGGGTAGCTCACAACCATCTATAGTGGGCTCTGATGCCCTCTTCTGGCTTAAAGTCATACATACAGATAGAGCACTCATATACATAAACTAATTAAAAATAAGTGTAAGCCAAATAAACCCTTTCCTCTCCAAGTTGCTTTTTGGTCATGGTGTTTCATCACAACAGTAGAAACCCTGGCTAAGACACAGGTATAAGACAAGTAAATAAGTCAAACATGGTGGTGCATGCCTTTAATCCCAGCATTTCAGAGGCGAGTTGGAGGATGATATCTACAAGTGAAGTCAGCCTGGTCTACACTGAGAGTGTCAGGCCAGCCAATGCTACACAATGAGATCCTGTCTCAAATCAAACAAACAAAAGACTAACACAACAGCAACAAGAAAGAATAGCATACAAAGGAAGCAGTCTGGGTATGATGACACAGGTCTCAGAGAGGTGATCTTTGAGTTTGAGGCCAGCCTCGTCTATAGGATGAGTTCTAGGACAGCCAGAGCTACACAGAGAAACTGTGTCTCAAAAAACCCCAAAACAAAAGAAGTAGCTAGACTCCTGATTTGATCCCACCCTCTGGCCTCTGAGTAGCTTACAGCTGATCTTCCTGTGATAGCAGCAAAAGCCTAGTGGTCTTTATCTGAATATAATGAACTAGACAGGCTCTAAATTGGAAGACAAAATGTTCAGTGAGATTAAAACCCAAGAAGAATAGACAGAAATCTACATATATCCATTGGGTAAGATTCCTACCCACTCTTACCACACTTGGCTCAGCCCATACTCTCCAGTAAGGAGACAAAAAATTCTCCTTTGAAGAATCTAGCATGAGAGAAAAGACCTATGTATACATTCATCCCTATATGAACATCCCTGCCAGATCCCATGTCTTAAAGTTCAGTAGCCATCAAACCCATCTAAGCACAGAAAGCTTCATTTTGGTTGTATGTGCCCTAATCTATGTGAACGATCCGATCCAACAGAATAAAAAGTTTTGAAGAAACATAGAATAAATTACCATTAATATCTTCAGAGATACAAAGAACAAGACATTGGAACAAGAACAAGATAGCAGTCTATTAATGTTTAGATACTCTGTGCACCTAGGCATGCCCTATAACGTGTTAGCTAGTGTGGTAGCTGCATGTGGCCAGAAGGCACCTAAAGTCTGTGCAATACAACTCTGGAATTGACTTTTAATTGGACATTTAATTTTAATAGCCACAGTGACTACTGGATATCATGTAGAACATTGTGGCTCAGAGGTTAAGAGCACTGGCTGCTCTTCCAGAGGACCTAGATTTGATTCCCAGAACCTATATGGTGGTTCACAACCATCTGTAACCAGTTATATGGAATGTGATGTCCTCTTGTTGCCTCTGTGGGTATAAGGCACACGTGTAGAACACAGACATATATGCAGGAGAAACACTAGTCCATATTAAACTCAATTTAAATTTTTAAAAAATGAAAAATGTAGTAGTCAAAATGATGGGCTGGGAGGATGACTCAGGGGGCAAAGGTGGCACTACAGCACATGACCAATGTCAAGGAGAGGGGAGTGGGCACTGAAGAGTCTCTAAGGCTCACTGGCCAGGCCATCTAGCTAAACTAGTGATCTCCAGGTTCAGTGAGAGACCCTGGCCCCAAAAATAAAGTGGAGACACCACGTGCACATACAATGAAGATTTTAGTTGATGTATTAACACATAAACTCAGTTAGACTAGTACACAGAGTCTTAAGTGCTTTATACATAATAATTCATTGAAGACATCACATGATAAGAAAGAAATAGAAAAAAGAAAAGTACTTGCCTACAAGCATAAAGCCCTGGGTTCGGTCCCTAGCACCGCATAAACTGGGTGTGGAGGCACACCTGCAATTCCAGCGCCTAGATAAAGGCAGGAGGATCAGAAGTTCAGTCATCCTTAGCTACATAGTGAGTTTGAGGCCAGCCTGGGCTATATGAGACACTGGACAGGGTGGGAGGAGAGAAAGGAAGAGGTAGATGAGGAAGGAAAAGGGGAGGAAGGGAGGGAGGGAGGGAGGGAGCAGGGAGGGAGGGAAGGAAGGAAGGAAGGAAGGAAGGAAGGAAGGAAGGAAGGAAGGAAGGTTGCTTTCAGCCACCTTACATTCTGAGTCCTCAGGCTTCCTCACTGCTGCCTCTTACATGCTCTTTCCAATATGGATTCTCACGTTGACTTCTCCCAAGAAGCTAAGAGATGAGCACACAGGAAGTTTATTACGCATCAATTCCAGTTCCAACTACAGAGGGAAAGGAAGGAAGCAGGATTGGCTGGAAATCAGACATTGCTGGACTCTCAACAGAAACCTCCTCCAACACTTCAGGGAGTTTGAAAGAAAACTACTGAAGTTTCGGTGTAAGATCCATGTGTATCCCCTGTGTCTACAAGTCATTGGTGACTCCTCAGAAGTGGGGCCTGATTTGGCAAGAAGCTCTCTTAGTGGAGGCAATCAGTCTCCAAAGGATGGACAGTTAAGGGTCAGTAGCTGAGTTCTGTCTGCCAAGTCACTGCAACAATTATCCATTGTTTGGAGGGGGGAAAAAGGTTATGCTCACTAATGTGTGTGGTATCCAGTCTAAAAGCAGGCATGGAATCCCTTATGAGTGGGCCAGCCATACTCTAAGCACTCATTCATTCTACAGATGGGTAAACTGAAGCTAAGAGGCAGTCACTCTGTCACAATTTTATAACAAATAGCTAGTACTTGAGTACAGGCTTTTCAAACTCTTTTGTTTTGTATTTTTAAGACTTATTTATTTTTATGTGTATGGGTGTTTTACCTGTGTATGTATGTGTATATGTATATGCATGTGTATGTGTACGTGTATATGTATGTGTATGTAAATATGTATGTATGTACACTATATATGTCTTGGTGCCAATGAAGGCTAAAAGAAGGCATTGGATCCCCTGGAACTGGACTTACAGTCAGTTGTTAGCCACAGGGTAAATGAACCCAGGAACCGAACCCGGGTCCTGTACAAGAACAACAAGGGGTTTTAAGTGCTGAGCCACCTCTCCAGCCCTTGAGTGTAGACTTTGTACAAAGCTTTTACTATATGCTTTCCCTGTCTTAATCACACAGGACAGTGCTGAGCGGTAAGGACCATTATTGTCTTCATTTTGGCACAGAGCCATGGGCTTAGAACAGCCCGCTGTGTGCTCTATCTGAGCTCTAGCTATTCAGTGATGGACTTGAGATTTGAACCCAAGCCATCTGACTCCAAAGTCATAAACAACAATCACTAACACAAATCGTTTTTTCCTTTGTGTATCAAGCCAGAGTCGTCAGCCTTGTGATATACTGAGGAACATGTGTCTGTATTCACGTTGTTGCTGTCTACACTTTTACGTGAATAACAAATGTTTTCAGTGAAATTTTTCATATATAGTTTTATATGAATAAAACCTTTACATATTAAAATTGTATACATTTAGGATGTGATTTATTTCCAAGAATGGGTAAACACTGCTACAGTCAGCACAATAATTTCTATTCTCTGGTTCAAGGGAAGGGCTGGAATGGAACTTAGTGCTAACATGTTTGCCTTGTGTGCATGATTTCCCAGGTATGACACAGACCTCCCCGGGGACTCCACATCAGAGCAAGGGGGATAAGCCAATGTGCCTCATTAGGGTTTCCGTTCTGGTAGCCCCCGACTCTGTTGTCCCTCCAAAAAGAACATAAGTCGGCAGACCTAATGGGCTCCTGCCCTAGTCTTTCTTAATCACCAGTCCTGAAAGACAGCAAGGATGTGTTCAGCAAGGTGGTCCAAGCTGAGCTTACAAAAGACCCTTATAGAGAGCTTAGAATCCAGACAAGACTTCTCTTTCCTCTCCTGCTCCACTGACATGACACATATTCAAGTAAAAAATGCTGTGGAATGTAATGATTTCCCTGTATGAAAAATGGTATTAAATTACAATATGGTCCAAGAAACTCTATACTGGGTCAGAAAGGGGGGATTAATTTGTTTAACAAACATTCATTGTATTTCCACCAGCTCCTAGTCCCTGGGCCACATGCTGGGGGATGTTGTAGTGGGTAATCTGTCATTTAATGCGGTGGCTCTCAAATGTTAGTGTGTGTAAGTAAGAACCTCTTTGGAAACTTGTTTGAAATGCACAACCTGGGGCTGGGAAGATGTCTCAGTGGCAAAGTGCTTGCCATCCAAACATAAGGACCTCAGTTTGAATCCCTAGTACCCATATAAAAAGCCTAGTGTGGCAACAAGCACCTGTAATCCTAGCACTTCTGGGACAGAGACAAGAGGATCTCTGGAGCACCCTGGCCTTCTAATCTTGTTGAATTCATAAGCACCAGGTTCAGTGAGAGATCCTGTTTTAAGAAGTAGGTGGAAAGTGAGAGAGAAAGACACTCAACATTTTTCTCTGCCCTCCATGTGCATCACACACACACACACACACACACACACACACACACACACACACACAAAGCACAACCCCCAAAATTCCGATTTCCTAGATAGGGGAAGAGTTCAGGAATTTTCACTATAAGAGGTGACACGGGAGGCATTGAAGTTGTATCTTGGAAAACTTCGACCTAGTTGAGGGTTTAAGTTCTGATCAGCTGTGTAATCAAGTCCCTCAGATGCAGGATGTCAGGAAGTTAGATTTTCAAGTACAGGCCTTGAAAATCCTTCAGGGAGTCTTAGAAAGACTTCTTAGAGTAGGCAGACAACATAGCAATAAGGTTTAAGTGTTCGCAAATATCTCAGCAGGAAGAGAGGCAAAGCAAAGGGGTCTCACTGGAACAAGTCAGGTGTGTGTGTGTGTGTGTGTCTGTGTGTGTGTGTGTGTGTGTGTGTGTGTGTGTGTTGCTTACAATTCATCCAACTTATATACTGAAGCTTCATGTAGTTTATAGGTGTTTATCATGTGGATTTCACACTGTAATTTTAAAACAAATTTAAAAGGAGATGTAAGACCAATGTTGTCGTAGGCATTCCAAGCAGAACTAGAGGAACGAGTTGGTTTACTGACATAAACAGAAGGAAGGAAGAAATTAAAATGCTTCATTAAGAATTTCTCAGCTGCAAAATAGAACTGGAAATGGTTGGACACAGATACCTACAAAATCCAGATACAGGAAAGCTGAAGAAGGGATGTGAGTGAGAGAAAGCTACAACAAGAGGGCCAGACCCTAGGGGGAGCCTAGGTGGTTCTGAGCAAGTCATTTGCTCCAACCCTGTATGTGGATCTTCAAAATGGGGCTGAACCTTCACAAACTAAACTACCCTTAGGAATAAAATAATAGTAAGTGTGTGGGGGTGTGGGGGTGTGGGTGGGGTGTGTAAGCGTGTGGGTGTGTATACACGCACATGCATCCCTAACTGCTGCTCAAGAGGAGCAACAGCCCACTGCAAGACTGTACTGAGTCTGAATCCCCTGCAACCAACTCCCTAAGTGACTTACCAGACCTGACCAGCCAAGCCACAGGGGGCTGGAGGGAGGCTTTCTTTCCTTTCCTTTCTGCTCTACAACTGTGGATGATGCTTTGTGCAGGCCTGAGAATGACAGTCCTCTTAGCAGCCCCCACCCCAGCTGTTCCTGTACTCCCAGGAGCCCTCCCACCTTCTCCCAAGTGGAGCCAGCTGTTGTCAGCAAAGCCACCTGCCTCTTCCCTGGCCTATGAGTCTCCAGTTCCAGAGTCCTCTAGAAAGTAAGGCTTGAGGCCCTTGCAGAAGGAGGGAAAACAGGACAGGCACTAAAATTAAATGGATTGTCTACAACGTTTTTTAATTAAAATTGTGATCCATTTTCATGGGAGAAGAGGCCCTTTAAGAACAATTATGCTCCCTAAGTGGCAGCAGACAAGCTTAGCAGCTCTGCCCAGAACTAAAGAGGGAACAAGGTGACAGGGAAAGGCGTGGGTGGGAGGTGCTTCCCCTTCTAGGGACAAGAAAGCAAAGTGGTAAGTGGTGGGAGCTGGAAGAGGGAGCCAGCCAGGAAGAAACCTCTGCTGCAGAGGGGCCAAGCTTGTTGGGGACCCAAAGCTGGGATTTTGTGTTTTCTTTTGTTCCATAAGATCATGCCACCTTCTCCCTTCCTTTTTTATCCTAGGAGGGCTCCAGCCACCAACTTTGACAGAGAAGACAGAGCCACCCACATCCTTGGCTTTGGGACAACCAGCTTAGAGCAGAAATGGAACTTGGGAAAGAGAGGGAGGGAGAAAGGGAGTGAGGAAGGAAGAGAGGGTGGGAGAGAGAGAGGGAGGGGGAGAGAGAGAGAACACAGAACTGAGGATGTGAGACCGACTCTGAAAAGCAAAAAAGTGAACTGTGTGTGGGCTGCTGCTCTGGCGGTGAGCAGAGCCCAGAGCTGGAATCAGCTCCCTACACCCACCCCACCCCTGATTCTCAAGGATCTGCTGTCCACACCGACACCCCTCCCTGTCTTTGGACCTCCTTGCCTTGGGATTCTTTCACTGGGAAGTGTAGGCATAGCATATGAATTGGGGTTCTGGGGCTAGCTTGCACAGCTGGGAAACTGGTACTGCACTAGCAACACCCACTTATGTGGATGCCACCCCTGGACCCTTCGCTATGTCCACTGCTTAAGCTTTTGAGGAGGTCGCGTCCACTGTTAGCATCATCCAGGGCCACTCTTATCTTCCCCCAACACCAGACTGCAAGGCTTCCATCCTGGGCTACAGCCTACGTCCCGGAATGGAAGAGAGTCCCCCGCCCACACACAACCCGCCAGGGATTAATATCTAGTTCGCCTTCAAAGTTTCTGTTTAATGGCCAAGAGATTTCAAAGTCAAAAGAAATTAATTAAAATCTTGCTTCTCCGGGACCGCGGATTTGCACAAAATCCCAATGTTGAAGCAGCTAGAAACTCGAGAAACACAGAGAGCGTTAGGAGACAGAAACTTGTGCAGGACAGAAAGGACGGCACTGAGAAACCTGTACTTCGGACAAAGAAGCAGAGACCAAAAAGAACCCAGGACCAGATGCGGGTCTCCTCAGTGACAAAACAGCGCCCCATCCCCACCCCCGCGCTGCAAGGTTCACTCGCCAGTGTCAGTTGTGTGTGGGCCCTGCTCCCTGAACTTCCGGGGACTAACACCCTAACCTCGATCTTCTCCCTTTGCGCTCTCTCTCTGTGATTTTTTTAATCTTTCAAATATAGACAAAAATACACTTTATCATCATAGATATATATTTTTCACTCTCACCACATAAATACAAAAACATCCAAAGAGCCAAGACATCCATAACACAGTTAGTAGCCAGAATTCGGTGACATCTACCCGCGTTTGAATCGTTCATTATTTTCTTCACTATTTACCTAAGAGAAAGAGAGGAGCAAAAAGAAAAAATGAAACAAGAAAAGAAACGGAAAACAGAAAAGGTAAAAAAACTTCGTATGTAAATAATTTACAATAAAGTTACTATTCTTTTTTTTAAATGTTTTGCGCTTGTTTCAGATGGGTGAATACATTCTAGACATGGAGGCACCTCGTGCTCTGGGCCTGTGGTTTTGGTTAAAATGCAGTGGGGTGGCTCTGGGAGTTGCGGGTGCTGCCTTAAGAGGGCTGAGGCTGCACCCAGGTGGTGGTAAAGGTTCTAACTCCGGATGGCTGACACCCTGGGGTCGAAGGGGAAGAGGAGAAAGTCCTATCTGCCGTGCAAAGAACCACTGGCTCCGAGGAACTAGGAGCGGTGAAGGCCACACCCGACCGGCACCCCAGCCTGTCTTCTGAAAGCAAGTGCTCGGAAATCCGGGCACTTCCTGCATCGTGAAAAGCCTTTGTAGACACAGAGTTCAGAAGATGAAGCAGCGGGTGTTGATTTTCTTCCAACCCCAGCCATTCTGTTGTAGCTTCGTGTTTGGGAGACTGCCACCAGCCACTGCGCTCTCATGGGAGCAGAAGGAAGCTGGGGCCACGGCCCTGAACAGCCCCTAGAAAAGAAGATTCTGAATCTCCTTTCCTTGACATCATTGGCTTTTCCTCTTTAAGTTCCTATCTAAAGTCACAGCACTCAGGATTTTAATTTTGCACGACCCCGTGGTGCGTTCTCTAGCCCGAATTTCTTATACTTTGCAAACTCAATTATTTATGAGTGTTTAAAAACAGGTAACACTTCATCTGGTTTTATTTAACAATTACTCCTGCTTTATTGCTGTTAGATCAAATTTATTACCACCTTTGCCTAACAAGACGTTTGATTTATCGTTTCTCGGGGGTCGAGGAGCCTGCAATTAGTTTCCCTAAAGGGAATAAAACTCATCAGCTCTTCGGACAGGAGCTGAGTATGCACCAATTATCCTGAGAGGTCTAAAAATCGGGGCCAGGAACTCTCAAAAGCTCTGGTTTCTCTGACAAGAGGGGGTAGGCCCTTTTGGGGGGTCTAAAGAAACCAAAAAGCCTTTTCAGTCCCTGGAGGCCTGTGAACGTATTTCCTCTTCCAAAAATTCATAGGAGCAGCGCGCAGTGTCCCTATCCAGAGCAGGTGTCTGGGTCCTGGACTTAGGCTCAGTCTGTTCCTTCCCTGGCTGGCAGGGATGGGGGAACCAGATTGGCTAATTCGGGCATTCCTCCCCAATTCTTTGGATCATTCCTGGATTCAGAAGGAAGCTGAGGTTGGAGGAAGGGAGGAAAGAAGAGAGCAGAACAAAAAACAGCTCAAGTGAGATAAAATCAGTAGCCTGCGGGGGAGGGGGGCGGGAAGAGCTGTCAGAGGCCTAGTCGGGGCCAGGAAGGCCAGCGCAGGAGCACTGGGCGCCTAAAGCGCGCGAGTCCATAAATACCACCACAATAGATGTTATAAATATAAATACAGGGTAACACTTAAAATCAGTCCAGCGCTTTTTTCTCGGCCCCTTCTTTATTGTTGGTCCGGGAGTAAGGCTCGAAGGCGGAGGAGCTCAGGTACCGGGCTGAAAGTTCTTGCAAATTCCCGGCTAGCGAACCAGCCATCGTCAACGGGGCGGAGGACAGGCGGCTGGCAACAGAGCCTAGAAGCGACGGCACCGGCAGACTGAAGAGACCGTGGCTGGCAGCTGGTGCTCCCGCGTGCAGTCCCCCGGGCCCTGCAGGCCCTGGGCCGGGAGCGCCGCCCACAGCTGGCGGGTGCTGAGACGCAGCGCCTGCGGGCCCCGGGGCAGTAGCGGCGGCGGCGGCCGCTGCGGCCGAGCCCGCGGCAGCGCCAGCACTCAGGGCCGGGAGGCTGGGCCCGCGCAACGCCGAGCCGAGAGCGCCGGTGGCACACGGCGGCAGCAGGGCAGGCAGACCGGGCGGCGACAGCAGGCGGCCCTGCTCCAACAGCCTCAGCACGCTGCACGTGGCGGCGGTCTCCGATACCACCGAGCGCAGCTCGGAGTCCTTGCCCTGGTCCTTCTTCTGCTTGGTTCGCCGATTCTGGAACCAGACCTTCACCTGAGCGCAGATATGCGGGAGAAAAAGTGGGAGAGAGCAGCAGGAAAGAGCAGGGTCAAAGGCAGCAGAGTTTTGGGGGGAGCTGTAGGGCTGGGTTACTGGGACCCTCCCCTAACCCTAGACCTAGCCTCAGCCCCACCCCGCAGCAGAGGACGGATGCTCCGAAACTGCTAGCGGAGCAAGAGCCACCACGAGGGGGACACCATTCCGCTGGGCTACGCTTCCGGGTCATGCAAGCAGGCCTAGGCCAGAGCGGGCTACAAAAGCAAAGTAATAAAATGTCCACGTCACTGACAAAGAAGGAAGACGGCTATTTCACTGTGCTGCCGCAACACCCACAGAGGTGTTTTGTGTTCACAAATTGGTCAGTGAGCACAGCCTGAGAGCCTAAGGCCTGGGGAAGGTTGTTCCAAAGCTGAGGTGACCGGGGAACAGTGTTTCTCAGCCTTTCAAGATCCAGGTCGCTAGCCCAATGAGTACAAATTTGACCCCAGAAAATCTATCTCTGCCTCTTAGAGACTCCAAGGGGTTGTTCTCTGCTCGTTAGACCAAAGACTGATCACGAACCCGCAGCAGACAGAGAAGGTGGGTGGAAGCAAGGTGGGCTTCCTAGGCCAGGCTTTCTCCACCTTTCAGCACCGGCTAGTTTGAAGGCTTGGAGTTATACTCTTAATTTATCACTCCCTCTGCACTCCATCAGGGGCTTTGGCTGATGTGGAGTGAGTACATCCCAATGCTCCCTTCCCCTCCTGCCTCTTCTGGCCTAGAACAGAGGGTAGTGGCTACATGGGGGAAAATAAAAACATCCTGTTTAGATTTTGAAGCTAAAGGGGGTTAACACAGACAGCAAGACACATTACTATGCCAACTCAAACTCAAATTTTTCCCATCTGTTCTGTCCTCAGTTCTCGGTGTTCAGCCCAGACTTTAGGTCTAAAATGCTCTCCACCTGTTTCAGCGCTGGGCATAGGAAAAGAGACTGCAAAAGGAACTGACAGATTGCCAGCACACCTTGGCTAGCCCCCAAACAGCTCACACGGGGCAAAAGCTCCCAGCCTTGTAATGCAAATAGTGTAAAGCTCATGGCTCTAGTGCTCAGCTCCGGAGCAACATGGCACTTTATGGTAAGGAGAGGACCTAAAACCAAAAGACACAGTGTGCAGTGCTGGAGCCCAAGTCACCAGATCTACTGCCCATGGGACACTGGCACTGGCACAGAGGACAGTGTCTCTTAGGACCCCAGAGTGGTGCTCAGGGCTGGCTTTTTAAGAGGTGGAGGCTGCCGTAAATTTGCACAGGCCGGTCCCTGGGAGTTGGCACCACTTTCTAACCCTACTCCTTGCAGAATGGATCTTGGTGTTGGGTAAACTTAAAAATCCCAAAGCGGGTGTTACTGAGAATATAGCCAAGATGATATGTATACAAATTGGGGGGCAGCTTTCTATAATCAGAAGCCACACAAAAATTCTAAAGTCAGAACCAACAGGAATTCCAACAGGACAAACTCTGGGTCCCCTGGGTCAAATCAAGGTATGCAGCAGTTAGACCTTGGAGGATTTGAGAATGAGTAGAGGAAATGACAGTTTAAGAAAGAGGAGAAAGCCTCAGGCTTTCATCCCCGTCCATCATTCCAACTCCTCCACATCTCTGGAAGGTTCGGTCCAAAGCAAGGTAGACAGTGAGGAAAGGCAGGCTGGAGTGTTGGGAAGAGGAAGCCTGGTGCTGTGAGCATCCTGGCAGCTGGGTACCTGGGTCTCAGAAAGATTGAGCTGCCGAGCCAGCTCGGTTCTCTCCCGGCCCACCACATATTGGCAACGCTGGAACTCCATCTCCAGCCTGTAGAGCTGCTCCGCCGTGAAGGACGTGCGTGTCCTCTTGGGCCGGTCCAGGTCCAAGCCCTTGGGCAGGATGATTTCTCGGATAGACCCCTTGGCATCTAGGGAAGGGTAGATGTCAGGCACCGGAACCCTCCGGTTTTCTCCTCCTCCTTGCCCTGAGCTAGCTAGGGACAAGTCTCCGGCAGGATGCGGAGGGTGTAGGGGTGGCTGCAGCCGAGCCCCTGAGGGTGTATAGAGACCAAAGAGGCTAACTTCATAGCATTAATTGGAAGACTTTGTATTGGTAAAGTCCCCCAGACATCAGAGGAGGAAAAAAATGAGTTCCAAATATGTGAATGTTCCTTCTGGCCTAGGGGGCCTCTGCTGCGTGGTCGAGTCCCCAGTATCCCAGAGGGGCCGTTACTGAACACTCCAACCCCAGCATGGCCCCATACTACAGAGCAACCGGCACTTCTGCGGTCCCCACCCCCAACCCGGGTCTCTGGCCCGCTCCTACCCAAGCCGCAGAAGGAGGAGGGACCGAAAACCCGCTTGCGGGGCCTGGCTATCTGCTGGCGGGGGCGGCGCCGGCTGAAGCCGGCCTCTGCGCCGCTAATGCCCCGGAGGAGCGCACGCCGCTCCTGAGCGAGGCCGAGTCAGGCAAGGAGGCGGCACCCGCAGCCCCGCGACCCAGCTCGGCGGTTTCTCTAGGCGGCAGCGGCCAGGCCCGGAGCTCAGCGCTAGGGCCCTCAGCCAACGAGACAACTGGCCGGGCGCTATCCTGCCACCGAAGGCTGCTCTTCCTCGCCCAGTGTTCTTTTGGGTGCGCTCTGCTCTCCAGGGCTCAGAAGCTCGCAGGCCGCCTACCAGCAGGTCCTCATCCCGATGGTCGCGCGCATTCCCCCCTGAGGACCAGGGTCCGAAGCCCCAGCTTGGTGACCTGCCCGCTCTTCGCAGCTCCTGGGGTCTTTCCTTACCCGGGCTGGAGGGGCCCCTCGGGGCTGCTAGAGACGAGGCCCCAGGAGAGCGCGTTCAGAGGAGCCCCAAGCTCGGATCCCCTACGGCCGGCCAGACCCGACAAAAAGAGAACCAGCAACAACTTTCTCCCAAGTCCTCTCCAGCCCTGGGAGGCGGCGCGCAACTGCGGCCAGGGAATTACCCCCAAGGAACGCACCCCCAAAGCCCTGCCCATCCCTACCTCGGACTAGGATCCGGCGACAGTAATCCGGGTCTGCGGAGGAATTGGATTTACTTTTGTTACAATCTTCCGAAGCGCCAGACGCCGAAAAGGCGCCCTGCGGCTCCTTGAGGAAGGCGGCCGGAAGGCTCCCCTCGGCGCCCTTGATCTCCCTGCTCTCCTTGTGCGCGTTCTTCGAGACCCTGGCGGCCTCGGTGTCCGAGTGGCACCGGACGTCCATTTTGTCTGGTTTCCCGAACATAGGCAAAACAACACAGAAAAGAAGAAAAGGGGGAGGGGGTAGGAAAAAAGAGGCAGAAGGGGACAAAACCCCTACAACGCAGCCCCTAAGCTCCTTCGCCAGAGAGAATGAATGTCCCCGCGGGGTGGCTTCGGCAGCCGCGGAGGGTCAGCGGCGACCGGAGAGTGGCGCGCTAGAAGAGAGGCGGCGGGTCTGGTCCAGGATCCCGGTGGAGCAGTGGCGAGGCCGCCTCGTCAGCGCCGGCGTCCTCTGAGCACGTCCAGTGTCCCCAGCCTGGCCACCAGGTAGCGAACCGCGCGCAACTCCGTCCCGAAACGCTGCGGCTCCGCCTGCTACTGAGACCGCCGAGTTGTGGTTGTCCGACACCCGCGGGGGGAGGACGCACACTTGCTGTTGCAATTGATTACGGGTAATTTCGCAGCCCCCACGTTTCAGTTACCTCATGAATACACTAAATTGTTTGGATAATATATCAGATCGTAATGGATGGTTTCTGTCCTTGTCCCCAATCAAGTAGGGGTTTAGCCAGTGAATAAACGGAAATGATTGGTCTTGCTTTCGGGAAACACAATCAAAGACCCACACTTCCAGAAAAACTTTTGACAAGATTCATCCTGAATTGTTAGCACCATTAGCAGGCATTATTAACTTTCTCTTTGCCTTTGACCTTCCTGCTCACATACTGGCTAAAGGGGGTTTCCTCCAGGCTCTCCATATAGAGCTGAATGGGGGGTACCCCCTCAGTCCATGTAGCTGAAGAAAGCAATTGCCCCTGGGTGGGGAGAGAAGGGAGGAGGAAAAAAGTTTCTCCCTAAAGTCTCCCCCCCACACACTCCAAAAAGGCAAAGCTTCTCCCCAAGCGACTCTTTAACACACCTCGACGCCGACAGCAGCCATCTTAAACTGCCGCCCCTTTTCCTGTAGCCTCCGTTGGATTTTTTTCATGCCTGCACCTCCAGCAGCCCTGAGGCAGCCCATTCAAAGGGCAGCTTTGTACTCAGAGTCCAGCAGGAGGGGGGGGAGTGGAGAGAGAGAGAGAGAGAGAGAGAGAGAGAGAGAGAGAGAGAGAGAGAGAGAGAATCTCAACTGTGAGATCTGCTTCAAAAAAAAAGTTTCCCCCTAGCTATTTCATTGTCTTGCTACAATGTCTTTGAGAAAAGCAACAGCCAGTAATCCAATAACAGCATTGATTAGGCCACAATGATTCAATTCAAGCGCATGGCCTTGTACAAGGAGCTGGCTCCAGCCCTTCTCGTCACCTTGCCGGGGCAGAAGCCCTCTCCACGCCGCTCTCCCCATTCATTCCTTTATGGGAAATGCGGAGCAAAAGGAGTGAAAGATGGCAATTATCTAATTGGACTATTAACAAACAGTCCTCTGAGTGCGGCGGTCTGGCGTGGCTCCTGGGCGGGGGAAGGGCCGTGTTCCCGGCCCTCATTCACAAAGAGTGCAGGGGCCGCGGAGGAAAGGGGGTTTTTAAAAGGGAGTGGGGCGGGGAGGAGAGGAGAGGAGAGGAGAGGTGGGAGGTTTGGCTGAGAATTTTTCCACACAATTCCAAGAATGGGCAGGAGGCAGGCGGGGGAGGGGCGGGGGTCTTGGCGAGAAGGTGGGAGGCAGGGAGTAAGTGGGGAGGGCAGCAAGTGTGTGTGGCGGCCTCCGAGGGGCTCCGCGCCCGCCCCACCGTCCGGCTGTCACCTCCAGGCCACCGCTGCGGTCCCTCCGGACTGCTGAACGCGGAGGGGGCCGGCCGAGCCGGGTAACCGCAATCCTCTCCACGCCACCTCCCGCCCCTTAGGGGCAACCACGTTTGGTCCGTTCCAAGGCTATCTGTCACACCACAGGCAGACCTCGAGTTTTGACTATTTGACTGGGGGTACTTAGGGTGATTGTGCTGAGTGATGTCCACTGGGCGGGGAGTATCCCGGAAGGCTGATTGAGAGCCCAAAGATATCACTGTGGATGGAGCCCTTAGGCCCGGACACCTCCCGGGCGACCCGGTGGCAACCGCCTGTGATGTCCGCTGTTGCTACCCTACCGGCCAGGAGGAACACAAGGAATCGGAGAGAAGAAAAGGGTCCTCCTCCGAGAGCCATCCCGCTGTACAGAGATGCACCGCCCGCCTTCTTGGTCCCAATGACAACATCTATGAAGAAGGGCTCCTGAGGCCTCGGATGCTCCCAATTGGGTGCCCTATTGCTTGCTGTGGTTGAGGGTCCTAAATTCCACACAAACCCACTCACCAGGCGGTGGGCGGCTAGGAATAACCGGCGTGGGGCGCCCAGACTCGTGCTTTGGAGCGAGTGGGAGTCTCCTCTCTGGCATAAACACCCCCCCACACCGCGAACATCATTGGGACCCCAGCAACAGCCCAGGCAGAACAGCCTTAGATGGATCCAGGCCCCTAATAAGCCTTGGGATTCTGCAGCCTTTTAGTTACCAGGACATCAGCAGGCAGACACACCTGCTACCTGCAAAGACAAGGCCTGGAGGAAAGTCCTTGAAAACAAACAAACAAACAAATAAATAAATAAACAAATAAACAAATAAATAAATAGTGGTCAGTTCTCGACTTTTCTGGGGAGCCGGCCCTACCCCTCTTAGAAACAAAGTTTGCATATTTTGTTACAAGTAGGAACGCCAGAGCTTTTGTTTGTTTGTTTGCTTGTTTGTTTGAGCGCTCCCATATTGGATGTCTAAAAACATTTAATATGCTTAAGCCCTTTCTCAGAAGGGTATCGAGGTTCCAGGTTAGGGCTGAATGGAGGCTCCCAGAAGTTCTATAACTTGTCTAAGCCACAGATCAGTGAATACAAAATTTGAACTCTGTCTGTGACCTCAGAAGTATTCAGGTCCTCACCAATTTCTGGGGGCTCTGGGCTTTGAGTTTGCAGAATCCCCAAGTGATGGAGCTTGCTCAGAGACACGGGGCTATGCCCTTAATTTTCATGCCAAAACATTCTGAGTGTTTGATGTTTGTTTTCATTTGCTTTGTCCAAATAACATGAGATGGCAATAACATGAGATGGCAGCTGAAACACGAAGTTTTGCTTTGGTCATGCTATCCATTACTAGCCAGGAGCATATCTTAGGAGCCCATCATCCTGTACCAACCTGATTTGAGGTGAACAAAATCAGTTCCCGTGTCTCAGAGTTGTCTGACGACTGACTGGGTTCCAAGTTTAGGAATTCACATTTCTATTGGCTAGGGGAGGGGGCGAATCTTTCCACAACTTAATTGGAAAATTGTACCTTTTAAAGTTGGAGGACTCCACGTTCTGAGGGCAGACACACCACCACCACTGCTTATTGGATCTACAAGTGCTTACTTGGGAAAGGAAGACAGTGGGACTGTCTGGGATGAAGTAGAGATTTATCTAGTGTCCAGAAGGTAGCACTCAGGAGGTCTCCAGCACTCATGCTAGGTTGTCCTCTGCATGATCTAGACAAACCAGTGAACTCACGAGCTTACATCAGAGCTCTGTATTTGCAGTACAAATAATATGGTTACCAGATGCCCATCTAGGCTCCAAGCACTTGAAATAACCAAATTAAATTTAAAAAGTCAATCCATAACTACCAACTACATTTAGCCTTTTCTTATGCATAGTGTTCTATGCCTCACTCCTCTCCTGTCTTTCTCCCCTCTCTCTTCCCTCTCTCCCCCCCTCCTGGATTAAAATTCTATGGGCATCCATCCAGAAAAAACATGACAGGTTTCCCAGAGGACACAGCAGAGGATGGAAGCCCTGGATGGAAATTTCAGGAAAGCAGCTGCTGTTCCCAGCCAAACGAAAAGCTGTGTGTCCATTGGCAAAAGAAAGGAGGGAATTCACTCAATTATTTGGATAATCTGAGACACTCTTGTGCTGTGCCGCACACATAAGGACATAGGGCTGGCTGCTCCAGGTGAAAGTGTTTTATTTCACCGGCTACATTACTCCCCCTCCCAGTGCCCCTTTCTGCCCCCACATGTCTCTCTGCAGGTGCAGAGAGACCCAGAATAGAACTGTAGAGCTGGAAGGATTTTTAGAGATCATCTATTCCAGAACCTTCATTTGACTTGACAGATGAGGAAAATGAGCTGGGAAAGACAAAGCAACTTATTAAGGATTAGACAACTAGTTAGTGGGGGTCTCTGGGCTGCGTCCTGGTCTCCTGAATCAAAGTTGCATTCTCATCTCTATCCAGGCTTCCTAGACTTGGCTGGAGAAAGCACTCTTTGGGATGGGGTGAGGTGATGTTGGAGAAATGAAGCTAAAGGTCTCCTTGAGCCCTGGGGATGCTGTTTGTAGTCTGTGCCCCGGAGCCCTGGGGGTGCCACTCATAGTCTGTACCTCTGCCCACTTCTCTCATCCAGGACATTAGAAATCAGTTTCAAGATGGTACCAAGAACAGTGCTCTGCCATCCTCCCTTTGTCTTTTCAGAAGAAGTGGGAGGTTAAACTTGCTGGGAGAAAGATCCAAGATCCTCTTAGATTATGAGGAAGACAACATAGCTTACTATAATATATCATTTTTAAAATAATTGCACCAGAGAAGATGAAGCAAGCAGAAAGGAAGTCTTTCTAAGAGTGGATGGGGCGCTCAATAATAATTAATTTAAAACCAGGATAACTGGCATTTATACAGACTTTTACCTGCAACGTTGCCAGCTCAGTCTTGTCTAGTTACTAATGCCCCAATCGTGCAAGATAGGGGTTGGGGCAATGGAAAAATAAGTGAATCACAAGCTTCTGTTGAATATCTAAAATGGAGACTGTAGCTGTGCATCCAGGCATTTTTGTCTTGTTTCCACTCAAGGACAAGACAATGTGCAGAGAGCCAAACTCTGGACTAGTCTATTTACATTGAAACAATTGATTCTGTTTCTCAGCCTGCATGTTGTATTAGGAAACTGAGTTTTGTCAGTGAATTATATATTTTTAATATGAAACATTCAATTTTAAAGGAGTCTTAGAATGACATAGTTCAGAAGCTCTATAGGTTCATTCTTTTTTTTTTTTTTTTAATGGAACAAAACCAAACAAGTAAAGAAATGGAGCAAATATCACTTCTGGAGTCAACCAGGTCACATAACTCATATATGCAACTCTTAGATCCATTCCTTACCAGACAATCATCTTTAGACGGGTTACATTCTTTCTCTGTGCCTCAGCATTTCTTCTGCAAGATAAATTTAGCTCTAGCATCTATAAGTATTGGATAACCAAAATAATGTGCTTAAAATGGGACCTGGCAGATTGTGAGCACTGCCAATAAATATTTGCCATTAGTGCCCTTAATTTTGCATTTCTGTGGGGGTCAGTCTTATGTTGATAGAACACAAGATACCGAGAAAAAACCAGGAGCCAGCCAGGATAGCTGATTAGCCCTGGGAATAGGTAGCAAAGGTGTTTGGCTTAAACACCACAGAACAATAATAAGCATCCAGAATTTAAGGACTACCATGATCTAATTAAACTCCCCTAGCCATAAATTTATTGTCATTCTTCCCATCAAGAGCCATAATCAATTTCTCCTTTGCTAAATTTGGGTAGCTTTGTCATATGCCTTGTTAAACAAAACTATATGAAAGTGACCTTGTCCTCCTTCAAGAGTCTGAAAGGGATGTGGTCAGTTTCTGTCCTTTGCTTAGATCCCAGCTTTCCTGCTGATAGGAAGGCAGCCTAGGAGAAAGGAGGCTTCAAGAGAAAAGTAGTGCTTGGTGTATGACATAAACATCAAGGCATAGGAAAGTGAGGGAGTGAGGCCATCTGACATCCATGGCAACTTTAGGAGAGATTTTGGTGTGAACCATTGGCTGAGTCCTGTCCAAAGAACAATCTTAAGGAAATATATGGTGGCTGTTGTTTTAAACTACTGAACTTTGGGTGTGTTTTTATGCTTCAGTCGGTAACTGAAAAACCCATATTAAAGAGGAGGAACTGAATCTCAGCCATTTGTTCATAATCACTAAGCCAGGAATCACCACAGAACCACCCAGCACCAAAACCTGTGGTGGTAATCAATGGACTCTTGAGACCCCCCAGAATTATTCAATTATAAGGGATTTTTTTTTTTTATCTTTTAGTATTTCGGAGTTACCTGGTGTAAGTTGGGCTAATAAAGGACCTAATTCGTTGGCCTTAAGATGAAAAAGAACAATTGTTTTAGACAGTGGTGTCTGACATGACATTTCTCCTGAAAAGGAAAGGGAAGCATCTCCTTGGGACCTGGATTTTTTAAAAAACTTTTCTTTTTAACAAAAGCTTTTATGTATGGGTATTTTTCTAGCAATACCTGTACATTTGCCATGTGCCTGCAGAGGCCATAAGAGGGCATCAGATCCCCTGGAACTGCAATTACAGATGGTTGTGAGCCACTGTGTAGGGTGTAGGTGCTGGGAATGGAGCCTGGGTCCTCTGGAAGAGCAGCTGGAGCTCTTGAGCACTGAGCCATCTGCCCTTCTCCTTCCTTTCTCTTTTAATAAATAAAGGTGTAGATGAACAGGCTGGGCTCCCATCTTTAAGGAATAGAGATACATTAATGCCTGGAAAGTGACAGCAGGTGGCTGTTCTGCTCCTTGAAATGCTCCACGTGGCGCATTCTGGGAGAAGGAAAAGGAAGCTGGTTTTTGTTAAACATTTTCTAGTTCACAAAGAACTAGAAAGTTTTCCAGGAAGCCTGGTTATACATGTGAATCTTTCTAACAAGGCATGTTTATGTCTCCAAGCATCTTTAAGCCCATAATTTTCTAAAATACCTTACTGCCTGAAAAGCAGCTGGAGCTGTTTATTCAACAAGTAGATAGTAAAGCCTGCTCCACACAAGGCTCTGAGAGCTTCCTGGATCAAAAGTGTTAAGTGTTTTCACATCAAGGGCTGCTCCTCACCTGGAATCTCTTCTTCTATACAACTCACCTCACTGAGCTGTAACTGAAAAGGAAGAAGACACCACCTGGGTCATGTGCCCAGACAGTACCATCCCAGGCCCCCACTCAATGCCTGCCATGCTTATTGTTCTTGTTTTATTGTTATTTATTTACTTATTTTGAAACAGGGACTCATCTATCTTAGACTAACCTTGAACTCACTATGAAATGGAAGATGCTCTTAAACTTCTAATGTTTGAGACTCTACCTCGCCTGTGCTGGAATTACAGGTTGGTATCACCACACCTAGACCTGGGCTTCATGATACTAGGCAAGTACTCTACCAAGCAAGCACCTACTTAACTTTTTAACTTTTTTTTTTTTTTTTTTTTTTTTTTAAGAGAGGGTCTGGACATTTAACCCGGATGGGCCTCCAACTCAAGATCCTCCTGCCTCTACCTTCTGAGTATTGAGATTATGCACACAACCAACCCACCCCTTCCAGAAACCTAATTCTAAGGCATTTAATCCTCCCATTTCTGAGCCACCGGATGCTTGGAGGCAGTAGAGGGAAATGAGAGTATAGGTTCAGGCAGGAGCATTGATGATGGAGAGTGTCCACTAACAAGAAGCCTTGGAGAAGGAAAGTAAACATATAAGCACTGAAACTACAAGTCAAGTCATTATAACCTCACATGCTTTCGAGGGCCTGAAGGCAGTAGGAAGTGGTGTAACAGTCAGCAGTGTGGTGCGGATATCCAGGCAGACGGCCTTCTGGGATTAAGTTGCATTATGTTTGGGAAAACAAAGAAGCCCACACAATATTTGAGGAGTATTTTGACATAAAATAAATACAGAAAATTGTTCCTATGACATAGCTCATTCCTCTAAAATGAGGGAGAAGTCACTGTAGTCATTAACGCACAAACTGTGCCAGTGTGGAAGCAGAGCATGTGACCCTAACGGACTTTTCCTTCCTTTGACACCTAAAGATGGCCTGGAGATACAGAACTGAGGGTGAGTAGGGGGTGGGTTTGTTTGTTTGTTTGTTTGTTTGTTTTTGGCTTTTTTGAGACAAGGTTTTTCTGTGTGGTTTTGGTGCCTGCCCTGCATCTCGCTCTGTAGAACAGGCTGGCCTTCAACTCACAGAGATCCACCTGGCTCTGCCTCCCGAGTGCTGGGATTAAAGGCGTGCGCCACCACCACCCAGTTGTAAGTTTTTATTCCAGGCAATTTTCTGTGAGCTTCTCTGTAAGACAGACCAAAAGAATGAAGAAAAGCAGAGGGGTGAGAGGCAGAGCCAAGGCCACTCATCAGCGCTCCTGAGGTAAGAAAGGAAAGGAAGCCATCCTACTGCATTATGGGTACTCATATTTGCATAGGGAAGAAAAGGAAGTGGAATGATTCATAATTATCTGTGAGAGGTGACTGTTTTGAGTTTGCCAAGATGCTCTTCTGTAAGAGAAATAGAAACCTGTGGTCCTAGAGCCACCAAGGGCTGTAAGTGCCCCTGTGACCCCATGTGACCAAAAGGAGGTAGAATGAAGGCCCGGCAGATAGAAGGGACAGGACAGGCTGGTGATGTTTTGGTACAATGTGAATCCTATCCCTGTTGTTTACCTCTCTCCATCTTCAAAAAAAAAAACATACGATTTGCAAACATTGACCAATTAAATCAGCGTGACTTCTCAAAGGAAAACTGAGCCCCTTTAATTGGTTTGACTTTTGTGAAAAAGCTAATAAAATTAAGGTATAATGTTCCTGAAGAGGAGCACATAGGAGCATAAACAGCTTTTTGGGAAGGATTAAGTATTCAAATATGGCTGTAGCATTCGAGGTCTTCAGAAACTGTGAAGAGAGATATTCGCTCACCTCCACAGTATGGATCACTGAAGACCAAGGATGAGCTGCAAAGACCTTGGAGAGTCTCTCTGCAAGTAGCCTGATCTGGTTCCCTGTCCGTGGGCTTGTCTGGACCCTGGAATCAGGAAAGAGGAGTGTGATGGTTTGAAAGAAAATGGGCCCTGTAGGCCCAGAGAGTGGCACTATTAGAACATGTGGCCGTTGAAGTAAGTGTGGCTTTGTTGGAGGAGGGGTGTCACTAGGGGATGGGCTTTGAGGTCTCTGAAGCTCAAACCAGTTTCACTTCCTGCCTGTGGATCAAGATGTAGAATTTTCCGCTCCTTCTCCAGCACCATGTCTGCCAGCACACTGTCATGCTTTCCGCCATGATGACAATGGACTAAACCTCTGAACTGTAAGCCACCCCCAATGAAATGTTTTCCTTTCTAAGAGCTGCCATGGTCATGCTGTCTCTTCACAGCAATAGAACCCTAACTAAGACATAGAGGAAGGCCACCTCATGAGCCAATCAGATTCTCCCAGCATCTTGACTGTATAGAGTCACAAGGATTAGATGCTTTTCCTAGGGCCATGCACCAACCAGAGACCAAACACCTGGAACAGAGCAGGGCATCCAGTCTCATCTGAAGATTTGCTTGCTGTTGTCTGATACACAGTGTTTAAAAATTACCCACAGTTCCATTCTGAGCCTCTGCTCTACGTCCCTTCAACTTTTTTCCCTGCCGTACTTCTAGGAATTGATCCTAGGGCCTCAAGCCTGCTAAGCAAGATGTACATCCCACCCTCTTTTTATTAATTTATTTTGAGATACCAATTTTCCTAAGCAGGCTTTCAACTTCTAATCCTCCTGCCTCAGTCTCCTGAATAGCTGTGATTTATAGGCTTGGGCCTCCCAGGCTCAGCTTCTGACTACATATTCTTTTCGTGTTTTTAAAAAGGTTAATTCATTTTAAAATTTACATTTATTTATTAGGGAGAGGCAGGGAAACCATATGTTCATGTGGAGGTCAGAGGACAAGTTCCCTCTTTCCACTGTGGTTTCAAATGATAAACTTGGGTTGTCAGGCTTGGTGCCATGGTCTCCACCATTGGAACCATCTCACCAGCCCTATATCTGTGTATCTGTGTGTCTGTCTGTCTAGAGACATGGTCTCTTGTATCCTAGGCTGGTCGTGAACTTAGCCAAGGATGACTTTCAAATCCAGGTCTTCCTGACTCCACCATTCACGCTTTTCATAGTGCTGGAGGTGGCATCCAGGTGCTTGTACACACAAGGTAAGCTCTATATCAACTGGGCTACACTCCTAGCTCCCTAGCCCCCAACACATCCCTTTTGAGATTATTTATTTTGTTTTATGTGTATGAGTGTTTTGTCTGTGTGTATATATGTGCCTGTAGAGGTTAGAAGAGATAGAACACCATTTCTCAAAGAAATGTGTTTGGAGTGACAATAAAGACAATTATTTATAACTGTAGATGGATATTCTGGGGGAAGAGGAAGAAAATAGAACCAGCCATTGGGAAGTGGTGCTGAGGAACAGCCACAATGGGACATCTATATTATAACCCTTCCCCAAGGCTCAGGGGCCATCTTGGAAGGAGGTGTGGAAAGGGTCAGAGATCAGGGAGGACTGTGGTGAGTCCATGGCCAGTGTTTTCTGGCCATGACAGGACCAGTGCACTCATGAGCCCGCAGCAGCTGTGGCTGCATGCAGAACCAGTCAAAACTGCAGACCCCTAGCTAAGGAGCCGTTCACCATTGATGACTGTTGGAGGGCAGAGAGTCAGTGTTCTTTAAGGGTGGGGCCCCTGTTAGGTTGAATGGTCATACCCTCATGGGTATACTCCAAGCACAAGCTGGACTCAATAAAAAAATAAATTAATTAATTTAACCCAATTAAAAAACAAAACAAAACAAAACAGTGAAAGAACATATGAAGTTCAGAGGGAGTGAAAAGGTAGATGGTGGGTCTGGACGAAGTTGAAGAAGAAATGGAAGGTGGTGAATGGCGTATACAATCAAAATACCTTGCATACATGTATGGAATTCTCAAAGAATTAATTACAATATTATACATATAGATTTGCAAAGCTGAGCAAGGAGCTAGAGAGATGCTCAGTGGATAAGAATGCTTGCCGCACAAGCATGAAAACCTGAGTTCAATTCCCCAGCACCCATGTGGAAGGCAATGCGGCCACGCATGCACCTATAACCCCAGAACTGGGATGGGCAGGGACAAGAGGATTGCTGGGGCTTACTCGCTATCAGTCTGCCTCAAGACTCCGTCAGAGGTCTGCCTCAAGAGAATAAAGGTAGAAAGTGATAGTAGAAGACACCCCAACATCAATCTCTGGCTTCCACACATATACATACACACGTGCAAGCACACACATACACTCTCTGCAAAGCAGCCTTGGCCCATGCAATGTGGCCTTCTCTCTTTATTGCTGGAGGATGCCAAGTGATCCTGGGGTCCTCCATGCTCTCCCAGCCTTACATTCTGTGGCTGAGCCCTGGGGTAGCCAGCTCCTTAGGTGGAGACTACTTCTTTTACATGGAGTCATCAGGTTGTCCTTTCATTCAGACAAGTCTGACCAGAAGTGAGGTGAGTGATGTTTCCTGCACCGTGTTTGATAGCATCTTCCCTTCTGCCCCCCAGAATGTTTTCTGTGAGCACCATGCTGAGACCACTAGACTCTGATAGAGATTCAAGTCAGTTTCAAACAGCAGTAACATCAAGCATCTACCACCCACTATGATGACACACAGCCTTTAAAGCAGAGGCTGGAAACCTGAACCTAAACTACTCCATGGCTTTGGATTTTCCTGAGTCCACATTTAATTATTTTCTGCTTAACTACCAATGTCTATTTGTGTGTATGTGTGTGAGGGAGAGTATGTGTAGTATAGATCACAGGT
Organism: Onychomys torridus; assembly: GCF_903995425.1. Classification (NCBI taxonomy): domain Eukaryota; kingdom Metazoa; phylum Chordata; class Mammalia; order Rodentia; family Cricetidae; genus Onychomys; species Onychomys torridus. The sequence goes on from NC_050443.1 coordinate 178,713,856, forward strand.
ATATGCTCATGTGTGCAAGCAAAGGCCAGAGGAGAATGCTGGTGTCCTGTCTTTTCACAGTCTGCCTTACACCCTTCAGACAGGGTCTCTCACTGAACCTTGAGCTAGGCTGGTAACCAGTAAGTCCCAGAGATCTTCCTGCCTCCTTCCTCACAGTGCTGGGAGATTCCAACTCAGGTTTCAATGCTTGCCCAGCAAGTGGTCTTATCCACTGAGCCATCTTCCCAGCTACCAACTTCCAACTTTCCGATTTATTTTTATTTTTATTTTTTATTTTTATTTTTATTTTTATTTTTTTTTGGTTTTTTGAGACAGGGTTTCTCTGTGTAGCTTTGCACCTTTCCTGGATCTCACTCTGTAGAACAGGCTGGCCTCAAACTCACAAAGATCCGCCTGCCTCTGCCTCCCAAGTGCTGGGATTAAAGGTGTGTGCCACCACCGCCCGGCCCAATATTTTAATAATAGATTTTATTTTTAAAATGTGAACTTCAGCTGGGCTGTGGTGGTGCACACAGAGGCTAGTGGATCTCTGTGAGTTCTAGGCCAGCCTGGTTCTACAGAACGAGTTCTAGAACAGCCAGAACTGTTACATAGAGAAGCCCTGTCTCAACACACACACACACACACACACACACACACACACAGACAGAGAGAGAGAGAGAGAGAGAGAGAGAGAGAGAGAGAGAGAGAGAGAGAGTTCAGAGCTTGAATTCCTAGATAACCTGGTTGCCCTGGGCTCATTTTTTCACATCAGCAGGAAGCAAGACATGTCAGGGGGCTGGCCCTAGAACCTGGCTGTGGTTTGGAGATGGCTCATCCCCTAGAGGTTTGTACAGGAAACATCCTATGTGTGAATATTAAGAGGTAGTGGAGGTTGGAGATTTAGCTCAGTGGTAGAGTGCTTGCCTAGCAAGCACAAGGCCCTGGGTTTGATCCTCAGCTTAAAAACAAAACAAAACAAAAAAAAAAAAGGTAGTGGGACTTCTAACAAGTGGGGGTTGCCAGGTGGTGATGGTACACTCCTTGAGTTCCAGCACTCAGGAGGCAGAGGCGGGCCTGGTCTACAGAGTTTCAGAACAGCTAGGGCTACAAAGAGAAGCCCTGTCTCGAGGCAAAAAAAAAAAAAAAAAAAAAAAAAAGAGGTGGGTGTCTGGTCACTGATAACTAGGTCATTGGAGTGGAGTGGTGTTGGTTATTCTGAGGACTTTGGTCCCTCCCTGCTCTCTGGCTTTCTGTCTCACCCTCATCCCTTTCATTACTGGCTCACCATTCCGACACCATTTGTCACAGACCCTCACCAGAGCAGAGTCAATATTGGTGTCCTGTTCTTGAGCCTTAGAATGGTGAGCTAAATAAACCACTTCTTTTTGTAAGGTACCCAGACTCAGATATTTTATTATAGCAACAGAAAATAGATTAGTACAGGCCTAGAAAGTATCTGAATATAAGACAATATTGTGAAGGGCAGTCATTCTATATATAATCTGTCAAGTTGGGCAACTCAATGTGTTGGCGTCTTAGGGAAAAGGCACTTTTTTTTTTCCTGTGGAAAGCTGGAAGTGAGAAGTGCCTTTTCCCTAAGATGCTAACAAATTGAGGGAGTGTCAACAGAAGCCTGGGGGTCTCAGGGCTTGCAACATGTTCCAGATAAGATATTCTCAGGATTATCCAACTGGGTTTCTGCCATCCATGGAGTTCTTAAAACCCAAGTTATAACAAGGAAACACTGGACTGGGGAGAAACTTGGAGCCAACTAAGACCCAAACCCTTCCTCTTTGGATCACCATGGGGTCAGGGAGAGGATAGTTGTTATATTGTGAATGTAAGATGACCCCACAGGCTCATGCATTTGAACACCAGGCTGGTGGCCCTCTTTTGAGAAGGTGTAGTACCTTTAGGAGGTAGAGCCTTGCTGGAGGAAGTGGGTCTCTGGGGGATGGGCTCTGAGGTTTGTAGTTCAGATCCCCTGGCTCTGCCTCCCAGTCTGTGTAGATGGAACCCCTCATTCTCTTACAGCTAATGGCTGTGTCCCTCAGACTCTAAGCCAAAATGAACCCTCTTTTTAGTTGCTTTTTATCAGGTGTGTGATCACAGAAACAAGAAAAGTAACTAATAAAACAAATGAAAGACGGTTCGTGGCAATAATGTCAACGTCTACTATCATCTAGGTCAATAAAACCTTTCTTGTCAATTTCTCCACTCCCTGTGGGTGATGGGAATCAAACCAGGATCCTCTGGAAGAGCAGCCCATGCTCTTGACCACCTCAGTCCCTAATACTAGTTTTTTGTTTTGTTTTGCTTTGTTTTGTTTGGTTTTTGATACGGGGGTAAACATGAGAACCTCTGTAATGGGTAGTGATCCCAGCCTTGGCCTGGAAGTTCCTACCCCCACTGAGGCTTCGGTAATGCTCACGCCCACAAGGCGGGGCTGAGGGAGGAAGCTGAAGACCCAGGATTGAGAGGAAAGGCTTCTCTTGGTTCCAGGACCCTGGACACTGGAGGCAGACAGAACAGAGTTCTCCAGAGAACACCGCTGGACTGCGCCATACCTTTGCCAGACCCTACAACCTATCCCTTCCTTTGTAAGCTACCCCACAAAATAAACCTCCCTTTTAACTACGTGGAGTGGCCTTAATAATTTCACCAATAAACCTCTCTTCTCCAAACTCATTACCCAAACCAGAAGACTGTTTGCTAAGCACACTGCATATCCTGCTCCTCCTGTGTGCCTGCCTCTCCAGAATATCTGCCCCTTCTCCCTCTTTGCCCCTGAGGTCAGCATTTCTCCATGCCACCTTCCTTCCAGGCACAGCTTTCTCCTCAGACTTCCTACTCAGAAGTTCCAATCTTTTGCATTGCTCTGACATTCACTAAGTGTGCCTGGGCCTACTCCATTTATGCTGATGTGAATAGCTAATATTAGGACGGTATCACAGGGCCTTGTGCATGTTAACTCAGTCTTTGGCTATATTCTATGAGCATGCACTTTTATTAGCTTCAGGCGAAGGAAAGTGAAGCTCAGTGACCCGTTCAAGGCCAGCCAACTGGGTGGTGGTGGCACATTCCCCAGTCTTCGGGGCTGTGAAATACCACAGACTTAGAAGTCCGAGATCAAGGTGCCCTCACATTGGGAGCTCTCTTCTTAACCTTAAATGGCTGCCTCTGGCTATGTCCTCACCTGACCTTCCTCTTCCTCTGCGCTCATGAAGAAAGCAAGTGACTTTCTCTCTTTCTGTATTTTATTTTAGCCTTTCTATTATTTATTTCTTTATTATTTATTTATTTATTGGACAGAGACTCAAGCAGACTAGACTGGCCTTGAGCACGCTATACAGCCAAAGGTCATCTTGAACTGTATCTTTCAGCCTTGACCTCCCAAGTGCTAGATTATAGATGTGTACCACACCTGGTTTTTGCTGTGCTAAGAATGGAGCCCAGAGCTTTGTGGATTCTGGACAACAAACACTGTACTAACTGAGCCATATCTCCAGTCCCTGCTTCTTCTCCTTATATAAAGATGACAGACAGCCCAAAAGGACTAGAGTCCCAACCTTTCGACCCCATTTAATTGTTCTTAACTCCTGACCTTACATTAAGGTTAGGATGTCAACATATGAATGGGGAACACCATTCAAGCCATCTTGGGATGATGCCTTTTTTCTATTTATTCACTTATGAACATCTTTTTATTGCCAGCACTATTAGTGGCTAGAGAACATCTCCTAGTAGTGAAAGGGCACAGTCAGGAGGAGAGAGTGAAAGCAGACAAGGAATACATATGACAATCACATAGATGACAGTGCCCTCTCTGGGCAACAGCTCATAGAGAGATTTGTGAGCTGTGGGAGGAAGTTTGCATTTATTCTAAATGCAATGTGTAATCAACTGAGGGTTTGAAACCTGTTTATAGCTTTGAAAATCTTCCTTTAGGGCCAGTGAGATGACTCAGTGTGGGCTTGACCTGAGTTTGATCTTGTGGACCCACATAGTTGAAAGGGAAGTAACTCCCACAAGGTGTCCTTTGGCTTCCATACCTGTATCAGGCTCTTTGTTTTGGGCCACCAATCAGCTCCCAAACCATGACACAGAGACTTAGACCTAGAGCTTTGTGGTCTAGGCTGCTGGTGGGGATGGATTTCAGAATAAAGCACAGGCTGACTGGAGTGAGAGCTGGCATATGAAGTGTGGCTTCTTTGAAGACATGGGACTCAATCTGGAAACTCCAGAACCAGCCACTGGGGAGCATAGGTAACATTTACCCTTCATCCTGAGGGAATGGAGCACATCTTCTGCCCAGCAGTCCAGGCCCTGCAATGGTTCAGAAGAAAAATCTGCCTCAGTTCCCACTGTCAAGGGGTTTCCACCCAGCCAGGGGGATCAGGCAGGTGTGTGTGTGAACCATCACACCACAGAGAGTGAGCCTTTCTAGAAGAGATTCATGGCCAACATTAGAGGACCTGAAAGAGGGCACATATCTGCTATGTATAACAATAGCTGTAGGAAGGAATGTGTTCACACATCTCCTGAGCATGCATGCGTGCGTGTGTGAAGAACACTTTATACCCTAGAGTACCTTCCTGTAAGTGCCCTGGAAATATCCATGACAGAGGTAGAGCTTTCTTTTGCTTATCTCATAAATAAATATTCCCCCAGGGAAGACTCAAACAGGAAACCTAGACCACCACTTTGTACAACTCTACACTCAACCTTCTATCCAAGGCCAGGAGTTGCTGAGGAAATGCAGGGCTACATCAGCCATAGTACAAGGAGAAATGGGCAGACTTGAGACACACTTAAAAGGTATTGCTGTCAGAATCTGCTGTTGAAGAGAGGAAGGTGAAAGGAGAGGAACTGAGGATGGCCAGAGCCATAGAAAATAGGGATTAGGAGAAGTTGGCTTGGTTACTGTTCTGTTTCTATGAGAAGACATCATGATGAAGGCGACTTATAGGATGAAGACTTTATCTGGGGCTTACTGTTTCACAGGGTTAGAGTCCATGACCATCATGGTGGGGAGCATGTCAACAGGCAGACAGGCATGGTGCTGGAGCATAGCTGAGAGCTGACATCTTGAGATACAATCAAGAGGGAGAGAGAGAAAAACATCAGGAATGGCATCTGTCTTTTGAAACCTCAAAGCCCACCCTCAGTGACACACCTCCTCAAACAAGGCCATACCTCTTGATCCTTCCCAAACAGTTCCACCAACTGATGATCAAGCATTCAAATATGAACTTATGAAGGCCATTCAAAGGGATGGGAGGGACATAACAAGGAGAGAACATGAGATTAGTTACTAAGAGGTCTTTTGATTCTAAGCATTTCTTTTTTTCTATTGACCTCAGTTTTATTTGTAAAACAATTTAAATTAGCCTCTAAGCTAAAGTAATATTTGTGTGTTTCATAATTTTTAATGCACAATAAACCATGTTCCTCAAGTGAGACATGAGCAAATATACAATCACCACAGAGCATCAGGTGTGGAACACACCAATATCACAGAAAGACAGGCCCACTGTGCACCTTCTCGTATGCACCTACCTACCTCTTAACCATGCTGCAAAACCTATCATGGCTGTAGTGTTCTTTCTTTACTGCTTTAGGCCTTTAAAAAAGTTATTTTAAAGCACGTGTAGGTGCCTGCAGAGGCCAGAGGAGTCAGAACTCTCTAGAGTTACAGGCAGTTGTGAGATTTCTGATGTAGGTTCTGGGAATCAAACTCAAGTCCTCTTGAAGAGCTGTATGTGCTTTTAACAACTAAATCACCTCCCTGCCCCTAGCCAGGATATTTCTAAGTTAATCATCATCCTGCTATTTTTTAGCCTCTTATTTAACAAGGCCTCCTACTTGTGTGTGTGTTTGTGTGTGTACACACATGTGGAGGTCAGAAGCTGATGCTGAGTGTTTTCTTTTATGCCTTTCCACCTTATTTTTTTAGACAGTGTCTCTTGCTGAACCTGGAGCTCATTGATGTGGCAAGACTAACTGGCCACTGAAACTCAGAGACCCTTCTGTCTCCACTCTCCACCAGCACTAGTACTATAAGACTGCCACAGTGCCTAGCTTTTTTTTGTGGGTGGTGAGGATCCACTCAGGCCATCATGTAAGCATTTTCCGGACCAAGCCACCTCCCCAACCTATAACTATTATTCTTATAATTTTTGGTAGGATTTGTTTGAGTTTGAGTTGGAAAAAAATTCTGCATGCTATCTCATTTGATTGTCACAAAGTCCTGTGTTTGGGGACTAACTTTGATGATGAGCTTCAGCTTTACAGGTGAGCCACATAAGGTCAGGTAGACTATGCCAGGGCTCTTACCCTTCCTATCACTTGACATGCCTGCTTTCTGTCACTGTGCAAGCCATCATGCATGTTTTTGCCCCACCTAGCTAGAGCAGCAGTGTTTGAGGTTCTACATCTCATTCTGAAGGCATGATCATTGTGGTGAGGTCATAGGGCTTGGACATCAATCCAGGAAATAGATGGGGATAGCAGCCATGTGATGGGGAGGCTTCCACAGTCACAGACACCCAGAACAAGGGACAGAGGGATGCATCTAAAGAGTGTCTACAACAAGTGATGCCTAGTAGAGTAGCCATGATGTTCCGTGGATCAAAACCCCTGACAAAACATGATGAGCACAACTGAATTTTAAAAGCCAGGCTTCTGATGTCTGAAAAAACAGGACTGGAAGGCTTTTAGAGGAGTTTTAAGCCACCGTGAGGGTTGGCATAATCTTGGACTTACCTTCAAGGTTTATAAATATCTAGTGATGTGAAATGAGATTGTATCACATCTCACAATGCAGTGAGTGTCATTGAAATATGGCTCTCTAAGTGCTGCCTCCCACTTCAGAGTCAGGAGATATAGAAAGGGGAATTTTATCGAAAGAGGATTAATTAACCACAACAAAACCAAAAACAAACAAAAAACCAAAACAACAAACCAGAGGGGCCTCTTCTTACCAGCCCAGTGGTAGCTAGTGAGTCATCAGTTACCTCATACAGTGGATTTCCTCAGACCCATGTTTAACAGCTTAAAAACAAAACAAACAACAACAAAAAAAAACCTTTCTTTTAAAGTTGTATTAATTATTTTTCATTGTTTGGAATTTCAAACATGGTGTATATTACATGTGCATTCCCCCATTCTCTCTTCTTCAACCCCTCTCCTATTCCCACCCAAACTTTTCCCTTCCCATTTCCTGTTTTGATTTTGTTTTGTTTTGTTTCCCCTGCTGAGTTCCTTTAGTGCTGCCCATATATGCATGGGTGAGCCTCTCAGGGTTTGAATCCCTGAAAATGACTGGCTCTCCCTCCCCCAGCATCCACCAATTATCAAAAGATCCTCAGTCAAGGGTGGGACTTCTTAAACTCATCCCCCATCTACATTGGGATTTTGGCTGGCTTGATCTTTAAGGAAAAATAAAATATGGTGGCCTCCTTAATAGACTTGCTTGGAACACTTGAACACTTAAAGGCATTTCTTCTAAAAGCCTTGAGCAGATACTTGGGCTTTCGGCAAAACATCTTCGTGGCTGGAGCCATTGTGACCAGCAATGTGTATTATCAATGCAGCATGTATCAATTAAAGGAACTTCCCTTGTGTAGATATTTTCCCAAGATCTAAGAGTGAATCTGTAACCCACAGCCACAGGGTGGACTTTGCAGTGAGAGGCCAAGGACTGGGGATCATGCAGAGTTGCCATCTTCCTTAAGAGTTCTGTTCTGGTGTACACAGATTATACCCCAAATCAGAGCACCGAGTGGAGAATGCTGTCCACGTACCTAACATTCAGACTTTCTGGGAGAAAAAAAAAAAAAAAAGAGCATCATTACTTTTCTTTCCTATATTCTTAGAATGAGGAAACTGAAGCTCAGAGGTGCTGGTCAGTTGCTCAGCTTCACACTGAGGTAGGTTTCAATCACAGACCTGTCCACTTCCCGAGCCCCAGATCTTCAGCCTTTTGCTATCTCCACTACTGACTCTCTGACTTCCCAGTAGGACTTCAGCTATGAACCGGTTCTCTGCTAGCCATCTAGGGGGTAGGATTGAGCCAGGGCCAATCAGCATAGACCTTACTCTAATTAGCATAGGGCTTAATCACCTCAGGTAGCCAATTACACATTTATTATATGCAGCTGTCAGATTTGGACTTCTCAAGTTACTCATAGTGAAACAAGTAACAAAGTGGGGGCAGCAACTGGAATGACGTGGCCAATTTGTTTGCCTCAAGTTCAAGGGCAAAACAAAAGTGGCCCACAAACTTGAACTGTAGGACAAAAGCAGCTTTCTGTTGCTAGCTCAGTTTAAACTAGGGGATATTTTCTAGGGAGCAGCTCTTAGTGCTGGAGTCTCACGGGAAAGAAATGCTGAGGGGCACCCCCTGAGTCTCCTGCTACTTTTTTTTTTTTTTAAACCTTGTGTTTACCAGTACCTGCCAAAATGTTAGTAATTTTGTCAGGCTATTATCTATCTATCTATCTATCTATCTATCTATCTATCTATCTATCTATCTATAACCTCTTAATCTAATACAGCTATCTAGTCTATCATCTACTTAGCCTATCAGGTATCTAGTAATCTAACCTATCTCCCTCTACCTATCTAGATATCTATTCACCTAATCTATCATATAGCTACCTATTAATCTAATCTATTATTTATCTAATCTACCACCTATTAATCTAATCCATCTATTTTATTATTTACCTATCATCTATCTAATCTATCATCTATTAATCTAATCTAGTTATCTACTCTATCATCTACCTATCTAATGTATCTATTAATTTAATTAGCTACTCTATTATCTATCATCTATAATTTATCATTTAATATCTAGCTACCTATTGATTTAATATCAGTATCTAGCTAATCTATTATAATTAATGTAATCTAATCTATTTATATACTCTAAAATGTCTTCTGGCTTCTCCCATAATCTATCATCTATCAATCTAACCTATCATTTATTTATCTATGTACCTATCTAATTCACATATGTATTTTCAAAGGCATATCTATCTGTCATCTATCTATCTATCTATCTATCCATCCATCCATCCATCCATCCATCCATCCATCCATTTATCTATCTATCTATCTACCTACCTATCTAATTGACATATATATTTAAAAAGACAGAAAGACTATGATCTAATGGAACATTCTGAGACCTTAATGTTTTTAACCGCTTTAGAGCCTGATATTCAGCAACAAAACATTACAGAAACTTTTAGGTTTGTGATTCAATAACACCAAACAAAATAAAAAAATGCAAGTATAAATAAACCCTATCTTGTTGATTTAAAGGGCACATGTTGTCTGAGCATACCCTCTCCCCAGCCATGGTGAGATTCCTCTCGACTGAGAATTGAGTTTCTGGGCTATTTCTCAGAGAATGAAATAACAAAACAAAGACAGCAGATTTTAAAAATTGTCACCAGGTATCCCTGTTGGATGTCCAAGTGACAGGGGTCAGAAACTCAGCTAGTAGCTCCGCTTAAGCAGCAGCACAACAAATCTCCCTGCCTGGGAGGCCAAACAGAGCATTGTTTTAGTTCTGTGGGAGATAATGACAAAGGAATAGAACGTAGTCCTGGGTAATGGTCTCCTGCTGGTAGGAAAATTCTGAAGGAAAAACAAACAAGGGCTTGAGCACTTCTTTTTCCAAGCAAAGGGGCCTTGCCCCTTCTAGCAGCTTCCATTTCATTACAGGTGTCTTGCCTTAGGAGGTGCTCTGAGCTGGGGTGTCCTGGGACCGGAAGGGTGTAGGGTACAGGCTGCAAGCACAGTGAGCTGCTTTTGAACTGCTGGCTTTGCTCTTAGCCAGGACTCCCTCTGCCACAACCCACCTTATATGGTCACTCAGACTCATCTGCTTTTTGTTTTCCTTTTTTTTCCTTTTGTTTTTATCAGCAAAGTCCCGCATTTGTACAACAGAAAGATCTGTATTTTATAGACTCCTGGAGAATGAAACCAGCAAGTCCTTCAAATCAACAAGTCGGAGCCTTTCTATTTTCTCCCCTTCCCCTGGTATAGACCTCAGAACAAAATTAAGATCAAAAGTGAGAACGGATTTTAAGTCCAAATCTGTGGGGAAATCACAGTACTCTTTTGTTTAAAAAGCAAAATGAACTAGAACTTCGGGGCCAAAGCCACCACTCAGTCATCTGCAGCTTTTGGAGATGATCCAGTGTGAGCTACCACACAGACGGAAAACAGGGGCTGCAGTCTTCTTTAACAGCTGGATGAAAGTGCCAGAGCATCGTCAAGTTCAGGTCTAATTCAGCTTTGTAGTTAACGAGACCTCCTGCAAGTTTTTTGTTTGTTTGTGTTTGTGTTTTGTTTTGTTGTTTTGTTTTGTTTTGTTTTCCCTCTTGGGAAACAATTCTGAATTGCATAAAACCAATAGGGAGTGGTTTTAATCACCAGCAACATTTCTACTTGGGCTGCTGACTAACTTGCTTGGCATTCTCTGGGTGAGCATTTAGTTTTCTAGTAATTGCTCTTTCCCCCTGCATTCTGGAGTCTGTTTCCTTGGGGGCTGCAATGGGACATGGGAACATTAATTTGTGCTCTGTGGAGCTCCCATCACTACATACTCACCATGCCATCGCCTTTAAGGTCAGTCTGTCTGCAAAGAATGAGGCAGGGAGGCTGACACTGAGGCTTACCCTTGGGTGGTTTACAAGCTTCACGAGCCCCAGTGGAGCAACAGCCTGGTCTGAACCCTTGCTGGAGACAATTTACATTTTGATGACAATAATTACTTTGATATTTCTAATGTACAAACATTCATTTGAAAAACAAACAAATTCCCAGTTGTCAGACAAAATGATTTTTTTGTTTTAATACCCGTATGTCATTATTTCCCCCCTTTCTGGATTGAATTAGTGATTCTTTTGGCTAAAAGCTGCTCCAGGAGGTGATCAGGTGCTTTGGAGATCTGATCAGTAATGGACATTGCTGCCATAGAAATCTTAAGTGGTTGACAGAATACGTGGGGAGGAAAAAACAAAACAAAACTAAGTGAAGAGCGAGTTGGTGGATAAAGTTAAGGCGGAAAAAGCAATAATTAGGGAGAGAAACCTTAACTGGAAAAGCTAGCTGCTAAACAACGCGGTGAAAGTGAAATAAATTGGATCACAGCACTAGCTCAAACTGTTATTAAAAACCTGGGAAGAACTCAGAGCATGTAATGCCTTCCACAGAACTCCAAATACCGTGTTGGTGAGCCCTCAGGTACCCAGAGCTGGCCCATGGAAGAGACCCGTAGCAACAATGTGAAGGGGGAGAGACTTCCGTTTAATTCTGATCCTAAAGCCCATTTTCCTAGACTAAGATGATGGACAGCTTTGGATTTTGTCTTCCGCCGTCATGATCCTGGCCAGGAGTTTTTACACCCTTGTCAGTATGCCCAGAGTGTGGGCTGAGGTTTCAACACTCCAAATCCCAGCCACCCCATAAGTAAGAGAAGCTTGAGCCTGTGTTAAGTCAGAACGTGTCATAAAGCAGAGTTCTTCAGGAATGCCCCCCTCCACCCTATCGGCCTGCTCTAGCATGAGATCTGGACACCCAGAGAGAAACACGTTCCAAGAACCGGGCGGGAAATTGGTGTCTGTGGTTCCAACCTCACCTCTTTTTGCTTTCAAAGGGGTCTTATAAAGAATTACATTTAATGTGAAATTTCTCCAAGAAAAAGTTCAGGGGAGCCACATCCAAGCTGCAGCAAAGTCTATTTGGAAAGGTTAGGAAGTACACAACTTCAGAGACTTTTTTTTTTTCTTAAAAAAAAAAAAAAAACAAACAAAATTTCAATTACTTTAATACACACTTTAAAGGCGATTTATGATAACTGTAGCCTGCGGTGACTAAGGCTACACTGAACATTCAGAGCTGAAACATTCAGTCTGTTGTATTCAGGGAAAGTCCTCTCTACAATTTTGAAAAAAAAAAATTAAAAACGCGGAAACAATTGCCAAATCTCTTTCACCTGTGCAATATCTTTTATATATATATAAATGTGTCCAATTACATAGCTAGGGTTACAAATGTCCACAAACAGTTTCATTTTTGATGGTTCGGTGGCTGTAATTCCAGGCTGCTATTTCACTGTATTGAAAGGCACGGGGTTATCTTTGCCCTTTTCTTCTTCCTGATGCTTAAACTAGCCAAAAAACACATCAAGAAACCAAATAAGCAGGGAAAACAAGAGGCGGAGATTGTGTTCTAAAGGCAAAAATCCCCCCACAAAAGTAAAGGGAAGTTCCTGACGGTTGCGGGGTTACCTCCCAAATTCAGGACTTGCATCTGTGAAATGGGCTCATTTCACCTCTGCAGGACGGTGTCCCCAGGTGTTCCCAGCCCGTTGTCTCCCGACTTTGGAGTGTTTGAAAGCTCTCCAGCCTCTCCCAGGAAGCGGGTCCAAATCATTCCCCTTCTAGAAGCCTCAGGAGACAGGCAAACACGGTCTGAGGGGTGCTGCCATTTTTGGTTTATTGCCTTTCTAAGGGTTCTTTGGAGGCCTTCTCAGACTTAACTAAAGGGGGGGGGGCAAAGTAGGGGAGTCCGAAAATGTGAAGGGAGCAAGAGGGAGAGCTGCAGGGTTGACACCAAGGGAGGGAAAGAAAATGACCCCGATAAGAATCAAGCCACTCGAGAAACCAGGAGCGAAAGAGAGCGAAGGGACTGCGCCTGGAGGGACCCGAGCGAGCCGCGGGGCCTGTAGAGGGGCTGAGCCCCTTGGCTGGGCCTGAAATTCGGCTACCTCCTCCGCTCCCGGGTGTCCCAGGTCTGAGGAAGTAGGATCCGCAGAGACTCAGCCGGGGATCTACCCCCAGGGGACTGAGCAGCGGAGGGCTGCCCGAGGCTCATCCTGGGTGGGCAGGGTGGGCAAGTTCCCCTTGCCGTAGCGTTGGCAAGAGAAGGAGGGAGACAGCGCCACCCGGAGAGCCCAGGGCCTGGCTGGGGGCTGCGAGTGCGGGTGCCGCTCTGCGCTCGGAAGCGGGCAGCGGCAGAGCCAGAAGCACACCGTTGAGGGCCCCCAGGACCTTCCTTGGAGCTGGGGCGACGTCCTCCTGGAAATAGGCGGAGAGCTGGTGGCTCCTGCGTCCTGCATGGACAAGATTCCAGTGTCAGAACCTGGGTTCTGTTAGCCCAGGGACCTTACCTCCGCGACTGCCCCAGCCTCAAGTCTATATGCGCCTTCAAGCCTTTCTCTCCCAGTACAGGGACCTGAAACTCCCCGAACCCCCAGGTGGAGCAAAAAGATACCACGCACGCTTCCTGCCCGCCGCACCAGAGGAGGGTTCCTGGGGCTCTCCAGGCTCCGGGGTGGGGGTGGGGGCGGGAGGTTGCTTCCCCAGCACCTTGCGAGGGTGGGTACCAGTCTAGGCCCTTAACACTGTCACTGCTACTTGTAATTTCTTCTCTTCGCTTTGCCCCTCCCTTCGGAGAAAGGGGCTGAGTTTCACCGAGTTTCACCCTGGGTGAGCCATGGGGGCTATGAGTTAGAGGCTCATCTGCCTCAGAGGAATTAGGCAGCGCCAAAGAGAATATGGTCTGGGCCTACCCCTATTTAAAAAATAAAATAAAATATAAAAAAACCCACAAATTGATTATTTTGAGACTTGGCTCTTCCTTCCTTCCTTCCTTCCTTCCTTCCTTCCTTCCTTCCTTCCTTCCTTCTTCCCTCCCTCCCTCCTTTCCTTCCTCCCCACCTCTTTTTTTTTTAAAAAAATATTGATGGTTCTTCAGTGGCATCCAGGAGGGAAGGGTTTTTCTGGATTGATGTCTAGTTTGCCTGATCTTTTCCTCAGCTGTCCAGGAGCAGCCAAATAAAATGTGGTTTCAGTAGAACTCTTGCTATAAAACTCAACACTTCTCTGATAAAAGTCAAAGCTTCTACCTGGGTTGTTTGTCCAAGGAGGCAGCAGCTGCGGGCTCTGCCAAGGACTAAAGAGGGACATTCCCTACACAAGGCACTGTCCACCACTGCCCACAAGCATCTTGGTGTTCAGCGCGCTGTCGTCAGCTACTCTTACTCCTTTTTCCTGAGATTATGGAAACAATAGCGTGACAAAAAGAACCAGGAAACAAACAGCTCTTGACTAGTCATTTGTACCAACCTGTTCTTGGAGGTGAGAAATGTACATACACAACCCTTTTGGCCTCATTTTTTATTTTTGTCAGAGGAGGTCAGAATTGGCCGATTTAAAAAAAAAAAAAAAAAAAAAGATCTATTTACAGAGTTACGAATGTCCCCGCAGAAACTCTGTTTATCAGCCCAATAGTTGTGACAGGGTTAGGAAACCAGTTTAAACTGTTAATCGGCCACAAAAAGGGCCCCAGATTGACGCCTTTCACTTACCTTTGAAAGGCTGTAAAAGCTACTCTGTACATCGGGATGAAATTAGACGGCGACAAAATCATTACCTTGACTCCCCACAATAAAGACAACCTTAAGAGGGGCTATTGACGGTTTCAAATTACATCACGGTGGTTTGTAGACTCTTCCTCTGCGCTCACGGAAAGCAATTTTAAAATGTGGATTCTTCAAAGAGTAGTCGCCAGCATTCACGCACGGACAGGCAGCTACCCTTTGATTTTATTTATTGCAAAGTGGAGGTGGAGAAAGGAAAACAAAGACAAACATCCCAGAATAAGAAGTTTAAAAAAAAAAAATCATGTCCGGTTTATATTTCCCAGGCTTTCTGTGCTCTTTCTTGGAGCGAGAGTCGGGATGGAAGGCCTGGGAGTGGAGGTCACAGCCCCTTGGGCGGGAAACCCCGTGCGTCACCAGGTCAGCGTCTGCCCACTGTTTCTGAAGATTTCATTCTGCACTCAGACTCTTGGGGAAGGGGGGGGAGACATTTTCCAAAACACTCATTCCAGGGCAAGGGTCATCCCCCAACTCCATCTGTCCTTTTGGGGGCCGATGGTGGGCCTGAGCCTTCCACAAGTAGATTCCTCCAACGGAGCTCGTAGGTTGATAAAAGCCACGGAAGCAAGCCTCCCACCTCACTGTTCGGCTTTCACTCGAAGGCGGCCTCTGCATTTTCAAGGAGGCTCAAAAAGAGAAAGTCCCTCTCAGCCGCCATCCTTGAAGTCACCGTACCGGTTCTCGCAAGACCTACACAAAAATCCCACCCTGTCACCCCGGTTCGCTTTCTCTAAGGGGGTCAAGTTAGTGGTGGAAATCCACACGGTGGCTGCTGCTCTTATCCACCAAAGGCAGCCAGGACGCGCTCTCTGAGAGCCAGGAACAGAGGGAGGGCATCATGGCCCCTTTGCACGTGTGCTGGGGCGAAGGGACTCTTGAGGTCAGGAGCGCCCTGGGAAGACCTCTGCAGCTTCTTTGGGTGAGTGGCTTGGTGACGGCCCAAGTGGCCACATTTGCTGCACAGCACTGCCCCCTGGCATCCAGCGCCAAAACTGCCCCTCTTTCCTAGGTGAACACTTTCTCTTTCCAGGTCACATCTCTGCCAGCTAAGCCATTTCAAATGCCTGGAGAAGGTCTCCTACTCTTGCTCAAAGCTTCTGGTACTCCCCAAAGAGGATTCAGGACTTGGGCTGCTAGCCGCAGGCGCCCACGTGGTGGTTGTCACTTAGCTAACTGGGCTAACTAAGTGGGCTGGAGATGTGGGGCTGCAGGGAGACCATGACCACAGGCTTGAAGAAGCAAGGGACTCCTTTGGAGCATTCATTCTTCAGTGAACACCAGCTCCCTGGCATCTTTCATAGGCCACTGGACTTTCTAGAGAAGAAAGCTAGCAAGTGGAGGTGGGGGGACTGCTCTATCTAGCACCCAGGAGCAGCTAGGAGCACAGGTCTTTCCTGACCCTGTCTAAAGGTGCCTGAGGAGTGGGGACAAACTTGGCTGGAGCTCAGATGTTTACTGTGGAGCTGCCAAAGAGGCTCTGTTCCCTCCCTGGTCACGACTTACCACATAGTATGTTCACTACTAGCTTTCTGGGGTTACCAGCTAGAAGGGTTTTGTTTGTCTAGCCTTAGGACAAGTTCTTGGTAGTTTGTTTGTTCTAAGCTTTGGGCCTGGACCAGGCAGGGAAGAAGGTGCTGAGAACAGGAGAGGCAGGTTGGCTCTGGGTGAATTACTTCACCTCCCTGTGCACAGGTTTCCTTCAGTGGTTTTCTATGGTCCTGATGAAGACTAACTGATACAATTCCTTCAGGGGTGCAAGTCACTCTGGTGCCTTTCTTCTTTGGTGGGACATCTCTCGGGAGTCATCCTGTAGGATGGGTGTGTGGAGGACTGTCTAGCCACGAGAGTGCCCTGCCCAACCATTGCCACTTGTCAACCATGCATATGGCCAGGGGTTACCACTGACAACCTCACTTCATGACAACCACACAGAAGCAGGGTGTTTAGCATCTATTTATTAATATTTATTTTACTTTATATGTATGAGTGTTTTGTCTGCATGTATGTCTGTGCACTACATGCATGCCTGGCACCTGAGGAAGTGGTGAGCCTCCATGTGGGTGCTGGGAATTGAACCTGGGTCCTTTGCAAAAGCAAGTGTTCTTAACCACTGAGCCAACTCTCCAGACACCAAGGTTTTCACTTTGTTTTTCTTTCTTTCTTTCTTTCTTTCTTTCTTTCTTTCTTTCTTTCTTTCTTTGCTTCTTTCTTTCTTCCTTTCTTTCTTCCTTGTTTTAAAAAAAGATCTGTTTTAAAATCATGTGTGGATGTGTGAGTGTGCACATATGCCAGTGAGTACACATGCCTGGGAAGCCAAGAAGAGGGCATCAGATTCCCCTGAAGCTGGATATATATGCAGTTGTGAGTCCCCTGATGCAGGTTCTGGGAACCAAACTTGGATCCTCTACAAGAACAGTACGTGCTCTCAACCTCTGCGCCATCTTTTCAGACTAGAGTTTTTAAAGTTTCACTAGCAACAAGGTGGAGCATGGCCTTAAACCAACCCTGTCTCACAGTCCCGAAGCTCTGAGACAAAGTTGCTCAGCATTTTAAAGCAGCCAGCACTGTCCATGTTCCACTCCCTCTACTTTGTCAAAACTGCAGTTTATGGTGAAACATGCCCTGGAAATCTCCAGCCACAGAACTCCAAGAACTCAGGGGTGTCATGAGGCCCTCGTGTTGAGACTCCTGCTCTGGTCCCTAGGATGCACTTACAGCACTCTGACTAACCTGAGTACCATATATAAGGAGCCCCTACTTTCTCCTCTGCAGAGGCTGCTTCAGGAGCCAGTGGAGAAGGAAATCCTTGAATCCCTGGAAGACCACAGAGGTGGAGAGGGGACCTGAGGAGGGACACCTCCCGACCCTACCTCGACCCTTCAGCACAAGGTCCTATCCATCTCCTACTCTAAACCGAGGCCTAGGTCACTGTCAGCAAGTGGGCTTGGGTTTGGGGTTCCCCCGCAGCTGGATCTCTGTAGTAATCCCTGAGTTCCTCAGCAGGGATTTGAGAACCCAGGAGTCAGGCCCTGCACCCACATAGCCCTCTCTCCAGGCACTATCCATACTCCAGGTAGATTCAGAATCTAGGAACTGCGCTCTTGGCCCTAACTGATCCAAGGCGTTTCCTTGGATGGACTCAGAGATGTCTAGGTTGAGTCAGAAGCACCGGAAAGGGACTGCGCGCCCCCTGGTGGCAGGACGCAGAACTCACACCTGGTATTCTGTTTTTAATCGCCCTTGCCAGGCGCCTGGGTCTCTCAGATTGGAGACCTCATATAATTTCTGTGTTTGTGTGGGGATTCTATGTTGGTTTTTATAGGACTTTAGCTGAAAACTTGAATTCTCCCATTTAGCTGAGTGACTTGGGCATGCAGTGTACAGGATACATTTAAACACAATAAGATACAAGAGGAAAGAGATGGTCCCCAAGTTTCAAGTTATACAATATGTCATTCTCTCTCTCTTCCCCCCTTCCCTCCCCTCCCTCTCTTATTCTCCCCTCCCTTTTGCTCTCCCTCCTGCCTCCATCCCCATCTTGGTCTCTAGCATTGTGATGTGTAGTCTTATCACCTTGATGGATTTAGAGTTGTAGAGGAAACAAGTCTATAGACATGCCTGTAAGGGATTATCTGTATTAGGTTAATTGAGGTGAGCAGGTTAACCTTAATCATGGGTGGTATCTTTCCTTGGACTGGGGTTACAGACTGAATAAAAAGGAGAAAGCAAGGTGAACACCAGCACCCATTACTTACTGCTTCCTGACTGGGTGCAGTGTGACCAGCTGCCTCGAGCTCCTGACACCATGCCTTCCCACCATGGGGACTGGACCGTCAAACTATAGGCTGAAATAAACTCTTTTATAAGCTATGCTTGTGAGAATATTTTTAGCACAGCAACAGGACAGGTAGCTAATCCAGTCTTCCATCATCTCCAGTTTCTATTATATCTCTCTCCATGTTAGCTTTCATGTGGTTACTGCAAGGACCATAGCTGCAGGAGAATGAAGGGACTTGGTAGACAGAGGCTCCTGAGGCAATGGCACCCACTTTGCTTTAGAATTCTTTCCCCTGCTTTGGTGCAAGCACATGCATCAGGACTGGACATTGTAGGCTTCCGCTTGCTTTTGGTGTGGAATGTATTTTGGACCACAATGCCACAATGGGCGTGAGCAAGTGGGTGGCGATTTAGGGGGTAGGGTAACACTGCAAACACAGATGTTTGCACCTGATGACATTGTCTCTTTCTCTTCCTGTACATCGGGCTCTGGTTTGCTCTCATATATTCCATTTATTTGGATCATCTTTCCTAGTGAGGTCCACTGTATTTCCTGAACTCACTCAACACACCCTACACACTTTCCTTATGTCTTGTTACCTGCTGTCTTGCTTTCTGTCTGTGCCTGAAAATTCTTATGAATGAGGCCTTCTGTTTTTCTTAACTTTGTGTGATAATTAACTAGTATCAAATACCACATATGACACAACACACTAATTAAGTGCCTACTGTGTACTAAGCATTGTGCTAGGCATTGGTCGATCTGACATGACTCCTCTGCAGACGTTGCTGGCAGACAGTGACTAACTGGGACGGACAATCACAAGGAATACTATGGGATGCTGCTGTCCCCAGCTCTTGAGTGGATAGATAGTCAGAGGGAGCGTCACTGAGAAGGTATCAACTGATCTGAGATCTGGAAGAGGTGTCCAGAAATTTCTCCTAAATAAACACTAAAATGAGGTAGACTTTTCCTTTGCCCTCTCCCAGTTCTGCATCATGTTTCACCTATTTCCCATCCAACGGGTTGGAGAACACTTACCTGCTCTGCTCCTCCAAATGCGCAAACATTATGTTTTATAAAACAACAACAGCGAAAACACACCTATTGGCAAAAGACTCTGCAGAACAGCATTTAGGCTTATAAATGCCTCTAACAGGGACCAACAGCCTATAATTAGAATTTAACAATCCAAGAGAGGGGTAATATGCACCCTGCCAGACAGATTGGAGTCTTTTTCTTTAGTTCTGCAGGTTCAGTGGGTAGATTGGCCCCCAACTCGCCTCCTACAATAACCATCCTACTGAGGTAAACATGTCACAAACAAGAACAATGAGATCACCAACAATATAACACTAATACTATAAACAAAAGAAATGCCACCTTTGGCTCCAGTGGAATGAGAGACACAATGCAGACCCCACTCATGGAGCTATTGAAAAAACAAACAGCTCACGGCCAATGCTCAGAGCTTTCTACAGGCAATTTTCCAGGAACCTGGATAAGGGGAGAAATCTTTTCCTTAAATGCACTTGGTTCTGCACTTTTGGATGGAGCTTACACATGTGAGGCCTTGGGAAACAGAGGCAATGAAGGTCAGGGGTAAATTCAGAGTCCTTAGACACAGCTTCATCAAAGATGCTTTCCCAAAACATCAACGTTTTCTAACTGCTAAGGCTCGGGACCATAGGCCACACCTCCTCCATAAGGCCATTTCCCCCCCCCTTCACCCCCCCCCCCCCACGTATTTTGTTGAAGAATGAATGGGTAAGTGGCTGAGTAAATGTTAGGATGTAGATGTTTGGAGATGACATGTTCCAGGCCCTTGGTATTACAGATGAAGAATGAATGCCCAGAATTAGTTTTAAGATGAAGAGCAATCAGTGCCCAGAAGAATCACCTCAAAGACACTGGGAAAATGCATATGTAAACACACAGAGGTAGACCTGGGCATCAGCAAGAGACCTGGCTGCTTTCTCGTGGGCTTTGCAGTTCTTCACTATCATTTTGATAAGATATGACCTGGGAGTCACCCAAGAGACCTAAAAGCTCAGGGTGTGTCTGTGAGGATGTTTCTGAAGAGGTTTAACCAAGACAGGAAGACCTACTTTAAATGTGGGCAACACCATCCCATGGAATGGGATCCTGGACTAAATTAAAGTGAGAAAGGAAACTGAGCACTATTTTTAGTATCTCGCTGTATCTTGACTGTGGATACAATGTGACCAGCTTCCTCACACCCTGCCATCATGCCTTCCCCACCAGGAGGAATGATGCAATCAAACTGTGGGCAAAAAAGAAACCTTTCTTTCTTTTAGCTATCTTCTGTCAGATACTTTGTTGTAGCATTAAGAAAAGTAACAAATACAGCATTTGTAACTTGTGCAGGGATCAACTTGTCTGGACAAGAGAAAAGACCCAGTCTGGGACCAGAGAGGCAAAAATAAAGAGCAAACCCTGTAGAAATGGATGAGGGGTTTTATAACAGGATAGCTGGTGTTGATGGAGAAGGGACGCTACACTGCTTAGGATCTTTGAGCCACCTAAGAATAGCTCAAGAGAAAAGAAAGCCTCTGTTGGATTATACACTGACTTCAAGCATGGCTGTGTCCAGACACAGATGGTGTCATCATCCATCTATTCTCTGTCTTTTAACTCTCCCATGGTGACAATACTGCTGCTCTAGGCTTGTGCTAAAATACAGCACTTGTTTCTGAACATTTCCGGCAGGGTTCTCATGCTTCTGACTGGGTCCTGTAGTTATGTCTTGTGATCATTAATCTTGGTTGTCAACTCCAAAGGACCTAGAATCACCTTGAAGACAAAACTCTGGTTGTTTCTGTGTTTCTAGATTAGGCTGTGAGGAAGACTCACCCTGAATGCAAGTGGCATCATTCTGTGGGCTTTAGTTCTGGACTGAACAAAAGTGAGAAAAGCCCAACTGTGGGTGGATGCAATGTGACCAGCTAGTCGTGCTCCTCTACCATGACTTCTTTTCTGTGATGCTCTGCACCCTGGAACTGTGAACCCAAAGAAATCCCTCCTTCTTTTTAAATACTTCCATCTGGTATTTTGTCTCAGCAACAGTAAAGTAACTAATACATGCTTCAACCAATCACTGTGCCCAAGGACAAGACTCAGAATAGCTGCCTCTGAGTGAATTACCAGGAATAAAGTACTACTGAGCATAAAGGAAAGATTCATCTCAGGAAAGAGTGAGGGGTCAGGAAAAGAGGATTGTGTGCTGAATGGAAAATGCAATGTCCTCTACTCAGAGTGACCAAGACATTGCTCAAAGCTTCCCCTACCAGAGGCAGCTCCTTGCCATATAGTTCTGGAATGTAGATGCTTACCCAGAGATCCCCAGAGCCAGAGTTCAGTCAGGAGTGCCTAGCCCTGCATCATCTGTGTGTTGGTGATGTTGGCTCATGCAGTCACTGGTTTGGTGTCAGGACTGTCAGTGCTGTGGATTTGGAATCTAGTTCCCACTTCAACAGACTCTGAGATGCAGGCAAGACTCTTCCACATCTGTGTAATGGAGATGATACTTAATCCACATTGCTGCACTACACTGCCTGGGACAGAAAAGCTGAGGCTTAAGCCTTGTGTGAGGAGAGAAGAAAGGAGCATGCTCTGTGGAGCTGTGAACTGGCTCTCTGGCTGGAACCCAGGGCTCCCCCAGGATCTACTGCCAAACATTGCTTTACTATTGCTTGGCCCCTGCAGTCAATCTGCATGCAGGAAGACACCATAGGCCATAGTCACAAGTTCACCTTCCCTGTGGCCTGTTGGCTGCCTTCAAGTCCAGGGACCCATAACAGGTGGTCTTTGCTGAACCCCCAAACCTGAATTCAAGCCCAATTTCCTTTGCTGATCTCAATAGATCAAGCCTAGAGTTCTGCATGAAAACCAAAGGGCAATGCACTTATGGAAACATCTGTATTTTACAGCTATCCAACAAAAAAGGGGTATTTGGTCTGGGGAGATAGAAAAAGGCTTACCATACAAGAATGGGGATTTGAATTAGATTCCCTGAACCCGTGTCTCTCTCTCTCTCTCTCTCTCTCTCTCTCTCTCTCTCTCACACACACACACACACACACACACACACACACACACACACACACCAAACCAACCAACCAAACACCACATAAAATAAAAATCAAGCACAGCACCTCATGAACCAAAAATCACAGCAGCTCATATTTGTGATTCCAATGAAAGAAAATGAAGACAAAAGGGTGTGGTATTTTGTTCCCCAAAATATTGTGCACCCTAATAAACTTATCTAGGGTCAGAGATAGAACAGCCACAATATTAAACATAGAGGTTAGGCAGTGGTAGCTCATGCCTTTAATCCCAGCACTCAGGAGGCAGAGCCAGGCGGATCTCTGTGAGTTCAAAGTCACATTGGAAATAGCCAGGGTGACTCACACCTTTAATCCCAGAATGTCAGCCTTTAATCCCAGGGAGTGATGGCAGAAACCAGAAAAATATATAAGGCGTGAAGACCAGAAACTAGAAGCATTTGGCAGGTTAAGCATTCAGGCTTTTGAGCAGCACAGTTCAGCGGAGAGCCATCCAATCTGAGGAAACAGGATCAGCTGAGGAATTGGCGAGGTGAGGTAGCTGTGGCTTGTTCTGCTTCTCTGATCTTCCAGTGTTCACCTCAATACCTGGCTCAGGTTTGATTTTATTAGTAAGTACCTGTAAGATTCATGCTACAAAAGGGTCCTTGCGGTTTGCTGGCCAGCCAGTCTCACCAAATGCTTGAGCTTCAGGTTTAGTGTGAGACCGTGTCTCACACTATAAGATGAAGCTGGGCTTGTTGGTGCATGTCCTTAATCTCAGCACTCAGAAGGCAGAGGCAAGGGGATCTCTGTAAGTTCAGTCTGGACCACAAAGAGAGTTGCGGGTCAGTTAGGGCTATACAGTGAGACCCTGACTCAGAGAGAGGTGGAGGCCTGGGGTAGGGGGTGGTAATGCAATTGAGGATAGCACTTGACAGTGACCTCTGGTCTCCACATATGTGCATGCACACACATGAACAGCTACACACATTTATTCAAAAAACAACCCTCTAAATAAAGAAAGATGGTTTCAGCTTCCTTTATGCTAATGAGCACGAAGAACTGCTGAGTCTCAGCTAGCCTAATGAGTCGTCCAGGCTGGGATTTGTTGTGATTTTGCATAGAGCTGATGTGTCTCCTTGCAGGACCAACTGTTCCTGGAAGCAGGTCATTTTGATACCCACCCCATCCATTTTAGTTTCATTTCTGTTGCTGTGACAAGAACACAGGGGAGAAATGAGGTTTATTCGGCTAACAGTTCCAGGTTATAGTCCATCACTGAGGGGAAGTTAAGGCAGGAACTGGAGCCAGGTCACATCACATCCACAGTCAAGAGCGGAGAGAAACAAGTGGACCTATCCTTTGCTCAGCTGCTTGCTTGTTCTCATCTAACTTTCTCTTTTCTTGCACTACCCAGGACCCCTTGCCTATGAAATAAATGATGTTGCCCACAATGGGCTGGGTCTTCTTGTATCAGTTAGCAATCAAGACAACTCCCACAGACATGCCCCCAGGCCAACCTGGTCTAGGCTCTTCATTAAGACTCTGGTCCCAAGTGACTCCAGGTTGTATCAAGCTGACAATTAAAGCCCAGATGGTACACCATTCCACACCCAGATGAGGGTCTTCAGTCAAAGAGGGCGGTGGAACTGAGCAGCTACAAGTGACTTCTACTTAATTCCAGAGCCTGTCTGAGACCACCTTTCCAAATCTGTCGCTTGGGGAAGTTGGAGGGTGGGGGTTGGGGGGTGGATCCTTTCATTTTTGTAAGTGATGGGAGACTGGCTTTAGTTCTGGTTGGAAGAGCAGTTCTCAGCCTCCAAGGGAGGTAGAATGATGTAACCCTGGAAATGAGGTGACCCTGGAAAGAACACCCAAGACAGAATATTAATAAAAAAGAAAAACATAGGAGAGCAGCTATCCAGTAATTCTGAAGACCCAACATCGTTTCACCACAAACTTCTCACAAACCAGCAGTGACAGTAAAATGCTGGGCATTTTCAATAGAGTTTTGGTTTGTTGGCATCAGGGAGCAGCATGGTTTACCTAGAGGGAGCAAGGCCCAGATCTGTTCTTGGAGCTCCCTCTGGTGGCAAAGATGGAAATGATCCAGTTCTGGATTTGGGGGAAGCTCATCTTGCTAGAGGCCCTCTGAAGACTAAGAGGAGGAAAGACCCTCTTGACTTTGGAGGGCTTGGTATGGAGGCCAGCTCTCCTCTCTGTAAAGCATCTGCCTGCTCAGGTTCTGAAGAACTTCTGAAGAACTGCAGTCCTCCAATGCCCAGCTGCTTATATATGTGTGTGTGTTGTGTGTTTTTGTGTGTGTGTGTGTGTGTGTGTGTGTGTGTGTGTGTTTCATTCATGCAGCTGACTTGAGTGTGTCTCTCTAGCTGTCTGTTCACCCTTCCTAGATTAGCCTTGGCCCTGTAAACACATCACCACTTCCTGGCACAATGGGATCATCCTTGGCTATCTTAGGATACTCCTTTTCCTTCATTTGATCGGTCCAGCATCTGACCAAGCTTGACAACTCCAGACTGATGGCAAGCCATGGGGTGAAGCACAGGTTACCTCTGAGGCTGAAAACAGGTGATCAGGAGCATTAGCCACTTTTCCTGACCAGCTCTGTGTGCTCTCATAGTCTTGACAGGCAGTGGTGGCTCCGATTGCCTGTCAGCCCTGCGTGGGTGCACACTTACCATACTGCTCTCAGGGGTCATCTGTGATTTGAACCAAACAAGAGGAGCGAACATTCTTGGCTTGGGAGATGGGGGCTGGCAGCAGGGGAGAAGCAGAGAGGGATGGAGCTGCCGGAGCAGCAGCCAGCTGCTGTACTGCTCAGGTCAGTGCCTTTCCTCCAAGGAAGCAAAAGGCCATGCAGGGACAACAGCTGGGCAAGTACCAGGCCTAGGTCCCCAGCTGGGCTCTGTGGCTCTGGGCTTGTATACATATAAATACACATTTATACCTATGTACAAGCACACATACATACACACATAGACACAAGCATTGGCACATATTTCAAGTAGCTGATGGTTCCTCTTCATCATCGGCTTGACTAGATTTAGACTCACCATGGAAACACACCTCTGTGTGTGTCTGGGTGTTTCTAGGAGTCAAACTGAGCATCCCACCTGTGGAAAACACTTGGTAGAAAAACCCAGTTTCCTTCACTTCTGCCTCCTGAGAAATGTGAATCAGTGCATGGCATCAGTCACTCATCCCAAATCTCAGGCTCTGTGGTGGGCTGGAGAAATGTCAGCAGCCTTTTCAGCCTCTGCAGGGCTCCTCAGTGGCTGGGCTCTCTCACTAATATGAAAACATTAAATATTTAGGTTCCCCCAGGGAACCAGTTTAACTTGTGCAGAAACTTCAACTCAATCCTATGTTTTCTTTTTTTGACAGGATTTATTGCACAGGGGCCAGAGGAACAATTCCATGCCCATGCCTTCTCGCTCAGTAGGCAGCTCCCTGAGAGAGGTCCCAGCCTGAATGGGGATTCACCCAGCTCTGTCCTGATGTTCAGCCACTGCCTGCACCTGAGCCAGGCAGGAAGTAGTAAGCCAGTCAGTCCCAG
Source organism: Onychomys torridus (assembly GCF_903995425.1). Classification (NCBI taxonomy): domain Eukaryota; kingdom Metazoa; phylum Chordata; class Mammalia; order Rodentia; family Cricetidae; genus Onychomys; species Onychomys torridus. The sequence continues at coordinate 178,739,727 of NC_050443.1, forward strand.
GTTCACTCCCAGGGACAGTTGTTCTTTGTGACCTGTGTGTGTGAGAGAGAGAGAGATGGGGGGAGAGGGAGGGAGGGAGGGAGGGAGGGAGAGGGAGAGAGAGAGAGAGAGAGAGAGAGAGAGAGAGAGAGAGAGAGAATAAGTACATAGAGGCTAGAAGTGATAGGACCCCTGGATCTGGAGTAACAGGCACACACATCACAGTGCTTGTGTAGGGTTCAAAGGATAACTTGTAGGAATTTGTTCTTTTCTCTTAACATGTGGGTCCCAGAGAACAAACCTAGGCAGTCAGGCATGGCAGCAGGCGACTTTATCCTTTAAGCATCTCACTGGCCCTTGAATTCATTTTTAAGATGTATTTTTGGCTCACATCAGAGCTAAGCAGAAAGCAGACTGTTGAGCTACACTCCATCCCCAACTGTGGGCACACCTGTGACAATCACTGAGCCTGCACTGACACACCTCTGCCAGGTAGAATCCATGATGAGGTTCACTTCTCTTCTGCAGAGTCTGTGAGTGTAGAGAAGTAAATCATGGTATGTATCACCTTACTGAACCACACAAAACAGTCACTGTAAAACAATCCTCTGTGCTCCAGGCTAGAGATGGCTCAGTGGTTAATAGAACATACTGCTGTTTTCAGAGTCACCTGTAACTACAGCTCGAGGGAATCTGACACCTTCTCTGGTCCCTCCTCATGGGCCATACACACATGTCCACACACACTCCTTTAATCCCAGGAAGTGACACGGCTGGGTGGAGAAAGGTATATAAGGTGTGAGGAAACAGGAACTCACTCTCTTTAGGCTGAGGATTTTATAGAGGTAAGAACTATCAGCTGGCTGTTCTGCTTCTCTGATCTTTCAGCTTTCACCCTGATATCTGGCTCTGGGTTTTTTTTATTAAAAGTCCATCTAAGATTTGAACAACACTGGTCAGCGGTAGCACATGCCTTTAATCCCAGCATTTGGGAGGCAGAGGCAGGCAGATCTCTGTGAGTTTGAGACCAGCCTGGTCTACAGAGTAAGTTCCAGGACAGGATCCAAAGCTACATGGAGAAACCCTGTCTTGAAAAAAAAATCTTGAACAACATCTATGCTTTAGCTATCTATTCCTGTTTCTCTTCTTCGTCCTAGAAACCAGTTATTTCTTCTGATTCCACAATACTGCCTTTTCTAGAGTGGCACCCAGTTGGTATTATACAGTACATAGCCTATTAGATTGGCTTATTTTACCTGAAAACATGTCATCGTGTGGTGTGGCTTGTTAGCATTTTTTGTGTTAAATAGTATTCTACTAACCTGAATGTACTAAGATTTATTTATTTATTCCCCCATTGAAGGACATCCTGGTAACTTTCACATTTTAGCAATTATGTAATGTTGTCCTAAGCATCTATTTATTTTTTAAAATATTTATTTGTTTATGTGTATATGTGTGCACATGTTTAAGTGTGCCTGTGTAAGATGAATTGCTAAACAGTCTTATTAATAAAAAACACAGAGCCAGATATTGGAGTGAAAACTGAGAGATCAGAGGAGCAGAAAGAAGCCAGCCACATTCTTACCACTAGGAAGTCCTCAGCCAGAGAGAGAGCGCTACTTCCTGTATACTCACACCTATATCCTCTCTGTGCCCTGCCGTCCTCCTCTCTCTGCCCAGCTCCATCACTTTCCTCTTCCTGCCCAGCTCTATTACTACCTGTCTGTACAGTCCTCCAGACCTCTATGGTTAATTAAAGCTGTGAGCCACCACTCCTGGCTCTGTTCCCACTGTGGCCTTGAACTCACAGAGATCCAGAGGAATCTCTGCCTCTGGAATGCTAGGATTAAAGACTTGTGCTACTACTGCCTGATCTCTGTTTCATATGCTGGCTTTTTCCTCTGATCCTCAGAGAAGCTTTATTGGGGTGCACAAATAAAATATCACCACATGGGCTGGCAAGATGGCTCAGAGGTTACAAGCACTGGCTGCTCTTCCAGAGGTCCTGAGTTCAAGTCCCAGCAAGCACATGGCACCTCACAACCATCGGTAATAAGGTCTCATTCCCTCTTCTGGTGTTCTGCATATACACAGGCAGAACACTGTATACATAATAAATAAATCTTTTTAAAAAATATCACCACATACCTGTGTGCCATAGCATGCGTGGGGTGTCAGACTTTTGGGAGTCAGTTCACTCCTTCAATCATGTGGGGGTCCTGAGTATTGAACTCAAGTGGTCAGGCTTGGTGGCATTCTTTTACTGCTGAGCTATCTTTCAGGCTCCAAAGTAATCTGTTCATGAGATTCTGTGTAGATATGTTTTCAATTTTTTGGATAAATATCAATAGAATATGGTTGCTATATTGTATGTTTAATTTTTAAAGAAATGGAGTTTCTCTGTTTGTCGTTTGTATGTAGGAGGGCTACCGTTGGTTTTTTTTTTGTTTTTTTTTTTTCTTTTTTTTAGTTATTCTTATATTCAGCCACTCTGCCAAAAGTGTTTATCAGCTGTAGGAGTTCCCTGGTGGTATTTTTAGGGTTACTTATGTATACTATCATATCATCGGAAATAACGATACTTGGGGGATATGGGGTGGAGGGAGAGAGTGTGGGGAGACAAGGCTGGAACTGGAGGACATTTGGGGAGTGATGTGGAAATCTAGCGCAGTGGAAACTTCCTAGATTCTGTGGAGATGATCCTAATGAGGACTCCCAAATGGCCATCTCTTGTTGTAGTGGGACTGGATTGCATTCAATTGAACTGTTGGTCAAGGGATCCCATAGAAATCTTTAAACAATCCAGGCTGTTCCTAAGCCAAAAGGTTGCTCTCTGCAAACTGACAGTGGAGTCCCATTGCCTAGGACAACACCCACACAACTCATTGAACATGGATTAGTGGAGCTGGTGCCTACATGGAGTCCTCATCCCTACATTCTTCTAGTCTCTTAGGTGCAGGAAGGTACTCTGTAGGCCACCAAAAGAGAAGTGTGGACACCAACAAATCTTAAAAGGTCATATTAATAAAGAAATCAGAGCCAGGCATTAGGGTAAATGCTGGAAGATCAAAGAAGCAGAACAAGCCACAGCCACCTCACCTCACCAGTTCCTCAGCTGAACCTGTTTCCTCAGACTGGAAGCCTCTGAGTCCTCATCCAAATGGATCTCAGCTGAACTTTTGCTAGAAGCCTAAAAGCTTAACCAGCTCTAGTTCCTCGTTTTCACACCTTACATACCTTTCTGCTTTCTGCCATCACTTCCTGGGATTAAAGGCATGAGTCACCATGTCTGGCTGTTTCCAGTGTGGCTTTGAACTCACAGAGATTCAGGCAGATCTCTGCCTTCAGAATGCTAGGATTAAAGGTGTGAGTTCCATCATTTTCTGGCCTCTGTGTCTGTCTAGTGGCTGTTCTGTTCTCTGACCCCAGATAAGTTTATTAGTGTTGACAATATATTGAGGAACACAATATCACCATACCAACCCAGCCACAAAATCTTTGACCTACCATAAGAGTAGGAGAGCTATCCCTGACCCCCACCAGCTGCAACACTCAGGAGAGCAGACCCTGCAGGGCAGCACAACAGAGCCAACACTGTTAGTGCAGCCTCAAAACTGTGACCATGGGAGAGCTGCCCCCCCACCCCCGTTTCCCATCTGGTGGACCAACCCTTCAGCTGCCCAGGCCCAGACCCAGAGTTATGACTTGGCCTGCTCCAACATCCAAATCCATTTATGATCTACTGGAGCACATAAAGGGACCTGACCCACAGACCCAAAGCTTCAGGCTCTCCACAGCACAGGGCAGCACCAGGATGTCCAGGAGGAGTTCTAGTGGCACTGGCTTCCCAAATTGACCATGTAGTGGAGATCAGGGGCCTCCAACGACTCTTTGCAATTAACACTTGCAAGTAAAGATGTATGGACAAAGGGGAGTATGGCGTGAATTGTTGGGTCACACTGCAGCTTCCAAGATGAGATTTGTTTTATTTTTTTCATTTTATTTTCTTCTTTTTTCTATTGAATTAATTTCATTTTGTTTGCCGGGGTGTGGTGTGGTGGTATTGTGCACCCTAATAAACTTATCTGGGGTCAGAGACAGAACAGCCACAGTATTAAACATAGAGGATAGGCAGTGGTAGCACACGCCTTTAATCCTAGCATTCCAGAGGCAGAAATCCTTCTTTCAAGGATACAGCCAAGCATGGTGACTCATGCCTTTAATCCCAGGGAGTGACAGCAGAAAAAGAAAGATATGTAAGGCTCAAAGACCAGAAACTAGCAGCATTTGGCTGGTTAAGCTTTTAGGCTTTGAGCAGCACAGTTCAGCTGAGATCCATTTGGATGAGGACTGAGAGACTTGCAGTCTGAGGAAACAGGATCAGCTGAGGAACTGGAGAGGTGAGGTAGCTGTGGCGTGTTCTGCTTCTTTGATCTTCCAGCATTCACCCCAATACCTGGCCTCGGGTGTGATTTTATTATTAAGAACTTTTAAGATTCCTGCTACAGTGGGGTGGGTTTGGGTGGGGTGGAGTGGGGTAGGGTGTGCAGGGCAGAGGGCAGATGTGAAGACACATGGAATAAACAAAACAAAACACCAAACAACAACAACAAAACCTTTGACTACAGTCTGTCCTGCCGGCAAAATAAGCTGGGGCAGTGGTGGCAGGAGAGTACCCAACCAGCGTCTGATCTAAGCCATCCATGAGATGGGACCACATCTGACACTCTGGAGTGACCAAGGACCCAAGCCTAGACCGTCCAGAGACCTAGGGTAAAACCAAATATTACTGGTCTAAAAAAATCAACAAAATGACTACTAATGATATTCTGCTACACTCTACACTCATAGATAGTGCCTTATCCAGTCATCACCAGAGAGACTTCATCCTGCAGCAGATAGGAACAGATGCAGAAACCCATAGCCAGACATGCAGAGAGAAACAGTCTATACATTGGAGGTCTCCATCAAATTCCTCCCCTCAGAGCTCAGGGAATCCCATGGAGGAGGTGGAAAGATTATAAGAGGGGATGGAGGACACCAGGAGAACACGGCCCTCTAAATCAATGTGAGCTCACAGACTGAAGCAGCAAGCACAGGCCTGCATGGGTCTGTACCAGGTCCTCCGCATACACAGTACAGCTATTAGCTTAGTACTGTTATGGGACTCCTGGCTGTGAGAACAAGGGGTCTCTGACTCTTGTGCCTGCTTTTGGGGCTCTTTTCCTCCTGTTGGGTTCTTGTGTTTGACTTTGGTATGATAGTTCTTGCTTTATCTTATTATATCTTATTTTGTCATGCTTGGTTGTTATCTCTTAGAAGCCTGTTCTTTTCTAATGAGAGACAGAAAGGAAGTGGATCTGGAGGGGGAGAGGAAGTAGTGAGGGATTTGGAGGAGTAGGGGGAAGGGAAACTATAATCAGGATATGAGAAAAGTATCTATTTTCTTTCTATCTTTTTTTTTCTTTCTGGAGACAGGGTTTCTCTATGTAGCCCTGGCTGTCCTGGACCTAACTGTAGCCCAGGCTGGCCTCAAACTCAAAGATCTGCCTGCCTCTGCCTCCTGAGTGCTGGGATTCAAGGCGTGTGCCATCACCGCCTGGCTAGAGTCTATTTTCAACAAAGAAAATATGATGATGAGCATCTTAGGCAGGCCCCAGGGACTATCCTTCACCTCTGGCTCCCCGGCTGCCCCTCTAGCCTGAACTGCTTCTCTTGGGAAGAGGATATAAACAGCACATCCAGAATGGGAAAAAAGTGAACTCTGGGGAGTCAAACCCGAGTCTCTCTGCTTACAACGTAAGCACTGTATTGATGGGCTGTCCAAGCCCAGTGATGGTTAATTTTATATGTTAACCTCCCTGGATCATGGGATGCTCAGGGAACCAGTGCAATATCATTCCCATGGTGATTGGGGGTCTATCTAGAAGGGATTTATATTTTCATTTTCAGACTGAATAAAACAGATCCACCCTCACCAAAATGGGTGAATATCATCCAATCCATTCATTGAGGCTCCAAATAGAATACATGTAAAGGAAGGGAGAATTCGCTCTTAGTTTATGCTGAGACATCCATGCTCTTTTGCATCAGAACTCTGGGATATCAGAGCTCCAGCTTTGGAGCCTTCCCTTGTAGGTGGCATTCTCCGCTCTCAACCGTGTTTCTCTGGGCTTCGGTCTCTCCCACAATGACATTTCCTGATTGATCTGTGTGTGCCTATTAGTTTTTGTTTGTTTGTTTGTTTTTCTGTTGCTGTGATGACATACCTTGATTAAAACAACACAAGGGAAAAAGGTTTGTTCCGGCACACAGTTCTGGATTGGTGGAGTCTCACACCCATCACAGCTGGGCAGACAGCAGGAGCAGGAAGCTGGCCGATCACATTGCATCCACACTCAGGAAGCAGGAGCAGAATAGGAAGTAAAGTGAGGCTATAAACCCCAAAGCCAGCCTCAAGTAAGATTCTTCTTTCTGCAAGGAGGATCCAATCTTAGGAGGCTGCCCATAAAGGTCCCACAACTTTTCCAAATCATACCATAAGCCAGTGACCAAGTGCTCAAACACATAAGCCTATGGGGAACATCTCATATTCAAACTGCAGCCATGTCCTGTATTGTCATCTAAGTACCAAACACTGGTGTGTGCATTTTCGGTCTACTTTTCCCATCTAGTGTACTGGTTTAGATGAAGAGCTGGTATTTGTGTGCAAAGATTGTCAGCGACTGCCTTGATCGTCCTTTCTGGAAGGTGGCATGTCTGTCCTTTAAACTTTACTTATTTACTTGTTAACTAAGACAGGGTCACTTGTAGTCTAGGCTGGCCTCAGACTGGCTAGGTAACTAGGAGTGATCTTGAACACCTATTCTTTCCTCCACCTCACAAGTGCTGGGATATGAGCATGCACCAGGCACCAGATTTCTGTAAGGCTGGGAACAGGACCCAGAGCTTGATTAATGCTAGGCAAGCTCTTGGCCAGTAGAGTTACATCTCCAGCTTGCATGTGTGTCTTTTATGGAAGAACTATTCTTATCTTGTTAATTCTGTTGCAGGCCACATGACCTCTCCCCAGGGCAGAGTCAAAGGGCCACAAGCAGAAACTTAAGCAAGAAGTGGTCCTCTGGAGGCTGTACAAGTAGGCAGGTAGGGTCAAATAAGCAAGCCTTGGAGGTCTGGCTTTCACTTCCACCCTCATCCTACCAAGTCTTTTATATTAAGACTTTTCTTCCATTAATTCCCACACTCTCCCCTGCAGGGACTAAACCTGTAGGATACAAATACAAAGTTGGCTGTACAACTTGATTGTAACACAGCAATTTGATCTTTAGGAATCAATGCCATGTTTAATGTAGGCGTGTAATTGGTTTTTCATTATTTTTAAAAGAATTGGTGGGTTATTTGTTCTTGAGCAGCTTGGCCCCTGAATGTCTATATGAGGAGGGGGGAAGAAAGAAGATAAGAGGGGAAGGGAAGGGACTGGAAGAGAAATTGGAGAAGACTATGGTGGTCAGGGTCTTCAGTAGGACTATACTATTTCTCCTGTCTTGATCCATTCATGTTACTGTATCAAAAGCCACACACTGGGTGCTTTATGAAGAACAGAAATTAATTTCTCACAGTTCTGGAGCTAGAGGTCTAAGGTGAATGGGTCAGTGTCTGGTGAGGGCCTAGCCCACTGACAATACCCTCTCAGGACAGCATCTGTGTGTGGCGGAAGGAAGAGGTTCTTCCCAGCCATACATGAAGGTGGCTAATCACTTTACTTATAAAGAATGCTTCCTTTTTTACATTTTTAAAAATTATTTTGTGTATGTGGGTGTTTTTCCTGCAGGTGAGTCTATGCATGATGTACATATAGTTCCTGGGAAGGCCAGAAGACTCACCGGATGCTATGAAGTCAGACAGCTTTGTGCTACCATGTGCTTGACTGCTGAGCCGTCAACTCTCTCCAGCCCCAGGATTCTATTTCCTTAAACTTTTTTAGATGTATTTGTTATTGTATGTGTGAGGGGCACCTACCACAGCACACATGTGGAAGTCAGAGGGCAACCTGCAGAAATCAGTTCTTTCACTTCACTGTTATGGTTTAGGGGATTAAACTCAGGTTATCAAGCTTGGTGGCAAGTATCCTTATGTGCTGAGGCATGAAGGAGTCTCTTTCTAGTTACCCCAGATGGACAGGGTAGTGACTCATTATAGAAACAATTCTACCCAAATCCAGTTTTGGGAATATGAGTTTCTTGTTACTTACAGGTACATGGGCAGCTTGTGGGCAGTTACATCACCCAAGAAAAGTCCCGGTCCCCAGCAGCTGACATATTCTTAGAAATGGGAGGGGCCTTGTAGAGGTACCATGTGGATAATCACAGATGTTCTGACTTCCAGCCAACAATGGCCCTGCTGTGCCCAAAAGACAGAATTCCCTAACAGAGAATTTGAGAGGACGATTACATTCAACCAATAACACCCCTAAGCCTGGAGCAGAAAGATTCATTTTAGGTGTGGTAGTGCTGCAGTCTTTCTCCACATTCTGTCCACAGTGTATCTGCCCAGAATGAGGCACTGTGCCGGTCTCAGCAGCCCAGGAACTTAGTTTTGTTTTACTGGCCCTTTTGTCAATAAAACCCCTTTAGAGGAGAAAAAACCTCAATAAACAGGAAGTTTAGGCTAGGAAAGTAACTCAGTTGGTAAAGTGTTAGCCTTGCAAACATGAGGATCCGAATTCAATCCCCAGATTTGGCATTTAAACAAAAACTAAAACAAAACAAAACAAAAAAAGGCCAGGCGAGCTGGCGCCTGCTTAGAATCCCAGTACTGGGGAGGCAGAGACAGGGGAATCCCTGGGGTTTCCAGACCAGCCAGCCTAGCCTATTTGTCGAATTCCAGGCTAGTGATAGAGCCTACAGGTTCCAGCACTTTGGAAACAGTAGGGCTATGTCTGTATTCATTCTTACTTCTGTTGTCTAATATTCCACGTATGCCAGGGCAAGAGGTGTCTGGACAACGCTCGGAAAGGACAGGCATTTGACTAAGAACTGAATATCAGATTGGTACTTGGAAGCCAAGGCTGCAGTTTCAGAACGGGAAAGGCAGAACAAAACACAAAACAATCACCACGAGGTCCTCCGAAGCCCCCACCAGCAGCTCTGGCGCTGGTCAGGTGGATCAATAGCAATTTGGGGCACTAGTAGGGGCGCCATCCCGGTTATTTGGATGAGCTGAACATGATGGGTTCCGGCTGCTTCCTGGGTCCTCTGGGAAACTCACGCACCATCCACTTAGGGCTGGAGCCTCGCCATTCTCCGGCCACTCCCACCTTTTTCCTCCAGCCCAGGCTGGATGCCTCTGCCTCTTCCACACAGACCTCCTGTCCTTCCAAGAGGATGCAGGCTGAGGAGCCACCTGAGGCCAGGGCATGCTGCCCTCAGGTCCTGGGGAAAGCCAGGAGATGCTGCCCTGAGGCCCTGGGCAAGCTTCTGCCTGGCGTCTGCTTCCTCTGCTGCCTGGTGACCTATGCACTGGTAGGTGCTGCTCTCTTCTCAGCAGTAGAGGGCCGCCCTGATCCAGAGGCAGAGGAGAATGCCGAGTTGAAGAAGTTCCTGGACAAGCTGTGTAGCATCCTGAAATGTAATAGAACAGGTGGGTGCCTGAGAGGTTACTGCCTTGCAGCTGCCCTGGCAGGGGCTGAGAGCAGCTCGCCTGTAACTTCCTCCTTCCTGGTTCCTATTTCAAAGTCTATTTGTAGTGGGCTTGTCGGGGGTGGGGTCACTTTTCTTCTCTGGGCAGTGGGGAGATGAATAGGCACCCTCCCAGGAGTGCAATGAGAAAAGGAAGCTCTAAGCAGGAGCTCTTAAGGTCCAGCTTTTCCTTCCTGGTGCCTCAGGCTCCCACCAGCCCCCCCCAGGGTTTAGGGAAGGGTAGGTCATTGGAGATTTTGTGGGATGGGCGGGATAAGTGGTGTGACTTCAGTTTTTTGGATTCCTGGGATGAACAAGCTGATTCCTATTTCAAAGTCTGTTTGTAGTGGTCTGGTTGAGGGATGGGGTCAGCGGCTGGGACAGACACAGGCCAGGTTGTTGTTTTAGCTTAGCTTATGTGATTTACAGAAGCAGCAGGGCTTTTGTTAGTCTCCTGAAGAGAAAGGGGACCCACCATCTGAAACCTACCAATAGTGAGGACCCCTTGGAAGGCAGAGATAGAGGCCGAGGCAGGAGATGCTCAACAGGTGTCCTATGGCCTTTTGTTTGCGTTTCATCCTTCAGTTTGGTCAGGCTGAATCTAGATGCCAGGGCCTCAGTTTCTAATTTATAGAAATGGAAACAAGGTGAGGGGTCCCAGGGAGGACTAAGTAAGAAAGTGCATTGTGGGGTTAAACTAACCCTTATCAGCCCTTGACTCTCCAGTTCTCAGTGTCTGCATACTCTGTTCTGCGTCCAGGAGCCCCTTTACAAATTAGATTTCCAGTCCAGCCTTAGAGATCCTGACTGTGTGGATCTGAGAGAAAGCTTGGAGATGTGTACTTTAGACAGATTCTCTGGGTGAATCTGAGGTGTGGGTTGGTTCAGGAGGCCCTGAACTTGCTGGAGATGGGGGCCTTATGACAGCCCCAAGTATACCTCAGCCCCAACAGCACCTCAGCATCTCTCTGGCCACTAAGTAGAAATGTCTCTATGACAAAGATGCAAGAAGAGACACTCTCCACAGAGCAGGACTCTGACTTCCCAGGGCACCTTCCAGTCAGTTACAGCTGACAAGGCCTGCTCCCAAACCATGTCCCCACCCAGGGAGCAGTGGCATGCAGAGGCCATGCAGGACCACGTGCAGAGGGGGGCAGGCTCCCACACCCTCTTCTTCTCCCTGGTTGTTAGAGCCTGTTTTTTTTTTTTTTTTTTTTTTTTCATTTATCTTTTATTTTCTATTGTTCTGTTGACAATATCTTTAAGTTCCTATCTTCTCTTGCCCTGGAAAGTGACGTAACTTTCAAAGTTCACATACAAGCAAAGCAAGACAGGAATTCCATTCAGGGCACCGATGAATCTGAGCTTCTTACCACCAGGCTGCACTGCATTGCTGATGGGGAAACTGAGGCTCAGAAAGTAGCCTTTTGTTTGGAGCTCTAAGAAGTAGTCAGGAAGTCTAGATGCTGGAGTCTGGATTCCCAGGCTAGTGCCATTGAATTAAAATGGGCGATGCCTTCCCCTGTGACCAGACTGTGCCATCCTCTTAGCTTAGGGACCAAGGCTTCCCATCCCAAGAGACAGCCTCAGCCTGAAGCCCAGAGCTCAGGGTGCTCACCAAGCCTGTAGGCTCAGTGCCTTGCTTCTCACCACAGTCTGGCTTGCTGAAAGCCTTTTGCTTTGAGTTTAGAATTCCACAAGAGAGACGGCAGAGGCTTTTATTCCTCTTTAAAACGAATAAAGAAGGCTGGGCGTGGTAGTGCATGACTATAATCTGAGCACCCAGCAGGCAAAGATGGGAGAATTGGTATAATCTAGGCCAACCAAGGATACATAGCAAGACCCTGTCTCAAAAAAATAACAACACTATCAAAACCCCAAAGACCCAAACAACAACAAAACAAACAAAATGAAATATGAAAGAACTAGTTCAAACATTAAGAAATCCTTCAAAGGGCTAAGGCTGTATTTGGCTAGCATGCATAAAGCCCTGGCTTTGATCCCCAACACCACATAAACCCGTCATGATGTCCCATGCCTGTAATCCCAACACTTGGGAGTTGGAGTTAGGATGATCAGAAATTCAAGGTTATCTTTGGTCATTATAGCATTGGAGGTCAGCCTGGGCCCTCTCTCAAGGGAAAAAAAATCAGTTTGGGACTATGGAAGAAGTAAGGTATCCTCCAAGGCTGCTGAGCTCAGGTCACACCCAGGCCCCCATGGGACTATCCAACCTCTTAGACGCTGTAGGCACCAGCAGCTGGATCTACACTGTGGAAGCATTTCCAAGGAGGCTTTGATGGCCAGGCTGCAGTGTTGCTGGGACAATGGGGATGGAGTGCTGCTGGCCCTGGTCCTCTCCCTGGGCAGGACTGTCTGGACAGGCAGAGCCCGTTTTATTCCTCTGGTCTCTCTCCAGTGGTGGAAGGCAGCAGGAAGGACCTGTGTGAGCATCTGCAGCGGATGAAGCCCCAGTGGTTCAAGGCACCTGAGGACTGGTCCTTCCTGAGTGCTCTCTTTTTCTGCTGCACAGTGTTCAGCACAGTGGGTAAGTGCAAGAGTTTGTCCTGCTGCAAATAACAGCTTGCCTGGGAGAGACAAGGGGGTACCTGCTGGCAGGTGTGCTGAGACATTCCTTTTATCTAATACAAGGAACAGTGGTGGGGTGCCTACCTTGGGAGCTGGGAGCTGTTTCTAGTACAGGGGTACAGTGGCAAAGAAAAGCCACTACTGGTCTATAGGCCCCAGGGATGAGGGGCAAATCAGAAGACAGCATCTTTTTTTCTTCAGGTGGTTGCGACCCCATGCCTGGGCAAGGGCCCAGGTGAGCAAGGTGCAGGCCATACTGTGATCCTTCTTGCACACTTGACTGAATTTTCATGCATGAAGCTGTTGGCCCGCCATGCATGCCTATATTAGCTGGGAACAGGGTAGACGCGGCTCCAGCTTAGAGGAGTCTGGACAACTTAGACATGCTCACAGGTGATCAGATGGGATCTGTGCATGGCAGTGATGTACTCAGGGGATCCTGAAAGCAGAGAACAAAAGGCAGCTGTATCAGTCCTGGGTGGGGCATCAGAGAGTGAGAATGTCTTAAAGGCCTCTCAGGGGTAGCATTCTTCTGAGCATGCTGGAGTCCTGGGTAGGAAGGCAGAGAGGTGGGGTAGGTGGGAGTGATGAGGTCATTCCAGACCCCACATAGTCTATCAAAGGCCAGAGAACAAAATACATTCCTGGGGCTGTGAAGAGATTGCATCAGGAGTGAAGAAGAGAGAGAGATGGAGGCCAGATCATGGGGCTGAAAAGGCTTCCTATCCTAAGGACAGATGCCTTGTCCAACAGACTCCTGGCAGGAAAGAAATTGGTGGCACCACCCAGAGACCCCTACAGCTTCAGCACAGCTGTACCAAGGAGGGAAAATGGCCACAGGAGGCTTCTTTAGAAGCCTAGGTGGGCAATAATGACAGTCAAGTTAGGACAATGGCTGTGAGATGGGAGGAGGGCAGGAAAGGCAGCCTGGAGGAAGATCTGAGACGTGGGGTGGAGAACTCCAGGCTGGCACTGGGGTGTCTGGCTTTCATGGATAGGATGGGCAAGCTAAGGAGAGGGAGGATGGGGCTGGAGAGGGAGAGGGAGAGCTGGATTCTTGGCCAATGGAAGTGACTTCCAAACAGTGCCTCCAAATGGAGACACCCAGGTCTGCTGAAAACCTGGGCTTGGAGCTGGGGTGAGGGTTGGGACTGGAGGAGAGTGGGGTTTAGACTCATGGCATCTAGGTGGCAGGTGACTCTCTGGGAATGACCCAAGCTGCAGAGGAGGGTGTGGTGTGGTATAGAGATGGAGGGAAGCAAAGTGCCCCAGTACCAGGATCTGAACACTGCAGTGTGCTTTCCATGGCTACAAAAGTTATTATACAACCCAGCCATGTCCAGCTGCTGTCCCATGCTCACAGAGGCCCAGGGAATGGGGTAATCTGAGCCCCACATTCTGAGCCCAGAGAGGTGAGGTCAGAGGTCAGAAGCCAACGGTCACACAGTGAGTAGAATTGGTGCCCACAAATGGACTTCAAGACTTAGTCTAGTTTTGTTCCTTCATAGGTGGAACCCAGACCTTGTGGGTCTGTGAGGTACTGCAGACCCTTGTCTTCTGCTCAGGAAACTGTGCTTGGGAAGCAGGATTGCTCTGATTCCTGACCCTGCCTATGGGAGCCTGGAGTATATGGCAGCCCCAGGAAGGGCAGAATTCCTAGAGAGAATAGAGCTGGCCATATCTTGTTCTTGCACTTGACTTATACATGTCCCCAGTCCCCACACTAAGGAAAGATTCCTCATGTAACAGTCATCCAGAGGAGGCTCCCTCTAGGATCCAGGAAAGGGTGAGGGCCTAGGGAGAGACTGCCTCTCCAGTACAAACAGCCACTTCTCTGAAGATGGGTTCTGAGAACCCTCAAGGCCATCCACTCTCTTCTCAGAGGCCACACAAAAACCAGGATCCTGGATGACAGAGGACATGGGAATGGGATGTGGACCTGGGCTTTCCTCTCTTGTGCCTGTTTCTTCCCATTGTCTCACAAATGCAAAGTTGCAATTAAGATGCCCTAGTTTCTGTGGTGTGTGTATGTGTGTGTGTGTGTGTGTGTGTGTGTGTGTGTGTGTGTGTGTGTGGTTGGTCAAGCCCACAGCTTGCTCAGATGAGGCAAGTACTCTACCACTGAACTCTATCTCCAGCTCTAACTTCATATACATAGTTTTTCTAATACCCAAAGCAGACAGGTACAGTTGTTATTCCCATACTCCAGATGGAGAAACTGAGACTCAGTCACATAGCTCTGCACACTTGAGCCCACTCTTCTGCCTCTCTGTATACTACTTGTGTCCCTAGCATGTAGGAACAGGTTGGGTGCTTCTCCTCAGGGAAACCTGTGGTCTGAGGGATGAGAGGGGAGAGAGGGTCCAATAAACAAAACCACATGGTCTAATAAGCACCCACACTGAAAATGTGCAAGAGGAACAGCTGAGAGATGGGATGGGCCTGGCTTCTCTTGGGAGGACACAGGGGCTTCCTTGTGGACATGACCTGCGAGTTGAGGTCTGGCAGATCAAAGGGAAGAGGCTTCCAGGCAGGAGACATGGTCCCTGTAAAGCCCCAACCTTAGTGTCCCCTTTAGGACTTTAAAACTTTAGGAGAAGAGTCTCGGGAGTCCTTCTAGCCTCCAGGGAGTATGGGGAGACCTGGACTCTATGTCCTAGGCCAGATCAGAGAGGACTTTAGTAATGAGGGCAGACTCAAGTTAGCCTGGTTTCCACCTGTCAGTGCATCAGTAGGCCTGTTGGGAGGGCCAGGCCACGAGCACTTAGGTCAGAGCTCTCAACAAGAGCATGGCCTCTTGTTTAGTCCCTGCCCTTCCTGGCCAGCCAGAGGCCTGGGGGCCCTGTCCTTCAAAAGAGCAGGTTCTCATCCTAGGAGGGTTGGGCCTAAGACAGCCACAGAGATGCCATTCAGTTCTGTCCCTCACACCCCAGGTTGGTACACCCTGATGGCCAGCTGTGTTTTTGGAGGCTGGTCACCAAGACTCAGCTGGGATGTGGCCCTCTGAACCTGGCACCTGGACCCGTAGCTCCCCCTACCTCTGACAGTCTTACCTCTAGGGCACTTGGAAGGTTGGGCTGAGACCATATGTGGCAGTGGCAGTGGCAGCCACAGCTCTTTCAGTAGCTGTCTGACCACCTGACTCAATCTGTGGCCAATTGCTGCAAAAAGACTATGTGGTTCCCCTGCCCGCATACACACCAGGAAAAGGCTGGTGGGAGTGCAGGTCAGGGCAGATGCGCAGGTCCTGTAGCACTGAATATCAGGTTTCCATCACCCTTTTGCCCAGTGGATCACAAGAGTCCCACAAGGTCCATGTAACTTCTAGACATAACCACATGTAATTTGGAAAGCTCCGACTGTCCCCTTTCTTCCCTGAGTTCTCTATAGACACAGAGATCTTGCTCTAGAAGCTTCCCATTTATCTCCTTCCCTCTCTCAAATGGCCTTATCAAGAGATGGACTCACTGGGTGACCAAGATCCAGTGATCTACTCCTAAGTGGGGAGGGCAGTTTAAGAACCAGGGAGAAGGGCTGCTCACTGGGACACCAGCATCTGTCTCCACATGTTCTACACACACCCCACAAGCTCCAAGAGAGCTCTCGCAACCATGGGTATTTCAGAATCAGTCTTAGCTATTTGACTGTAGACAGGCAGGGTAGGTAATGGGTAGATGATGGGTAGAAAGCATAGGAACCACAGCTGCATACTCGAGGACCAAGTGATTTATAACCTCCATTAATTCTCACAAGAGTCTCATGAGTGAGGTGCTATGACTGTTTCCATCCACAGGCTAGGGATGCAGATTTTGGGATGGCCAGGGCAAGCAGGGCAGGGATCAACCTTTGTATTAATTACTTCTTTTGTGCCTGTGACAAAGTGCCAAACAAAACCAACTTAAGGAAGGAAGAGTTGGTTTTGGCTCACAGATAGAGGGTGCAGTCTATCCTGGTGGGGACACTGTGGCTGCAGAAGCATGCAGCAGCAGGTGACATTGCATCCAGTCAGGAAGCAGAGAGCCATGGATGCTGGTGCTCAGCTTGCTCCCTTTTCTCTGTTCAGTAAGGGACCCTACTTCATAGAATGGCACCATCCACATTTAGGGTGGGACTTCCCTCTTCAATTAGCCTAGCCTAAGCAATCACTCAGAGGTTCATTTCCCTGGCAACCTTGTCCCTTTGACAATTGGAATTAACCATCATAAGCCCCAAGCTAAGTCCAGGGACCAGTAAGAAGTGTGGTTCAGGGGAGAAGCAACCTTGTATAAGATACTGGGGAGAAGCTGGGGCCTGAGAGAACAATCTTAGGTTGTCTTTTCACTGCCCCCCAGAAACTTAGATATAACTCACAGGGTCTCATGGTGGCTCCTTGGCCACTGTAATTGACTAATTCTCTGTCTTAGGAACCCAATCCATTCATAGTAGGAAGCTATGTAGCATTTATGTCCTTCACCTACTAGACACAGGCGCATGGCTCACACTGTCCCCCACCCACGATGGTCACCAAAACTGTCTCCAAATATTTCCAGATATAGTCTGCTGAGAGCTATTGACCTAGTACAGCAGATCAAGGTGTGTTGGATCTTTGGAGTCCACACAACTGAGGAGTCTGTGAGGAATGCAAGTTAATATTTGGCTCCATCAAGTATGGCCTCTGCAATTTGTCTTAACCCAGTGGTTCTCAATCTTCTTAATGCTGTGACCCTTTAATGAAGTCCCTCATATTGTGGTGACTTTGTCTATAAAATTATTTTTGTTACTACTTCATAACTGTAATTTTGCTACTGTTGTGAATCATAAATATCTGTGTTTCTGATGACTCTGACGACCCCTGTGAAAGGGTCATTCAGCACCCAAAGAGGTCGAGCCCCACAAGTTGAGAATCACTGGTCTTAACCAGTCCTTCTAGAACTACCATTGGGAAACCTTTAACTTCCAGTCTTCTTGCCTTCATTTCCCAAGTGCTGTGACCACAGGCATGTACTATCATCCCATGTATGAGGACTGATCCAGAGCCTTTGTATGGGCTAGACAAATACTTTAACCACTAAGCTACATCCCTGCCTCCTTTGACATATGCTGATATTGGAGACATTGTCCAGACAAGCTGCTGCACTTTATAATCTCCTTCCTATTTTACATAAGGCCCTGTTCCAGGCCTACCAGAATCCAAGCCCAGGTTTCTGTATGAGCCCTCTAGGTGACTCTTATGGGAGTCAAGGTCTCAAATCACTGATGTAGTTGAAATGCATTAGCTTGGTTTAAATCTCAGGAAAGTCTAAACCACTCCCCTTTGTGTGAGACAAGTAGGGAAGCCTGTGTCCAAGAGTGCCCTGGAGGAGGATGGTGGGGTGTGTCAGCACTGCCTGTGATCAAGGCTGGGTGTGACTGTCCCTCTGCAACACCACTTCCCATGAAAGACACCTGGCCCTGATGCTAAGAAGTGACACCTATGTGTGAGGCTGGTCCATTCTCACCTGGCTCAGCTCCTTGAATCAGGAAGGGAAATTCTTGGGCTATTAAATACTTGGCAGGCTAAGTGATGTGGAGTGATTATATCGGAATAAGGAATGCATTATAGGAAGTGATAGTTTTCCATTCTGCATTTCAGCATTCGGTAATTGGGGCAATCCATTCCCTCAGTGGGGCTATGTGCCCTCTGAGACCTGCTTCCTAGGGTTCTTTTCTGGAATATAGCATACCTTCTGGACTATAAACATCTCTCAGAGGGTCTCTGGAAGCCCATCTTGGGTTGGACATATTCCTGGCAAGGTCTTTGAGTGGAAGGTGCCAGCTCTTGAGGGATACAGCCATGTCCCTCTAAGCAGGTCACGGCCTTATCTGTTTATTGTCCATTAAATGCAGGCAGTAATGGAGATTGCCATAAGTTCTGCTGTGCAGGGGATTTTGATTCTAAAAAGCACTTTACAGATTGTACAAGCAATATTTGATTTGATTCTTTAAATTGAAATAAATGTAACTCTAGGCCCCGACCCTGGAGGCTGGGTTGGGGAGGCGGTTACAGCCTGTGGTGAGCTTCCTGAAGCCCATAAGGATGTGGGGTTTGTACCATATCTGGAAAATTAGGTGTTTTATGTGTGGGGGACTTGCTCATTGACCATGACATCCCTAAGGGCTACAGCTCTGTGGTACCCATGTAAAGCTTAGGCATGGGACTTTTTTTTTTTTTTTTTTTTTTTTTTTTTTTTGGAGACAGGGTTTCTCTGTGTAGCTTTGTGCCTTTCCTGGAACTCACGTTGTAGACCAGGCTGGCCTCGAACTCACAGAGATCTGCCTGCCTCTGCCTCCCGAGTGCTGGGATTACAGGCATGCACCACCACTGCCTGGTGGGCATGGGACTCTTTACTGATGCTCCAGGCTCAGGGTCAGCTTTGAACTTTCTATCCTCCTGCCTCAGCCTCCCAAATAGTTGAGATTTCAGGCATGATTTCCAGGCCCTACTCCAGGGTCTTGGGAATTCGGTGCCTCCTTTTGCTTATACACCCAAGGAAACTGAGGCAGCCATTGATAAAGTCCTTAACCCAGGTCACAGAACTCATGGATGAGAGTGAGGTGGCCGACTCCCTCCACAGCACTTCCTCTCTTCTGTGTTCCTGAATTCTGCCTAACTCCTCTGAGTGGGAACTCACCTCAAAATCAACCTATACAGTAAGGTTTCAGAGGAACCAGCTCTGTCTTCTGATCCCCAGCACTTTCCTTATACCCCAAGATATTCCTTCCTTCTTAAGTCCTTAGGTCTCTTATCTCCCTGGCCTCGCCTCACTGCCCTCCCCCATCCATGTCCACTGGCCACACTGGCTGTCTTAGCTAGTGTTCTGTTGCTGCAGAGGCACCAAGGCAACTCTTATAAAAGACAGCATTTAATTAGGGGTTTGCTTACAATTCAGAGGTGTAGTCCTTTATCATCATGGCAGGGAGCATGGTGCCCTGCAGGCAGACACAGTGCTGCAGAAGTAGCTGAGAGTTCCACATCCTGATCCTCAGGCAGCAGGGAGAGAGACCCTAGGCTTGGCATGGGCCTTTGAAACCTCAAAGCCCACCCCTTGTGACACACTTTCAAGGCCACACCTCCTAATTCTTCTAATCCTATCAAAGAGTTCCACTCCCTGGTGACAAAGCATTTAAATACATAAGTCCTTTGGGGGAGGCATTCTTATTCAACTGCCACACCCACACCGTACATAGTGACAGCTTTACTCGGAAGACACTTTGGTTAAAATTTAGAATCCTCTCTAGGGAGACGTAGATAGATAGAGTCCTGAGCCCATAGCTTGGTGAGTGCATGGCAGGCTGGACTTTAGCTCCCTGTCACACCCTTGATATTTGTGCAGCCCACAGACTACAGCAGCAGCCAGGGAGCATTGCACATGCTGCTGCTGCTGCTTCTTCACCTGCCCACTTTCTGGTCCCCGAGTTAGCTAATCTTGGCTGCCAACTTGACACACCTGGGGAAAGGGTGCCTCAGTTAAAGAATTGCCTCCATCAGAGTTAACTGAGGGCATGTCTATGGTGCATTTTCTTGATTGCAAATTGATGCAGGAGGCCCACTGTGGGCGGTACCATCCCCAGGGAGCTGGCCTGGCCTGTTGCAGTTAAACAGGGAAACAAGCCACTAAGTAGGGTTCCCCATGATCTCAGCTTCCGTTTCTGTCTCTAGGTCCCCACCTTGAGTTCCTGTTCTGGCTTCCCTCAACAATGTAACCTGTAAGCTGCAAACCCTTTCCTCCCCAAATAGGTTTTGGTCAGTGTTTTACCACAGCAACAAAAGTAAATGAGAACAACCCTTGGCTCATCTCTGTTCAAGCCACCTAATCAAGAAATCTGAGCCTAAATCCTGAATTGAAGCCTTTGTTTTAACCACATTTATAACAATCACATTTATAATAATTTGTTCTCTTCCTTCTTGTGATTAAGCCCCATCTCAAATAATGATAGTCATATCGGTGGGTATTTGATTGACATCCCCTGAACCAGAAACTCACAGAGGTTGGACACTGTAAATGTGTTTTGCGTGAGTCCTTCGTGAATCACTAAACACTCATAACCACTCACTGAATGAATACAGGGAGTTAACTAACTCTGCTACCATGTGATCAGCCCTGCCCCAGCCTGCGGGATGTGCAGTGCCCTGAGACAGATGAAAGGGGTCTGCTGAGAACTATGAGGGTCACACTCCTTTCTCCTAGGATTCTGGTGAGGTGGTCATCTGCATTGGGAGGCCAAACTTCCGACAGGGAGGCATAAGCAGAGGAGACTGGTGCTCAGCTTGCTAAGAATCACCTTCCACTTAATTTACACAATTGATGTACTTTATATTAATCAAAGATGAAACACAAACACACACAGCAAAGCTTTTTCCTTTGCTTGTCAACAGCTCTAAAAGTTCCAGTTGCCTATGCTGAGGGCTGCTGGCTCAGCTCCTGGCTCCTGTCTTCTGCAGAAGGGAGGGTGGCATGGGAGTGGCAGGAAAACAGTTCCCAGGGGCACTGGCCAGCCAGTTCTCACTAGATGAGATTCCTGTCCTGAGACTACAAGCAATGGTGAGGCCTGAGGAACCCTGTGACCTAGACTCCCAACGTCCACTATTTATTATACATATGTGCTGGGCCAAGCTGCTTCATTGCCCCTTGCCTCAGTTTCTCCATTTGTAAGTTATGAGAATACCTCTCCAGGAAGGCTGGGCACTCACCACCCACAGCAGGTGTTCAGTAAGTGGATATTAGTTCTCAGGGCATCACATTTACTAGCCTATGGAGTCTCTGGTCCCAGCCTGGCAGGATCTTCCCAGCTAGTTACTTAAAGGCAGGACCCTCCCTCTCCCCAACCTGAAAGTACAAAGATGTGAGCAGTCAAGGAGAGGTCTGTTAGGTTCAGAGCTGGGCTGTGAACTGAGGTGGCGTCTGTGAGTGCTGGGTGCTGATATCCTCCCTGCCACTCAAGAACACACAGCTGCATCAGTATCTTCTTTCTATTGCTCCCTAATACAATGCATACTGCTGTCCACACCATTGGCATAAAATAAATGCTTGCTGTATAAAAACAAACACACCAAGAGGCCCAGGAACCTCAGAAAGGACAAAGGGGGCTTCTTAGAAGCAAACATCTTTGGCAAGAGGAAGAAGGCAGTAGAAATGACTCCTCACACCTGTGCTTTTCCAGGACAGTGGAGCTCAGCCTTGAGGGTGGGGGTGGGCCACAACAAAATGAAGGGCAGTCGCTGCATCCCCAGCATGTCCCCTGCCAAAGACATTTTCAGTCTGGATTTGAGCTACCTCTCTTCTTTCCCTGTCCTGCTGTCAAGATACATGCCAGACACACATGCAGATGCTTTGAGATGGATATTTACTTATTCATTCATGTGTACATTTATTTTCAGCACAGGGTTTGAACTTGCAGCCTTATGCATTCTAAGTACAAGCTTTATCCCTGAGTTATGCACCTAGTCCAGGATGAATATTTTTACTGTGTAAAGTTGCATGTTCAGAAGAAACAGCAGGTCTCTTTTGAGCCTCTGAGGGATGCTGAGAGACTGATACCAACACCAGGCTCTGTCTTGTTTCTCAGGTTATGGCCACATGTACCCTGTCACCAGGCTTGGCAAGTTCCTGTGCATGCTCTATGCTCTCTTTGGAATCCCTTTGATGTTCCTGGTCCTCACAGACATAGGAGACATCCTAGCCACCATCTTATCCAGGGCTTACAATCGGTTCCAGGCTCTCCTTTGCCTCCCCCGTGCTCCCTCCAAATGGTGCTCCAGCTTGCTCTGCAGGAGGCAGCCTGATAGCAAACCTGTGTCTGAAGCCATCCCTCAGATTGTCATCAGTGCTGGTGTGGATGAATTCCTAGACCCCCAGCCATACCGGGAGCCTGCATCTCCAAGCTGCAATGTGGAGCTGTTTGAGAGATTAGTTGCACAAGAGAAACAGGACAAACTACAACCACCCATGATGCGGCCTGTAGAGAGGAGTAGCTCATGTCCTGAGCTGGTGCTGGGACGACTGTCCTGTTCTATCCTTAGCAATCTGGATGAAGTGGGCCAGCAGGTGGAGAGGCTGGACATCCCTCTCCCTGTCATTGCTCTGGTCATCTTCGCCTACATCTCCTGTGCAGCTGCTGTCCTCCCGTTCTGGGAGACGGAGCTGGGCTTCGAGGACGCCTTCTACTTCTGCTTTGTCACACTGACCACCATCGGGTTCGGGGACATCACCCTAGATCACCCCCACTTCTTCCTCTTCTTCTCCATTTATATCATTGTCGGCATGGAGATCGTGTTCATTGCCTTTAAACTGATGCAGAACAGGCTCCTACATACCTACAAAACCCTCATGCTGTTTTTTTGCAAAAGGGAAGTTTCACTACCTTGCTAAAAAGTGCAGGCTTTGGCAGCTTGAGGGCGACAGACACAGGCCCTGCAGGTCCCCTCACCTTGTTTTTGGTATGTGAGGATTAGAACCATGATAACTCTGAGCTCCATCTGAGCTCCTGAGGCTTGGGAAACAAAGTCTGTGTGAGGACTGAGTTCAGCGTTGAGATCCTTCAGAAGCTGAGCCACACTGGTACATAGGACAAGAGTGAAGGTCATCTCCATTGTTTCCAGTCCAACAGTGTCCCAGTCTGCACTTTAGAAAGGTGTCATTTTAAGAATATGAAACAACCTGATGATGTCACTGCTTTCTTGTGACAGGAGGGAAAAAATTAGACCTTTGTTCTTGGCATTTGTACTTTGAGGGAAGTTGAAATCTTCCCAATTGGCCTCAGCCTCTCCTGAACAGCCACAATGTATCCGAGTAACCTGCTTTGCTGAATGACTGCATGGATGCTGGACACCTGCCTGGCATGGGTTGCTGACACCACTAAGTGGAGTTGTCATCTGGGAGAAGTCTTCATGGCCAGATTCTAGTAGGATACCTGTCTCACACTCAGCTCCTGGATGATGCCACTTGAGTGAACTAGCTGGTGATGGTGCTGTCACCTGCAGGGATGGATTAGTTCCCAGTGGGTGGAGGAACTCTAGAGCTGCCACCAGTGGTTGACATGGAATAGGTGCCCCACCCACATGTCCTGAAACATTACTCCCTTTGTAACCTGTCTTTGGCCAGTAAGGTATGAGCATGTGTGAGGGCAGCTAGAAATGCCAAAGAGGGAGCAGCCTTAATCCATGGATGATGGGGTGGACAGCTGGCACCAGGCTGCCTTGCCCTTCCCATATGAGAGCTCTGGGCTGTGCTCTGCAACTTCTCCCTCTTCCCAGGGGCCTCGGGTGATCATGAGCACACTCTGAAATGGCCCCCTGGTCTCCTTTTCTCATCAGCCACCTCTCCATCAGGCTTTGTGGGGTCCCCTCCTGTAGAACATACCCCAACTCACATCTGTCTCCAGCTTCTGAGGACCAAGAAGAGGACAATAACAGGTGACCCAGGGACTGGCTGGCAAGGTTAAGGGAGGCTCAAGTTCTAGTTTCTCTATTTGAAGGTTATTGGAAATGTCTTACTACTGCATCTGCAAGCCCTGCGATTAGCCCCTGGGTAAGTGGTGGCTGGTGCTACAGGGAGGAACCAAGGACCTGGGCTCGAGGGGCTCATTGTCCTGTCTTAGATTCCAGCCACTTCTCGGGAGGGTTGGGGTCTCTGGAGCTTTCCCCATTTCCCCCACAAGGTTAAATCCTTAACTCCTCCAGTTCTTGAAGATCTACCTCAGGCCATGGAATCGGCAGGTGTAAGCAGGAGCCAGTGAGAACACAGGAAACACCAGGGAGAATGATCAGGCCTGTGCTCGGGGTTTGTGTTCTGACATGCCCCAAGCTTCGTTAGTACAGGCAAGGTGTGGAAAAGCCTCTCAAATCCAAGTTCACTGAAGACTGCCCCCTCCAAGGGGCACGTGATGGGAATGGAGGGTGCCTAGAAGTTCTACAGATATCCCTGGAACATTGGCTATTTACCTGGATAAAGACATGCAAGGATGAACCTAGTGACTCCTCAGAACAGAAGTAACTTCATGACAGGTGGCATGAATGCCTCAGTGACCCACAGCTCTCTTTTTCTTTTTCTTTTTCTTTTTCAAAAAACCTATCATCTATGTCTTTCTGTCTGTCTGCCTGTCTGTCTGTCTAGTCCTTGTGTGTGCATGTGCACATGTGCCAAGGTGTGTGCAGAGGCAGGTAGCAGAGAACAATTTGTAGAGTTGGTTCTCTCCTTCTACCATGTGTGTTTTGGGGATTGAGCTCAAATCATCAAGCTTGGTGGCCATCACTTTGGCCCCCTGAGCCCTCTCCTCAGCTCTCCTTTATTTTTGAGATAGGGTCTCATCAAATCCATGCTGGCTTTGGATTTGGCACACAGTCAAGGATGACCTTGAACTTCTGATCCTTCTGACTCTACCTCCTAAGTGCTAGGATTACAGGAGTCTGCCACTATACCTAGTTTATCCAGTGCTGAGGACCAAACCCAGGGCTTAATGCATGGGATGCCTCTCTTCATTACTGAGCTACACCCCACCCTGCCACTTCCTACACCCCACCCTGCCACTTCCTATATCCCAGCTCTGCCACTTCCTTCCTGTGGCAAAGACAGACATGGAGGCTGTCAGGAAATCACATTATGCAAATTAAATAGATGAAATGCCTTGCTCATTTGTTTACCCCTTTCACTAGCAATGGAATTTTCCATGGTTCTGAGGACATGGATCCGTGTGTCTTCCTGGCCCTCATTTCTTATCCTGTGTCATGCAGCCCATAGGCAACAGTGCATCTCCACATGTGTACTCCAGAAAACAGACTTCCACGTCCAGGTTCAAGAATATGAATTCATGCCGCCAAGCCTATCCTGATAGCTCCAGACCTCGCCTTAAAGCACTTTCTGTTGCCCTCTGACATCTACTATCTACTACCAGCTTGGACTATGTATTTATATTTTACATTACCATGACAAATACTTAAGAAAACTCACAGGTGGAAAGACTGTTTCGGGTGCATGGCTTCAGAGGGTTTAGTTAGTGGTCTCTTGGATGCATATGCATTTTGGGACTGTGACGAGGCAGAATAATGTGACAGAAAGGAAGAAGTGGACAGGGTAGAGGGAGAGAGAGAGGAGGAAAAGGAGGAGGAAGAGGAGGAGGAGGAACCGAGGACAAGATGTACCCTTCAAGGCATGCCTTCCAGTGACCCACACTTCCTCCCATCAAGCCTTATCCCCTACTAGCACACTTACCTATGAACTCATCAATGAGTTAGCTCATTGATGAAGTTATAGCCTTTAGGAACCAATAGCCTCTGCATAGAGTTACTAGCTGGGGATCCAACCTTCAGCACATGAACCTTTAGGGGAGACAGTTCATCTGCATACCGAAACACCTTCTTATACTACATCACAACTGAATGAGCTAATCACACATTTACTTTTTGTGGGTCTGGAGGCTTGAAGTCTGCAAACAGAATGATAGGTTTCTCAGGTTCTGTATATACATCCTAGCTGATGTATGATGTATGTGTGGCTTTCTCTTGTCATACGGGCATTGATCCCATCCTGAGTGTTCTACCCTTGTGACCTCACCTAGCCCTAACAGGCTTCTCCACTGGAAGTTAGTTTCAAAACATAACTCTGAGTGATGCATTCAGCCCATAGCACAGGGGCCACTGGTTTGGGCAGGGGAGTTTTCAAATATCTCTTACGGGTACAATTTGCAGCCAGGGTTGAGGATCAGAGCATTTATTAGCGGCTCTCAGCACTTCAAGTGCCCTTTTCCCTGTGGGATGGGTGAAGAGCTGCCCTCTAAGCCCAGTTCCCTGTAGTTTCCTTGGTGTGCCCAAATCACTAGAAGTGGATCCCATCTCCAGACTAAAATGAGGTTATAGTTCTTTGTCTCCTGTCTAAACCCGGAACCACCTGAGTAAACCAGTGTCCTTTGCACAGTCCGCCACACATTGAACTCAGTGCACCGCTATCAGACTGCTCTGTGGGAGCTGGGGGTGGGTCTTAACTTACCCATAAACTCCTGGGCCCAGGAGTGGGGGAGCATTTGATGTGGCCCTCACCCAGGGGTACAAAAAAGTCCCATTGCCCTGTTAACAGTTCATCTCTGACCTCCCTGTACCAGAACCAAAGGACTTGAGGGCCATATTAGTGCAGGGGCTGTGACGTCATCCTGCCCAGTTGTCCTGCAGTCTGACACTAGCCAGGTGTAAGCAAAGGATTAAAGTTTGGGTGAGTTCAGAGGTGGGTTCAAATGCCACAGCCAATGACGTAGGGTGAGGAAATAGATGGCGATAACTCGGAAGATCCAGTCCTGGGAGTCCCCGGAGACTGCAGAGCTGGCTTGATCACGGCTGCTTCCCGGGTTGCTGAGGTGGGAGTTTTGGAGGAATCTTCTGTCTTCTGGGTTGCCAGGCCTAGGCGAGGCCCCACCAGATGCAGAATGCGAAACCTCAAATGGTCACCAGGTGGCGAGCCAGACCGCTCCGATCTCGCGCTCCAGAGCCAGCAGGTGGCGTGTTCGCTTTTTGCTGCCTTTTGGCTACTCCAGGCACCTGCAAAGAAATGGCTTCAGGTGGGAGCGCTCACTTGATAAAGAGCAGCCTCCCAGCCTTGGTTTCCGCTGTGGCTTCGTTTTCGACTCTTGTAGCGTTCCCGGGAAGTGGGAAGAGGTTCTCTCGACCTCTGTTCACTGTCCCCACTCTGCACGTCTGCAGTATACGAAAGATGTGTTACCGCTCGAGTCGCTTCCATTTCATGTAGTGCTGATTTCAAGTCCTCAGTTGTCCTAGCACTAGTAATAACTGTTCAAAAACAACTTCTCTCTTGGCTCCTGGGGAACCTGGGTGGGGGGCTGGTCCTGGCAGCACTCCTTTACTGTCTCGCTGGGGAAGAAAAGGAAATTGCAAGGTGTGAGTCTGAATTTAGTAGTGGCTCCATGACTCCCAGGATTGTCCCAGGCCTCGGTCTCCATGAACTGGAGATCTACATCTCAACCTTTAGCTGCTAGTGCCCCAACACACTTGTAGCTCCCCCACTTACTTGGCTCTCTAACATCGGCTTTGTTGCTTTGGCACACTTCCCTCTGCGTTACACTGGACACTTCAGGTTACCCTGGAACCTCTGCTCCCCAGTGCACCCTCATGACGTGGGAACAGGATACAGAGCCACCTACATCCCTGATTCCCACTGGCATTCTAGACTCCATCCTCAGCACCCCCAATAACGCCTCCCAACCCTGCATTCCTCTCATCTCCCATCTGAATGCAACTCTAGCTTGCCAGCGGCTTCTGCGCTCTGGCTTCAGTTTCTGTCCTCAAAGTCCCAAGCAGCTGGTTTTAAGTACAGCCGGCATCTATCCATTTCAAAAGCTCTGGGTTAGTCTGGTGGCATTCACTCACTCAGGACTCAAGGCTCGTAGCTCATCTGTGCCGTGTGCCAGGCCCTGTAATACAGTCCTAAAGGGGCGAGCTTGGGGTGTTCGGCCTATAGGACCCATTCTTATGCTTGTGCAGGTGAGAGACAGCCTTTCACAGCGGTGACACAGACTCCTCTTTCCCTAAGGAAGCAGAACCCTTGAGATATGCGCCTCGACTTTGGAATGATGCTGGGCCCACTGAGACCCTTATGTCTCCAACCAGCTCTCTGGGATCTGGCATCCAACGAGGCAGGCAGCAGCAGGCACACTGAGTGTGGGGTAGCCTGAGTAGCTCGGTTGTTGCCTTGGTGATGGATGCTCACCTCTAGTCAATGAGAACCTGGGAGCTGATTTGAGTGCAGAACGTCTGTCTTGGATGCTAATTGTGGCTTCTCCTCCTCGTCCTCCGACTGCCTCGCTGTGAGCCTTGCAATTTAGATTACAGAATAAAATCCTTATCCTTTTAAGTGCTATAAATTCAAACTATAGGCCTTTACGGAGTCTCTCTGAGGTTTAAGCCTAGGTTGGTTTCTTCAAAAAGTATTTGTAGAAAAACATAGAGGACAGAGTGAAATAAACAGCATCCTTGGTACATCATTGAGCCAACACAGATTTATTAAACAGTTATTACATACTAGGACAACTGAGGATTTACGGTCAGGACTGCATCTCTATGTCTCAGTTTACCCAGTGTGCTGGGTAGTTTTATGTCATCTTGGCACAATCTATAGACATCTAAAGGACAGAACCTCAACTGAGAGGATGCTCACATAATATCAGGCTGCAGGCAAGCCTGTAGGGTATTTTCTCAGTTAGTGATCAATGTGGAGGACCCAGCCCATTGTGGGTGGTGTCATCCCTGGGCTGGTAGCCCTGGGTTCTATGAGAAAGCAGGCTGAACAAGCCATGGGGAGCAAGCCAGTAAACAGCACTCCTCCATGGCCTCTGCATTAACTCCTGCCTCCAGGTTCCTGCCCTGCTTGAGTTCCTGCCCTGACTTCCCTCAGTGACCAACTGTTACCTAGAAGTGTGAGCTGAATAAAACCTTTCCTCACCAACTTGCTTTTGGTCATGGTGTTTCATCACAGCAATACTAACCCTGACTAGGACACCAGTATCAGGCTGTTGCAGTGGCCCATGGGATTTTTTATATGTGAAGGGCTTTCTTTCCTATCCCTGTTTTGCTTTGCTCTGTTTTGTATGTTCAGCTTCTCTGTAACATCTTAGTTTGTAAAAAGTGTGTGTGTGTGTGTGTGTGTGTGTGTGTGTGTGTGTGTGTGTGTACACGTGCGCAGGGGGCACCCCTTCCCAGCCTCTGTGCAGTCAGGACCCCCTGGGTTCAAGCTGTCACTTTCCCCTTCCGGCTTAATCTAATCTTCTCACGTTTGTTTATTTGAGGTAAACATCCTTCTTTTCCCGAACACTCAGCCCACAGTCTGACTGGAAACAGCCTGGATCCGAGGTTCCGAACATGGCTGTAAGATCTTTTCCTCCGGCTCTCTGGGTGGTGGCTCCAGCAAATCGAGGCCCTTCCTCCTCACCTTTGTGCACTACAGTCAGCACTCAGACACCCCAGTCTCAGAGGCAAGCAGTCACCACAGGATCCCCACTTGTGGTGATGACAGAGCTGGAAAGGCATGTCAGGCAGGCGCCAGTGACCCTGGCTTATGGTGGCCCACTGTCTGAGGGCACCAGTCAGCACTACAGCGCTCAAAACTCAAGCTCTCTGTTCCCTCCCTCCCTGTCCTCACATAAGGGGTAGTGGGTATCAGTGTCTCAAACCCCAGTGTCTCTGTTGCTCTCTAAGTACCACATAACTCTGTAGACTTAAATGTCAGACTTCCCCAGCCCCAGTTCTAATTGTACTTTGTTTAGTGGCCAGGTCTGATGCCTGTCCCCTCCATAGGGCAGTGTGACTGATCCACTCACAGCTGTGTCTTCCTAAGCTGGCACAACTCCTAGCACATAGTATGTGCTTGGTAAATTCTAATTAGTCGATTTAGACAGCACAAGCTAGGTCTCAATTATGAGCCTGATCATGGGACACAGAAATGTCTCCAAAAACTAGGTGCACCTCTGTGACTGGGCTGAAAGCTGAACCAGGGTTGGGGTAGGAAGGACCTGCTCTATGTCTGAAAGCTGAGTCAGGATTGGGGTTGGAAGGACCTGTTCTATGCCTAGGGAGAGAAACCTTGGTGAGGACACCTTTGAGGAGAGCCCATTCAGAACAGACTGACTTTCTGCTAAGTTCCAGTGTTCCTCTAGGGCACTGGTTCTCCACCTTCCTAGTGCTGCAGCCCTTTAATACAGTTCCTCATGTTGTGATGACCCCCAACCATAAAGCCATTGCTACTTCATAACTGTAATTTTGTTAAGAATTGTAATGTAAATATCTGTATTTTTCAGTGGTCTTAGATGACCCCCACAGGCTGAGAACCACTGTTCTAGAACCTTCAAGGCTGAGTTGAGCAGGACTCTGAAGCCATGGATAGCTGACCAGGCATAGCCAGAGTGGGGACTGCTTTCCAGCCAGAGGCCCCAGGACCTTGCTGTACATTGGGCAACTGTGACAGGGTCACAGCTACACTTTCTTTTGTTGTTTTGAGACAGAATCTAATGTAGTCCAGGTGGTCCTGGAACTGGTTGAGGCTGAGGATGACACTGAAGAATCCTGATCCTCCAGCTTCCACCTCTAAAGTGCCTGAGATTACAGACCTATAGAGGGTGCTGTGTATTGAACCAGGGCCACTGGCATGCTCAGCCTGCTCCTTAGCCACTGAGCTACATCCCCAGCACCATCGCCTCCTTTTAGAGGACAAAACCCTGAGACTTAAGGGGTGAAGAGAGGTGACTATCTACTAGTCATGTAGCTAATAGACAGGAGTGACTCTGGTCACTGGTCAGTCCCTCCCCCAGCCTTGCCAACCACGGTTCTGGGATTCAGAGAATCTGGCCTTTGGAGTAGGCTCTATCCACTATGGCAGCCTTCTGCTCTTTGATGCAACCATAACGACTCCTACTTGTTCACTAATGCTTGATTCTTGGAGGGCACAGATAGGGTCACAGGGCCACAGGGCTTGCTTCTGTGGCATTATCTTTGAGGGCCAAGTAGTGGCAATGTCTATAAGAGAACAAAGTAAATTAATGAGACTAATACATTGCTTCAAATCCCTGAAAGCAAAATTAAATTGTTGATATTGCACGGTGTGTATGTGTGCACATGTGTGTGGAGGAGCCACAGCACACAGGTAGAGGCTGGAGAATAACTTTAGGAGTGAGTTCTTTTCTTCCACTGCGTTCCAGGAAACTGAAGTCAGGTGTGCAGGCCTGCAGAGCAGCGCTTTTACCTACTGAGCCATTTTGCTGGCCCAAACAATTACAATTCATTAATTTTGTGGTTCTTAGGATAGAAGCCAGGTCCTCATCAATCGAAAGCAAGTGTTCTATC
The DNA here is from genome assembly GCF_903995425.1 of Onychomys torridus. Lineage (NCBI taxonomy): Eukaryota > Metazoa > Chordata > Mammalia > Rodentia > Cricetidae > Onychomys > Onychomys torridus. The sequence continues at coordinate 178,770,828 of NC_050443.1, forward strand.
ACAAAGGCACACCCCCTGCCCAGTTCCATGAGAATGAAACACTTACAATCAACATCTATTTTTTTTTTTGTAGTGGAAAAAGCGCACAAAAAATAAAATTTTAATTATTGTTATGGTTTGCCACAAAGGATGGCATTACCAAAATTCAACAACTTGCGTATAAGACAGAAGTGACTGTGATGGGGGGGAATGTCCTCAGGGCCCTAGGAGGCTTCTGCTGCAAGTTGTACCTTGAATTGGGTAGGGGCCACACTGGCACTTACAGCATAGTTATTCTTCACATGGTAAAGATGTATTTGCTGTCTTCACTATGTGCAATCTACCTCACAGTAAAAATATGAAAAGTTCCATATGAATCTGTTGCAGTTAAACCTTTAAAATGACTTTTGGGAAGTAGGAGTCTTTATCTTCCCATATCTATTGACACACTATGAGCTGGTGGTGTCCCTCCAGACTCACCTGTCTGTGTTTTGTAGTGGCCTGTGAGTCTTTTGAATGAAGTGGTTATGTTAGATGGAAGTGGGTCATTTGTGGTGTGCTGTCCTGTGAGCTCTGGGCTCACTCTAGTTTCCGGTCCCTCATGTCCTGAGTGCAGGTGGCCACCATGGGCTGGGAAGCTCCCACACAGATGGCTGGGAAGCTCCCAGGCTGCCCCACTGAAGTTTGGAAGTCTCATGTCTGATGTACTGACATCTTCAGGGATTACCAAGTGATTTCTCATACCCAAGTGCCTTCTCTCATCTGGGGGTTTTGCTGAGAGCCTGGAGTCAGAGGAGATGGTGGGTCTCCTGCTCTCCTTTAGAGATGCACTTTTGTGAGGATCTGGGGCTGTGAAATCTAGTTCAAGATGAAACCAGAGATAGCACATATTTGTAATCCTAGTGTTGAGAGGCAGAAGGAAGCAGATTGTCAAGAGTTCAAGGCCTGTGTGGGCTACAAGTGCCAGGCCACCCTAGGCTGTATACAAGGAGTGCGGGCCACTTAGGGCTATGTAGCAAGATTCTGTCTTGAAACAAAAAAAAGTACAAGATGAAAAACAGGAAGCCAACCTGTTTATTACAGAATCTAGTCACATATGTGAAGAGGGTGACCTGGAACTATCCCCTAAATGTCCCAGCAAATGAGAGTTGTGTTCATATCTGTGTGCACGTATGCCTGTATGGCCCTGCTGTGTCCAAACAACAGACGACAGTCAATATAAATCCAATTGGACATAATGACCGGCTTTCTCTCCCCTTTAGAGATGGTGACAGTGATTTCTCAGATGCCGTTTAGTTACAGACAAGTTTCTGAACAACATAATTGGGTTTGGGTCGTGCAGCCTGCCCTGCCGGACTATTGATCGTCTGTGACCATCTCCTGCCCTGCAGATGTCTGGGTGTGCAGACAGCATCACAAGTGGGTAAAGACAGCTCTGAGAAGGGACTCTGCCCAGGAGTGACCTGAGGCTGAGATCCCTCCCTCAGAGACTTCTGCAGCTCAGGACCACCAGTTGGCACCCACCTGCTGGACCTTCCTAAAGGTACCACTAGTGTTGGACCTTGGACGCTGTCAAGCCACCAGGGTCCAAGAGGCAGAGCACTGGCTCACACTGGGTCACACTGCCTCACACTGCCTCACACTGACCCATATTAACCAGGACACTGTACTCTTCCTTTCTGGGTCTGCATTTTTGGGGTCAAAAATAGTCATGAGACCTTATAACTTTGTAATGGAAGTATAATGTGAATTACAAACACAAGCCATGTAGAACTTTCTAGAAACCACATTTAAAAAAATAAAAAAAGAGCAGAGCATGTAGTTCAGTTGTAGAGCATTTACCTAACATGGGCAAGATATTGAGTTCATGTCTGAGCACTGTGGGGAAAACAGCAAAAGGAAACTGGTGAAATTAGTTTTAATAATATTTTGCTTAACTCAACTCTATTAAGAATGAGTGATACAAAAATGATGAATTATTTTACAGCTTTTTACTAAGTCATTGAAGTCTAACATGTTATTTTTATTTCTGGTGCAACTCAAGCTTGCCCTCTTGTTATTTCAAGGCTTTCTTGGCCACAGGGGCAAGTTGCTCTGTTCTGGCCTGTGCAGGTGTGCCACATCTGTGGGCAAGCTTGCACTGTCCTGGGGGCTTCCCAGACTGTCCCACGATGAGTCTGTCTATGGATATATGTGTCTGTTCTGTGGGCAGCACAGCCTGAAGTCCCAGGAGAGTCTCAGCAGGTAGGCACCATTTCCTCTGCCTTCAGGGAACAAGGCTGGTCTGTTGGGGATTGGGAAAGATAGGCAAAAGTGTGTCCAGATGGCCCTGGTGAGCAGTGCTGGCTGCCTGATGCTTTAGTGCAACCCGCCCAGGCAGAGATGTGTTATCTGGTTTGACTTTTGTGGCTGAGTTGGGCTCTATTGTTAGGAATAGGATTTGTAAAGGGAGAGGGGAGAGGAAAATGGCAGGAACGATGATGGTTTCTGGGCATCAAGAGTCCGGTCTGGTAGAGCCAAGGTTAGGTATTAGGAGTGGGTACATCACAGGTAACACTGAAAGCCAGCTGGAAGAACTTACATGAGGTATTAGGGAGTCATATCAGGTTCGAACTGGCATTCATTGCAGAAAAGCAGGGTTCCTGCAGAGGGACTGTATCTCTGTTGTTATTAGAGATGGCAGCTGGGTAGGAGACCAGTGGTACAGGAGGAGGTGACCAGATGCAGGGAAAGGAGGGGCCATTCAACATGGCGGACACCAGAGTGGCAGCTGTGACCCTTTGCTTGGACAAGGAAGCTATGAACAGGAGATGGCACCCAGGACTTGCCTCAGGCAGTGCTCCTCTGACAGAGGGCAGGAAGACGTTCTTGGAGGCAGTCAGCTCGTCCCTGACCCAGAGTCACAAAGAACGGGGTAACCAGGGCAAGAATGCTGGGATCTGCAGAAAGGAGGCATGCTGGCTATTCCACTGTGCAAGGCTTTAGCAAACACAGTTGGCAACTCGTGGGGCCTCAGTCACTGAGGGCACTTGTGGTCTGTAGCAGCAGGGTAGGTGACGTTTTCTAAGGCCAGACAAAAGCAAGAGGGGTGAGGGTTGAAAGCAGAAGGAAGGAGATGGTTACTCCCGGTTGGGTGAGTCCTAGACACATGGAGAGGGAGCTGGAGTGGACATGGCAAGGGTCCATGGGGCCAGTGATCCAGTGAGTCATCTTCAAATGGCAAATGCCTTGCCTAAGTGACCAGGGAACTTGAGTCATTAGTGACATTTAGAACTCTTATTCTGTTCATGGTAGCCTAAGGCTCTGGGAACAAAGCTGTGAACAGAACAGAGAAGGCCATGCCCTTACCAAGGTGAGGGAAGGGGTGCAGGAACCAAACATTAGCAGTCACTTTAGAAGTTTAGGGGGTGGTCAGCACAACCCAGGTCATATGCATAAATGGTCATATGTGTCCATTGTTTTATTTCAATGCATCTGTATTTTAATCTAAGACAAAAATGATAAGGGTGGATCATTTTGGCAAGGAGGAAACAAGACAGACACCACAGAAAGTCACAATGGTGTGAAACAGGGTTCTGGGGTGGCCAGAGGAGCAGGATGCAGGGATAGATAGAAGCCTGGAAGTGAGAACACAGAAAGCAGAGGAGAACAAGAGCCTGCAAGCCAAAGGCAGAGTCGGGGGTGGGGGGGGGGGCTGGCAAGCCTGAGCTCCTCCTGCTAGCATGTTGGGGTTTGTAGAGACCCCCGAAGCCATGTGAGAGCCCAAAGAGCTGATCTTAGAGTTGAGACAGTGACAGGCGGTAGATTAGGATGGACGGCAGTGAGGCCTGGAATTCTGACATTGTCCCAAGTGAAGCCACTGAAAGAGTTTAGACAAGTGGCTTAGCTACCAGAGGTCATGATGCTCTTTTGACTGGGTAAGGAGATACATGCAGAAAGCCTGGGTGGCTGTTGTGGCAGACACGGGGTGACTCTGACAGCTTCTGAGAGGGTGGAGGAGGGAGCCAACAGCCCAAGTGATGTTCTGTGGCTCCTTGCAGAACTCAATTCCAGCAAATAGCCTCAGACAGGTTAGTGATGCTGTTAAAGTCATCAAACCTAGAGACCCGAGTTTGCAGATAATGCTGCACCAAACGGGTGATTGGATTATTATGTTACAGCACCTGTGGCTTAATTTCATTGGCCATCCGTGAGGCATCCTTCAAGCAAATTGACATTTGCTTTGCTTGTTCCTCTTAAAGTCAGAACAATTGATTTGGTTACATTTTATACACAAGATTTCTTTCCTGGTGTAAAGGCCTCAGAAAAGTGGAAGGATAAGAAATACACTCTTTAAAGTTGTAGTCTCTTTATTTCCGTTGGTGTCATAAAACAAAACACATTCTAGCTAAATGGGACTGAGAATGGCCGAGACCTTCTGGTGCCTTGAAGAAAAGTGAAGTTGGCTACCATTTGGAGAAAATAAACTCCTCCAAGCCAAGGAAGCTGACGCCATTTCCATCTACAACTGTAGATCTTTTGTTCGGATATTGTCTTTGTTGAGAACCAACTCCTGGAAGCTGTTCTCTGATCTCCACATATGCTTTGTGGCACAGTAACCACTCCCTGAAATAAATAGAATATAAGGCAATTATTTTAAAAAAAAAAGTCTCCTAGAGATGGCATAGTGTTGAAATCATTTAAAAATATGTTTTATTGTTGTACTGTTGTTTCATTATACTAGTGAGTTGTTACATAAGTTATTTTCACACAAGGATACAATGTCCCTTGATCACATGCTCCCATAAGGCACTACTCTCTCCTTTCCCATACATTTCTTCTCTCTCTAGTGTCCTTTGTTCTCCAAGACAGTTTGGCTTCTTCCCGGGCCCAGGTGGTTTCTGTACTCGTGTGAGATGGTCTCTCATGAACTATGAGTGCATGGAGAAGTGCTGAGGCTGGAGACTACAAGCCCTAGAGCAACTAGCACAGCCAAATTGTACAAGGGAGCCTGATGTGTGTTCAGGGAAGTATTTACCAGGTGTGAGTGCCTGAATTTGGGTCTTCAGAACCTGCATAACAAGCCGGGCACAATGGCTCACACCTGTAATGTGTGCATGTGAGATGGGAGCTCCAGGCTGGTGAAACACTCTGTTCCAAATGAAGGGTAGAAGGTCCCTGAAGACTGGCTGAAACCTTAGGTTGTTTTCCTGTCTCCTCAAATGCACTACACATGTACCCATACCCACATGGGTACCCATACCCACACATGCACCCATATATGCACCCATACTTGCACATGCACCCACACATGTACCCACACTTACATGCACTCATACTCACACACAAACTTATACCCACACATTTACATGCAAGAGAAACATGACCACCTGCCAGCCTATAGCATTCTTCAGTTGTAGTTCATCTGTTCAAACAGCTACATAGTGTAGAACTTCCCAGATAATTTCAGAATTTCACTTTTAAATATGTAAATGTTTATAACAGAAACAAAGAACAAACTCTACCCAAGAGTCTTTTGCCTTTGGCCAGATACTGGCCTTCTTCTCTGAGGGTCTGTTTTGTTTGCTATCATTCCCATTAATCTGACTTGACCCAGCAAGGCCTGCCCACCCCTTGGAGATTTTTCCTGTGTGGCCTGTGCTTAGCACTGCCCACTCTGCACATAATGCCCTTACTGGGTATCCAGGGTCAACAGCTGTTTTGGTGGAAGCATTGTGGGGCTGTCTTCACAGACAGACAGCTGAATGGACCACCTGCCTCAGTTCCAAGCCCACTGTGACCAAGGCCTGCCTCTTCTGTCTACTCCTCTCCACTTTCAAACCTCACTCCATGTGCCCATCTTGCTGCCCTTCCTCCACAAAGGTAGGTCCCTCTGTACTTGATCAACTGTTCAGTGGTGTCTTGCATGCTTTACAGATGCCTGCCTGGAGACTTTGGGGAGGCACCCACTGGACCTCTCTCCTTCATATGTTAGAATGTGCTCTTTACTCTTCCCTCCATACTCAAGATTTTCTAAACTGCCAGCAGAGGTGTGTGGTTTCTCCTAGTTCCATGGTGCTTCTTCGTGAGTACCCCATTTCATCCCCAAGAGTTCCCTCTTACTGCAGAGCTTACATCCCCAAATCCATGCCTTCCCCTCAAGTTGTGAATCAAAATAATTCTTCCTCCATAAGCTGTCAGTACAGTGATAAGAAAAGAAACTAATAGAAAAATAATGTTCTATTTACTGTCTTTTCCTGTCTATGTGTGCCTCTGATAAAGTTCAATTTTATAAATTAAGCATAGTAAGATATTAACAACATTAACTCATGACAAAATAGAAACATCAAGACAAATACTCATCATACATAATCTAAAAATATCTTATTGCAGATGCACATCCTTCTTATATAGAAGGAGATGCTGTCACTGGGAAGGCCCGGTGGTGTCTCTGTGTTGTATTGAAATCCATGACACCTCTGCTCTTGGACCCTGGGGCCATTGAACACACACTACAAGGCTACCTCTGCCCATCTGACGACTGAGATGTCTATTAGGTGACTGACCATCAGGTGGACAGTGTGCATACATAAACATGCTGGATAAAGGGATGACTCATGCCTCTGGCTAGATGGGGTAACTTAGCATAAGACTTCATCAAACTGCTCAAAATGGTGGACAATTGAAAACGTATGAGTTGCTTATTTATGGAACTTTCCATTGAACCTTTTCATACCAAAGTTGGTCACTGACAGCTAAAACCCCTGCAAGGGAAGATTTGCATTAGGAGGGACCCCTGTCATGTATTGTCATGGAAACTAAAATTAGCTCAGCTCTCCATTTCCACAGAAAATGTCCCCTGTGGAAATGTGGCTTGAATATGAGAGGCTCTTCTGCTCCTAGGCTCCTGTGTGTGAACCCTTGGTCTCTAGGTGGTGGCTTTGCTTTTGGAGGTTGTGCAATTTTTAGGAGATACAGCTCTTCTGGTATATGCTGAGTCCTGGGGGTGGGGTGGGGGCTGAGGTTTCATAGCTTGGCTTCACTTCCTGTCTGAATTCTACTTTCTGATTTGTGCACACATAAGCAAGCAGCTAGCACAAGCTCCCACCGCCACAGAGCTGACACTGCCATGATGGACTATATTCCTTCAAACTCTGAGCTGACATAAACATCTCATCCCCAAGTTGCTTCTTTTTATTTATCAGTCACAATATGAGAAAGTGACTAGGACACTCCCACGGCAGCTTGCAAGGATTTTCTGGGACATAGGTGGGAGATCATCATGCTTAGTTCTCCATGTCAGTTCTGAGCAGGAACAGATGAGAAACTGAGGCACATAAGATTGGTAGCACATGAAAGTTCATTCATATAGACTGAAAAAATACCTTAGCTAGGTCACTCTCTGCAGCTCTAACTCAGGTCAGCAGATCTCAAATAACATCTGATTTAAATACCGCTCTGTCCCAGCTGGCAATGTGCTTTACCATCCCTCAGTCTTGAAGTGGAATGGAAAAGCCAACCCTGGCAGGACTGTTGTGCCCTCTTAGTCTCTGATATCTGACAAGATGAGAGAGTAAAGAGAGGTTGGGTGGAAGTGGGGTGCTGAGCCAGCCTCTTTGTGGGTGCTTAGTAAGCAAGGACTGTGCTCATCAGTGGTGAAAAGGCAAACGGTGTCCCTGGCACCACACCTGAAGAGACAGAGGTGGTTAATCATGATGAGTAACCATGGGCAGAAGTGCTTGAGAGGAAGTGGCAGTATGGTTAGTGTTTCCCTCAGAGGGACCTTTATGGAGTAGTGTCTGTGAAAACAGCTTCCCAAAGAGGTAACATTAGGGCTGGTATCAGAGAACTAGAAGGTGACTAGGAAAAGACCTTAGAAAAGGGAAGGAATGTACAAAGGTCCTGAGGCAGAGAAACACAGAGAAGAACCAGTGTGGGTGGGAGGATATGTTAGTCACATTTCCCATTGTTTGACAAAATGTCTGACAAAAGGAATTTAAGGACGAAAAGGTTTATTTTGGCTCTCTTTCCAGAAGAATGAACTCCATCATGATAGGCAAGGCAAGGTGGCAAGAACATGAAGTATCCGTCGCTTCCATAGGCAGGGAGAAGAGCGAGATGAACGCTGATACTTCACTTGCCTTCTCTTATTCAGGCTAGGATGCCATTCCATATGACAATGCCATCCATATTCAGGTAGTGAAACACTTTAGACACCGAGTCACACAGAGTGTGCTTCCCCGGTGACTCTAAGCCTAGCCAGGTTTACAACAAAGATCTGCCATCATAACTCTACTTCTTGTCAATGAAGGGAACTAAGATGTTTAGAGCCTTATGACCATAAGAAAAAAAAAGTCAATGCATTAGTCATATATTTCAGTTCACATAGTAGATGAGGTAATGAGCAAAGGAATTAAATTTCAGAAATTAAAGGAGGATACAATTTTGTTGGAAAGGAAGCAAGAACATATTGAAGCTGTAAAGCATATGCTCTCTTAGTCCCCTTGTCACTGTGATAAGCCACCCTAACAAAGGCACCTTAAGGGCCTATAGTTGTTTATTTTTTTAACTCTTTGGGGCCCACCACTTGGCTCCCAAATAAATACACATGGAAGCTTTTTTTTTTTTTTAATAATAAATGATGGGCATTAGCTCGGCTTGTTTCTAGCCAGCTTTTCTTAAATTATCCAATCTACCTTTTGCCTCTGGGCTTTTACCTTTCTCTATTTCTGTATATCTTTTCTTTCCTTCCTATTCCATGTCTAGCTGTGTAGCTGGGTGACTGACCCCTTCTTTATATATAATGGTAATATTTATAATATATCCCAAAATATTTAATTTGTGATTCAAGAGATCATTTTAGATACCAATTTAAAAATGGGTAAAGCAACTTTATTTTTTTAAAGGATTTTCTTGGGGCACTTTGGATAGAGCTCAGCAGTTAAGAGCACATGGTTTGGTTCCCAAGACCCACATGATGGATCACTAACTATAATTCCAGGAGATCTGATGCTCTCTTCTAGCCACCTATGGTACCACAAATGTGTGTGTGGTGTACATACTTACATGTAGGCAAAATACTCATACATGGAAAAAACATTTTTAAATCTTAACAAAGGGATTTTGAGGGATATCAAAAGTTTGAAACCCTGTGTAGGTTGAGTCCTGTGGGTCCAGCATACTCCCTGGAACCACATTCCTCCAGTTAGTGGGACTGGAGTTTTGTATTGTTTCTTGCATGTTACACACACACACACACACACACACACACACACACACACACACACACTATAAAGTGGTTACTTCATAAATATCTGAATGGAAAGACTTGGTCTCCTCTGGTCATTAATGTCTCTCCAGAATCCACCATAGTGCTGGTCTTGGCAGCACTCAACTGGCTGAATGAATGGCTGGGTTCTTTGTTCCACACACTGTGCTGGGGCCTACTATTCAGACATCTATGGCACTAATTGTCACTACCACCAAGCAGGAGGTTCAGTGGATATCCTCATTTCAGAGCTGGGAGAAACAAGTTGGGGCAAGTCTATATAGCCTGCCACAGTTTAATAATCAAGGAAATATCAGATTGGGGTCCCAGCATCTAGTGAGAGTGCTTACATGTCACCTATCACTGACCCTGTGGCCCAGGTCAGAGCCCTTGAGTTCTTAATTTCCAGAGCCAACACACAGGGGTGCTCCATAAATTCCATACTTCCACAGTTTAGTTTTCTGCCATCTGCTTTCTCCTCCTGAGTGTGTCTGCATCTCCCTCCCTGTTTAATATTTAAGTTTCACACATTCTGAGATTTTTTTTTCAGACCCGTGTCACTGACCTACTTTTCCCAAACACACATCTTTTATCATGGGGGAAGGGTAACTGTGGGAAGCGCAGGGGGTCTCTCTCCAAAGGAAAGAGAAGTGGAGTGAGTGAGGAGGACCACACATCACAAGGTTGCTCCAAGCAGGCTCCTGCTGACAACAGACGAACATTAATAAAACAAGGCCAGACTCCTCTGCTGAGAGCCCGCGACAAGTAACAGGGATGCTAAGTGGCTAAAAACACACCTCACAGAAGGGCCTCAGAAGCCACCCTGCCCCCGTGTGTGTGTGTGTGTGTGTGTGTGTGTGTGTGTGTGTGTGTGTGTGTGTGTGTTGAGGCATTTCCTTACTGTATACCACAGGTATATCCCTAACCAAAGATACCTCGCAGAGCAGGTCAGTCGTTCAGGGGCTCTGCCACTGTTAACGGTGGAAACCACACCCAGGCATAGCACAGAAGGCAGAAAGCTCCCTTGTCAAGGTGTCATGTACACTTCGCCTCGCTCTTGCCTAGTTCCAGGCATTCCTGCCCACCCACAGGTGCTTTTGGTGGCCACAGAGTCCCAAACCGGCTGTCCCACTAACTCTAGGGGTCTTCGCATGCCTCCATCCCCTTTGTCCTCCTTTCTTTTGTTTCTAGCTCATCTGGGAAGAGCCCTGAGCTCTAGCCTCCCAGCTGCACTCTGACCCTGGGGCACATCCCACAGCCTTCATGCATGTCATCTTGGGCAACTTTATGGACGTGGTGGCTCAAAGATGCGCACAATTCCTTCTGGCCTCTCCTGGGGATAAAAGAAATCCTGAGTACTTGCACACCCTTGGCCCTGACTCTTTCTCCAGGACCCTTCTTGACTCCTTATTCTAGGCTCCTGATGCTGTCCTCTGGAGCCCCTGCCACTGCCTTCTTGACTCCCCTCCCCACTCCTTTCCTGCACAGATCCCCAGGGTCTGCCACGGTGGGCGCGTGACTGAAGTCCAGACTGGGGACAAGAGGCGGCTCTGGGTGGGCGGAGGCCAGCGTCTCAGCCCCCCGCCCCCGCTCAGCGCTGTCCGTGACGTCAGAGCCGGACTGGGTAAACTGAGCAGGGCTCTGGGGCGCTGGGGCGGAGAAGGCGACCTGGAGCCGGGGGGTACGCACGGACTGAGGCCAGGGCAGTGTGGCGCAAGAACCTAGCAGGCATTCGCAGGCGACCGGGAGGTACGCGAGGCTGGGGAGGACAGAGACCCCTTGGGGATCCTCTAAGGCAGTGGGCGGGGTCCGGGAATCCCCGGACTCAGGCTGAGCGGGGACCTTGGGTGCAGTTGGGAGGGGCAGCGTCTCCGGGTCTTAGGTCTGGTCCCCGACGGCTCAGGAGGCGCTCCTAGGGACGTTATCCGGACGCGTGAGCGAAACCGGGAGCTCCCTGTCGTCCCGGGCCACCGCTGGTGGACGCGACTCCTTGTGCTTGTGTGGCGCGGGACTCCTGGCTGTCCCAGCCACTGACCGCACCCGCACCTGCAGCACAGCAGAGCCATGGCCCTGGGCGAGCTGGCTTTGCTACGATGGCTGCGGGACAGCCGCCGCTCGCGCAAGCTGATTCTGTTCATCGTGTTCCTCGCGCTGCTGCTGGACAACATGCTGCTCACCGTCGTGGGTACGTATGGACCTTGTGTCCCAGCCATCCGATCCCCAGCATCCCCGTCCGTGACACTGGGTTACAAGCACCTTGTCCTCAGCACCTGGCACCAGTCCTCAGCAACCCTGTCCCTGGCACTGGGTCCCCAACACCTTGTCCCCATCATCTAGCCCCCGGAGCCCAGGCACCTCATCCCCGACAGCCTGTCCTCCGCACCCCACATACCCCAGTTTATCTAAGTAGCTCTGCGGGCCCAAAAAAGTTGAGTAAAGCGCTGTGGGGAAAAAAAAAAATCCTTGAATACCAGCCAGCCTCGCCCCTGCTTCTGGGATCTGCACTTGTGGCTTCGCTTTCCTGGAGGTCAGGTCAAAACCCGTGACCATCCGATAAGCACCAGAAGTTGTGTTTCCTCGTGATAATTGCCTACTTCCCTTTGCCCAGTTCACTGCGATGAAAAAGATTTCTGTCAAAGTGGAGCAATGCACTGCCGCCCTTTAGGACAGTTAGTTACTAGGCTACTGAAAGGTGGGTTAATAGTCGGTGGAGGACTGAGTGAGTGAGTCGCCATCTAGCTCTGAAGTAAAGCAAGCGTTGGATCTCAGGGTTCCTTGTAATGGAAGCAGGACTCAGTGAGAGAGCAACTGTGGATGAGCTCGTCTGATACTTTCTCCTAACATGACAAGTTCAGACCAAATGGTTCAAAACCAAGCCGCTTAGTCCCTCAAATAGACTAAGGCCAGCCTGGGCTACTCGTGACCCTATCTTAACAAAACAAAACAAAAAAGCAAAAACAAACACACAACAAACAAGAAAAGAAAGCGGAAAGCCAAGGTGATTTACTTTAGGTAACATGGTGAAAGACCTAATGCTCTTTTTGAAAACCAGTTTTCAATGAAACAGAAAAATTGGATTTTCATTCAGGTGGTGAGTCATTTCCTCCCTCCCCACATGCAGAGTATGAGAGGATTTCCATGATAGCTTCAGCTCAGGAGAGTCAGCTGTGGGATTCACAGGGAGCCAGACGCTCCGCTGGCCTTTGTCTTCAATGTCCCGTGTTCCTGGAGTGCACAGCGCTTCTATCACATTGAGCAGCTTTGTTTTTCCATGATAGAAGTGTAAGGGATCTGCAGATTCCCCACTCACATGGGACAGCTGGTCTGCTGAGAATGTCGTTTATCGTTGCTTGCAGGGGCTGGTTCCCCCACCCAACTCCCAAAGTACATAATGGAATTTAGATGTCCGTTTGCTTGCTTTGTCCATTTCAAAGCCTGTCAAACCTCTCTGATGCCCGGTCAGCACTGACTTACTTCAGACAGTGTTTTGCCTTTCCAGCATATTCCTCTGAAGGAATGCTGTAATGAGAAACCCTATAAATGACAGACATCTCTGTGGCCAGTCATGTGAGCACAGCTGCTACCCTGTAGGCATGGTGGGACCCTCAGAATTTCTATCTATCTATCTATCTATCTATCTATCTATCTATCTATCTATCTATCTATCTATCTATCTCAGACTAAGCAATATGAAACTGTTCCAGCATGGCCTCTGAACATGGTTTCCTCTTCTGGGGTACATGGCCCACTTTTCTTGGTTTCATTTGGCTTTTCACATGACCTTAATTTTGATGGCTTTTGTCTCAGAAAAGGTTCTGATGTGATCATTAATTCTCTCTCCAACATTGTCTCCAGTTCCTATCATTCCCAGTTACCTGTACAGCATTAAGCATGAGAAAAATACTACAGAAATCCAGACTACTAAACCAGCACTCACAGCCTCCACCTCTGGAAGCTTCCAGAGCATATTCTCATACTATGACAACTCTACTATTCCCATCACTGGGAATATCACCGGGAATGCTACCGGGGGCCTCCCAGGGGAGCAGCCATACAAGGCTACCACTACACGGCACATGGTGACCAATACATCCATTATCCCTTCTGACTGTCCGAGTGAAGACAAAGACCTCCTGAATGAAAATGTGCAAGTTGGGTTGCTGTTTGCCTCCAAAGCCACCGTCCAGCTCCTTACCAACCCATTCATAGGACTGCTGACCAACAGGTAAGCTGTGTGCCTCAGATGAAAAGTGTGAGGTCATACTGTTCCCAATTGACTTCCCTGCATCCTGCTGCTTACTCATCTGTAGTAATGTAGAAAATTGGTGGATGGTGGGCCAGGGAAACCAAATACCTGAGCTGTTCATCCTCGGTAACCAGAATTCCATATTCACTTCACCTATCCTTCCCTCTGCTGCCTTAAAGATACTAATATAAAACTGGGCGGTGGTGGCACACTCCTTTAATCCCAGCACTCAGGAGGCAGAGGCAGGCAGATCTCTGTGAGTTCAAGGCCAGCCTGGTCTACAAAGTGAGTTCCAGGAAAGGCACAAAGCTACACAGAGAAACCCTGTCTCAAAAAACAAAACAAACAAACAAACAAAAAAAGATACTAATATAGAAAGCCTGACAGAAGAAGGAAGAAAACATGGGTTCTTCTAAATGCAGTTTACATCTGTCATGGCTATTCTTGAGGGGGCTTTTCAGTGGTCATAGCCATTATGGTCAGGTGGCTTACCACCTGTGTGATTGATTAAAGAAAATTAGGGTTAGGGCTGGGGCTGTAGCTCAGCAAGTCGAGTGCTAGCCTAGAGTACATTAAGCCCTGGGTTCAATCTCCAGGACTGCATAAACAGGCATGGTAACCCATGACTGTAATCTCAGCATTCAGGAGAGGGAGGCAGAAGGATAACAAGTCCCAGGTCATCCTTGGCTACATAGCAAGTTTAAGGCCAGCCTGGGCTATATGTGACCCTACCTCAAAACAAAAAACAAAAACAAACACACAACAAACAAGAAAAGAAAGCTGAAAGCCGAGGGGCTTTACTTTATGGTTTACATGGTGGAAGACCTAATAGCTGTCCAGATGCAGTGTGGGAGAGGTCAATGGTCCTGCTGCACAGATTAAACTTGAGATGATGTGGAGCTCCTAGGCTAGGTTCTTTCCCTGCTGTTTGTCACTCCATTTTGTTCTCACACCCAAAGGGAAGAGAATGGAGACTATTGTCTGAGAATCCAAGCTGCTGAAGTTGATTTTGAATTAACCTAGAAGTTATGAATTGTTTGGCACCTTCGTCTCCATTGTTGGCAGCCATCCAGCAAATGTCCTTCTACAGCCAAGGTGGCCTGGGTCTGTCTTATACTTGGAGACTCAAAGCCCAGGATAGCTGTGAGGATCGAGAGGTAGTGGAGTTAGCTTGTAATTATATCATTTAGGAGACTGATTCAGGAGGACTGCCTTGAGATAGAGGCCAGTCCAGGTTACATAGTAAATAGTAGTCTAGTCTGAGCTACATAATCAAGATTCTGTCTCTTTTTTACAATGGCAGAGAGGGGAGTGACCATCATTTTAAGCCCATGGCTGTAACACAGACTAGAAAAGGCAAGGACAAGAGCTTAGAGGATGGGGTGATGCTAAGAAGGAGGGGCTGAGGAGTGGTCAGGGAGGGGTCCTGAGGCAAAGCTACAAGGCCCCTAGTGCTAGACTAGATATGGGGTTTTATTGTGGGGCCACTGAGTTATTTCAGATCCCAGAGCCACACAATGAAGAATCTGTGAACCCAGCAGTAGGGAGCAAGAGTGGCCAGATAGTTTGTGGGACACAGTGCAAAGTGAAAATGGGGGGCCCATGCTCAAATGTTACAAAGCATTGAAGATATCAACTACAGCTCTCTGCTAAGCAAAGGCCCAATAAGAATAGAACCCTGTGCCTCTCTGGGGTTCAAGGTGTGTGAGCTAAGAAAGCCTGAGATGACCTCAGAGGGACCAGAGAGAGTATGTCAGGTCTTGCTGTCCCCCAGCACCGCTGTGCTTAGACAGCTGCTGCTGCTGTGCTCACAGAGAGCTCACTTCCTGTTGCAGTATGATATCGTGGGCTGGATACTGCCACTGAGCCTGTGTTAACCACCCAGGCTCCAGCCAGCCCTCCTATCTTCTGGGCAAGACTGCATGGCTTCCATACAAAGCATGCTAAGTAAATGAACCCAGGCATGGCTGAGAACCCACTGAGAAGCCCCATTATGGAGGTGACATTCTGCCCCTCCTCTGTTCTCCAGAACAAAACCAAACAGAGATCCAGAGTCACAGGCTTATTTCTTTTCCTTTTCAAAACTAAGAGCACTTCTTTAAATGCATCTGGTATAATTACAGAAAAACGGCTCAGGGTTTTGTGTTCTGACAGAGCAAACAGCTCGAATACTATATGGGAAAATTGAGAAAATTATCGTAATAATGCCCTGCCAATCACTTAGGCAGGAACATGACTAGGCACTAGGTAATACTTAGCCAACTTGCTGAAATAAGGTGACTATTCCAATCTTCCAAATGGGAGTCACAAACAAACAGCTTTCAAAATTCCAAACTTGTTTTTGATGTTTTACTTATGTATTTAAGAAGCAGCTTGTTTAAAGTCAGTGAGACTTTCCCCTCTTAAACACACCCTAAAGCTGAGGTTTTCATCCTGTGAGTTGTGACCCCAAGGTCAAACAACCCTTTCACAGGGGTCGACTAAGAAACATCTGAAAACCCAGATATTTAGATTACAATTCATAACAGTAGCAAAATTATAGTTATGAAGTAACAACAAAATGATTTTATGGTTGGGGTCACCAGAGCATGAGGAACTGCATTGAAGAGTTGTGGTGTTAGGATGATTGAGAACCACTGCCCCAAAGCTTTAAGGTTGAAGCTACGGCTTCTTAGGTTTGTGTCTCAGACCATCTTCCAAGAAAATCCCAACTTTGCTTTGGGTTTGTGGGTTGCAGTCTAACCCACGGTGAGCAATCCAGTTCGGAAATGAGATAGAGCAAGCCCAACTGTTGCCCTGGTTATTCATTAAAGTTAAAACGTGATTGTTATTTATTTATTTATTTGGTTCCTCTCTGGGAACATTGAAATACAAACATTTTAATATTGACTGATGCAGAGCAATCAGGTGAAGTCTGTTATCCTTTCAAAATTATTGTAGTTTGTAAATTTTTTTGAATACTTTCCAAGCCCAGGAGATGCAGATTTAGAGATTTGCAGTTAATGCCTCTAGTCACTCACAGGCTCTGCTCCCCACTATTGTTCTGATGGCGAGTAACAAAGATGGGCGAGTTCATTCCTGTAGCTCTCACTGTCTCCCCGGGAGGCACTGCAAACAGTCTTGATGTAATTTGTTCCAATCCCATTTTAGTTACCAACAAGAGGTATGACTCACATTTTCAGAGTTGTAAACAAATGTGTTTAAAACAGCGTTTTAACATTGACAGACTTGTTTCTGATTGAAGAGCTAAAAATGTTGTGTATAACTCACATTTTGTGTTGTAAACATGCATACCTAAATGACATTGCCCAGATTCCTGGTTACAAAGCTATAAAAGCACCTTGTCAGCTTTACCAGAAGCCACTGCTCCAGTCCTAGAATTTTACAAGTAAAGGAGTTTATGGCACAGGAGAAAAAACTACTCACACATACTAAACACACCATGGTGTTTCTAAGCCGTCTTCTTTCCCCTCCAATTCTTTCCTGCTCCCATATGATACAGCTTTAGCTACTAAAAAGAAAAAAACACAGGTCTAAAATTGTTACTCTTAACATCTCCTTGGGTCCTTTTTGGGCCAAGCTGAATGGGTAAAGGCATACTTTTTAATCATTGTATGGAGAACTTAAAATACTAAGATAGCCTGAGTCTTTCCCACCTGAACCTCCCCAGCTCTGGAAAAATAGTCTCTTTTCAGCTCCTGAAGTGAGCTGTCTTAGACATCCCTAAAGATGTGTGGAGGAATCTGTCTGGAGCTTCTTCTCTAATACTTACCTTGGGTTAGCTTAAGGCGACCCCCTGGGAGCCCAGATACCCCACATCACAGTCTCCACTTCCACTTTGGTATTCTTGACCAAGGTGGTATCAGCACAGTGGCTTTCACGTGGTGACTCACAATAACAGGCTGCTTGTCTGTTGTTTGAAATTTTGGGATACTGTCTCATACAGAATAAGAACACGAAATGACCATTTGGGGCAAGCCTTGGCTACACATTTTCTTGTTTTATTTATACTGGGGGCCACTGTGTGGCAGAACAGAGGAGGGACACTTGACTTTTGGATCATGTACTTACTTTCACATACCCAGTAACATTTCCTAATGTCTCAGGTTTGATCCATTTCCATAATGGAGGCTCATGGGATTGTTTTATAGTTCTAATTGAACTGTTCATTCCGTAACGGTAACTGTGTATCAAAGGAGACAGCAGTATTCTACTAGTGACCCCCGCAATCGTTTGTACTTAAAAGGCACGTATGTGTGTAAAAGGGATGCTCCAGAGAGACAAACAATATGAAAACATCATTACCTTTTTCTCTCACAAATCAGGTAAAGGTATGTTCTGTCTGCCCCTCTCTCCTTCTCTTGTCCACTCTCCTCTCCTCTCTTTTTTAGTGAAAAGGTTAAAGTTCAGATGCTAAGCATGAGCGACCTTTTGGCTACATCCCCAGTCCATGATATAGTTGCTCTGTCTTCTTCATGTGTTCAGCATCCACTTTAAATAGTAGTTGCATCTTCAGAACCTAGTGCTGTTTCAAGCCAGCAGATGGTCTGGGAGCAGTCACTCAGTCACTGGGAGCCGGCTCCCTTCACTTCCTTCTTAGCCTGTCATTGTCTGGGTGGTCTGCTTTTTATCAAGCTAATGTCAGTGGCTTAATTTATTTCCATAGTTACCTAGTATATTGAAAGCAGTTATTTTTCCTTGCAGACCTTAGCTAACATCTGAATGACAAGCAGGAAGCCACAGGGCATGAAAGCTTTCTGAAATCTTCTGGGGTTATTTGTTTTTCCTCCAGCTTCAGCCACTCGGTCTGAAGTAGGCTTTGTAGAAAGAAGCAGTGACCTTTTCAGATGATCTGCAGACAGGGAAACCAGCGGTTTGGGAGAGGGATCTCCCATCCTAGACATCACTAGGATGGCCAGCGAGGGGACAATGGGCTCACAATGGGCTTTTCACACTGAAGCCAGAAGGAACCAGGCATAGAATTAGAGCATTCTCCTGCAAGCATGGGACCCAGGCAGTCTGTGGTCCACACAAGTCCTTACACACATCTAGCCCAAACTCCAGAAGACCCAAGGGCTGGACTTAAGAATTTCATTTCCTAAACACTGAACCAACTTCCTGTTATAGCTGAGTGAATTTAAGATATTCCTGTTTCTTGACATTCATTTCCTGTTGTACCTTTTAGGAGTGTGCAGAGAATATTGAAAGGGAGATTGTGCCTCTGCTGGTGACAGATCACACTCTACAGGGCCCTTATTTATATCCTTCTCCTCTGTCATTTGCAGTGATTGAAGGGACTATACTATGGGCTCAGTGAGATGAGAAGAAGTCTGTGTTAGTTTCTCTGGTAAAAAGGAACAATTAGCATTGCAGAAGTATCAAATGTCAAAGGGCATGCTGAGTAGTTTTTGTCAATTTGACACAAACTTGGGTTACCTTGGAAAAGGGAACCTCCGTTAAATTGTATCCATCAGACTGGCCTGTAGACAAGTCATTGGGGGCATTTCCTTGATACATTATTGATGTGAGAGCACCCAGGGTCATGCCACCTCTGGTCCTGGGTTGTATGAGAAAGCAGGCTGAGCACACCATGGACAGCATGTCAGTAAGCATCATTCCTTTGTGGTCCCTGCCTCTGCTCCTGCTTGAGTTCTTGTCCTGACTTCCCTCATTGATTGAAACATTGATTGTGAGACAAATGAACCCTTTCCCCCCAAAAGTTGCTTTTGATCATGGTGTTCATCACAGGGCTAGAAAGCAAACTAGGGCATGAGGCTTCTCAACTCATTAGTTTTTGCAACCAGTATAACATCTATTGTTCTAGATGTTTTCTGAGGGAGTCAATATATGATTTTTAGTCACATTCAAATTGGATCAGTTGTTCCATGGTATTATCTAGAGAATGACTGTGGTCCAGCATGACTCACAAGGGGTTGATAACAGGCCATTTGGATATAGGCTTGCTGAATCAGATCTAGCTTTGCTAGCAATACTTTGAGATGGCATTGAGTTGAGACACATTGAGAGAAAACTCAGCCAGTGATGACTAGTGTCATTTGAGTCCCTGTCCATTTCAGAGACTTTGTGGAGAAGGAGAAAGGTTGTGTCCCCTTCATTGCTCAGTGCTCTGAGCACAGGACAGCTCTTCTTTGAGGGGGGTGTACAGAGAGCTAAGAGAGTCTGAGGGTGGAGTCCCCAAGAGGTGACCCTTCAATCTTCTTTCACTTGGGACTGAGCACCAGCAAAGGGTGTTGCCACGGTAACCACTTGGCCATTCTACCAGCAGCTTGGCCAGTGTGGAGTGTGGAGCACATGTATGTTGGGCAAAGAAAAGAGAATTATAGCAGGAATCTTAAGAAGTTCTTATGAATAAAATCAAACCTGAGGCCAGTTATTGGGGTGAACGCTGGAAGATCAGAGAAGCAGAACACGCCACAGCTTCCTCACCTCACCAGTTCCTCAGCTGGTCTTGTTTCCTCAGACTGCAAGCGTCTGAGTCCTCATCCAGATGAATCTCAGCTGAACGGTGCAGCTCAAAGCCTAAAAGCTTAACCAGCCAAATGCTTCTAGTTTCTGGTCCTCACGCCTTATATATCTTTCTACTTTCTGCCGTCACTCCCTGGGATTAAAGCCTCACTTCTTGGGATTAAAGGCATGTGTCACCATGCCTGTCTGTTTCCAATGTGGCCTTGAACTCACAGAGATCCAGAGGTATTTCTGTCTCTGGAATGCTAGGATTAAAGCTGTAAGTGCCACCGCCTAACCTCTATGCTTAATATTGTGGCTTTCTTGTTCTCTGACCCCAGATAAGTTTATTAGGGTGCACAATATTTTGGGGAACACAATACCACCACAAAGAATGCCCTGAGCCCAGGTGTGTGCACTGCTTTTGAAGTGGCTTTTGTGGTTCCCTCCAGCTTGGCCTTTCTGTCATCCACTACTTATTTTGCTAGAATCCCCAAGGAATTTTTAGAGACAGTAGCTGCAGTGTTGCTAAAAAAACAAACAAACAAACAAATAAACAATCCAACACAATAGCTCCAAGCTTGGTGAGAAGACCCAGGTCTAGGCACACAACCCTAGGTTTGTAATGAGACCCTGTACCCTCCATCTCAGCTGGCATTGAGGCTCACAGGAGTGGAGCTGTCTGCAGTAGTGGATGTGTGCCAGAAACACCACTCCAGGATGCTGCCTCAACATCCTGAGGAGTCCTTTACCAGAATTTACTCAGGTGGAGTTGGGATTCTTACTTTGTTGCAAAAAGGAATTTCAGGATGAGCTGATATGAAGCAGAATTGGGATTTACTAAGAAGAATTTGTAACATAGATTTAAGCTTAATAGAGAGGTGGTCAAGAAAAAGACGAGATACACCTACGTGGGGGTGAGTGAGGAGTTCCTGAGAGACTGTTGCACTCAGCTGTCTTTACAATAGCCTTATGTACAATTTTGATAGGTTCTTAAATCATCAAGAGGTTGCTTAGGAGCTTGAGTGATATCATAGTTTCCTCAGGTACCCTGGCCAGGGTGATGGCTGACAGGGCAGAACCCTAGCTCAGTGGCGTTGCACAGGAAGTTAAGTTTACTGGAAACAAGTTTGTGATTTTTTTTGTGTGTGAGGTCCCAGACAATGTCAGGCTCATGTCTGGAAAAAGAGAATAAGAGTAACCACTGCTACTTTTACATTCTTGTTTGGGATTCCTGTATATAAAAAGAACATTTTCTCTATGATAGCAACCTTCAGGGCAAATGTTAATTGTGCTGGAATTGACTCTGAGCCGGGGAGAGACCCCAACTGGACCCTGCAGTTAAGGACTCCTTTCCCTTCTCATGTTTCATGTCTTCCTACCCTGCCTCTCCTAGGAAACCTACCACCTCAACGTAGTCCTGTTTCCTATCTCCGCTTCTCTGAGCTCTAGGGTTGGTCACCTGAAGAGCAGGTATATAAATCAGCTACCTCGAGGAATGAAGTAAGAGCCTCAGGCCATCAGATTGCTGGTCCCTGGCTGCAGTCACCAGAAGGGTCCCATCCATCTGCAGATGTTCCCTAAAAGGTGGCATGGGCAATTGGCTAGTCTGTAGACTAGGTGTGATATCACTAGTTGTCTAAGGATCACATGCAAAGGCTGTTGTGTTTTCTCAAGTTTTGTCCTGAAACTACCAAGAGCTTCCACCTGTAGTTGGCAGAGGGGTCACAGATGTCTTAAGTGGCTGCAGGGATGCTTGTGGGGTCCAGGGGCTCTGTGAAAGAGACAGGTATCTCCTAGGAGCTCACTGGCAGGCCATCTTAGCAGAGACTATGAGTATTAAGTTTTGTGAGAGACTGTCTCAAGGGACTACAGCAGAAAATTATATAACAGGACACCTGGCACTTTCCTCTGGGTTTTCTATAGGCATGCATGCATGCATGCGCACACACACACGTGCACATACACATGCACACACACGTGCACACACATACACAATCTATGACAAAAGAACTCAAAACCACATCTATGGCCTCTGCCTGTCCAATGAGGTTGTCAAATTTACAAGGAAAAGCCTGGCTGGGAGGGCATAGCCCAAGAGCAGTTAGCCCAAATGACATCTACAAGTCACTTTTTCATGCCTTGGTTTCCCCATCTGTGAAATGAGGAGGTTGTTGGCCACTCGCAGGAAGTCACTGAGCTAGCTGTGTGACTGCTCATGGGGCTGGATATAAAACCTTCAAAGGCAGGTGCTGATGGGACACTTTGCACAATGATCTGGACTAGAAGAGCCCTTCTCCGCAGGCCTGAATGTGGCATGCTTGGCTTTCTTCTTTCTGAGGTTCATTTGGTCCCTCTCCAGGTCCCTGGATGGAGGGGAGAGGCTGGGGAGGTGGCTCAGTCAGTGAAGCAGTTGCCTCACAATCGTGCAGACTTGAGTTTGCCCCCTAGAACCTACGTAGAAATGCTTGGCCTGGTGATGTACAGCTGTAATCCCAGTGCTGGGGAAGCAGGGCCAGGAGGATCCCTGGGTCTGGCTGGTCAGCAAGTCTAGCCTACTTAGGGAGCTCCTGGGCAACAGAAGGTATTTCAAAGGAGGTAAATGGCATTCTCATGGATGACACTAGAGGTTGACTTCTGACCGACACCACACACACACACACACACACACACACACACACACACACACACACACGCAAATGAAGTTTCTGAAGAATCTTTTGTTTCAGGTACTCTGGTAGACAGTTGCATATGGGACACCTTTCTTTATTTGGGTTCAAGGTGATAGGTAGCCTTTTCTCTCTGTGGAGACCAAAAGAGACTTGCTTCGGAGGAGAGGATGGGTATCTAACCAGACATATGTCTTCCTGATACAACTTGGCCTGGTGCCAGGACCCTCAGTGGACATTGGTCCTTCCAAGCAACTTGGTAGACTTTTGCATGAGACACATGGCCTTTCTAGGCTCGCTTCAGTGTGGTTAGCAGGAAGGCAGATCTTTACATCTTGATTTCTAGAGCATCTTAGACATGGTGCTGCTGTTTCTCTTGCCAGGTGACTCAACTGATGGGCTTTTATCCAAGTGGAGTGGCCTTACCTCCAGGCAGAGGTGCCTGGAAGCTGCTTTGACTAACCATGGTTGTCCCTTTGGGGAAGTTCTTTCAAAAACTTTATTCAAGATAATAATAACAATAATAACAGAAATAGGCTCTTTGTCTTTTAGATGTATTTGGGGTTACTTGCCAATATTGTGTTAACATTTATTCTAAAGAAATTTCCATTCGGAGTGGCAGCCCATAAGTGTATTCATATTCTAAGACAGTCAAACACGAAAAGGTCACGTAGGAAACACTGAGTATATGAATTTTCAGACAAGTCGACAGACCACTTATCCAGCTGATCCCAAACGGATAATGGCTGGAAAAATCAATATAAAGCCTTACAAAAACAGCCAGCCATCATCAGACTCTTCACGTCTGTGTCTTTCAGAATTGGCTATCCAATTCCCATGTTTGCTGGATTCTGCATTATGTTTATCTCAACAGTTAGTAAGTATCTGCTGTTTGCCTTCTGCATTTGGGTCTTGGAAGGAGCTCTGTCTCCTGTGAGCTGGGAATTGGACTAGACCTGGGGGAGGAGGGGCTGTTGTACTGGCAACAATACAGAAAGAGAGGGCTTCATGGAGCAGCCCACAGCCTCAAGTATGGATATTCTCATAGTTTAAGGGTGGATTCCTGAACCGCACACAATGTTGTCACATCCCTGTGTTGTGGGCAGGGTATGGCCTTGACACCAGGGCCTGGGCCTCTTCTCTTGGCAGTGTTTGCCTTCTCCAGCAGCTATGCCTTCCTGCTGATCGCCAGGTCCTTGCAGGGAATCGGCTCTTCTTGCTCATCCGTGGCTGGTGGGTATGAAAATGCCAGTGGGTGGGGAGCCTGGCTGGGCACTTGGGAGGACTAATGTTGGAACTGGAGGTAGAGAAGGATGGAGGAAGATTCTTGGGGAAGATGCCCACCTTCCTGTTGGCTTCTGCCCAGCCTTATATATCAGTTAGTCTTGTTGGCTCAGGAAGATAGTGAGCCTGCTGGGGAAGGAAGGATGTCATGGAGGATGTTTTTGGTGCTCCCCAGAGCATGGGCACTACTAACTGGATCTTCTTCTGTTTAGGAATGGGCATGCTGGCCAGTGTGTATACAGATGATGAAGAGAGGGGTAACGCCATGGGGATTGCTTTGGGGGGCCTGGCCATGGGGGTTTTAGGTATGTAATAGTCACTTGCAGGTGGGACCTGCTTGGCATTGGGTTACAATTGTGCTTGCTCATTAGTCCTGGCCAAACTGAGCCCACATCCACAATCCTGTGAACAAACAGACACCAGCCTCCTATTTCTGTTTTTTTGTGTTTTTTTGTTTGTTTGTTTGTTTGTTTTACCTCCATAGAGCCTTTGGGGAATGGTGGGCAGAGTCTCTTACAGGAAGGATCTGGGCTTCCCTGGCCTCTCTCTCCAGTATAGGCTCCAGTATATAACACAGGATTGAGTAGGATGGTCTGTCAAATCCATTCTTCTCAAAAATTTTGAGTTTTAATCTGAGAGAAACTTCCAGTCTTCTGTGTCTGCCATTACACCTGCCCTGGCTAACATCCTAGGCCAGGAGACAGATGCTTTCTCTGAAGGAGAGTTGGATCTTTTCCTGTCTTTGGCATTCCCCTTCTCATTGGAGCCAGTGGTTTCCTTGTCTGCTGGTAGCAAAGAAGTGGATCTGTAGACCCTTTTGTGCTACAGAACCAACACAGCTCTTGACCTGCCTCTTTTGCTTTAGGCCCTTGGTCTTTGAGGATGCTTTTGTGTGCTTGTCCCATTTCTTAGGTGAAAATGTACCCTGGGAGAAGTTCAACATTATACTAAGTTGAATGTAGAGTATGCACCCCAGATCTTTTATGGAACAAAACATAATAAATGGGTGTTTATCCTATGGAGAGAGGTACCCACTTACCATGGCTGTTTTGTGGATCTCTCTCTTCCTGTAGTGGGACCTCCTTTTGGGAGCGTGCTCTATGAGTTTGTGGGGAAGACAGCTCCCTTCCTGGTTCTGGCTGCCTTGGTGCTCTTAGATGGAGGTGAGTGGCTGTGGCTTTGGCCTCTATAATGGCATGTACCTGGGCCATATCTGCTTTCCGAGAGGATCATCTGTGGTTTTCCTTTGTAGCTATTCAACTCTTTGTGCTCCAGCCATCCCGAGTGCAGCCAGAGGTAAGCAACTGGGAGGTCAAGGCCAAAGGGTAGTTCAGGTAACCCTTTCTAACCCCTGTTTTTGCCTTACAGAGTCAGAAGGGGACACCCCTGACCACCCTGCTGAAGGATCCATACATCCTCATTGCTGCAGGTGGGGCTCCTGAGTTCTTGAAGTTAAGAATAGTTCTAAGAGCAGTAGGGGATGATTTCCATTTGCCTGCTGGAAATACGTTCAGGGATGTGGGATATCCTGCATTTTCCTCCTTTGTTTCTTGTCTTTGTGTTAAAGGCTCACTACTGGCCCTTGAACTTTATAGAAAGGCTTGCTTACCTCACCTCAGTTGTCTCAGGTGGGCCTTTGGCCTGAGAACTGAGCCCTAGAGGGCACCTCTCTGCCTGCAGAGTGACATGAGGCCTAGATTGACTAAACAACAACAACAACAACAAAACAAACAAACAAACAAACAATACTCTGGGGTTCTGTGGCTCTGTCCCAGGGGAGGCAGTTCACTTTTCTTTTGGGCCTGGGCCTCCCTTACAGTGCCCAGATACAAGACTGAGACCAGCAAGTAGCCCTCTGGCAACCCTGTAGAGTGGTTCAACTGGAGAGGGGATAATTTGTCTAAGGAGGGCTCCCACATTATAGAAAAACTGAGAATGTTTGAGACAACCAGGTCTTGTTTTCTATAGAAGATTTATATTTAGCCCTTTAAGTTGGGGGCTGCTGATATAGCTCAGTTGATAGAGTTTGCCTGTCATGCACAAAACCTGGGTTCATTTACCAGCACTGTATAAACTTGGCTTGGTAATGCCTATCTGTAATCTAATACAAGGTCCTCAGCTGTGTAGGAAAGACCAGCCTAGGCTATATGAAATTTTTGTCTCAAAAAAGAAAGAAAGAAAAAAGGAGAAAGAGAGAGAGACAGAGAGAGAGAGACAGAGAGACAGAGAGAGACAGAGACAGAGAGAGAGACAGAGAGAGACAGAGAGAGACAGAGAGACAGAGAAACAATCAAGCTGTTTTGTTTTTGTTTTATTTTGTTTTTTTTTTGAGACAGGCTTTTTCTGTGTAGTTTTGGAGCCTTTCCTGGATCTTACTCTGTAGCAGACTGGCCTCAAACTCACAGAGATTCACCTGCCTCTGCCTCCCGAGTGCTGGAATTAAAGGTGTGCACCACCACCGCCCAGGTCTGGACTGTTTTTATTGAACTCTTCTGCTGTAAGATTTAACCAAGGCAGCATATAGGGTAAAGACTGGGAAGCCAGTGCCCCAAGCTCTTCATGCCTTGGGCTCTACAGGGTGCAGGAGACACTCTAGAGCCAAGATGAGGTGGAAAGGGGTCTGTGAGGGGAGAGTCCTCGAGATGTAAACTCCCTTAATTGAGCACTTATGGGCCAGGCAGTGCAGTCTAGGCCCTCACTGCTTCTTGGAACCTCAGTGATGAAAGGAAAATCACAGATGTACCTATTAATCACACTATTAAACTAGCTACAGTTGTTGTGTTACATGTGGTTGTGGTGGTGCTGTAGGCAATTAGGGGTGAGGTGAATGGAGAGAGAGTACGATTGTTCATATGTTCTGCTGTTAAATGTCACCAGGAATGAAATGTACACACTGTCATCATGATTGCACAGCTTTCTTTGACTTTGTTCTAGCAAATTACAGGTTCCACGGAACACAACACAGGAAGCTTCTAGAATGATGGAGGGCCATTCTATGTGTCTTTTTCCAGATGGCTCTGTATTTACAAAGAGCTTGGTTAACAGATGAATGATGAATATTTGTATGGATACTCGCTGTTATATGGCTAGAAAAACACCTGTCCCCAGCACACGTGTACACAGTGCACTATGACCCTTGGATTTTCTGACTCCTCAGGGATCATAGATCGACCTAGGCCCTCTGCATAAGGGTGACAGTTGTGTAGTTTGATTGTGGCCTCTAGGAGTAGGCCCAGGATCTGTCCCTGGCCTGTGAGCTGGCTTTTTGGAACCTTTTTCCTATGGGGGGGGTGATGCCTCGCTCAGCCTTGCTACAGAGAGAAGGAGCTTAGTCCTGCCTCAACTTGATATGCTATGCTTTGCTGACTTCCATTGGAGGCCTTACTCTTTCTTAGGAATGCATAAGGGGGTAGAAAGGAAGTGGGCAGATGGGATGAGAAGAGAGGAAGGAAGGGAAACTGTGGTTGGTATGTAAAATAAAATTTAAAGATTTAATAATAAAAAAATCCAAACTTAAAAAAAATAATAAAAGAAAAGAAAAAATTATCCAAGCCCATTGCACAGTAAAACCCAGTCACAAGAGCCTCAGGATGCCCCATGTTGTGGGTCTGCCGGCTGCTGCACGCAGCTCTCTTCCTTAATGAATTGGAACACTTTTTCTTCATTTGTGAGAAGGATGGGTTAAGCCAAAAGAGCTTGATGAATCCCTCCAGTTACAGACTTTATAACTCTGGGATTGGACTTGCTCAAAATTAAAGTTAATACTCCTTGATATCCCCTTGGCTCAGTGTTTAGCTTTTATCTTACGGAAGAAGGGTCTCTGAGCTGGGGCACATGGGGTCCATGTTTGGAGTGATCACAGACACTCAGTGTGAAGGTGGAAGCTCACTAACACTCTTCCTCCTATGCAGGCTCCATCTGCTTTGCAAACATGGGGATAGCCATGCTGGAGCCTGCCCTGCCCATCTGGATGATGGAGACCATGTGTTCCCGAAAGTGGCAGCTGGGTAAGGACTAGGATGGGTCCTATCTGTCTGTATGCCTGCCCTTCAGAACCACCTACTGCAAGGTGATAGAGTGATCACTACTGCTTGTCCCAAATGGACTTTGGGGTCAGTTTTAGCTCTGGTGGTTTTTGTTGTTGTTGTTGTTGTTTTTATCATTCCTGACAGATGCTTCAAGTGAAAAGGGGAATGAAATATAGAGTAGGTAGAGGAAACATCCACACTGATCTTATTACAGGACATTGTTAGAATTGTTATAAGTTCATCGCTGTCATTGTTAATCTCTTAGTGTCTGTTTTATAAACTACATTGTATCATAGGTAGATATGCATAGATTTGTGTACTCTCTCCAGCTTCAGGTATCTACTGAGGTCTTGGAATGTATCATCCACAGATACTGGTAGACTCTTTATAATTGCGGCACATTTCTTTGTTAGAGTAGAATTTATTATTGACATTATTGTGACTGTGAATATTGTCCCCAAGCTGAACTCTGTATTGTACCACAATTGATTAACTCTTTTCCAATTCATTCTTCCTTGAGTTAGTCATTACCTTGTCTTTCTCTATTCTCAGTTTTCTGTGTAGCATTTATGAATGTATTCCTTGAACTCTCTGGCAGAGATGAGCGAGCCTCTCAGTGTGGTTAGGTCTATCACCTGAGCTGAGTTTGCTGTGGTTTTGCTCATTATGGATATCACTCCTAGCTCTCCAGTCTAAACATGCTACAGTCTAGGCCACATGGGGACTTTCCTCCATGCCATCTGGGCATCCCCTATAACTTCCTTTATTGCCCTTCTTCCTGTGCAGATACTTGTACACATGTGTATGTATGTGAAGGCAAGAGGTCAATGCCATTGGAGACACTCACTGAACTTGCAGCTCATCAGTCAGCTAAGCTCGCAGAACAAGGGAGCCCCAAGGCACTTCTGTTTCCACTTCCCCATGTTGGGATTACAGGTGTATCCCACCATGCCCAGCTTTTTATGTGGATCCTAGGGGCTGAATTCTGGTCTTCTTGCTTGTGTGCCCTATGGTTTGATCCATGACCCCATCTCAGTGATATATATTTTCAAGCAGTCCCTATTGAAGGGTGTCATAGTTCATTTCTACCACCGGTCTATTGGTGAAATTATTAAGGCCACTCTATGTAGTTAAAAGGAAGGTTTATTTTGTGGGGTAACTTACAAATGAAGGGATAGGTTTCAGGGTCTGGGGAAGGTATGGTGCAGTCCAGCGGTGTTCTCTGGAGAACTCTGCTTGGTTTACCTCCAGTGTCCAGGAACCAAGAGAGCCCCGGCATCTGCAACTGGAATGGCTACCCACTACACCAGTCCATACTGGGGAATGCTCATGCCTTTCCCTCTTTCCCTCATGTTAGGACAGGTATCTGCAGGGTACCTTCCCCAAGTTAAACTGATGTAGTAGGTAGGTACGTATGTACACAAGAGAGAGGGGGGAGGGAGGGAGGGAGGGAGGAAGGAAGGGAGAGAGAGAGAGAGAGAGAGAGAGAGAGAGAGAGAGAGAGAAGAGAGAGATCATTATGTAACTCAAGCTGGCCTCAAAAATTCCTGATCTTCCTGCCTCAGCCTGCTGAGTACCAGGATCACAAGTATGTACCACACTTGGTTAGTGTGGGATTATTGCTGATAATCTCTATCATTTTTTTTCATTGAGCTATTTGTTCTTTTCTTACTGATAAAATATTCTTTTTGTATCAGGTATTAACCTTTTATGAGAAATTTTGCAAATATTGCCCTCACTTTGTTGTGTCCTTTTACTTTATAAGTGATGTGTTTCACGTCCCAGAACATTTAAAATGCTGTGTCAGATTTGACAGGCTTCTGTTTTTATGTTGTTGTCTAGCTCAAAAAGGCCTTTCCCTTGCCAAGATCATTTAAAAATTAAATAGCCCCTGTATTCCTTTAATGCATTTATGTGTTTTTGCCTTATAATATTAGGTTTGCATGGAATTAACTTTGCTCTAATTTTGGCATAGGGATGTGATGTATTTTCCATGTGGCCAGCTATCATGCCTGGGCCATGTCTCTGGGAGCATCTGATCCCCATCTCCATTTCTCTTTGAGTGGCCATGTATTCTTGGGCCCATTTCTGGATTCTCTCTTTTCTCTCACATATCTGCCATTGTCCCTGTGCTGTGACCCCCTCTTGAATCACTGTAACTTTAAACGTTCTGGGAAGCTAGTGTCCCCGCCCCCCAACTTTATTTAGATATGTATTTTCTGTCTTAGAGATGAATTTTATTTTCTTAGTTCCTTCAACTCACATGGATATCTTCATATGGAGATGCTTAGTTCTGACTTCATTATATTCTCTCTCTCTCTCTCTCTCTCTCTCTCTCTGTGTGTGTGTGTGTGTGTGTGTGTGTGTGTGTGTGTGTGTGTGTGGTGTACCATAGTATACTTGAGAAGATCAGAGGACAGCTTGCCTCCTTCTACCATGTAAGTCTATGGGATCAAACTCAGGTCAAACTCATCTCTCCTCTAACCCAGCCCTAGCTTGGACTGACCTCTTACTTGACTCTGCTTAACTCAGGACATGTGTCTCAACAAAGTTCCAGCCCCTTCAGGTTCTGTAATGCTTGCTGTGTCTGTCCATCAAACAGTCCCAAAAAGGCCTCAAACAACCCAGATAGGGTATGGGTGAGGGACTTGTAGCAGGTGGGAAGTTTCTTTTGAAGAAGGTGGCAACCTCATGGATTCTGTTCCTGATAATGGTTGCTCAGCCTTGGGAATATGCTGAAAACCACCCAATTGGAAACACTGAAAACGGTAGATTTTATAGGATGTGAATTCTGTGGCGAAACCAAACACAAGCCACATGTGCTGTTCAGTAGAGGATGGATTCTTAGCTTAATCACTATAGTTCAGACCTTCCCTGTCAGGGCAGAAGTGGATTCCCAAAGGAGTTTCCAGGCTCCTGGAGAAAGCCACTGCTAGGCATACTTTCTGCCCCTCTTAGTGTGAACAGGCTGTTATGTGTGGAGACCACAGCTGATCCTTTTGGGAGGTTCCAATGTCTCCTTCCCTCTGGTCCTTGGCACCCTGCAGCTAAACTGTTCTCAGGAGGCACCGTTCGTCCACTTGGGGATTGCATGGCTTGGTCAAACACCATGCTTTTACTTCACGTCTCAATTGGGAAGCTTTCTGATGTTGCCAGTATCTCCACTTATCAGCCTTATGACCCTAATTGAATGTGTCCTGGCCATGTGCAGGGCACTTAGCCTGCTCTGCTCTTGTCTTCTCCAGACAGAGCCTGAGGCTTTCTTTTTAAAGTTTTTAAGGTCAGCGAGGAGCCCCAGGGCCACATGAGCTAGAACTCAGGCTCCCTGATGCCTAGAATTTAGCTGACCTACCCTCAGGCTCCACCTGCCGTTCACCTCAGAGGTAGTTTTGTCTCTTGGAAAGAATCTGATTTTAACTCTTGCCTCATCTTCAGTGTGAGAGGAAAGATCCTCTTAGTGGTGTCTACAGCTTGGGACTAGTGGCTCCTGTAACAATCTGGCCCTGAACAAAGGGCACTGTGGGATGAGTAGTGTGGAGTAGCCTGGAGCCAGTGGCCTTTGCTCTGGAGCTGTCCCTCAGAAATCTGGTCTCTGACTGACTGTTTCCCTGTCATCTTTGGAAAGATTGGAAGTCAGAGCCGAACAGACATTTTAGCTATGTAAGTGGCATGTAATTGCTCTCATGAATTGGTTTTGGCTATAGTTTTCAGGAATGAAGAGATGGCAGATGACTATTCCAGAAGGCCTCAGTTTGACCTGCTCCCAGTACCTCCTCATCCCATGTTGAACAGGTCCTGAGTTGCAGCTGCTGAGGATGAACTCTTTGTGTTGTTTTCTTTTCACCTCCATTTCAAAGCCAATGACTTCTCCCAGGCAGCTTGATGCACAGGGGCCGAGTTCAGGGTGAGGCCTGTAACTCCCCAAGGGAAATAAATGCAGGCCCTGTATAACAGCCCTAGACAAGGTTGGAGCCAAACACATTTGCTGGTTATTCTGGCACGTTTGTTTTGAATGGGATGTGGGGCGAGGATGGGTCTGCCAGGCAGGGAGCCCATTCTGTCCTAACCAGTTGTGACTTCATAGGACATCCTGTGCTAGCCTGGCAAGTGGATGAAGAACAAATGAGTTGCTAACCATGTGTAGTCTGGGGATGCCAGGACTTGAGCCTGCAGGCTTTTCTTACTTAGGTCAGGGCAACAAAGGCCTACACTCTAGTTCCAGTATTAGCCAATCCAGTATTAGGAACAATCGGGGTGGATCATCGGAGGCACATAAGAGTCTCAAGGACTCACTATTGCCACCTCTCAGGTCACATGTACAGCATCCATTTCCCTGATGCTTTATGATAGCACAAGCCTCTCCCTGCTTTGCTGCTCAGGACGGAGGTGGACTGGTCCCTGTGAGGTTTTCTGGTGTGACTGGAGATGAGGGAGGAGCCTGTGGGAGCTCCTCTTAGAGCAAAAGCATATGACATTGGATGCTGTGTATAGACCAGGTGCAACTAACACTTCTCACTCAGGTGGGGAGAGTTCTGAGGGAAGTCTATGAGGTTCAGAGCCAGTTTCTGCCTGTGACTTCTCTGTGGAAACCCTGTTTTTGAGGGACAGTGGTCTCTCCAGTTCTGTGAAGTGGGTACCCTCAAACAGAACCTTTCCTCCCTCCACATCCCCCTTTATCTTTCTTTCTTTCTTTCTTTCTTTCTTTCTTTCTTTCTTTCTTTCTTTCTTTCTTTCTTTCTTTCTTTCTTTTTTGAGACAGGGCCTTTCCATGTAGTCCTAGCTGTCCTAGAGCTCCCTATGTAGAGCAGGCTGGCCTTTCACTTACAGAGATGCTCCTGCCTCTGCCTCCTGAATGCTGGGATAAAAGGCATTTGCTAGCACACCCAGATAGGACCTTTTCTTTAGGTGGCCAGCCATGCTCTGGGGGCACATCCTGCCTGCCACAATGGAGCTAGGACATGGGGAAAGTGGGGTGGGAGGCCAGCAGGCCAGGGTGGAGAATGGGGAAAGGGGATTTGCATGGAACCATGTCACTGAAGTCACTCTGGAAAAAGTCTGTTCACAGCCACATGACACAGTGTGTCACTTGAGCCCCCACATTCTGAGTATACAGGATGGGAACAATGGCTTCTCACAGGGCTTTACAGGGTTTGAACCTTGCAGAGTTCAGCTAGAAAGCTGTAAGTTCAAGCCAACACCTTGTTTTGTACTTTCTAATCCAGTGCAGTTTTGCTTAGAATCATGATGGCCTTGCTGCCCATGGAAAATAAGGTCCTTGTGTTTCTCAGTCCTGTGTGAGCCTGGCCTCCCTTTCAGGTTGAGTAGGTTGGGCTGCTCGCTGGCATTGAGGAGCCTGTCTGTGTCCCTGCTTGAAGTTCTAACTGCAGTCAGGTACATTAGGAGTCCTTGGATCCTAGCTGGGCCCTCAGAGCTGTCTTCTTTGACTAGAAACAAAAGGGTGTCTGTGGGCCAAGGTCAAGTAGACTGTTTGGTTGATGGGTGCAGTCAGCAGTGATGTACATGAGGGTCTTCTAGTTTTGTTAACATTTAACATTTCATCTTAATGAAATCTTATGCAAAAATTTATGCAAAAACCAATTTCCTTCTTATCTACAGGATATCTCCCCTAATGTTGGACTGCAGCCTTCCAGGGCAGTGATGAGAGTGGCAGCTCCCTTGTCAAATGGGATCTGGTCCTCAGAGTTCCCATAGAACAGTTCCTTCAGTTTCATTTTGTTTCTCTGATCCTGAGGCCATATGCCAGTGGCTATTTGTCCTGCTGTTATTTTTCTCACAGTTTGCATTTATACAACCATGGCCCTTGGTTCCAACTGATACTGAGGCAAAGTCAACATGATTTCTATTACCCAGCCCAACCTGGTCTGCAGAGTGTGGGAGGTTTACCACAGACTTTCTGTGGTCAGGTTTTAATCCTGTCTGCTTTAGAGAGTGTGACCAGCTGCAGGTTCAGGGTTCTCAGAACTGTATCTTATGATGTTCTTAGCAAAGCCATGTCACAGATCAAACACCATCTGATTCTTTCCCTCAAAGACACTTCCATGGCGACAGGACTCATATTTTCATTGCTTTTGCTGTAAGCTGGTGGTGTACTGAGCATATGGCTGTCAGTAAATGTTTGCCCAATCAGATTATACTGAGTGACTGTTTGGCCTCTGCATATCATTAGGTGTGATGGAAATGATTTCCAGGAACATATGATTGCTCTCTACTGTCATTTCCCAGAATCCTAGTTCTGACATGATTCTGTTTTGCGTTTTGATCATAGACCCCATTAACCTGAAATTTCTATTGTGTTAGAGGATCAGACTTCTGACAGCTTCTCTTAGGGTCTAATCCTTAAAGGCACTAATCATGCCTGCCTAGACCGGCAATTGTGGACTATGCATAGCTAGCACACACAAAGATGGTGCAGAACAAACCAGCTCTTATTGTTTGAGGGCAAGGCTTGGCATCAAATCTAGCATATCTGACTTCAGGGAAAAATACTGAAATTAAGACATTTTGAAAAGTGGTCTCTTGTATAGATCTCATCCTAATAATGAGCAGAAGGGCTGAAGTGGACAGATCTCTTGGATACTCATATGGCTTATCTTGACGGGCTTTTTTGTTCAGTGCTGGCCGTGTTCAAGGCAACTTTGCCTTTGCCTGCTGGAAATTGCTTCTGGCTCATTGTCTCCCCTTGGAGAGCTATTAAGTCTTGGGCATGACGAATCTGTCAATCACAGTTTTACCATGAAAAATGACCAAGTAGTTTTTTATTTTTTCTTTTTTTAAGATAGGAAGATGTTCACAGTTAATTGAGAAAAACAGGGTATGGAGCAGTAGATGTTCCATAGTCCTCTTTGTGTGGCAAAGCCTTGTGTGCACACATACATGTGTGTAAAGTTACAAGGGAAAGCAACTATGGGCTTTGGCTAGTCTCCACTGCTTCCTTTTCACTTGTTCCTAGTTGCCCTGAATTCTTCAATGGCTATGCCTTTTGTCAAGAATTTCTGAGGTGAAAACACATATGCAAATGCCCAGAACACATGGGTGGCCATTGCTGGACTCCCACAGCTGGGGATGGTCTCTGTCAGTCCACAAGTAATATTGTCACCAGACTCAGATGGAGGTGAGATGTAGCTGCTGATAGAAAAATGGTTTCCATTTCTGAAGTGTCTCGGCAGCTTTCTGGAATGGATAAGCCATGTGGGGTCCAGACTGAAACCGGATATTAGCTGCATGGGTGCAGGCCCCAGACTTCATTTCATCTTCTCGAATCATCGCTTCAGTGTCTGTGATTATTAGTTTTTCTGACATGTGACTTGTAGAAGTGCTGATAAGGTATCCTTTTCATAAATCCACAGGCATTGCTTTCTTGCCAGCAAGTATCTCTTATCTCATTGGAACCAATATTTTTGGGATACTGGCACACAAAATGGGAAGGTAAGATTAAATGAAAGCATTCATTCTATTGTTTTGATAATAATGTGGTTCTTTGAAGAAATTCAGTGTTTCTGTCTTAGCTACTACAAGTAACTGCTATGATTTTCACTGAAGATGTGTCTTAGGAAAAACACCCTAAGTGTTCATTTATTGACATGCTTTTTCTTTTGATAGGTGGCTTTGTGCTCTTCTGGGAATGATAATTGTTGGAATCAGCATTTTATGTGTGAGTGAAAGATTGAATTTGACAGGCAGTGGGGGGGTGGGGATATGAGACTGAAACTCTTGTTTTGACTCACCAGGCAACATTTTATAACAGTTTGAGTTTGCTAATATTTGGTTTTATTATGTTCTTCATTTTTTCCAGTTTTTAAAAGTCATTTCAAACATTTCTGGAAAGATGGGCATATTATTTCACTTTAGATCAGATGTTATTTAAGCAAATTTATTATGTAGTTTACCAAGTTATTTTTCTATTTTTTTGTATTTTTTAATTTTTTTGTAGTTTTCTTAAGGTCTCATTATGTAACCCAGGCCAGCCTAGAACTGACGATAATCCTCTTTGCCTTGCTCTTGCAAATGCTAGGTTATAGGCATGAACCACTAAACATGGCAAGTGTCTTAAATACTTTATGGCAGCTACTCTGAACAACAGCAAGATGTTACTCTAGAATAAACATATTTTAGTGGCTAATATCTCCCCAAATATGGCTGTCTTCTCTTTGTCAAGAGAGTGGATGAAGCCATCTTTCAAAGGAGCCATGTAATGAAGTTTTCACAGTAGTCAGAATTTACATTTCAGGCTTTGACATACAGCTATTGATTGATTGCACTGGAGATTGAACCCAAGGGTGTCATGCATGGTAGGCAGACACTTTACCACTAAACTACACCCTCAATCTAGGCTTTGGATTTTAAAGATTAGGATGGCAACCCCCTTCCTTTCTCTGCTCTTATTTCTTTCAAAAGGGGACAGGTCCATTAGGCCCAGATAAAAGGTATTTTTAGGCTTTCTTTTCAAGATGATTTTATTAGAGTCAATATCTTTTATTTTAGCATATTAACTTCCTCTTACAGATTCCTTTTGCAAAAAATATCTATGGACTCATCGCTCCGAACTTTGGAGTTGGTTTTGCAATTGGTAAGTCACATGGGCCGTGGGCCTCAATTTGGAGCTGCACTCTCTCTAGCAGAGATTCTCTTCTTGAAGAGTGTACAGCCTATAGATAGGTACCAAAGCTCAGATTTCCAGAAGCTGAAGTGGAGGCTGCAATGAGATTTGTTCATGAACAACCCGTAATCTAGATCCATGAAGATGCTTGTTGAAAGTCAGGTGGTGTTGGCAGAAGCAGACTGATGCTTCACGGCTGTACTCCAGCAAACACATGCTTCCTCATCTGTAGCACATTCGATTTAGTTCAAGTCTAAGAGCAGACCTTCCCAAATGTGGCTAGGGACAGACTTCCTATGTGCTTTTCTTATGAGGCTTGGTAAAGAAAATACAGGCTGGTAAGGTACCATGTTGTGCACTGCAGGGATTTTCAGAAGCAAAGGGAAATAAAACATTAGAGTAAGTCTGGACTAATGGTATGCTTTTGTTTCTCACTTATAAAATACTGATTAACATGATAAAGTAAAGGTCAAATCTGTTACACAGTAGTGTCAGGAATTTAGTCTTTGAGTGATGTAGCAGAAAGAATGAATGGGATATCTTCTGACCCTCTACAGGAGGTTGGGCAGCCCTGGCATCTTATGTCTCCTCAGGGACCTCTACACCAATCCTGCTGTAATTCATTCTTCAACTCTGTGCTTAACAACCACCTCTTAGGTTTGGTCCACTCTTTCTCTGCAGCAGGCTGCACACATCAGATGATCACAAATACTAAACAAATGAAAGCTATTTCTCTTATCCACCTGCTGCTGTGCACCAGCCCCTCGGCATGTGTTCACAGGCATCAGTCACTAAAAGCACTTTCAAAGCACCCCATTTAGACAGGGGGAAGCAGTGTTCTGAGGCTAGGCACAACCATGCTCATTCAGCTAGGATTTGCACCTAGAACTCTGAACACATCTTTCTGATCCTTGTCCTTTGGTAGTCAAGAAGCCACAGCTTGTCATGCTGGTCTCAGTCATTGTTGGTTTTAGCCAACTAAGGAGCTCTTCAGGTTTTAGTTTTCTGAGCAGTAAGATGCTGGTCTCAGTCATTGTTGGTTTTAGCCAACTAAGGAGCTCTTCAGGTTTTAGTTTTCTGAGCAGTAAGAGATGCTCTCTCACCCCCCATTGAGTTCTAGTACTTGAGTACTTTCCAGCTTGGTAACTCTCATGGTCTAAGGCCTGGTGTTGGAGCGGGGTGGAAAGTGGGAAAGAGGTTGACTGATTTTGTATGTGTGCTAACTGGCAAGGGAAAAGTGATTAGAAAAATAGTGGATCAGGAAGGCATCAGTTAGTAGGCCAGGTTCCAGTGGCCTGTAATATACTATACCTGGAAGACAGTAATAGATGAGTTGCCAGAGGACTGGGTACCTTCCCCTGACACAAAAGATGGCCCATTACAAGAGATTATAAGGTGAGGTCAGACAGCCTACAAATGGTGACCTAATAAGGACACAGAATCCTGAATTCCACTCCTCTCTGAATCCTTTTGCTTACTATCCACAATGAAAGGTCTGTTGTCGGGGGTCTGTCACAGATGAGCAAGTGGCAATGTCAGAGAGGAAGAGCTGGCAATGGACTGAGTTTAGGACACAGTCCCTGACATTCAACCTGCTTCTGTTTCATACCACTTTTCCATACACTGTTCCTTGACTATCTACAGGGATGGTGGATTCCTCCATGATGCCTATCATGGGCTACCTGGTCGACCTACGGCACGTGTCTGTTTATGGGAGTGTATATGCCATTGCGGATGTGGCCTTTTGTATGGGGTATGCTATTGGTAAGACAACCTTTACCTCAATGCAGGAGATATAAAACCTAGAAATACACTAATCTTTACATTTTCTCACAATAAGACACTTGGAGAAAGTGCTGATTTTCTGTTTCCCCAAAGGTCCCTCTGCGGGTGGTGCCATTGCAAAGGCAATTGGCTTTCCTTGGCTCATGACAATTATTGGAATAATTGATATTGTTTTTGCTCCACTCTGCTTTTTTCTTCGAAGTCCACCTGCTAAGGAAGAAAAAATGGTAAGAAATCTGCTTTTGATAATTTTGGTATAGCCATCTGGATAGTTTCTACATAGCTCAATTCTACTACATTCTATATTTCTGTTCCTTTCCAATAGAAACCTCCAAACAGAAATAGAGTTCCTTTTTAGTCACTATACAGTAACTTCACTTATTCATGTTATTTTCACAGTTGTTTCTTTTAAGCCTCATGTTCATGATTTTGAGGATGAAATTATTTTCATATTTAGATTAACATTGTATAATTCTTGCCAATCAAATATAACCCTGGGACAATTCAATCTAGTTGGCTATGGTTCTACTTGCTTTTCTTCTAGCCTTATAGCACTCAGTGATAGTTGGTGTCTTGGTCCTCACCAGGCATAAGAATCTGGAGATGTTTTTAGGAGTCTATGAAAGATCATCATATTTACATCCTGGGGCACACATGTGAGGACAAAGGACTATTTAGTTCTTATCTTCAGGACTAGAATCATGGCCATGGGCAAGCTATAGAGAATAAAGTTCTTTTTTTTTAGAACAAGTTCAAATTATTGGCTCTAAATCTGAAGTGGGATATGTGTAAGTCTTGTACCCTTTCTAAGGTGTTTACCCAACAAAAAGGCTCACTGCTGCTGCTCATTGTCTGTCCTGGCAGTGGTGCCCCAGACTAAAGTAAAGTAGTTTAGCTGAAAGGAGACTGTCTGGACTAGGATGAAGGAAAAGCCCACAGGAAGTGGTAGTATTATGTTCAGGGACAGATCTAAGGCTTCTTTGTCATGTTCTTTTGGAGTACATCAGACAAGATTTCTGTAGGTTTCCTCTTTCTGATATTGTGGACTGAATCTGGGGCTTTGTGTGTGCCAGGCAAAGCATTCTACTATTGATTTCTAGCCCTCTTTTTTACCTTTAAAAATGTTTTTATCTTGAGACAGGGTCTCATTAAGTTGCCCAGGTTGGCCTTAATCTTACTCTGTGGGAAACCAGACAGGCCTCAAAGTTAGGATCTTCCCACTCCAGTTCCAGGAGTAGCTGGCATTACAGGCCTGTGCCACTAAGTCCAGCACAGAAGTGCTTTCTGACCTGTACTCCTCTTGATGGTTTCCTCCAAAAGCAAATTTAAAAACAGAACCAAAATTTAGGTTGTGTAACCAATGTTTGTATGAGGCATTTTGCATTCACCTATCCACTTACTATATCTTAAAAACACATTGGTCTCTAGCCGCTGACTTTGTGCCCTGAACTATACAAGATTTAACTAGAGACTTTTACTCATGGCTGGGCTCCTAGGAAAGGAGGGGGTACTGTGGAGATCCTTGGGTAGGAGCACCACCCCTTCTCTGACTTCCTGCTTCCAAACTGGTTGTGTCCATCTCTGTGGCACGGTGAAGGGCCTGAGGGCAGCTGTGCTGGCTCCCCACAGAAGTCTGCAATTCTCCGTTTTCTCTACTGCACTGGGAAATAGCGCTTCACAGGAGTGTTGTGAGAGTTAGAGTCTCAGCAGTAACTGTCTCTAATGTCTATAATTAATATAATTGGAGGAATGCCATTTGACAGGCACAGTTCTAGCATCTGAGATGGTGCCCAGCAGCTGATGCTTGTTGAATGTGCAAGCAAATCTGAAAAGTGGGTGGAAATCGATAGCCTCTAACAATGGGCGGGGGGGGGGGGGGGGGCTGTGGCAGGACGGGTGCCATGAGAGAATAGATCACCACCCACTTGAGAAACCCCAGCACATACAAGTGCTGATCACACAATGCAAGATCATGAGCCACCAAGTGTCAGAGACATGGGGGCCAGAAGGCATTCCACCCTAAGCAAAGAATTCTTTCATTAAGTACTTCCTGCAAGTACT
Organism: Onychomys torridus; assembly: GCF_903995425.1. Lineage (NCBI taxonomy): Eukaryota > Metazoa > Chordata > Mammalia > Rodentia > Cricetidae > Onychomys > Onychomys torridus. The sequence continues at coordinate 178,811,209 of NC_050443.1, forward strand.
CAACCTGCAGCTCTGTGTGAGAGACTAGTGGCCTATGCAATGGTGTTTTATAGGATTATAAATCACAGCAGGCTGTGAATTGGTTGTGAGCACTACAGCTTTTCTTCCGTTCTTATTTCTGCTTTTAAAAATAATGTTACTGATAAAGGCAAAGGGGAAAACCCTATATTGCTCAGTCTCTGTAAACGTGTAAGGCATATCAATACTGACATCTGAGGAAAATTGCTCCCATAAGACAATGACACAATGACACAGGACCCTCACTTCTTAAAACACCTGAGTGAGAATAGCTGAGTTCTGAGGCAAGTTTTGGTTTTCAAGTTTAAAGAATTATTTTTAAAAGGTAGGATGTGCCAAGTTTCTGTTGCCAAGGCAGGAAAGGAAGTGGACTGTGGCCAGCAGACACCTTTAAGTGCATGGCTGTATAAAGTCCTTTTTAGACCCCAGTTTAGTGCTGAGGAAGATAGTTTCATTAATAAAAGTACTTGCCACAAAGGATCCAAATTCAGATCCCCAGCACCTACGGAAATGTCAGGCAGATGTTGTGGCCCACCTATAAGGAAGGCAGAACAGAGAGAGGATCACTGGAACAAGTTGACTGGCTATGGCATGCTCTGGGTTCAAGTGAGAGACACTTCCTCAATATATAAAGTGAGGCATGAAGATACTCAATGTCAGCCTCTGGCCTATACAAGTGCGCGCGCACACACACACACACACACACACAATGTGAAAGTTTACTCACATATGCATGCACACCACCCCATCACACATAAAACACACTAAAAAAGGATTCTTGTCTACGGGTTAAGAAAAGGTGGGGCGTCTAGTGGCAGATAAGAATATACATGAGGTGTACATTATAATCTACTTGTAGACCCCTGTCCCTTTTCTGGGCACTTACATAGTGTATACAGTGAATGAAACTTTTCTACTAGAATGCATGTCTTCTTAAGCCTGAGATTGGAGCACCTACCTTCTAAGTGTATTTGCTGATTCATCAGCCCAGCACTGAATTTTTATTACTTCTTTACTTCATTTGGTCTGATTTTTTTTTTTTTTAAACCACTTGGAGACCCCAGCTTTGCTCTGTGTGCAGTGATGGGAGCTAGGTATTTAGCAGGGGTTTGGATATATCTGGGCTTTGCTGTGCCTTTGGTGCCAACTCCTTCTCTCCAGTTCTGTCCCCCAATGGTGTTTGGTGTGCTAGCCTAAATTTCCTGCCTGTTTCATGAGCCACTGAGCACTTGTCCCCCATGGACTTACCTGCTCTGCTGTGTGTTCCTCTTTTCACAGCACACTATCTGGCATATTTAACCATGCATAATTTTTTTTTTTAAAGTAAAACTACTGCCCAGTAAAGCTTTTGGCAGAGGACATGAAACTAGGTTTTGAAGCCATGAAACAATATTCACGAAAGCTACCTGAAACACACAGGCTATCGGCCGAATTGAAAAATTCTGATCACTTATATCTTCATGATAGAATCAGTTGTAATGAGCCCTGCAGAACATGGCTGTATGTGTGGGTACACATAAAGTGTGCATGTTCAAGTGCCCATGCATGTAGAGGCCCAAGGAAACTTTGGGTGTTGTTTCTCAGGGGCTATCTACCTTGGTTTTGGAGTCTCTTGCTCACTAAGTAGCTGAATCTGGTTGGCTGTTTCATCTCTCTAGTGCAGGGGTAACAAGTGTGCATCATTACACCTGAGTTTTTAAAATGTGGGCTTTAGAGATTGAACTCATGTCCTCATGCCTACCAGGCAAGCACTTTCTTTATCCATTAAGGTATCTCCCTAATCCCAGTGCAGCTTTTTAAGACAGGGTCTCACTAAGACAGGGTCTCACTATATATCCCTGACTCATCTAGGACTCTGTATAGAGCAGGCTGCCCTCGAACTCATAGAGCTCCACCTGCCTTGCCTCCTGAGTGCTGAGATGGAAAGTATGTGCCACAACACCTAGCAATCACCAGAACAGTTTTTATTGAGTACACACTGGAGTTCTAAAGATTACCTATAGAAGTGAATGGGAAGTGGAGAAATGAAGGTGATTGTGAACAAAGCAATGCTGGCCACTCTTTTTGACGTGGTCTTGCTGCCTGTGGGCCAAGTAAAGGCCAAGGCTCATGTCTGGTGCTCCTGGCTTTGGTGTAGCTTTCCAAATGGTGTCTCCATTGCTTCCTGAGACCTCTGGTGGCCATGTTGATTGAGTGTGTTTTACCTACTACCCTCTATAATCTATGATTTGCTCATTCAAACCTGTCTTCTGGAAATCCTCCCATCTTCCAGGATTCACCTAAGTTCCCATCTCCTCTGCAGAACTTTTGCTAACCCTGGACCTCAAGTGAGTCCTCCACCTGTGATCCTGGGGGACCAGTCCATAACTTTGGAGTTAAGTCATTGGTGTAAGACCTTCAGGGTAAGGGCACATACGTAAGTGCCCTAGAAATCCATGTCAGCTGATGACTGCTACAGTCTTACATAATGTATGGTAACCAAGGCAGTGTTCTGGAGGTTGTTGATAGCACTGTCACTGTGAAGGCAGGAACCTGGGATCTCATTTCTAAGCTGCTCTACTCTACCCCCAAACCATCTCCAAAGTGATCTTTGGGTACATAATCTGGGGAGATTACCTTTAACTGTCCCTTTGTGTAACACAGGGAGAATGGTTCAAATATACAATGTCTGTTGCTTCAATTATTTTAGTAATCAAACCCTTTAAGTACAATTATCAGTTCACTCAGCAAGAAGCATAATTGGAAAGGGAGTTGAGTTTGAAGCTGGCAGTTTGAGATGACAGCCTGACTAGGGTCCTTATCTTTGTGTCATACAGCAGATCATTTGAGAATCTCTTGGGAAATGATAAAAGGGTTAAGCACTGAGTGGAGCCTTATCAGATCTGCAGGACAAGAGCTGGGAATAACTAACAGACACCAAGGTAGACTGCCACTGCCACAGGCAGGATCACAACATTTTAATCCACTCAAATTTCCAGACTGTGTGTACGTGCACACACACACACATCTTAGGGGAATGGTTCCTACAGAGGGAGACTAAGACATACCTGATTCATTTGGCTTGCACACTGCATTTCTCCAGCTGCCATGGATGCTTAAAAAAAGTAGGATTTGTCTTGGGACTGCCTGGGCTTCTTCCTCTGCACCATTCTGGCTACACTGTTGCTCTCTACCACCAGCTCTGATCTGTACTCAACAAGTTTAAATCCAAAATGTCTAAAAACAATTATCTGTACTAATTTGTACATTTTAAATCATCCTCTAGTCACACTACCCATTTACACTGTATTGTGTTCGGTACTGTAAAGCTGAATTGAAATATACATGGAGATATGGTCCATGCAAATACACAATTCTACATAAAGGACTTGATCATCTGTAGATTTTGGTGGCTGGGGGTGTATACACTTTGGTCAAGTTCTTTAAGCCTGGATGCCCATTTTCTCAGTTTCCCATCTAGGCTTATTGTGAAGCTAAGGCTTTCCTCTACTTGTAGCCATGTTCCTGACAGGATGCCAGCTGTATTATCTATCAGATTACTGCTTGGTTCAGCACACTGTCAGCAGGAATAATGACTACAAGCACTTCTCGTTGAGAGTGCTTTGAAAAGAAAGTATCATTTTTGTTTTCCTTTTGCAGTTATACTTATTTTTGGTTTAATTTTCAACAAAAAAGTGCAGAGGACTTTTATGTGTATGTTTGTGCTAAAAGAGGACAGCTAGGATCTGAAGAGATATAGTCTAAACATAACATTTGTGAACAAAGCCCTGGAATGTTTAACCTGGGAAACTATCTAAAAGGCCATGGCAAAATGTGGCCTGAACATATTGTAAAACAATCTGTGTAGATGGTTACCATCAGAACAAGATCCACAAATGGAGATAATAGAGTGGATTTCAGTTCAGACTTCCTTCTATTTCCAACAAGAATTCCATTTAAACATCTTCATGAAGTACCCTGTTGTGGCAGTCTATAAAATGGAAGTTGCATGCAATGGGGTCCATAGCTCCCTCCCTTCATAAGACTCTCAGTTTAACCTTTCTTAAATTTAATCCACCCATCCTTTTTTCACAAGACTCAACTCCTACCTCCAACAGGCACAAAGAAAACATTATACCTAGAGACTACTTCACTTCTTGCCTATTACCTAAAACTTTTCACTAAGTGGAGAATTTGAGATCTTCAAGGCCAAGACATGGCAATTGCTTTCAAAATAGTAACCCTTAACAGCAGTGGGTTAAAACCATCTTATCTTTACAAAACAGAAGTTAATGTACTTGCATTTTGCTTTCAGGCTATCCTCATGGACCACAACTGTCCCATTAAAACAAAAATGTACACCCAGAATAATGTTCAGTCATATCCCATCGGTGACGATGAAGAATCTGAAAGTGACTGAGACCCTCTAAAGTTGCCAAGTGCTTAACTATGTAGCAGTGTTTCCAGTGAAACGACTCGAGCAGAGCTGTCTTAGTCACATCATCCATTCCTGGCAAAAAGTAAAACAACCAAAGGTGATACTTTCTTTTCCATGGTTATGATCGACTGCCAACAGCCTTATAAAGAAAAAGCAGCTTTTCTAGGGGTTTGTATAAATAGTGTTGAAAACTTTATTTTATGTATTTGATTTTATTAAATATTATACAATATATTTTGACGAAATAGGTATAATGTAAATGTATAAATATTTGAATCCAAATCAAATATAATTTTTTAACTTACATTAATGAACACTTGGACCAAAAAAATCTTATATTTTTTTCTGAATACTGGTAATGAGTGTTTAAAGCACACATTATCTGAGACTCTCCAATAAGAAACTAGAAGTCTGAGAAACAGAATCATGTAAGACAGAGCCGTTATGTAGCAACACTAACTGTGTTGTTATTTAGCTTGTAATTATTATCAATGTATTTATGAGTTAAAAGCTAGTTATTTCAAGCGCAGAGAACAAGAAATTATGTCAGCCATCTTTCAGACTTATTCATAAACCTTTGCTGGCATTAGTTTTCTATTATAACCACCCACCTGGAAAGGGATGGTTGTAAATTGCTTTCTGTGTTGTATCATTGGCAGCAATCGTTAAAGCCAACAAGGAGTAAAAAGTAAATGTTCTGAAAGCAGAGAAAAGAACCCAAATGTTGCTTTCTTTGAAAGATATATACTTGATGGTCCCATTGGGTGAAAATAAAGTATGTATTTTATACATTGTCAAGGTTAAGCATGGTATGATCTATCAAACCTACTTCATGTTTTGGAAAAGGAAATGAGGCTATCAAGCTGCTATGTCAAAAATCAGACTATTACATCTTTCACCTGCTTGCAGGTCATCCAAGTGTTTTTCTAGAGATTTGTTAATTTTGAGTTGCTGTTATTTTTTAGACTCCTGAAAGTTGTTCATATAATGTAGAAAAGAATTTCAAACAAAGATGAAGGAATGAAACTGTTCATGGCTAACATGATTATATTAAGAAAGATAGGGTGGTCAGAACACTTTCCCTTTCTGAAGCAGAAAAAAAAAAATCTACAAATGTGTATGTGTATCATCTTGTGTGCTGGGTAGAATAATTTTTCTAAGCATGACAACACTGATGTATCTTTTCAGTGTGCCAGCTAATATTACTGAACATTATCTTTAATTGCTTTGTATGAGATTAAAACCTTCTGGAATACACACAGTATAGAATATGTCTCAAATAGTACTTGTTAATTCTGCAGTTGTGAAATCATAAAAAAAAAAAAAACAAACCTGTCAGTTTTGCTAAGCTTAATTGTGTTTGTGTGACCTTGAACATTAAGAGAACTTTAGGACAACCACCCCTCAACCTTACTGGCTATTACATATTCTTTAGGAAAGCGGCCAATACTTCTTTTGCTTTATGAAGCTTTTGATGGGACCTTGGTGATTTGAAGTCTGGTGTGTTTGAAAGAAACAGGCTTTCTACTCATTAAACTACTGAACAGTCACATAGGTCTGCAATTCTGAAAGATGGCCTTAGAGGAACTCTCACATGACTAAAATCAGAAGGCGGGACTTAGACTTCACCAGGACAGCTTTAGAAGGAAGTAATGTGGTTAGAGAGGGCTTGTGGTTTTCCTTGCCCAAAATACCATATACAGTAATTGATGCTGATGTCATTTCAGTAAGAATGACCAGCAAAGGCACGCCAGTTACTCAACTCCAAGGGAAAGATAAAATAAAAAATTTAGGACTGTTTGGAGAGCAAAAGATTAACTTGTTTCTAAGGGGAAAGTAAAGACATTTATATGACTAATATCTTGGTTACACAAGCCTGAAAATAGGGTGTTTAAAACATACTGTGCATGTACCAGAAAAAGAACGTTTTTAATGGGTAGAGGTGGCTCTTGTTTGTACTTAGTAACTCAAGACACAAAAGTCTTAGTGAGGTAGCAATGGGTACTCAACTTTCTTTTGACTGCTAAGTGTATCTGCCCTGGTTGCACTTTAGCTACATTACTTAATAAACCTTCTTGAACACTGTGCTGTGCCTGCCTTTATTCTTTCATAAACCATTTCATTAATATTATTGTTGGAATAAAATACATAGACGTTGTTTTGGCTATAGATATTTAATTAAAAAGCATTCTCTGTGTTTGCAGGCATCAGGCAAAAGTTACTCCAGGCTAGGGTGAACCATCATCTTTGGCTTTCCACTCTTTGCTTTAAATGAAACATATGACTTGTTACATTCTATCAGTCTGGGAAAACAGTGAGTTGCCCTGGAGTTTAACTCAAAAATTGTTCTAATTGCCATGAAGAGATAATAATTATCTGATGAAGAGAGCTGTAATACCTAGCCATTTGACAGAACAATGACAAATTGCTCTGGAAGATCTAGAAATTAGGAATATTTTGAATGGCGTACACATGGTAGTTTCCGGGATTAGGGTGGCCTGCTGTTTTATTCAGAACTTAAGGAATATCAAGGGATCAAAAAGGATGAAGGCAATCCCCCCCTTTTGGGGGAGGTAACGAAAACCATCACCTCAGTTTAGAACTTATGATAATATATCTTTTAAAAATTGAAGTGATTTCAACCATACTTTAGAGAACTTAAAAGTTTTAAACTCTATTGTCTTACTATTAGAACCAAATATGTTCAAATGTTTTTAAATTTTTTTTAGATAGACTTTACTCTCAAAGTTTTAGGCTGTTGTTTTTCTTAGAATGAGAAAGTATCTACACAATAAATTCTAGTATTATTGAATGAAGTTTGCTACTAAGAAATATAGCACAGCTGGATGTGGTGGAGCATGCCTTTAATCCCAGCACTCCATAGTCAGAGACAGGCAGATATCTGTTGAGTTTTAGGACAGCCAGACCTATGGAGAGAGACAATCTCAAAAATCCAACACAATAAATAAAAAAGAAATATAGCATATTGTGATTGCAAAATAATACTAAAATGTTGTTCATTTTGTCTAACCCGGTCATTCATCTAAATACCAATGAAGAGAATACACTTTAAATAGTCTAATTTTTTCTTTCCTGAGACAGGTCTTACTAAGAATAACCTACTTATTACCATACAGCATTAGAAAAAAATCCATATATCTATTTCAAAAGGTAAGAAAACAATAGTAAAAGTTTGAATGCTTTTGCAAATTTGTTTAGTAAAGGTGAATTGGTAGTTTGTCTGCATGGCCAAATTATACCAGGCAATAATGCCACACAGATGAACCAATCACTTTGTTTTTAGATGTCATCAAATGAAGATATTCTTACTTTCCGTGGTAGTCTTTATTATTATTTTAGCTATTGATAACATAGCATGGCAGCAAGATTACATGAGTAATGTAATATAATACAATCTTTTAAACTGACGCCTTATCCCTTACTATTGGGTATTTGGAGTTTCCCCTCCTTCCCTGCTCTAAAGTACAATTGTGATGCCTCTACTGTCTCTCCCAATAGAAAAATATTGCACTACATTAAAGGTATATTTTACAAACATAATTAGCAGCACTGTTGAGCTTTCCATGATTGTGGTTCTACAGAGATTAACACTTTAAAGCATGAGTAGATTCTTATAACTAAAGCTTTGCATTATTTCTACAGCTCTTTCAAAGGAATCAGTGCAGGAGCATGCTTGGGCATCACTAAAACTTCCATGGTTTGATCCATAAACATACCAGCCACTTATGGACACATCACCTTCAGGGTAGCAATGGCAAGTTATTGTTTACAAGATGAAACATGGCTATACATCAGGCAGATTGTTTCAAGCATAAGATGTGAAACAGCATTTTAGCTCTGGGATTTGTTGTGGAAAGTCTTCTATTGTGGTGTTCTTTTAAACTGTGAGCATGCTAAAATAAACAGTAAAAAAAGCAGGGGTGGGGTGGGGTTACACAGATACAGTCTTTTCTATAAATCTGGCAAAGAAAGATTTGTGTCCTAGTGTCCTAATATTTCACTTAATAACAGGAATGAGAGTTACCTATTGAGTTTAAAACTGGAGTAACTTTCTACACTCAACAATGTTTTTTCTCATGTAACTAATACCTTTTATACAGCTTTTTACTGTTTAAAGCATTTTTGCAATCATGCTCCTGTTTTTCTCACAACAGCCCCATGAGGTAGAGTAAGTACCTTCGGAGATGGAGAAGTTGTGTGACCTTTGTTACTTGCCTATAGCTGCAGAGCTCACTAAAGAGCTTGACTTTAAACTCCTGGTGCAATTTGGACTACACACTGGGCTAGTTTCTTTACTATTATACTATGAATTTTCCTGCAGCCAAAGAGCTGTTCCATAGTTTTAAATTCAGTTGGTTTATGTGTTATCATAGTAGTTATTGTAAAAGGGAAAACTTTTCTATTCTATAGATTAAAGATACATCAACAGGGGCCAAGCTCATATATTTTTCTCAGTTGTGTGTTACCAGCATCCATTAGATGAACCCAGTACCACAGCAGGCCTTCATTTTTAGAGAACTAGTCCCAAGTCCTATGTATACCGTCTATTTTTATTTTTCTTTACAATGAATGAAGATGGTCTGAATTACTGAAGTATTCAGAATGACTAACATTCCTTTAAGGCCACAAGATACCAAATGATGTAGTAAACATATTCTGTATAATTGTCCTTCATATCATATTCCTACATTAGATTTTTTTCAAACAAAGCCAGTTATCAATGCAGCCATTTTCAGAACAAGTCCTGTGAAATTTTAAACAGCCTATGAAAGAACCAAAGATGAAAAATCATGAGTGTTCATAACTTCCATTTAAAAGGAAAGCATCAGTATTTGGAAGGTATTTCAAAATCCTACTGGTTACTGTTCTTCAGTAATAAAATCTTGTTATCCTCTCTACAAAATTCTTGACCAACTAGATTTTGTATTTATCCTCTATTCAATGCAAGCTCTTCTAGCTAATTACTATAATTTTACTATACTTCAACTGCGTAAGAGCTTTAAAAAAATCACAGAAGCAGAAGAAACAAGCAATATATATAATAAACTAAATCAGCATAACATTTTAAAGCTGTAGGGTCTGCTTTCATTTATATTTGGCAATAACAACAAAATAAAACAAAAATCCCCCAAACCCCGTATAACAAAAACCTCAATTAAGTACAGCTGACAAACCTCAAAACATAGAAGAAAGAAGATTCAAACCTGTTCCTTCAATGATTACTGTTGTCAATTTAGGCATGCAACAAATTTGCTGTTATAACCGTGATGAAAATAAGAATGAAAATATTTCAGGAATCTGGACAGGATCTTACTTAACACTAATTCAAAAAACAGGAGGAAAATGAAAAGAAAAATGACAATGAGACATCACCCACACATAAGCACAAAGTTAGCTTACATAATTAGAAAAGGTTAAAAATAAATTAATAAAACCCAATTCCAAGTATAAACCCCAAACCATTAACTATTAGCACAACCTAAAACAACCAATTTGGTGAGCTTGTCATGTTTCTGCTGGGAAACCAACTTTCATTCTTAAACAAGTAACTGGAGAAGCAGGCCAAAGTGCACCATGAGAGAACTGAAACATGGCTGTACCTGTGGCACTCCAGATGCATTTTGTCCCCAACCACCTTAAAGTTTAACTAGTTTGTCTGTTACACAGACTCAGATGGGCCAAACAAGTCATCTGAGATGCTGCTGAATGGCTGAGAGTCTATCAGTTGGCTTATTTCACTATCAAGGTCTTCTTCTGTATCATCTGTGTACTTGTTTATTTTTTTCGAGTGCTGGTCTAAAGACAGGTTTTCTAAGGTTTCAATATCTTCAATGCCTGCTCTATAGTGGATCATCAGAAGTGTCAAAGCTTGTAGTCTTTCACTTGATTTAGTCAAAGCAGCAGAAAGAAGTGATTTTTTCCTTGTATCAGTTGTTTCTTTTTCTTCTCTAACAAGGGAATTATTATGTTCCAACTCCTGATCAATTTCATTCTGCAGTTTATCTAGCATGAACTCTAGCTTTTGGATCCTTTCTTCTGTGGGCAAGCCTCTATACAGATCACGGCCGATTTCTTTAACTGCAATGAAAACACTGTCATCCAGCCCACCTTCCTTTCTCACTAACTTTATTCCTGCACCGTGCCCTCGTTTGGAAGGACTGTTTGGACCACACACCTCCGTGTCACTGCCTTCATTGTCTGATGTGTTGGGTGTGTGCTTTGGTGATGGTTCCACAAGATCTGTTCCTGGTTCAGAAAGGCGAGTTTTAGAGACTTGACGCAAATTTAGTAAACGAGAGCTAGTATTAATAATGTGCCTTGTCAAACCTGTTGTTTTATGAACTGACTTGTTGGCTTCCATCTCAACACGAGGAGGAAGGCCCACAAGTGGTTCCTGTCCTTCCAGCCTGAGGTTTTTCAGGGTCCGGTCTAGTCTCCTCTCAGTTGCTCCACAAAGAGGCGTCTCAGCTAGACACTTTTCTTGACATTTTTTATGACAAACATAAGCACAGAACATACACTGGGAAGCAGCTTTTGTCCAGACTTTTTTCTTACAGTAATCACACCAAGTTGGGTTTTGGAACTGAGTATCTTGGAAACTATGTTTATTTTCTGACAAACTCATCTGTCCCACAAAATGCTCCTCTTTAGGGAGTGTAGAAACTTCTTCAACCAAATGGAGTTCTTTTTCTTTCTCTACATTAGGAACTATGTGGTGGTCTGGTTCTCCTTCCTTCAAATATTTGAAATGAATAGTAATGTCACCAAAACAAAATTTGTCATTGAAGCCCTTTTGCATACTCAGATTGCGTAGTGCAGTTCTAGTGACCATGGCCTTAGGATCAGGGGCTTCCAGTCTGAAGTTTGAAAGGTATTCCATATTTGATGTAGCTAGGCATCCTAAGGCCACCTCTTCAAGTTTTAAACTAACATGCCCCAAACAGATGAGGCCTCCTAACTTGAAAGGATCCCTGCACCACAGTGCAATGTTCAGGTACCTGTGGCAGGCTTCTATGTCAAACAAACAGGATGCTCTGGTTCTTGACCACTTTCCTACCTTATTACGATAAAGAACCTCTGATGATTCCCACATCTGATGGTCATCTGAAGTATCCTTAGGAGGACCAGAACTTTCTGAAGTAAGATCTTTCACTACTTCTTGCTTTGCTGAAGACTGCTTACCTGCTGCCACATCTTCTCCGTGATCCACGTTCTTCATTTGCTTTTCAGCAGGTTTCTCTGCAAGAGGAGGAGGGAGCAGCACCTTCTCTGGCTTTTCAACAGCGTCCGGGTCTGCCTGAGTTGGGGTGTCAGTGGAAGGCAAAGGGATTTTCACTTGTGGCCGTGGTGGCACAGGTGGTTTGAAAGAGGGTCCTTGGGGTTTGGACACTGATGCTGCTTCTGTGGCTTCTGAAACTTTTAGGGCTGATGGTTTATTTCCTTCTTTAGATGGAAGTTTTTGTGGTGGTGGATGGATTCCTGAAACCAATTTACGATTTAAAACTGGGGATATAGCGCCAAGGGGTTTAATAGAAAGTGTTGTCGGAGTACGTTTGGGACTGTGACTTAATGGTTGTGCCTCCTCTTTGAACTCAGTATGTACTCTGACATCACTTGCCAAGTCTTCAAATTCAGAATCAAGGTCTCTATTTTCAGTATCCACTGGCAACCCAGCAGCTTCCTCTTCATAACCTGGCTGGCAAGAGCTTGACAAAAAGTTTTCTTCCAACTGGCCCAAACTGTCTTGTGGTAGTACCGCCCCTTGGTTACTCTGCCCAACAGGTCTTTGGTAGTACACCAGGACTCGGTCACCAGCCTGCTTGATGAGCTTTAGCACTTGCAGTGTTGATGTGATTTTCACACCTGGTTTAAGATTCCAAAAGGAAAGCATGTATAAATTCCTGCAATAAAACCTGCCTGCACTGTCATTACCTCAGGATTATTTAATAAATGGAAGAAATAAGAAAATCTCAAAAAAAATTTTACTTAAATTTTGAATTGATCAGTACATGATGGCCTGGAAATACTCTGTTACCTAGACAATACAAAAACCCTGAGCAGCTGCTAATTTCTAATGGCTTCTCATTCTCTCTTTGCTTAAACAATAGTGTATCTCAGCTGAATGGTTGAAGTGAGCAGAAACCCATTGAAAGAGGTTTACTAAAGGATAAACCACACTTTGAATGATGGAAAGCAGTCATTTTACTGAAGGAAATTCTCAAATAACTCCAGGGTTTGCAAGCAAATGATTCAAATTCAGAAACCAAATCTGAAGTAAATGTAACAAAATACTATACTATAAATAACAGACCCTTTCACAGATCCTGTTGATTAGACATATACATGATTACTAACCTTTTTAAGAATGAAAGAATAAGAGGTAAGCTGCTTTATAGTTAAACAAGTTGATTACAATGCACATTGTCTTGTCTTGACTTCAAATCAACTTGCTACTGTTCTCTTAACCCATTTCTGGAGACAGCAGATTCCCATGTCCTCTCATCTGTCAGTCCTAATTCAGAGCTTTGGTCCTTTGGCCTTTGGTGTTCTGATTTTCCTCCCTCTGACCACTGGCCACAACTACAGTCATAAGCAGCTTTTAACTGCAAGGTCTCAACAGACCTGTTCTGCTTTGGTGCCATGCTGTCAGGTTTTCCAGTGGAATTTTGAGCTTCTTCAAAGTGTTCTTCCTGACTAAGTTAGCTTAGCTTTACTGCTTCTATCCAAGAATACTACATCCCAGAAGCATGGTAGCTTGACATATGCACAAGTGAAGCATCATCTAATGAGCTCTATAGTAAGCATGCAAAAGCATCACCCCAATCCCACCTCTTTATTTGTGCTTTGGGAAACTTGCCCTCACCTCATCTCAGGTAATTTGTGGAGGTGGTCACTATTCCAGGGTTTGCCCTCCTCAGTCTAGAATCTGGATCTTTCTTTCAGGATATTTCAAATATCTTTCAGGATATTTCAAACATGCTCAGAAATTTAGAAAGCAGCAAAAATAATTCTATTATTAAACCTAAACATAACATCTTGCCAATCTTATTTCCACTTTTACCAATCTCCTATTACTAAAATTATTGTAAATCCAAGTGAATTACAATTAATTTATTTAAGAAATACCTATTAACATAAGGCAAAGGTTTATGACATATTAAAAGAAATAAAGAGTTACTAAAAATATATTGTAGGACTTTAGTTTGTGTGCCAGAGTTTGGACGAGGGGTATATATTTATTTATATAGGGAGGGACACTAAAAAAAGATTTTCTGGTGCTGGGGAGATGGCTTCAGCATTTAGGAGCACATCTCTTTCAGTGGCTCATAATCCTCTGTACCTCCTGTCCTAGGAAAGGTGACACCCTCTATTGGCCTCTGCAGACACTGTATGCATTTGGTGAATAGATATACATGCAGATAAAACATGCATACACATTAAATAAAAAATAAAGGTTTTTTTCTATTATGTTTGAAACATTAGCAACAAATATGTACTAAATATGACTTTTTAACCAATAAAATGTTTGTACTTTTATGAATGTTGGATATCTTGAAAAGGTAATTTTTGCTTTTTTCTCTGTAAATATCTGTATGGCTTAGACTTATTTATTTTGGATAATAGGTATTTTCTACTTGTGTAATTGAAAACAGAACTTAAAAGGCACATTTAAAAGTTAGAGAATTAATTAAAAATAACCTGTAGGTAAGACCAAAAGAGCATGTATTAACAAAAAAATCATTTATATTGTACCATGATTTTAGCTGTGGGAAACAAACTTTTTATATTTATATATAGAGCTATGTAATGGATGATGTCTACTTTATGTCCTCCTAGGTGTCCATGAACTAGGAGGACTAGAATGACCTGGGAAGCATATTTGATATGCAGATTCTTGCCAGGTAGTGGTGGTGCATGCCTTTAACCCCAGCATTTGGGAGGCAGAGGAAAGTGGATCTCTGAGTTCAAAGTCATCCTGGTGTACAGAGTGAATTCCAGGACAGCCAGGGCTACATAGAGAAACCCTGTCTTGGGGGTAAAAACAAACAAACAAACAAAAACCAAAAAAACAAAAAACACATAACAAACAAACAAAAAAGTAGAGAGAAATGCATATTCTTAAACTCTACTCCAGGTTTTCTGAATCAGAATGACTTCTGAATACTACTGCCTGGTGACTGTGGTGTGAAAGGCATTGTGCATGTCACAAGAAGAGGGATTCCCACATGAAAATGCTAACTTTACTGGCCTCCAGGTGCATAACTAAATTGTTTTCATTATCTTAATGTCAAGATGGATTTGAAGCAAAGGCAGAGTTTCTCTAATAAAGCCAAGAATAACTACTTTTTTATTGAGACCTGTTCTACTTTATTGTCTTAGCTGTGAAAAAATGCACTGTATTCTTCTTAAAAAAATAATAATTATATTTAGTTTTACGTGTTCAAAGCCCACAATAGCTGGGCCACGTACTATGAAGTCTGAAAAGACTTGGATTACTTCTGTGCTGCTGTGCACAGTTGAGTTCTACTGCTAGGTATATACACTTAAGCAAATAACTTGCCTCAGTTTTTATTTTTATTATTCACAACAATCCAGCTGACAGGAAGGTATGCAATATATAGGTTACATATTTACCCCAGATTTGGGTTGGATTCTGAATAAGAGCATAATGACAAACCACTGGCCTTTCACATAATATGGAGCCTCAGAATAGTATTAGGTGTACCCTTCCCCTTAGGCAAGGAATATTAGTTTCTCTCCTATTAATTTTATATTCCTACAATAAGATGTGAGTGGTGCTATTATCAGCATATTTAGGGTCACAGTGGTGATGGATATACAAGAAGGGATGACTTGTTCTTAATTTTACATTCAATAATAAGCATAGAGGTGAAGGTAAGAAGGGGAAGAAATTTAGAGAAGTTCTAGTTAAAGGAGTCTAAAATACATTAAAGATTTAGAGATTAGGACTAACATGGCAAACATTTTACAAGCATGTTAAGGTATCTTTTACAATTCTATTTATAATGATGTTCTTCTGTTATAAAACTAGCAGATGCTTGTTTCAGATATAGGGAGAAAGAAAAAAGGAAAACCCTCCATCCTAATTTGTAGTTTTTCTGTACACATAAGTTATACTTCACAGTTGTAAGTACCTCCAATAGCAATGAGACGATCTCCTCGCTGAAGATCTGCAATTGCAGCAGGTGAGTTTGGGGCCACAGTTTCAATTATGACATGCCCAGCATACCCATCAGTTGACTGCACAAGACGAAGTGTAAGTCCAACACTTTGTAAATTCCCTTTTATTAATTCAACCTTTGATAAAGGGTTAAAAAAAAAAGGAAAGAAAACATTGAGATAACAGCAATATATTTGAGAACATCCCAGTCAGCAATGACTTTTGAAGGTGAGAGATGAAGCCATTAGTGTAACAATATAAATTAACATACTTCCAGATTATGACTTAAATGTAGTTATAAACATAGGTTGCTTATGCTCCAGTGTATGGCTGTATACCGATGTGCAAGCAAGCAACACCAATTGGACCAAGTAGATTATTCTTAAAAGGAGGAACAGGAGATGATAATGAAGTGTAGTCAGATGATTTCCTGTGTCCCAGACTGCTGGTGGTCAGAACAAATATCTCCCACTCGTGTCCCCCAAGTAAACACACAGAGGCTAATATTAATTATAACTGCATGGCCATGGCTCAAGCCTTTCACTAGCTAGCTCTTATATTTTAAATTAGCCCATAACTATTAAACTATTAATCTATGAATTGATAAGTTCCATGGCTTTACCTGCATTCCATTACATGTTGCTCCTTAGGCAGCTCACTAGCGCCTCTCCCCATTTTCTCTGTCTCTCTCTCTTGGAATTTCCTGCCTGCCTCTAAACTGCCTTGCCATAGGCCAAACAGCTTTATTTATCAGCCAATCAGAGCAATGTATTTGCAGCATACAGAAAGACATTCCCCCATCACTTCCCCTTTTCTGTCTAAACAAAATGAAGGTTTTAACTTTAACCTATTAAAATTACATGCAACAAAACAGTTATCAAGCAAGAATTACAGTTACAATATCTAGTCTATTTGTATTTTGTAAAATTAAAGGAAATATTCTATGTATCCTATATTTGTGAGTCTAAAGTTTCATATCTACCTTCTCTCTTATCATAACCAAGGAAAACCATAATTATAACTACCTAGTCTTCAACTACATCAAAGACCTCAGAAGGATATAATATTACCTAAGTAAATAGGAAGAACATTGTAAGTAACTTCCAAAAATCTACAATGACAAGAGGGACAGTTATCCAAAGTTCTATAAAGTTGAGGCATCCATTTTCAGTCCATAGACCTAGTCTCTCAGTCACTTCTTTCTGTGTCCTGTAGAATGTCTGGAAGTTTCTTCTGTGAAGCAGGAAACTAAAGGACCATTTTATCTTGCAACTGTTCTATTATATGTAATTTTACTATGTTGAAGTTAAAACCTTCCTTTTAAATAGAAAGAAAAGGAGAAATGATGGGTGATGGTGCTCTCTATGCTGTGAATGTGTTGCTCTGATTGGTGGATAAATAAAATGCTGATTGGCCAGAAGCCAGGCAGGAAGTATAGGTAGGATAAGCAGACAAGGAGAATTCTGGAAAGAGGAAGGCTGAGTCAGGAAATGCCAGCCCACCATCCAGGGAGCATCAATGTAATGACACACAGGTAAAGCCACAGAACACATAGTGACATATAGATGAACAGAAATGGCCTGAGTTTAAGTGTAAGAGCTAGTCAGTGGTACTAAGCTACTGGCTGAGCAGTTTTAATTAACATACGCCTATGTGTGTTTACTTGTGTTTAAGCAGCTGTGGACCGGGTGGGACACAGGAAAACATTAAGCTACAATGAAGTAAGGATAGGAACATGTTGTGGAACAGTCTGGGTGAGGAGCCATTGACTGCTGGGGAGAGAGAGTTAGTTTTCTTTGGGTGTGTGGCCATCATGGTAGTTTACCCAGGCTCCAGTGGATAGCCAACACCCATGTACTTATGATAAGCACTAACTGGACTCAGTGAGTTATTAAAAGTTAAGAGGACATGAAGTTGGGAGAGAGGATGTGTTGGGGAGGGTCTGGGAATGTGATCAAAATATCTGATATACATGTATGAAATTCTCAAAAAATAAAAATATATTCAAAAAAGAAGAAGACATGAAGGTGGGAGAAGGAAGGAAGCATGGGAGACAGTGGTCCTGGGGGAAGTGGGAGAGAGGATTTGGGCTGAATATGATCAAAATATATACATCAAATATCAAAATATATATTCATGAAATTGCCAAACAATATATAACACAATGTATTCAATATCTTTTTAAAGTAACCACACCTATAGTAAAACATTTGGAAGTAAAGAAACAAAATCAAAAGAAAACCACTCCTAACCATACGATCTGGAACTACTGTTAGAATTTGCATTTATGCCGGGCGGTGGTGGCGCACACCTTTAATCCCAGCACTCGGGGAGGCAGAGGCAGGTGAATCTTTGTGAGTTCGAGGCCAACCTGGTCTACAAAGCGAGATCCAGGAAAGGTGCAAAGCTACACAGAGAAACCCAGTCTCGAAAAACCAAAAAAGAATTTGCATTTGCTTATACTTTTAATACAAAATTGTGATTGTGTCAAAACTGAGACATGATGAATACAATCATATACTGTGAATATAATTCTGAATATTGCTTTTCTCAAATTCAGTGGGAGTAATCCATGTCATTAGACGGGCTTTGGAATTCTACTTTTTATAGTATAGAATTGGATTTCTATTTCCAAGCAACAATGCATCAAAAATATTAAGGGGCTGGGAGTTGGCTCAGCAGTTAAGAGCACTGGCTGCTCTTCCAGAGATCAGGGTTTGATTCCTAGCATCCACATGGTGGCTCACAACTGTCTGTAACTCCAGTTCCAGGAGACATGATGTTTCCTTCTGGCTTTCTGCAGACAATGCACAAACACAGATCTAGGTACAGGCAAAACACCTATATACATCAAATAAAAACTTTAAAGAAATTTAAAGCTGGGCATGATGGCACATGCCTTTCTTTAATCTCAGCACATGAGAGGCAGAAGCAGGCAGATCTTTGAGTTTGAGGTCAGCCTAGTCTACATAGTGAACTCGAAGATAGCCAGGGATACACAGAGAAACCCTGGAAAGAAAAAAGAGGAAGAAAGTAAAGAGGGAGGGAGGGAGGGAGGGAAGGAGGGAGGGAAGGAGGGAGGGACGGAGGCTGAGATAGTAAGAAAAAACTCTACATATGTACTGGCAGTGTACAGTGTACAAACTTTCTTCTTTATCATTATTCCTTAAGTAACACACTATGATGATTTTAGTAACCCAGAGAAGAAGGTAAAGTATATAGAGGGATATGTATAGGTTAAATGCAGGAATAATGCATTTTATATTAAGGAGGTATGAGGAGTTAGGGACAAGAACTAATCTGCTGCAGAAAGATGACTGTATTGCTAAATTTTCTGTAAGGATATAAAGGAAGGGAGTTTACAAATACATTTTACTAAGACTTATCTGGTGAATGAGATGCCATTTATCTCATTTAGAGCATTTCCTTAACTAAATCTGTCACCTGTCATTCAATTTATCAGAAATGTATATAACAGAATATCATCTCCTATGAATTGAAATAAGAGTAATACTCAATTTGTTCTCATTCAACTTGCTGATTTAAAAAAGGAGAACAGAAAACACTACATCCCTCAAGATGACAATAATTCAACTGTTGCTCAATTAGAAATATCGATAGTTTCATTATTCTTTAGTCAACATTTCTCAGTCTTGTTTTTTAAGGATATGTTTCTAAAGTTCCTGCTAATTTTTTAGAGCTTTAATATATAATTCCTCCTTAGTTAGAAATTCACTTTCCTAACTGGTGATTGGTAGTTGGTAAAAAATAGACCTTATTAAAAACTGTTCTTTAGTTTTTGTGTTGATAGGTTTTGTAAACTTTTAGAGATTTGTTTATTTTTTGAAACAGGGTCTCTTGTAACACAAGCTGGGTTCAAACCATGTAGAGGTAGCAGGCCATGAACTCCTGACTACAAGTGTGCACATACTTAGCTATTGGCAGTTTTTCATGAAGAAATAAAAACATGCTTATCTAACCAGATGTTAATGTTACACGGACTCCAAACACAGATAAGGACAAATCAAGAAAACAAAACTATGAATCGTATCTGTAATATTCAAATATGAATGAAAAAAATCTTTCAGTCATATAACAAAATATAATAACTATAAATGGAGTTCGCTGTAGTAATTAGAGGTTAGTGACCACTCAGGAATCAGTTAGTTTACTACAGAAATAAAATAATGGATAAAGCCACAAATATTTTAACAAACACAAAAGAAAGCCCATTTAGTCCAACATCCTTTCATAAGAACCCTCAGCCAGCTACAAATACAAGAAAACTTCCTAAACTTGATTGTGAGAAACTACAAAAAAAAAAAAAAATCTATAAACAACACAATACTCAAAGCTGAGAGAATTAATGTCTCTACTGCCACTTTCAACACTACACTGGAGGGACCACACATAACAAAGAAAAGTGGGGAGTACGTAGCTTAGAAAGGAGGAGAAAACCTGTCATGTGCCAGTAGCAAGATTTTATTCATGGATAAGCTCCAAATATGTCAATTTTGTCTTAAGATACCTTACTCACAGAGCACTATTTCAGATGAACCCTAGGTTTTTAATTTACTTATTTAATTTATACTAGATTAAACCAGATATAGCTAGGAAAAAGAACACTGTATCAAAAGCAAAAAGTCCACAAAAATACATTCTAAGTTTCTATTTTATTGCTATGACAATATTTAAAATAAACTTCCAAATTTCTAAGGATTTATTTTTATTTATGTGTGTGTGTCTATAAGACATCTATGTGGTTAACATACACGTTTAGTTATATATTATACTATAGTATATAATTAATATGTATATATATTTAAACAATCATACTGCTAACTTTGTAAAGATGATGACCTGAGTTCAATCCCAGTACACGTGGAGGAGGAGGAGGAGGAGGAGGAGGAGGAGGAGGAGGAGGAGGAGGAGGCGGCGGCCGCCTTACATGATGGTGTGGCATTTGGCTATGTCTTAAAAGCATGAGAAATTGGAATGGATGAGGCCATCATTTAGTGTGGTGATATTTTATCTGTGTACCCCAATAAAGTTTATCTGAGGAGCAGAGGAAAAAGCCAGCCACTATAGTAACCATAGAGGTCAGGCAATAGTGGCACATACCTTTAATTCTATCACTTGGGAGGCAGGAATCCATCCGGATCTCTGTGAGTTCAAGACCACAATGGGAACAAAGCCAGGCATGGTGGTACATACCTTTCATTCCAACACTAGTTAACCATAAAGGTCTGGAGGTTTGTACAGACAGAGAAGAAGTGATAGAGTTTGGAGGAAGAGGAAGTGATGTAGCTGGGCAGAGAGAAAAAATGAGATGGCAGAACAGAAAAACATATAGGCATGGGTATATAGGAAGTAGGTCTCTTTGGCTGAGGATTTCCAAGTGGTGAGAATGTGGCTGGCTTCTTTCTGCTTTTCTGATCTCTCGGTTTTAACCCAATATCTGGCTCCAGGTTTTTAATTATAAGACCATTTAGCAAGTTGTCTATAATTTAGGGTTACAGTTTTGGCACTACTGGGAAATTAAAATTGTCTAGATGATATCAGTTGACTTGAGACTGTAATCCTGATTATAACCAAGTTGGCTTTTACTAGAGAAAAGCTGCAGCACTTCAATGGACCTATCAAATTCTACAATTCTGTTTAATCTAATAAAAGATCCTATAGTACATTATCTTTCAATAAATATATGGAATATACAAAGTCTACCTATTAACTATGTTTATGAAATTTCAGTGTTTTTTTAAAGAATGAGAAGGAATAAAATCAACATTATTAAATGCTCATTATATGCCTATTGTAGATACTAATATTTCCAATACTTCCAGCTAAGGGAATCATTTCTGTCATCCTCCAGTCTTACAAATGGTTGTGTAGTAGGCACAGCTATGCATATCACATAACACAGTTCTACTGCCCTGCCTTGATAGATGGTCTAGGGATACTAACTCATCCAAGCTGGACCAGCACTCCCACCAATATTTGCTTAGAAGTAGATTAGACCAACACCAGAATGATCCTTGGAGATTCATTTTTTTTTTTTTTTTAAAGATAGAATTTTAACTCATTAAAAACTAAGTAACAGTACTAATACATCTAACTCAGTCACTTCTAACTGAGTTATGTTTCTTGTTTATCTTACACCTGTATACTGGGGGTATAGAAAATGAACATGGACAAGAACATGCTTCTCTTTATGAGTACACTAATGGAGATAGTAGGTTTACCAATTATGGTTATGACTTCTAAAGGCAGTGGGTGATAAAAACAAAACAAAACAAAATCTATCCATACAGATCTTTCAGCAGGCATGTTGCTTTCTATTTGGATAGACAGCAGTTAGTTCCTAGCCTGGTTGCAATCTGTCCTCTGTAATCATGAGCAAACTGAACTGACAACTGGTATTCAGTCAAACAGTTACATTTCTAACACGTTTGTTTGCCAAGAATATAAATGTTTACCTTGCAAATAGTTAAATTTATGCAATATAAAAGTTGTTCTAGCTTCAAAAATCTTAACATTCTTATTGCATTGATTCATTGTGTGTGTGTGTAGATGTGATACACATGTGGAGTCAGAGAAAAACTCCAGGAGTGTCAGTTCTCTGCACCATGGAGGTCCTGGGATCACACTTAGGTTGTCAGGTTTTAGTCACAGAGCCATCTTGTTAGCCCTAGTTTTAGAAATCATGACCTCTTAATTATAATTCAGAGCTTAATAAATGTTTAATAATAATAACTGTCTAAGTCCTTGAAATCCAGAATTAAATTGCCCATAGTTTCATAGCATTACAGTCTATTCATAAATTTTTATGAAGTAAAATTGCAAAAGAAAACTTTTATGTCCTTGTCTCAATGATGACGATCTCTGCATCCCCTGCCCCCAATACACCCTCCTCACATGCCATGGTGGTGCTTAAATAGGTAGATCTGTATAGGATAAGAATGAATTCTAAATTAAATTTTCTCACACAATCTATAAACATTTTCCTTACCAGAATGATGCTTACCTTTTAAGCAGTTAATGTTCAAAATAGCTAAAAACTCATCAAAATTAGCTTAGTCCTCCAAGCTCCAATGGTTATGGTATATGGGAAAAAAAATTCTGAACAACTAAAATGTTAGCTGGGATAGTTTTGTACTCTGCTGGGTTTGAATTCTGACTCTAAGTATTAGTTTATCAAATTTGGAAAGCGATTTAGTCCTATGGGACTTTTTTTGTTGTTGTTTTCTTTCTTTTTTTCTATTTTTAAGACAGGTTCTCACTATGTAGCCCTGGCTGTCCTGGAACCCACTATGTAGATCAAGATGGCCTCAAACTCAGAGATCTACCTACCTGCTTCTGCCTCCAATGCTGGAGCTAAAATGCATGTGCTGTTACATTTGGCTTGTGGGATTCATTTATAAAGAGAATATATTAGTTCATATTTGTTGAAACAAAAAAATTCCTGATGCAGAATATTTGCGAAGAAAAATCGTTTACTTAGCTGTTTTGGAGGTTCATTGGTATGGCATTACTCAGCTCTTATGAGGATTGCATACTACAATGGGAACATGTCTAAGAGCACACACAGTACAGCAGGAGGCCAGAGTGATTCTGCTGTGCTCCCTTGTAACTTGTTCTTTAGAGAGCTTCAGGGGTCCTATGAGAGCTATTTTAAGTTTATTGAAAATAACTGTGACCCAAGGACTTCCCCTAAGGGTTCACTTCCTTAAAGGTTCTATCATCTTCTATATTGCCAAACTGGGGTTAAGCTTGTCACACATTAACCTTTAGGAGAAACAAACCATATCTAAGTCACAGTGAAGGGGCCTCTATTAGCATACTGGGTTGTTGTCATGATTAAATGAAACTAGGCATAAATGTCAAACACAAACCAGAAACCTCCATAGTCTTTCCTCAGAAAGACTTTCTTTTGGATGAGAAACAAGTAAGACCTCTCGCAACAGAATGGCAGCTTGGCCATCAGGTAACTTAGCTTCTAAAGTAACTGAATGGTAAATAAGGACTGTATTCTTCAGTCACAAAGAGACAACAAAGACATAGAAATGCACTGAGAACAGAAACTTCATTATATAAATACAAATGACCTAAAACATCTAAGGAATAAAAATGGCCTTCTGCTTAGGTTCAAAAGGCTGTTAAAATAATTCCATATGAATAATCAATACACTTAAGGTTTCCTCTTTTTAAATTTGATTAAAGCCTTTATTAATGCTTTGACTTCAAACAAATTTAAATTTTATACAACCATTCTAATGAAATAAAATGCTAAGAAAAGTAGGTGAAGGCTGAGGTTGTTATGGAAACAATAGCATGGAATACTCATGTCCTTTAAAATTCTTGTCAGAGAAATAGCTCTTAATCTGAGTCACCAAATCAACCTTCACCTTTACATATTAACAGTATATTTTTGCAAAGTGATTCAGATATTACAAAGTCTGTGGGGAGACTTAGGGAAATATGATTTTCTAAAAATTAACTTTTTATACTGAAATAATTTCAGGAATAACAGAAATGTAGTGATATTTTATTTGAATTGAAATGTGATTTTATTTGTATGTTAATAAAGTTGCCTTTAGAGCAAGCTGTAGCAGAAGCTTTGCGGTGGTGGTGGTGCACACATTTAATCCCAGCACATAGAAGGCAGAACTAGGTGGATCTCTGTGTGTTCAAGGATACAGCCAGCATGGAGACACACACCTTTAATCTCAATACCAACCATAAAAGACCTAGAGGTCTGTACAGACAGGCAGTGACAAGGAGGTCATGTGGCTGGGTTTACAACCAATGAGAAGGTAGAACAGAAAGTCTATATAAAGACAGGGCATAGGAAGTAGGTCTCTTGCAGAGAGGAAAGACAGAGCAGCAGTGAAGGGTAAGGTTTTCAGCTCTCAGCTATTGCTCTGACCTCTTGGCTTTTAACTCTGCAATTGGCTCTGTGTTTCTTATTTAACAAGATGGTTACATCTACACAGCAAAATTACAAATTTTTTTCCTATTTATCCTGAGCCATATTTCCTGACCAGTGTTTCACATTTGTTTTTCTCTTGCATATATTTTCCTGAACTATTTGACAACAAGGCACAGACATGATTCCCATTTTTGCTAACTATTTAAATATTCCCTAACAAGGACATTCTCTCAAATAGGCCACCCTCCTTGTTATAGTAAACCTGCTTATGTTAAGAGTCACCACTTGGTTTTCTTATCTTTAAAAATAGTTTTTGCTCCCCTAAGCTCTCTTTCCCTCGAATCTTGCCCTTCATTACTCCCACTGTCGTCCAGGTTGTTCATGTCGATCTCATCCATTTCTCTGTCATTGGGCGATCCCTGTGTCTTTCCTAGGGTCCCGTTTTCTAGGTAGCCTCCCTGGATCAAGAACAGAAAGGGAGAAGAAGGAATAACAGACCATGATAAATGATGAGAACAGGAAGAAGCAAAGTGCTAGAGAGGTCCCCAGAAATCCACAATGATACATCCATCCACTGTAGACTACTAGCAACGGTCGAGAGAAAGCCTGATCTGACCTAGTCTGGTGATCAGATGGCCAAACATCCTAACGGTCGTGCTGGAACTCTCATCCAATAACTGATGGATGTGGATGCAGAGATCCTCAGCCAGGCCCCAGGTGGAGCTCCAGCCAATTGTTGAGAAAGAGGAGGGACTGTAAGAGTGTGAATTGTTGAGACCAAGATTGGAAAAAGCACAGGGACAAATAGCCTAACTAATGGAAACACATGAATTATGAACCAAAAGCTGTGGAGCCCCCAACTGGATCAGGCCTTCTGGATAAGTGAGACAATTGAATAGCTTGAAATGTTTGGGAGGCACCCAGGCAGTGGGACCCGGACCTATTCTTAGTGTATGAGCTGGCTGTTTGGAACCTTGGGCTTACACAGGGACACTTTGCTCAGCCTGGAAGGAGAGCACTGGACCTGCCTGTACTGAATCCACCAGGTTGAATTGAATCCCCAGGGGAGTCTTGGCCCTGAAGGAGATGGGAATGGAGGGGTGGGGGCGGGGACGGGAGGGGGGAGGACAGGGGAACCCATGGCTGATGTGTAAAATTACAACACAAATATAATAAATAAAAAAGGAGGAAAAAAAATAAAAATAAAAAATAAAGTTTTTAAATTTATAACCATTTTTAGATTTTATTTTATGAATTCTTTACCTACGTGTATGTATGTGTACCATGTATATGCCTGTTGTCTTTAAAGATCAGGAAAGGTATATGTAAGTGGTATCTGGAACTGGAGTTATGGATAGTTCTAAGACACTATATAGCCACCAGGTGCTGTGAAGTGAACCCAGGTTCTCTCCCAGAACAGCAAGTGCTTTTTTTTTTTAACCACTGAGTCATCTTTCCAGCCCTGGCTCTCTTACCTTAAAAACAAAGAAATAGCACCACTTTCTCTCATAGCCCAAGGAAGTACTTCTCTTGCCTTCCTTACCTTGTTACAGGAAGAATTTGAAGGCATGGGGCAAAAGACTTGGGCAGTAGTGACTCCTCTTCTCTAGAGGTGATGAAATAAATGTTTACCATCATAGAACTAAAATAGAAGAATGGGGATTTGAACCCAGGCATACTGGATGCCATTTGTGGAGATGATACAGTAGTGTGAAATGATATTCTCTGAAGAAGCTATATCTATATTACATACCTATAGATTGCTTGCTTGACCTTGACTAGTTAGAACATAATTTATGGAAAGATGCAATGTTGCAGATACATAACCAAATTCTATGAATGTTATAAGCCTGTCTTAATTTTCTATATCTTGCCTAACACCCTCCTGATTATTATTTCAATTTAAAACTTCTCAGGATGTGTCAGTAAGATTATTAGAGCCTCTACCAATCCTAATGCCAAGTATACTATAACAATCTGAAATCTAAAGAAGAAATTTCCCCCAAACTTGTTATAATCCAGTTGCCTGATGTTTCCAACCAATGTAAGTACATGTATGTACACTAATTTATGACTTTTCTTTTTTGTTCTGTGACTGTAAAAGTTTTGTATAACTGCTTTCATGATGGAATGTATCATTCAGAATAGCCTGAATCCATGTTTCCAGATCACAGTCATTCACATTTGATCCAGAACAACCTATTTTCTTACTTCTGTTGAAGCCAAATTGTTACAGCAACAGTAAAACAGAATGTGGGTCAGTCAGTCTGGATTTGCAAATGCCTCTGATGCTTGCTAATTGGGCATTCTTTTCTCTTTGAGTGGGTACATGTGGGCAGTAAGGAGGATCCCACTTAACTGCATGAACCTTGGCAGTACCTTTAACACATTTCTGAACCATCTATGACCCAACTCTACATCCAGTATCTGTGTATAACTCAGGAAATGAGCTATCTGGTGAAAAAATATTTAATGAGAAGGTGCTACTATGCTTTGAAAAGCATGTTAGTTCCCGAGTATGGATTGAGCTGGGCAGTTCTTCTTGGCTCACGGAAGTAAAACGTCTTAAAAAATAGACTCTAAAAGTAATGCTTATGTTTTGTGACTATTAATTTTCTCTCAACAGCTCTTTTTTGCATGTTTTTGCAGACATGTTTGTGTATGTGCAGGCCACAGATCAATGTCAGGTGTCTTCTGCTGTTCATCCTCATCTTCCTTTCTGAGACAGGCTCTCTCACTGAAAAAAAATCCATTCTGGACTGCCTTTTCTTGGTCACTATCACTTTAAACCTAAGTTTTCCAGAATATTTGCTTTTTCCTTTTCTGTCTACCTTCAAGAAGACTGTTCTTTCTGGCTACCTCTCTCTAAAACTCTTTCCATTTCCAGAGATATCCAAAGCCATTCTGATTCCATTTTTTATCTCCATAATCACCAACCTAGTTTAGATGTTCATTCTCCTCTATTATTTCAAGTCTTTCCCTTGCCTGCGTGATTCTACTCAGATCCAATGCACATATTGTTGATGACCTACTTCATGCCAGAAATTTACAGATGAAGAAGTACCTGCCTCTCATGGGATTGTGAGAAGCAATATCAGTCTTATTTACAGAATAATAAAATACTTGTAGATGGGATGGCTTTAGACTTTGGCATGGCCATGCTGTCAAAAAGAGGCCTGGCTAGTACCCCTCTTAGTCTTCCTTAAAGAGAGATTCAGATTAAGAACACTTTTACTCTGAAAGCCTCATTGTAGCATGAATCTTAAATGGTCGTAATAAAAAAAAAAAAAATGCTGGAAGACCAGAGAAGCAGAACAAGTCACACTACCTCACCTCTCCAGTTCCTCAGCTGATCCTGTTTCCTCAGACTGGAAGCCTCTGAGTCCTCATCCAAAATGAATCTCAGCTGAACTGCTTCTCACAGCCCGAAAGCTTAACCAGCCAAATGCTTCTAGTTTCTGGTCCTCATGCCTTACATTGGCGTACAAAGTTCGTGGTACGAATTCATGAAAAAGCTGATTGCCTGTGGCCTTGTGGGTCCTAGCTCAGACCTGAGCTACCCTCAGCCGGTTTGTGGTAGAGCATGCTGGTTGGATTTACTAAGAAGGCAGAGGCAGGCGGATCCCAAGTTTGAGGCCAACCTAGGAGAAGCTTCGGGGCCAGCCACAAACAGTGGTGGTGGGGCCATGGAGGCAGTGACCGCTCATCCAAGTTGCAGGCTGTTTCTCATCGTGCTGGTGACTGCGGTGATGCTGCTACCTGGGACAAAGGGTTTACTGCTGCTTGTTCAGAGAAGAATTGCCAGGACCAGCGTGTTACAAGAAAGCATCGGCAAAGGTTAGTTTGGAAACGTTTGGCAAGACAAATGCTGGGGAGAAATTGCTGTTAAGATTTTCTCTTTTAGGGAAGAACATTCATGGTTCCGAGAAACAAACATTTATCAGACTGTGATTGCTCCAAACCACAGAGAAGGCGCGCGCACACACACACACACACACACACACACACACACACACACACCAAACAACAAAACACCAAAAAACAAAAAACACTAAAGGGAACCATGACCATGATTAACAGTGACTTTGAAATCTTCAAAAGGATGATGGGACGCCACAATGATGATAGCACATGGAGTATGGTAAAGCCATTAAGCCGATTAACACTACAGGAAGAGCTTTGGACTACAAACTGCTCAGGACAATTTCAAGATGGCTAGCTGAGATGATCCAGCCTGACGGACTACTCGAACAAGGACTTGAAACAAGCCCTGCACTTTCCCATTACACAGAGACAGGACAAATGATACAGCTAACTCTCTTAGGACTTGACAATTAGCCCCCAAATTTTTCTTTTCAGGATTCACCTAAAGATGTCTTCACCCCCAGAAAGCATAATTCCCAAGAGGTGGGGTGGGTGTGTTTTGATCGTTCAATGGCTTATAGATAATTGTTATTGTTTATGATGGTTGGTTACAAGTTAATTGCTAATGGTCAGGAAAAAAGTTGAACAAGGAGATTATATTCAGAGGTTTTGTTTAAAAAAAAGAAAAAGAAAAAAGAGAATATAGACATGAGATAGATAGGAATCTACTATGAGAAAAAAAGATAAAGAATAATAGGATAAATGGGTAGATCACTGAATCTACTGAAAAAAGAAAAAGGGGAAGATATAAAAATGACAAAAAGTAGACTATTGAATCTATTATGAAAAGAAAAAAGAATATAGATATAAGATAAAAAGGTTAATTATTGAATCTACATTTAAAAAGGAACTACTTGTTTTAAATAGGATAAGTAATGAAAATTTTTTTGTCTGAGTTTATCAAATGTTACTGGACATTGTTATATATTAATGGAGTTTTTATCTGAATCTGTCAAATGTTAATGGACTAGACATCGTTACTGTAATCTTGACTGTATATATCATATATACTTATTGGATAGTTTTTCTTGTATTAGTTATAAGCTTTATAAAATTTTAGACAAAAAAGGGGAAATGTGGTGGTATTGTGTTCCCCAAAATATTGTGCTCCCTAATGAACTTATCTGGGGTCAGAGACAGAACAGCCACAATATTAAACATAGAGGACAGGCAGTGGTAGCACACGCCTTTAATCCTAGCGTTCCAGAGGCAGAAATCCATCTGTTGAAGGATACAGCCACGCATGGTGACTCATGCCTTTAATCCCAGGAAGTAATGGTAGAAAGCAGAAAGGTATATAAGGCATGAGGATCAGAAACTAGAAGCATTTGGCTGGTTAAGCATTCAGGCTGTGAGAAGCAGCTCAGCTGCGATTCATTTTGGATGAGGACACAGAAGCTTCCGGTCTGAGGAAACAGGATCAGCTGAGGAACTGGAGAGGTGAGGTAGTGTGACTTGTTCTGCTTCTCTGATCTTCCAGCATTCACCCCAATACCTGACTCCATGTTTTTGTTTTTGTTTTTATTACGACCATTTAAGATTCATGCTACACCTCATAGTCTCTACTGTCTTGGAAGTAATAGCTACATTTCTCAGATGCTATTTAAAGCTTTTATTCTTGACATTTCTTTCATCTGTCACTTCTTTACGAATGCTACATTCCTTCACTAGAAGCTCTCAGTACTTTTACACCGAAACTGACATACTCTGAACTGACAATAGCAATATATGATACACACAGGAAAGCTGATCTATTTCTCTTGACAGGGATCATAAAGTGAATAATACTTCATATTGTTTCTTACTCCTCATTCTTAGTGTCTTAGACTAATTTGATTTGAAGTATATAATATTTTAACATAATTTCTTACTCCTTCCTAGAATTTCACAATCATACCAGAGTGTAGAAAGCTGAGACAGGAACTTCATCCTTTATTTTTAACTAAGATGAACTTTTAAGAATGGAAATGCTATGGAGTATTTACTATTAGAGCTGAAAGGCACTTGACTTTAAGAAGCCAATTATAAAATGTTACATATGGTTAAAATTTCATTGAGTCCCTACTGTATTCTCAAATGTTATCAAGCTGATCTAAACCAAAGTTTTCATAAAAGACTGACATTTTCAAAAAAGCTTTATTTGCTTTAAGCTTTCTCTTCCTTTTGATAAGATTAAGACTGCAAATGGCAAATGGTTAAATAGGCACACCAAAATTCGACCTGCCAGGCATGCAGCCTTAAGTAAACACACCAAAATGCCAAGTCCTAGGCATCTGGCCTAATGTATTCAGAAGTCTGTCTGTTTCAGCTCAAATGTTCTCACTTAAAATTACAGTTTTTCAGAGTTCTTTTAAACCCTTTGTAGGCATTGTCAGATCTGGAAATGTAGATTTTTATTTATTATTACCCAACAAGGCTTCTGAAAGTCTCCAAAATTAAAAAGGAAGTAAAGACAGTTCAATTTTAAATCACACCAAGTAATTTATTTCAGCAATACACTCATGTGTAGTTAGAGTTTTCCTGCCTGGCCCACAGTCAGGACAAATCTCTCTCACCCGCCAGGCCCATAGACGCTCAGACCCAACCACACAGAAACTTACATTGTTTACAAACTGTATGGCCGTGGCAGGCTTCTTGTTATCTACTTCTTCTATCTTAAATTAACCCATTTCTATTAATCTATACTTTGCTACATGGCTTGTGGCTTACCGGTGTCTTTACATGTTGCTTGTCATGGTGGCAGCTGGCAGTGTCTCCACCCAGCCTTCTGCTTCCCACAATTCTCCTCATCCTGCCTACCCTATCCTTCCTACCTGGCTACTGGCCAATTAGCACTTTATTTATTTTAACCAATCAGAGCAACACATCTGACATACAGAACATCCCACAGCACTCATGAGGCATTCTTTTGATGTTTTTAGTACTGCCAGAAAGAAAACAGACATCACCAGATACTACATTTGTAAACTAATAGTCTCACACTTTAAAAACAGCTCTTCACAAAAAGCAATATTAAACAGTAAATCTCATTTGATAGAGTTCCTAATCATAAGGATTTTTATTTGCTTAACAAGAGATGGGAAATTTTTAGGGAAGGAGAAAGGAGATCAAAGTATGACTAAAAGTCATGCTGAAACCCTAAAGATCTGGAAGAAAACTGGTAAGGGTACTTGGAGGTTGATGTCCAGATAGCTATGTTTAGTCTTCCCATAATATTTACTGAATATGCAGAACAAAACCAATCAAGGTAGTTACAGTAATAGAAGATACTGCTGGAGATAACCCGATCAAATTATCGTACAAATATGACTGTAATACTCCAGCTTTGACAAGTATTTACAAACAGGTTTGTGCTAGTTAGGAAAAGTTTTCCAGAAGAAGTAATGGCAGTGGGATACAGATGACATTGGTACAGAAAGGGAAGATTCTTATAAATCTGAAAGCAAGAGCAATCTACAAATGGGAATAAAAATTAGTGACAGAAGGACTGAGTTCCAAACAGCGTAACAGGATAAAACTCAGATACCAGCCAAAGAGGTCACTATCAACCTTAGACTGAAGGATAGAGGTAAGAAGTGGTATTGGGGCTGAGCATCAAGTAGAAACTGGAATGGTGGCTTGTCCTTTGAGAAGTGGGGGGCCAAAGAAGACAAACCAGCTGCCAAATAGGTTTAAGGTTAGAGGAAGAATACCTTGGTTTCTCCAGTCCACTCTCACTTCCCATAAGTGTTTCACATTCATCAACTATAGCTGAAAGCTACTGACATTGAAAACTTAAAATAACAGTTGTCTGAGGTCAGCCCTCTCCAGGAATGAAATAGGA
The DNA here is from genome assembly GCF_903995425.1 of Onychomys torridus. Taxonomy (NCBI): domain Eukaryota; kingdom Metazoa; phylum Chordata; class Mammalia; order Rodentia; family Cricetidae; genus Onychomys; species Onychomys torridus. Next base: position 178,843,523 of record NC_050443.1, read on the forward strand.
CAAAAGTCCTGAAATATATCTGAACAAGGGTAAGCAGGCTAAGGCCTAGCTGGCACAAGCAGAACTCTGAAAAATATAAATGTATACGGAGAAACAAGCATGTCACACTTTAGGAAGGGTGCACAATTATCAGAGATGCACAGTACAGAATAAGGCTGGTAAGAAGGGTTGAAAGCAAGCATGACTTAAGCTGAGAGTGGAGGGAAGAAGAAAGGGCAAGAAAAAAGACAGGGGCCAGGCTAGGCAGGTCCCCCTTCTTGGCCATATCAAGGAATCTGTCCCCATCTTTAGAGTGATAAGGAATCACACAGGGATTTAATCAGGCAATGGGACACAATAATTTCTGTCAATCAGATCTTAAAGATCATTAATCAGCCTCCTCTTCCCTCCTAGAACATTCAAAACAGACAGCATAAGAAGCATATATATATATATATATTGGTTTTTTCGAGACAGGGTTTCTCTCTGTATAGCTTTGCGCCTTTCCTGGAACTCACTTGGTAGACCAGGCTGGCCTTGAACTCACAGAGATCCACCTGGCTCTGCCTCCCGAGTGCTGGGATTAAAGGCGTGCGCCACCACCACCCAGCCGCATATTAATATTTGTATCAGCATGTGTGTAGCCTACAGCAGTACCAAAGACTTCTTAAGCTTTCTATTAGCATTAATCATCAGTGGCATGAGATTTCTCTTCATAGCTCCACAGACTGAGTTCCTTACTGAGTTCCTAGATCTATTACTCACCCCACTATCTTTTCAGTTGGTAACACTAATTTTCCCCCATCTATTTATCTTTACCCAGTCATTTTATGGGGTTAGTTGTGGTAAGAATAGTAACAGGAGAAAACACCATAAGATTATCATACAAAAGAAGCCAGTTGGCAGAGGATAGGAAACGTTTCCCCATGAGGCTATATGCAAGAAAGAATACCATGAAAACAACTTAAGACTTACAAATGCTAGAGAAGTCAGCTGCTAGTAAAAAACCTACAATGGGCCCTAAGACTGCTAGCACAGTGCTTTGGGGTATATGCCTTTTTCCAGCTCATTAGCGCACACTCACTTCTGGAATGCCTCCCCGACCCCTTCTATTTCTACTAACATAAAAAAAGTCATCAGTCAAACAGGTTTGTTTTCTTGTGGACTAGCTACCTAAAAACCATTCACAATTCTATTCTTCAGTTGGTAAAAGTGCTTACCATGAAAGCATGAGGTTCTGAATCTGACCCTTGATACCCACAGTAAAAGAACAAAAGGCAAACAAACAAGAAGACTGCTGGCACACACTTGTAATCCCAGTGCTGGGGGAGACAGGTAGATCCCTGGAGCTCACTGCTTATTGGCCAACCAGTTTAGCTACTCAGTAAGTTCCAGGCCAGTGAAAGATCTCACCTGAAAAAACAAAGGTGGATAGCCCCAGAAGAAAAGGTTGGCCCCTAGTCTCTACACAAATATATACCAACACATGCACGCGCACACGCATACATACACACACACACACACAGACACACACACACACACAGACACACACAAACGCACGCATGTACAAGTTTCCCATACTGTATGACTCAGTTCTGCCAATGAGCTGTTAGGTGAAAAATCCCTGAAAATAGTGTCTAGAAAAGCACTGAAGGAGGAGATGCAGGTAGCACTTGCTGCAAAAGCAGGAGGACTTGAGTTTGCCCCAGACCCACATAAAGGCAGGTGCAGCAGCAAACTCCTGTAATCCCAAGAGATGAAAGACAGGGATTAACACGCAGTTAATCTAGCACATGCAGCAGTGGTGAGAGAGGACAGGGGTAGTACGTGTTCCCAAGTTGTCTTGTGCCATGTGGCACATATATGCCTCGACTAGCTCTTATGCTCACTTGAATGTACACTCTCTCTCCTCTCTTGACACACCCCAAAACAAAACAAAGAAACCCAACCATACCACCACCTTGGCTGATGCCCATCAATGGGCTGCCTTGGACTTCATCATTTTTCTTACAAAAGGGATAATTACGAGTGCATTGGAAATTGTACAGTCATGAAAACAAAAATTCATACTAAGGATGAAGAGACAGCCAGGAAGATCCTTGGTTACAGAACTGTAAAGCTTTAAAAAACTCAAAAGCACATTAAACTGTGGAAGAAGAGACAAGTGGAGTAGACTTATAATCCCAGCTTTCCAGAAAGCTAAAGCAGGAGGGCACCGAGTTTAAGTCCAGCCTTAGAGACCGCAAATTACAAAATAAAAAGTTAAAGGGTAGAAGATAAGCCCAATGGTGGAATACTTGTCTAGTATGTGTGACACCTTGGGTTGAATCCCAAGTGCTAGGGGAACTTCCTTTCATTCTTCATATTCACTGCAATTAATGACCAAATTCACTGAATAAATTTCAACATTAAAAAATGGACCTAAACTGGAAAATTGTATTATACACAGGTTGCTTCCTAAGACCATCAAATGATTTAGCATATCTGTTTTCAAGGATATGAGATTTAATACTTAAATTTCCAATGTATCCCAAAGTATCAAATTCTACTCCTAGTAGAAATTGCCTTGAAAATAGCAATTTGCCTTCTTAAAATTATTAAATATACATAACTTCAGTTTATTGGTTGTAGATACTATTGTTGACATTTTCAACACCTGGTATAATTAGTAACAAAATTATTTCTTGAAAACTACCTGTGACATATGCTAAGTTCTAAAATGATTCAAAATTAAAAGTCTTACTAACCTTTGCTACAAAATATTAAAGCTGTCTAATCCCATATCTCTGAAAATAAAATATAGGAAATTGAAAATGCCAGCAGCAATTGCAAATTATGAGCAATTCAAAGTCAAAATTTAATCAGACACAATAATAATGCTTTCTTATATAGTTATGTATTTCAGCACAAACTCTAAAACTGGTTATTTCATTTCTTGGAGAAGCTACTTCAAATTGATTGAAAATGAAAACTTAAAGTTGGGGCAAAACTTCAAGCTGACCAGAGAGGGAGGGAGAGAGGGAGGAAGGGATACAGACAGACAGATGTGTGTGCACACACAGAGAAGGGGGAGAGAGAGAGAGAAAGAGAGGGGGGGAGGGAGGGAGGGAGGGAGGGAGGGAGGGAGGAAGAGAGAGAGAGAGAGAGAGAGAGAGAGAGAGAGAGAGAGAGAGAGAGAGATATCAGTATCTGCCTACCTACCTTGGGCTGGAGAGATGGGTAATCACAAGGACTTGAATTTAGGTTCCTAACAACCACATAATCCCAGCATTCAGGGGGCAGAAGCAGGCAGATCTCTATGAGTTCAAGCCAGCCTGATCTATATAGTGAGTTCTAAGGCAGCCAGGATGACATAGTGAGACTGTCTAAAAAACTAAAAGTAACTTAAATAAATGGTAGGCATGGCAGTACTAATTTTACCCCAGTGCTGGGGATGGGAGGTGGGGAAGGAGGATGGGACAGAGAGAGTCAGATCCCTTAGTTCCCTGGCCTGTTAGTATAGCCAAAACATGAACTCCAGGTTCAGTGAGATTCTCTGTCTCAAAACAGAATAAGGTAGAGGGTGACAGAGAAAGACACCTTATACTGAGCTCTGGCCTACATGCCTACACCTCTACACACACACACACACACACACACACACACACACGAATGAAAAATTTAATCCTCTATTTTACCATATTCACAATCTTCAACAACTCTTGCAACTTTCTCACAATCAAGCTCTGTGAAGCACCCCATCCTCCTTTGCCAGCTTAATTTCATTTCTATTTCTCACTCAGATAAAAATGTATTTCTTCCAAGAAATTTTATCCCATCCACGTTTAAATTTAAGGATGTTCCCTATAGTAAGATCTAAAGAACATCATTTTCACAGTCCTATTTTCTTTGGAGTAGTTGTCAAGCTCTGGAGACAGCTATCTTCACTCTTCTGGTTTACTGACAGCTCCTACTCCTCTGTCCCAGGCTTCTACTATCTCACACTTGTAGCTGACATTAGTCCTACAGGAACTTTTTGTCTTGAACTGTTTCTCCAGCATCAGAAATAGTACCTGGCACAAAGTAACTGTTCATAAAATACTAAGTAAATAAATGCCATGAACTCACAAGCCTTCTGAGACATTCAGTAAAATTAATTCCTGCTAGGGGCTGGGATGACAGTCAGTAAAGTGTTTGCCTTGTCAGCATGAGAACTCTAAGTTAGCTTTCCCAGAACCCAGGTTTGTTTGGGTTTTGTTTTGTTTTTTAAAGTCAGAAATGGTAGCACTAGAGAGGAAAAGATAGGTGGGTTTCTGAGCTCACTGGCCAGCCAACTTAACCTACTTGTTACACTTTAGGCCAGTGAGAGACCTGTCTGAATAAACAAAGGTAGATGGCATCTAAGGAATCGCATGGAGCTCTGGCCTTTACATATGGGCTCACACATGTATGTGCACCTACACACATATACAAATTATGATCTCTGATTCCTTACCTGAAACAGTGTTAACATTTTTGTTTGTTTGCTTGTTTTTCAAGACAGGGTTTCTCTCTGTAGCTTTGCGCCTTTTTCCTGGAACTCACTTGGTAGCCCAGGCTGGCCTTGAACTCACAAAGATCCACCTGGCTCTGCCTCCCGAGTGCTGGGATTAAAGGCATGCGACACCACCGCCTGGCCAGTGTTAACATTTTTAAAAGAAAGCTGAACAGACTGCTTCTTGTTCAGTCTGCCTAATACTAGTTACAGGTGATCTACTTTATTAGTGAGTACTGGTTACTGTTAGCCAGACAAATAATAACAACTATTTGCTTATGACCAACAATAAATCTAGGAATACAGAAATACTAATAAAGGCATGCTTATAGAATAAATCTTACATAAATGTAAAACTACCCATATTACCGTCTTAATAGAACTCCTTTGTTTTTCTTCCCAAACACCACTGCTCAACTCAAGTGTGCAATGAACATTTGCTTCTCTGTCATAGGATCCAAAAATGAGCAACCTGCAGAAAAAGACAGAACAGGCAGGGTACTATACCAGTTATGTGCAATAAATATTTCCTTTCTGATAATCGTAAGGAGAAGTAACATATTACTCCATTACTATTTTAATAACAGTAACAAAAAAAGAAGCATTTGTTACACCCTCTAGTGGAAAAGCCAAGTAAGGCTCAAGTTAGAAGTTTCCAAGGCAGCTGGTTTTCAGTGACTTAAACAAACAGAATCATGTATTCATGAGGTAAAACAATTGGCCAAATATCTCCACGTTGTAGTAAGCAAGACAGAGATTTTCAAGATAGACTGCTGGATTTTAAAACCAAAACAAGTTACAGAGTGATGCATATAGGTATATCATTCCTATAGAATTTGCTATGCAGAAGGTTACTGCAATTGAGTATCAGCACACATACTGACTTCACCACCTAATGTGACCCTAGTTAAATTATTTGCTTTCCTAATTTCTTTCCCCCTCAAGAAACTATAGAACAAAAACAGCATTACTTACTTTTCAGGAAGAATTATTTTTAAAATTAAAAGACAATATACACAAAATACTTAGCATAGTGCTAAGCAAATAAGTGCTCAATGTTTGTTATTTCTTTCCTTTAAAAAATGTGTATGAATGTTTTATCTGCATATCTTTCTTGTGCATGCCTGAGGCCAAGAGGGAGTCAGATCCTCCAGAAGTAGAGTTACAGACAGTTGTGGGTGCTGAGGATCAAACCAGGGCCCTCTGGAAGATAATCCAGTGCTTTTAATCACTGAGCCATCTCTTCAGACTGTCTTTCCCTATCTTGAAAACAGCAGTCACAGAAATAAGGAAAACACCGAAAGCATGCTTAATTCAGTTATAAAGGCACCAGCTGTAATTCTGAGATGACATAAAAATTTTTATTATTGGATTATAAAAGGGATTATCCATATGTTCAACTTCTATATTATGTGCCCTCATAAATCAGACTGTAACCTGGCAGTTTGTCTCTGGAATAAGCAAATGAATAGCTTTAGCATTTACCAGCATTTTAGCTGTTACTCTTTATCACTACATAAAGAGCGCAGGTAGGAATGAAATAATGAAAGAAAAGTGGAAAAATACACCATGGACATTTGAGAAAATTATGTCTTATGCAGCTGAAAGGTTTCTCAAGCCCCAGCTGGTCCCGCCTAGCCCCATGTTCCCTCAGCCACTTATAAAATAATCATTCAGAGACTTAATATTAATTACCAATTGTATGGCCTATGACAGGCTTCTTGCTAGCTAGCTCTTAAAACTTAACCCATTTCTATTAATCTATAAGTTGCCACATGGCCATGGCATTACTGGTCTTGCTACTCCAAGATGTGAGAGTACTGATAAGCCACAAAGCCACATGGCAAGACAGAGATTAATAGAAATGGGTTGAGTTAAGTTGTAAGAGCTAGCTAGGGGGAAGTTTGAGCCACAGGCCATATAGTTTGTAATTAATATAAACCTCTGAGTAATTATTTTATAAGCAGCTGTGGGACCACAAGTGGGAGAGATTCGTCCAGACTTCAGGGCCAGGCAGGACTGGAGAAACATCCAGTTACAGTCCTAAGTTTGGAGACACTGAGCAAGATCACCAGATCATATCCACATCTCATAAACTGGCTTTTTAAACTAAGAATTGTGAATAATTTATGAAGATGGGGGAGAAAGTCCTTAAATTTAAATATTAAAGAATCTTTAAAAAGACTTTAAACTTATGTCTAATAGCTATTACCAAAAAGAAGTCTGGTCAAACACATTAAAAAAATTCATAACTTTAAAAATGTTCAGTTTTTAGATAACAAGAATTTTCATTCACTAAAGCTCTACTGCCATCATCTGTTCAAAGAGTGAACTGCCTTAGGCTTCCTCAGTAATCTGAGCACTGTGTAACATCTGGAGTGCCAGGCTCCAGATGTGTGCTAATGATCAGGAGTCAAGAATCAGAAATCAGAGCTCTCAGGAATTCTTTCTGAGATCATAAGTTATTCCACATTTTTTACAGTGATTTCAAAATGTTTTTAAAATAACATATAGCAAAAAATTAACTCAAAACAGTCACATTAAGTGTGAAGTATAAAAATACTACAAAACTCAGAAGAAAAAAATATTGTCCTAGACTAAGCTATGCTTTATAATGATGCAAAGTGTAAGTACCAAAAGAAAAAAAAAAGACATAAAATTAGATCCACAAAAGGCTGGCCTCTAGCTCAATGGCAAAGCACTTGCCAAACAGGTATAAGGTCCTGGCACAGAGAGAAAACAAACAAAACCCCAAGTGAATTATTTTTATATTTCAAAGGGTACCATCAATAAGTGAGACAACTCACAGAATAGATAAAGGTCAAGTATTTAGGAGGAAAAAAGTTACTGACATAAGAATTAAAAGCAAAATAACACAATTTAAGAACAGGCAAGGGAGGCAGGCTAGAAATGGATCAGAAATTAAGACCATTTGCTGCTCTTGTAAGAAGACCTGAGTTTGGTTCCCAACACTTAAATATGGAGGTTTACAACTATTTATAACTTCAATTTCAAAAGACCAAGCCCTCTCTGGCCTCCAGAGTCACTGCATGCACATGGTGTAATTGTTATTAACCATGAGAATAATACAAACCCAAACCATTTCAAGTCCACTAGAATGGCTATAATCTTTAAAAAGAACTTTTTAAGGCATCAAGAGACATTGGTGGGGTTACGGAGCTATTTAAATATAAATACAGTCACTTTGAAGAATAGTTTGTCAGTTGCTTAAAAAGTTAACACATGACTTAGCAATTCTACTCCAAAGAAATATTATTTGACAATAAAATAATTACTTACTAGAGCACACTCTGCAGTATGGACAAAATGAAAGGACGCTAAGTCAAAGAAGCCAGCCACAAATGCACACACAACTCTGTACACATTAAACTTTCAGAATAAGAAACTTCACAGGCAAAAACCAGAATCATTATAAGAGGCCAATGTTTTGGACTGAGTTCCTCTACTAGGCCACAAAAGAAGAGACTACTAAACCAAAACGGAGTTACTCCTGTTAAATGTCACATCTCCCAAGTTAGAGAGATGGCTCCATGAGTTGTTAAGTTGCTTGCTACAGAAGCATAAGAATGTGAGTTTGGACTCCCATCACTCACTTAAAGAGTCAGGGATGAGCCGGGCAGTGGTGGCACATGCCTTTAACCCCAGCACTGGGAAGGCAGAGGCAGGCAGATCTCTGTGAGTTCGAGGCCAGCCTGATATACAGAGTGAGTTCCAGGAAAGGTGCAAAAAGCTACACAGAGAAACCCTGTCTCGAAAACAAACAAACAAACAAACAAAGTCAGGGATGGTGGCATGTGCCTACATTACCAGTGCTGGAGTGGGAAGTGGAGACAGATGGAACCTGGGAGCTCACTGGCTCTAAATCGAATGATGAGCTCCAGATTGAATAAGAGAGTGTCTCAAAAAATAAGTCCACCCTACCATACCCACCCCCTACACTATACACAATGTCACATAATCAAATTGAAACTTTAAGGAAGTAAATGGATCCCAAACAGACCAACTTGTGCGGAAAACAGATTTCAGACAACCCCTTCTGCTTTAATCTTTAAAAAAAATAAAAATAAAAAACAATACATATATAACCTGAAGCTAGAGAAATGGGTCAAGGGTTCTGAGCACTTACTGCTCTTCCAGGGGGCCCAAGTTCATTTTCCAGCACCCACATCAGTTAACTCCAGCTCCAGAGCATCTGACACTCTCTGGGCCTCCATGGAGCACCCATAATCACTCTGACACACACATAAAGAAGGAAAAAAAAAAAAAAAACTTTAAAAAAAGTAACCTGATGTTAATTGATCAGCTTTTTTTCCACTATTGTTTTGTTCCAATTTTACAAAACCCACTGTTCAGCTAGTGTCCAGTGCACATGCTCATGCATTTTACAGAATGGAGGTTAATGAATTGCAAATAAATGTTAACAGGGTCTTTAACTATATTTAGCATACTTTTGTCTTCTGACAAGTGGTTACTTTAGAGTTAGGAAAGGGTAAAACAAGAAGAGAATGAAGCATAAGGGCATGAGGTTATGAAAGTGTACAGAGTGAAGTTATATGGATGGATGTAAACTACACTATGAGGCTGAACTGTATACTCTAAATGATAAGTTGCATGCTATCAGGATTATACATCAACTAAGTAGGGCTCATAGGGGCCCACAGAGACCAAAGCGACAATCATGGACCCTGTCTAGGTCTGAGCTAGGTCCTCAGCATATACCATATGGTGTGTAGCTTGGTGTTCTTGTGGGACTCCCAACAGTGGGAGTGGGGGGTCTCTGACTCTGTTGCCTGCACTTGGGACCCTTTTCTTCTACTGAGTTGCCTTGTCCAGCCTTGATATGAGGGTTTGTAGCCAGTCTTACTGTATCTTGCTAGGCCATGTTTGGTGGATATCCCTGGGAGGCTTTTTTTTTTTTTTTTCCCTTGAAGGGAAAGGGAAAAGGAGTGGATTTGGGGAAGAGGGAAGGTGGAGGGAGGAACTGGGGGAGTGGACAGAGAGGAAACCATGGTTAGGATATAATATATGAGAGAAGGATAAAAGTGTTTAAAAGAAAAGGCTGTTTTAAAGAAAAAAAAGAATGGGTAATTGTAACAATAAATAATTACTTTTCTGAGACAGAATCATAAGATATGTCAAGTACTGAAGATATATCAAACGTTTGACTTATTATTATATTCCATTATAATATTGAGACAAGATAAATTTCAATAATATAAAATGATTATTTACCTGATATAGACATAAAAGAATATATTAAAAGTATAGAAAATAAGTGCCAAATGAAAATCATTAAAATATTAAAAGATAGTATCATTAAGTATTTAGCATCATTCTTAAAAATGAGAATTTATCCATATGTTATTTTTTCCTATTCAATAGTCTTGGAGGATTCACAAACAAATGCAAAATAGAATTTTTTAACATCTAAACCAGCTCCTCTTGTAAATGAATTTTGAAATTCTGTATGAGCAGGCTTCCATGAGGAACTAAACATTTTACCATAAATGTGCACATAATGCTATCCAAAGAATAAACTGTTTCTCTTTTTTACATTTTTAAGATAAAATGAGCTTATATTTATGTGCTTATTTATTTTATAAACTTTATTATAAAATTTGCAAATATATGGAAAAAACCACAAACCCTTTCTATTAAACTTTTGTCTGGAAATTTCTTCCAGACGAAACAAAAACCAGGTAATATAATTTTTAAAAAGACTTTATTCACATAATTAAACACTTTATTTTGCCTTATGAAAAACACAATAAGGCAACTACTTGTTCTAGGAGGATGTCAGAGTGGTGACATGGCTTGACTCTCTCAATCTCCCCCATAAAAGCCCAAAATGCAACCAGAAAACAAAAGCAAGCACAATAAGCACTTTACGTGAGCGCGGTGAAACGCACAGCACTGCAATGACAAGAGCTCGGTAAAAAGAGTGTGGAAGCCATGCTTACAGGCAATGAAAGCCACCAAGCACAGAAGCCTGCTTTGACATAAATAATTAATCTTAAAAAATTGGCAGTTTGTGGGTTGTTTTTTTTTTTCCCCTAGTCTACCAACACCATCCAACTTGACCCTAGTTCAGAACTATGGCTGCAGGAAAATAGTGGTAGGGGCAAGCAGAAGGAATCTGAAGTTTTAAGGATTGTTAAGTAAAAGGAGACACTACAAAGCCAGCAGAGATAACTGACAAACATAGTACTTACTACACACCCTCAAGCTTGGATGGTGCCAGAATTGCAAATGACTCTCGACTCCTTGTAGTGTGTTTTTGTATTTGTACAACAAAGCAAGTCTGTGACTACTTGAGATCTATTACTAGACTAAACAAATGAATCAAAGTGCTGATGCTGTTGAGAGTCATAAAATATAAAAGGGGGGAAGAAACTAGAAAAGGAACAATTTCATGAGGACAGACTAGAACTGGACCTATCAGGAAACTCATGATTTGCAAATTCTTCATATTGTGAGACATTTGCATATAGATGCTAAATCATGAGGCACTGTGTGCTCAAAACGTGATTCAAGTTCCTTTTATCGAGTATTCTATCAGAATAACAAGTAACTAATACCAAGAAATGGAGCTATTGCTGTGATAAATCTGACTATGTGGTTTGCAGAGCTCTTAGACCTGGCTTAAAGGAGGAATGTGGAAGAGTTTGGAACACTGGGTTAGAAAAGACTTAGAGTTCAGTAAGCAATTAAATGGGCCATTCTGCTAGGAATCTGGAAGACCAGAATACTGAGGAAAATGTAGACAGTAAGAGGACCAGATCATGACGTTTCAGCCTCAGAACAAGAACTGTATCAGGGACTGGGCTCCACGCCATGTGTGTTACATTCTGATAAAGAGTGTGGCTGCCTTCGACCAATATCCTGAGAACTTGAGCAAGGCTGAATTACAAAACAATGGACTATTTTGTTTGGCATAGGAGATGTTAAGGTGGGGGAGCATTCAGGCTGTGCCATGGTTATTGTTTTCTACTCTTATCCAAGTCTACAGTGAAAAAGAGCAAAAAGTGGAGCAGGAAGTTATAAAAATGTACAGTTTAATAAAGAAAATTGTGAGTGAATTTAAAGTTATAGATAAGGTGGGTTCAAAACTAGCTATAACTAGATATTACTAGCATCATTAAAGAGAAACAAGAGGAAAGGTGTGCTGTGGATATCGCTCTGTGTAAATAAAGTTCTGATTGGCCAGTGGCCAGGCAGGAAGTATAGGCGGGACAAGAGAATAGAGAATGCTGGGAAGTAGAAGACTGGAGGGAGACACTGCCAGCCGCTGCCATGAGAAGCAACATGTAAAGACATTGGTAAGCCACAAGCCATGTGGCAAAGTATAGACTAACAGAAATGGGTTAATTTAAGATAGAAGAAGTAGATAACAAGAAGCCTGCCACAGCCATACAGTTTCTAAACAATGTAAGTTTCTGTGTGCTTTCTTGGTTGGGTCTGAGCGACTGTGGGACTGGCGGGTAAGAGAGATTTGTCCTGACTGGGCCTGGCAGAAAAACTCTAACTACAAATGGCGCCCAACATGGGGCAAGAGTTTCCACCTAAAACCTGAGAAAAAAGATTCTAAGATGGAGCTAAAAACAGCTTCCTAGTTGTTTCTCTCAAGTTAGTGGCAGCCTGCTGGTTTGAGCTACTATGGCGGGTTCCTGGCGTGTGCGACTGACCTGCAGTGTGGCGGGAATGAGGAGTCTACAAGCGACACTTTACTCTGCTGCGTGGTAGATTTAGCCTTTGCGAGTTAAAAAAAAAAAAGGGGTTTCTGGGCTATGCGCTGCTTTGATAGGACTGCTTCTGATAGTTGATGGTACACATGGCTCCAGACCCAGAGCTGGAGATAAACTGTACCACCGCCATGTTGGGAAGCTGAGGTAGGCGGAGCCAACAGCCACAACAGCATTTCAGTCTTACAAAGATGGATATTACACAGAGAATCTGGTTTATATTGTCTTTGGGATTTTTAACTGCAACAGAAAGCCAGAGGCTGTGGATTTGTTCCAGATTAAGATACATCAGGTTTGATCAGCCAAGACCACCTGAAAGGTCTCCAATGACACCATGGCCCAAATGATCTGACATCCAGAATGGTTTCAAGGCAACTGGCTCAGAGGTTCACCCTAATGGACTACTCCATAATCCTAAAATTTTCTTTATGTCCATAAGATACAGCACCCCCTCCAACAGGAAGTAGTAAAAAAAAGTACGCCCAATTGCCCAAAATTATCTTGCTGGCTTTGGAGATGGAATTGGCTCACTCCTTCTCTAAACCCAGACATATTGTTAAAAAAAAAGGTTAAGAGCTTCTTGTGTCCCAAATCAGAAGAGCCCTCTGGTGTGGGACAGAGAAAAACCACTATGTTATTTAAAATAGGTTGATTATAAATGCAATCTCTTTCTAAAGATAAAAAGGGGATATGATATAGATATAATAGGAAGAAAGGGTAGATTAATGAACTTACTTCTAAAAGAGCAACAACTTGTTTAAAATGTTTTACATTGGTATAGATTTTAGTCTATTGATACAAACTTAAAGTAAATTTTGTTATACTATGTATATATTTCTACTCGTGTTTAAGATAATTATGTTTGTATAGCTCATTTTAAATTGTAATGGATAATTAAAAATAGATTAATAATTAGTCATCTATGATAATCATACTCATAGCCATGTTAGTTAAGTCTTCTAAATATACATAGAGGTATCTCAGATAGATGGGCAATCTTCAAATACTTCAAAGACCTACAGAATATGGCATGTAAAGTACTTTTAAAATTTAGACTTTCTGGACAGTGAGACATGTCTGCTCCTGGCAGCACCAATTTACTTCAGAGAGGAAGATGAGCATTGAAGACACTTCATGTGGAATTTATCTTCACCTTGGCAAAAATAGCCATTTGGGCAAGAAACTGGTCTTGCCTGGACTGCTTGATCAAGTGGACAGGCAGGACCCATAGAAAGGTGACCACTGAACTTTGCTTGACAAAATGGTCCTTCAGGTTCCTGCTTCGCAGAGGAAACTGCCAGACATTCTACAGGACACTGAGAATAGTGACCGAGAGATCTAGCTAGCCCTGTGGGCTGAAGACAAATGCCCCAACTTTACAAAGGAACATTAGGTGACTGTCCAGGCTGCTAGCTGTCTCTGTCTACTCTTGCAAGACTCCTGAATAATGCTTACATCCTTCTCCCAGTTCTCAGGTAATATTATATCCTTCTGAGGTCTTTGATGTGGTTGAAGACTAGATAGTTATAATTTCCTCAGTTATGATAAAAGATAAGTTAGATATAAAACCTTAGACTCACAAATATAAGATAGATAGGATATCTTCTTTAATATTGTAACTGTAATTCTTGCTTGATAATTGTTTTGTTATATATAATTGTACTATGTAAAAGTTAAAACCTTCCTTAAAAAAAAAAAAAAAAGGGGAAGTGCTGTGGATATCGCTCTGTGTAAATAAAGTTCTGATTGGCCAGTGGCCAGGCAGGAAGTATAGGCGGGACAAGAGAGTAGAGAATGCTGGGAAGTAGAAGACTGGAGGGAGACACTGCCAGCCGCTGCCATGAGAAGCAACATGTAAAGACACTGGTAAGCCACAAGCCATGTGGCAAAGTATAGACTAACAGAAATGGGTTAATTTAAGATAGAAGAAGTAGATAACAAGAAGCCTGCCACAGCCATACAGTTTCTAAACAATGTAAGTTTCTGTGTGCTTTCTTGGTTGGGTCTGAGCGACTGTGGGACTGGCGGGTAAGAGAGATTTGTCCTGACTGGGCCTGGCAGAAAAACTCTAACTACAAATGTGTTCACTCATCAAAGGCTCTGTTTTGTAAAAATATGCTAATTTGAAAAGTTTAAGGGGATATGCAGCTAAAGGGGTTCTCGGCCTAAGGAACTATTTCATTAGGTCAGACACAAAGGTAGTTGAACTGTGGTCCAAGGGGACCAGGCTTCATCCCAGGTGAATGTAAAACCTGGCAGTGTGATCCACATGGCACTGGTTTTTCAGGAATGAAAGCTGCAAGATTAAGGGAGTTAAAGAAGTTGCATCATGGTTCCAGAGAGCTGCTGAGGTCAGGCAATATATGGCAAAGTTAAAGTATCTGCAAAGAGGATCCTGCCTGAAGCTTTGGAGGCAAAGCCTAAGCTGTAATGAATACTCAGAATGCTGCAGACCCAGAACCATTCGATAGGTCATCTGCTGAGAAAAGCTGAAGGCAAGGAGCAGAGATGGCCTAATAGAGGAACTGTGTGCTACAGGTAACAGAACTCAGGGATAGAGTTACCCAAGCCCTTTGGAGCCCAGACATAGTAAGAAATGATCAGACCAAAGCAAGACATACCAAGCATATGTTTAGCATCTGGGCCTTGGAGAATTTGTCTGAGCTTTTCATTTTTTTTTTTCTTTTTTTTTTTTGTGTGTGTGCTACACACATGCAGGTGCTTACACTCTGGAGCATGTACATGAAGACCGGAGGATATTTTGGGTGTCATCCTCTATTGCTTTCCATCTTATTTTTTTAAACAGAATCTTTCATTAAACATGAAGTTCTTTTTCAGCTAAGCTGAGTAAGCAGCAAGCTCCCAGGATCTGCTTGTCTCTACACTGCAATGAGGGGGTTAGAGGTTCATGCAACTATGCCCAGCTTTTAAGTGGGTGCTGGGGATTAAAACTCAGGTCTTTTTGCTTACATAACTATCACTCAACTTTGGACATCTAGACGGTGTTGGATTAAAATTAAAGACTAGGGGGGACTTCTGAAGTTGGACTGAATACACTTTGCCTTGTGAGATGGAGATCAGAGGTGGAAGATTATAGCTTAAAAGTATTGTGCTTGAATGTCAAGTTGACAAAAAGTAGATCTGAGATTATTAATCTTGATTGTTAGATTTGACAGGTTTTTAGAATCACCATGGAAAGAAACTATGGCCATGACTATGAGGGAGTTCCTAGGTTAGGTTAATTGATAAAGGAAAACCCACCCTAAATATGGGCAGCACCAATCAACAGGCCAAGGGTCCTGGCCAAAGGAGAAGGAAAGCTGACAAATATCATTCATCTCTGCTTTCTACCTGCTGATTCAATGTGATCAGTAACTTCACACTCCTGCCACAGGCATGCTTTCCTCACCATGATGGACTGGACCCTCAAACATAGTTTTTCTCAGCAATTATAATTCTTTACTGTCTGTATTAGTTATTTTTCTTGTTGCTGTGATAGAATGTCTGACCAAAGCAACTTAGGGAAGGAAGAGATTGTTTTGGTTCTCAGGAACTAATACAGACAGTAAAGAATTATAACTGCTGAGAAAAACTATAAGTCTTGCGATTATAATAATAAGAAATAAATGGGGGTAAGGGAGGTGACTTGGAAAGAGAGAATGTCAATGCCTGTGGATTTCTGTATATGTATTATACTTAACATCGAAAACAACAAACTTTTAAAGATGTATTTTTAGAACCCAATAAACAAAACAACATCCTAAAAGCTGCTGAGAGAACACAGGCCTTAGAACAGAACAAATGTAACTCAGTGAAGATCTGACCTGAATCAGCACCATCCACCTAAAACGAGAACAGACTAGCCTGAATGGATTACTTTGGAGTACAGGACCCTCACAACAAAAACTTTACTGATCATGTTCTTAATTTGCTTTGCAAAATGTAACTGGTTGATAAAATCAGCCCTTCAATGTATCTATTACATCACCCAGTATCTTTCATATAACAATATGAAAAATCCCTCTTAGAATGTAGGGCCAGAATCATTTTCTCTTCAACATGTGTAATTTATCAGAAAATATGTGAACCTTAGGAAAATGACTACCTTGATATAGTAGCTCTATAATGTATGCATATTTTAAAGTATGTTATATAAGATAAACACACTTTGTCAGTTAAAATAAAATTTTAAAAAAGTAAACTAAGAAATTCATTAAGTTTCATTTGTAGTGGGGAAATTGATCTCTACATAGCTTTTTTTAGGTAATTTACCTTCTTTTTTCTCTCCCCCCTAAAGATTTATTTATTTCATATACAGTGTTCTGTCTGCATGTATGCCTGCTTGCCAGAAGAGGGCACCAGATTTCATAATAGATGGTTGTGAACCACCATGTGTTTGCTGGGAATTGAACTCAGGACCTCTGGAAGAACAGCAGTGCTCTTAACCTCTGAGCCATCTCTCTGGCCTTAGTAACTTACCTTCTTAACTACACTTGAGTGTTACAACCATTACTAACTCCAGTCCCAACAGGATCAGATGCCCTCTTCTGACTTCAGCAGGTACCAGACATACACATGGTGTACATACAAGCAAACCACTCATACACATAAAAAATAAATATATCCTTAAAAATTTATTTCATTGAGAAAATACATTCTCAAAATCGTTTAACATACTAGTTTGACAAAAAAAAAAAAACCCTTCATGCATGCTTTTAAGTCTAAAATTACTTCAAAACAAATAGCTAAAAATGTTTAAGAATTATTCACACAACTTTTTCACTATTTCAAAATGAACAGTTTAAAAAATAAAGTCCTCACAATAATCATGGTTGACCATAGATAATGAGTATCATATTCCATTTCATATATTTGGAAGAAATTTACTGGAATTCTTTTTTAAAGTATTTATTTTAATTATTTATTGGTGTGTGTGTGTGTGTGTGTGTGTGTGTGTGTGTGTGTATGTTTAAGTACTAAAACCCTAGCAAACTTCAGCTCATCACAGCAAGACAATTCAAAACTTTACCTACTTATGTTCAAATGGCTACAAAAACACTTTTAATTGTCTTGCATTTGAAAAATTTTTTGAATATTCTATTCATTACAAACTTTTTCATATCACTAAGTCATTATGGCGAAAATTATCTCAAAAGGTGTTAGGCCTTTACGTCATCTCCAAAACGTAAAATTATAAGTATTTTCTGGGCTTTCTACAAAGATGCACTTTTATTGTTCTTTCCTTTTTGTCCCTTCTGCTGTCATTTTCTGTTTCAGAGATGATAATAAACTATGATTTTTATATTCAAAACAAGATAATTAAAACATTATGAGAAATTCTTTAGTATGAATCACATAAACCCTATCTGAATGGGAAATTCTATTTTTATATTAAGTAAAAAGAATCATATACTAAGGAACAATATAAGCTTTAATAAGAATGGGAGGTGCACAGAGAGATGGCTCCTGTGGTTAAGAGAAACCGCAGTTCCCAGAACCCACCCGGCAGCTTACTGTCCATAACTACAGTTCCAGTGGATCCAGAACCTTCTTGTGGCTTCTGCCAGCACTAGACACACACACAGTTCACTTACATACATGCAGCCAAAATCCTCACAAACATAAAATAAAAATAAATAAATAAATCTTTAAAAAATAATAGAACACATATGATAATTAATCTTGGCTGCCAACTTAATTGAATGTGGGATCAACTAAGATGCACCCTTCTGTGTGGGTCTATAAAGTTATTTCCTGGAAGACTGAGTGGGGAAGATCCTCCCTTCAGGGTAAGGAACATCTTCCCATAGCAGCTCTTATGTAAAGAGATCCAGGTGAAAAATAACACTGTGGTTTCCTGCCTGCCTTTACTCCCTACTGGTGAGAATATCTACCCTATTGCTATCATCCTTTGCTGACATCAGAAGCCAGCTTCTTTAATCTAACATAGACTGAATACCAGTGGCTCTCCAGGTCTTCTGGTCTTCAGTGCCATCTAGTCTCACAGACTGAGAAGCCACCCAAATCAGAATCTCTAGCATACAGCCAGCCATTGTTGAACTAACTAGTTTCTATTGTGTATGCCAATCTTTTAACATTTAAACTCCATTTCTAATATATATTTATACTATCTGTTCTGCTCTTCTAGAGACTCCTACGTGATACAATACAGAAAGAATAGTTAGGCTTCAATATGAAGCCAAAAATGCTAGGCTGAGTTGAGAATAACACCTTATTTTCTGCTTTATATAAAAAACACATTTTAATTAATCCTTAATTAAAATGAACATTTATCATAAAGCTAACTTTTATGTTTGTATTTACAAGAAACAATGCATAGAAAGTTATTTTGATGGTATACTCATTCCAAACACGAAACTATAGTGATATTTTATTTGTATTGAAATGTGATGTTAATAAAGTTGTCTTGGGGTCAGAGCAAGCCAGAGCAGAAGCTGGGTGGTGGTAGCACATGCCTTTAATCCCAGCACTTGGGAGGCAGAGCTAGGCAGATCTCTGTGTGTTCAAGGACACAGCCTGCATGTCGACACATGCCTTTAATCTCAATACCAACCATAGAAGACCTGGAGGTCTGTACAGACAGGCAGTGACGAGGAGGTCATGTGGCTGGGTTTACAACCAGAGTAAAAAAGCATTCCTAAATAGTTATGATACTAAGAACAAGAGTCACAAATACTGTTACAAGTCCTTCCGTCACTAATCATCCTTGTGTTCTCTACCTAGTTACCTTCAAACTCTTAATTCTACATAAATATAATCAAGATTGTGTCAAGTCTTAGGAATAGAGCTCAGTGGTCACTGCTTACCTAGCATGGGCAAGGCTCTGGGTTCCATTCCCAGCCACTAAAACAAAAAGCAATAAATCAATCAATCAATCTAGAGCTGGTAAAATGGCTTACCAGATAAAGGCACTTGCTGCTAAGCTTGACAAGCCAAGCTCAAACTCTGGGACCCACACAGCAGAACTCCCACAGGTAGTCCTCTGACTTCCATACAGGGAGCCCTGTACATATGTATCCCTAATAAAATTTCTGGTCTAAATTTTTCAGCTTTCACAAAGCAAAATAGTTGGCAAATCTACACTCCTATTCCTCTAGACCATGTCCCTCCAGCACATATCTTTGAATAAGAGAATTCAAAAGTATCATTAGATACATTCCTAGCACTTCTGTAAATCACACTGTATTTTCACATGTATCCTTGATTCTCACAACTCATAACAATATATGGAACTTAATAAGCCTTATTTTCTGTAAGTGGAGTCTAAAAAAATGAGACACTCAAATGTCTTGTTTGCCATTACCCAACAAATGGCACCATCAAAACTGCAGCAGATCTACCCATTCCTATATGTCTTGCACCATCAACAGGAACTATCAGTGTAGCATGAATCTTAAAAGTTCTTGCCCGTCAGTGGTGGTGCACGCCTTTAATCCCAGCACTCGGGAGGCAGAGGCAGGCAGAACTCTGTGAGTTCGAGGCCAGCCTGGTCTATAGAGTGAGATCCAGGAAAGGCACAAAGCTACACAGAGAAACCCTGTCTCCAAGAACCAAAAAAAAAAAAAAAAAAGTTCTTATTAATAAAAACAAACCTGGAGCCAGGTATTGGGGTGAGTGCTGGAAGATCAGAGAAGCAGAACAAGCCACAACTACCTCACCTCACCAGTTCCTCAGCTGATCCTGTTTCCTCAGACTGGAAGCCTCTGAGTCCTCATCCAAAATGAATCTCAGCTGAACTGTTATTCAAAAGCCTAAAAGCTTAACCAGGCCCTAGTTCCTAGTCCTCATGTCTTATACACCTTTCAGCTTTCTGGGATTAAAGGCTCACTTACTGGGATTAAAGGCGTGAGTAACCATGCTTGGCTGTTTCCAGTGTGACCTTGAACTCACAGAGATCCAGACAGATTTCTGCCTCTGGAATGCTAGGATTAAAGGTGTGAGTACCACCATTTTCTAGCCTCTGTATCTAGTTCTTTGACCCCAGATAAGTTTATTAGGGTGCACAATATTTTGGGGAACACAATACCACCACATATCAGTACTAAACAGTAATTGGAAATAATGTCTATAATCAACATTCATCAAAGGTGACTAAGAAAGGAGCAAACAGGAACAGTAGTTCCTTTTTATACAGTGAAAATAAACATTAGGTTAAACTAGTGGTTTGCAAACACTGTTCTTATGATTCTCATATGTTTTTCAATTACTGAGGACCCCAAAGAGCTGTTGTTTATGGGGGGGTGATATCCATTAATATTCCCATGAGAAATTAAGTTTGCATTCCATTAGCTGTCAGGGTAATGATGTCATATCATCTGACTTCTGGAAAACTCCATTGTAATGGACTAAATGGGAAAAGCAAATTACTATAAGTACAGTTTTGACTTGGTAGGGCATCTTCATAAAGATCTAGGAGAGCCAAAAGAGTACCTCAACTACATTTTGAAAAGAGTTAACTCGTGTGTGTGTGTGTGTGTGTGTGTGTGTGTGTTACCATTTGCGTTAGGTATTGTATACCTAACATGATTGTGGAAGCCAAAGGTCAATGTTAGTTGTCTTCCTCTATCACATTCCACCTTATCTTTTTTTTTTTTTTTAAATCTTTTCATTTTATTTTATGTGTATGGGTATTTTGTCTGCATGTATGTCTATGCATCATGTGCATGCCTTGTGCCTGCAGAGGCCAGAAGAGGGCATTACATCCCCTGGAACTAGAGTTACAATTGGTTGCAAGCTGCCATGTGGGTGCAGAAAATCAAACTCAGGTCCTCTGAAAAAAACCGCAAGTGATCTTAACTGCTGAGCCATCATCTCTCCAGCCCCTCCACCTTATCTTTTGAAACAGAGTCTCTCACTTGATCTGGAACTCGATTCAGCATTACCCAATGAGCTCTAAGGATCTGCTGTGGGATGTTCTGTATGTCCAATGTGTTGCTCTGGTGGTTAATAAATAAAACACTGATTGGTCAGTAGCCAGGCAGGAAGTATAGGCGGGATAAGCAGAGAAGAGAATTCTGTGAAGTGGAAGGCTGAGGCAGAGAGACACTGCCAGCTGCTGTCATGACAAGCAAGGTACTGGTAAGCCACAAACCATGTGGCAAAGCATAGATTAACAGAAATGGGTTAATTTAAGATAGAAGAAGTAGATAGCGAGAAGCCTGAGCCATTAGGCCAAACAAGTTTAAATAATATAAGTGTCTGTGTGTTTACCTGGTTGGGTCTGAGCGGCTATGGGACTGGCGGGTAAGAGAGATTTGTCCTGACTGTGGGCCAGGCAGAAAAACTCTAACTACAAAGAAAAAACTCTAGCTACAAATGGCACCCAACAGCTTGAGTTTCCACCTTAAACCTGAGAATATTTAATAAGCAACTCAAAATGGAGCTAAAAACAGCTTGCTAGTTGTCTCTCTCAAGTTGGCGGGTTCCTGGCGTGTGTGTTTGACCAACAGTATGGCAGATATGAGGGGTCTGCAAGTAGCACATTACAGTGCGTGGTGGACTTAGCCTTTGCTAGTACAAAAAAAAAAAAAAGAGGTTTCTGGGCTACACACTGCTTTGATAAAAACATAGAACCACTGTTGCTAAGAGTTAATGGCTCCCAGAGCTGGTGATAAAAGTACTACCACCATGTTGGGAAGCTGAGGTGGGCAGAGCCACCAGCCACAGCAGACATTTTGGTCTTACAAATGCTGAAGTTTAAAGCAATAGTTACACAATAAGACAGATTCAGATAAAACAAGACTTTAAATGCTTTACAATGTGTGTAAAATGTATGTAAGCTTAAAAGAGGAAAAAAGGGAATATATACAGTTATATAAAAAATAGTTCTTAAAAATAGAGTCTTTAAAGAGACAATAAAGGTAATATAAAAATAAGCCATGTAAAGATGGATATCACACAGAGAATCTGGATTGTGTTGTCTTTGGGATCTTTAACTACAGAGAGACATTAAATTTGAAAGACAGCGGAGTTAAACCAATATGTATATTTTAAAGATAAATTAACTTCAAAATTTAGATCTATGGATATGTTGCGTTAAAAAGGAGGCTCTGCTTTTGTTTCCACAAAAAACAAGAGGCTATAGATTTGTACCAGATTAAGATACATCAGGTTTGACCAACCAAGACCCCCTGAAAGGTCTCCATTGACACCATGGCCCAGACGATACAACATCCAGAACAGTTTCAAGGCAACTGGCTCAGATGATACACCCTCATGGACTACTCTATAATCCTAAAATTTTCTGTGTCTCCATGAGATACAGTGCCCCCCTCCAAGAGAAAGTAGTAAAAAAAGCTACACCCAAATTCCCAAATATACCAAGCTGGCTTTGGAGATAAAACTGGCTCACTCCTTCTCTAAACCCAAATATATTGCTTAAAAAAAAAAAAAAAAAAAAAGGTTGAGAGATTCTTTTGTCCCATATCAAAAGAGCCCTCTGATGTGGGACAGAGAAAAACCAATATTTTTATTTAAATCAGGTTGATTAAAAATACAATCTCTTTCTAAAAAATAAGGAGATAGTTTAGATATAATAAGATAAAAGGGTAAATTAATTAACCTGCTTTTAAAGAACAACTTGTTTAAAATGTTTTTTTTACATTGGTATAGATTTTAGTTTATTGATACAAGTTTAAACTTAATTTTGTTATACTGTATGTATATTTCTATTCTTGTTTAAGGTATTAAGTTTGTACAGCTCATTTAAAATTGTAATGGATAATTAAAAATAGTTTAATAATTAGTCATCTATAATAATCATACTTGTAGCCATGTTAGTTAAGTTTTCTAGGTATACACAGATATGTTTCAGATAGAAAGATAGTCCTCAAATACTTCAAAGACCTGCAAAATATGGCATTTAAAATGTTTTAAAAATTTAGACTTTATAGACAATGAGACATGTCTGCTCCTGGCAGTACTGACTTATTTCAGAGAGGAGGATGGGCATCGAAGACACTCCATATGGAGTTTATCTTCTTGACAAAAATAGCCATTTGGACAAGGAACTATTCTTGCCTGGACTGCTTGATCAACTGGACATGCAGGACCCATAGAAAGGTGACCACTGAACTTTGCTTAGCAAAATATCCCTTCAGGTTCCTGCTTTGCAGAGGAAACTGCCAGACATTCTACAGGACACTGAAAAAAGTGACTGAGAGACTCTAGGCCTGTGGGCTAAAGATAGATGCCCCAACTTTACAAAAAAAACATTAGGTGACTGTCTAGGCTGCCAGCTGTCTCTGTGTACCATACAAGACTCCCAAAAGTTGCTTACATCCTTCTCCCATTTCTCAGGTATTTTCCTTAGTTATGATAAGAAATAAGTTAGATATAAAACTTTAAAATCACAAATATAAGATAGATTTCTTCTTTAATTTTGCCCAATACAAATAGACTAGTTATTATAAATAGACTAGATATTGTAACTGTAATTCTTGCTTAATAATTGTTTTGTTATCTGTAATTTTACTATGTAAAAGTTAAAAACCTTCCTTTTTGAAAAACAGAAAAAGAGAAGTGCTGTGGGATGTTCTGTACGTCAAATGTATTGCTCTGATTGGTTAATAAATAAAACACTGATTGGCCAGTAGCCAGGCAGGAAGTATAGGTAGGACAAGCAGAGAAGAGAATTCTGGGAAGTGGAAGGCTGAGGCAGAGAGACACTACCAGCCACCACCATGAGAAGATGTTAAGATACCAGTAAGCCACGAGCCACGTAGCAACTTATAGACTAATAGAAATGGGTTAATTTAAGATAGAAGAACTAGATAACAAGAATTCATGGCCACACAATTTGTAAACAATGTAAGTCTCTGTGTATTTACTTTATACATGGGCTATGGGACTGTGGGGCTTGGCGGGAGCTGGAGAGAAACTCTCCAGCTACAAGGATCCACCTTTTCTCTGTCCTGTCCACACAGTCTATGACCAAGAGCTGGGATTACAGGTACTTGATACCATACATACTAAGCTTTTACATGGGTGCTGGGGATCCCAACTGAAGTCCTCATGCTTGCACTAGAGAGGTACTTTACTAATTACAACGTTTCTCACTACTAGATTAAAAAAAAAAAAAAAAAAAGAACTTCTAAAAAGTACTGTTTTGATTTATTCCCTTTATCACAAATTATTTCTGGACTGCACAGTATCCTTGGCAAGGCAGTATTTAAATTTTATTGAATAAACTAAACTCTTGTGGAATGGAGAGAGAAAACAACCTAAGGGAAAATTATCACCTCCCAACTGTGGAAAAGACAGGGACAATAAAGTATGAGTATGAAAGTTTAGTCTAGGCACATCAGACAGAAAACAAGCTACACTCCAGATAGGAAGGCAGAGAGATATGAACAGAGCAATGAGGAGAAGATTATACCCTAAGGTTATAACTGTCCAGTAGTCTTCTTCTCCTCCTCCTCCTCCTCCTCCTCCTCCTCCTCCTCTTCTCCTTCCTTCTCCCTCCTCCTCCTCCTCCTCCTCCTCCTCCTCCTCCTCCTCCTCCTCCTCCTCCTCCTCCTCCTCTTCTTCTCCTTCCTCCTCCTCCTCCTCCTTTTTTAAATAGAAAAAGTTTCTCTGTGTATCTCTGGCTGATCTCTGGCTGTCCTGGAACTCACTCTATAGAGCAGACTGACCTTGAACTCAGATCTACCTGTCTCTACCTCCAAAGTCTTGGGACTAAAGGTACTACACTACCACTGTCCAGCCAAGCGCCCAGCCTTTTAACTGTTCTCTCTCAAGTAAAAGCAAAATATTTTCTGAAGTATAACTGGTTTTAATATTGCATGTATCTCCATGTCTGTTTATAATAATCACTCATTCAAGCTGGAACTAATTAAACAATACTTGTAAGATTAACAACCTCCTGTCTGCACTTTGAGAAATCTACCTGAAGTCTATTCTAAGAGAAGATGCAAACTACAAAACAGAGAAGCAATTGCTAAATCATATATTCATGTAGTTCATTCTCTCAACTTTAAAAACTAGATTTTCATTTTATTTGGTCTCAAAAACAATAAGCAGCATGATTTGTCCTAGAATAAACTAAACCAAGAAATCAATACTAATTATAGAAACAGAACACAAATTCCTTATCTGCTTGCTAATCCTACTATTTTAGGGCCAGAGGCTGAGTTACTTTTAAGAGAACCCTTAAGAGCACAGATCAGCAGTGAAGGGTAAGGTTTTCAGCTCTCACTCTGACCTCGTGGCTTTTAACTCTGCAATTGTTCTGTGTTTCTTATTTAACAAGACGGTTACATCTACATGAAACTGATACCTACTTAAAAGTACTATTCCAAGCATAATATGGATAACAGAAGAACACTGATAAACCATTTTCCCTACTTTTCCCTTTTAACTCAATTCTGTACTCTAAAAATTCCAATCTAATTTGTAATAAGTGACAGTCACAAAAATGAACTATAAAAACATTTACAGTGAAAAGTTTGGGACACAGTGGCCCCTGTCCATCATTATAAACCCCAGTTCCCTCAGTCTTCCCTGAATAAGTCTACTGGTTTCTTCTACATTCTTTCAGAGATTCAGCAAGCAGTTCCTTATTAAAATACAGAGGGTTACAAATACTCCACAAATTTTAAGTACTTTTCTTTGTATCATTTATTTCAATTCAACATGGCCTGTATTAATGCCTACCTATTCTTTCTCAATGCCTAACACAGCCTTTGATTCCTTAGCAAGGCTTTTAAGTGAGGAGCAGCTTAGGCACAGCAGGACTGTGAACAAAGGCAGAGTCAATGGTCACAACAGACACATAATCAACCCTTAAGCTCTTCCAGGAACATTCTGGCAGAAGAACTAATTTTTTTCTAAATACCTAGCCTTGTACTATGGTATTTGTTTTATTGTACACTATGGTTCCTTTTATGATATACACAGCATATTTGGCCTCCTTTTTTCAATTAAAGACTCCTGTTAAGACTTTCTGACAGAATGAAGCATAATCCTTAGTTACCACAGGACTTGAGAAAATGAGTTAGTATATAATCAGTATAATCAGATTTAATCTATTTGCAAAGACTCAAGTGTATTAGGTACAAAATATAACCCTAGTACTCAAGTACTCATTTGTATTATGAGTTAGAAATAAAATTTAAAAGTGGCAAGTAGTCAGTGGTATAATCAAGTATCACAAGAATGTAGCCCAAGGACAGTGTACTGTATTTAGAATCATGAGCAGACATTAAGGAGGATGCTTTTGAGAGTACCAAAACAGGCTGGTTTCAAAAAGCATGAAGCAATATGGGCCAAGAAGGCAGATGACAGGCAAGTAAGAAGCTGTCCTTTTAAGACATCTAGGCTGAAAGTGGCAGGCTATGGTCCAAATCCAGGCAACTGTCTTTTTTATTTGGGCTATCAATAGATTTTACATTTTTAAGTGGTTAAAAAATAGGCACAGTACTTCAATACATGTCAGACCCATCCATTATACATTGCCTGTGACTAATACATAGCAGAGTTGGGGAGATAAGGCAGGCACTAGGGGAAATCACAGTACCCATAACATTTACTACCTAGCTTTTTATAGAAAATCTTGTCAAACCCTCTCTTAAGAAGGCCTGTATAAGGGTTAGGGATTTAGCTCAATGGTAGAGGCCTTGCCTAGCAAGCACAAGGCCCTGGGTTCGGTCCTTAGCTCCGGGGGGAAAAAAGAAAGCCTGCATAGCTGACACACTGAGTGAGGGGCTGAACAGAAGACAGTGAAAAAGAAGCAGGATAAAAAGGCCTGTGACAATTAGATTTGCATTTTAAAGGTTATTCTGGCTGTCATATTAGGAACTAAAAGTGTCAGGAGTGATAAAGCTAGTGCAGTAAATAACTTCGGCAGGAAATGAATACAGCTTGGACTCTGGTGGTGAAACAACGAGGCTAGGGAAAGACTACTTCCAAATGCACAGGGTTCAAAGTCTGGTTTAATCACTTCAGTGAGCATGTTTAACTGTGGGCAATATATTGTATACCCCAAAAAAGCTTACCTGAGGATCAGAGGACAGAGCCAGCCACTAGATTATACATAGAGGTCAGGCAGTGGTGGCACACACCTTTAATCCTATCACTTGGAGGCAGAGATCCATCTGGATCTCTGTGAGTTCAAGGCCACACTGGACAGTGGTGATACATGCCTTTAATCCTTTTTTGTTTTTTTGTTTGTTTGTTTGTTTTTGTTTTGTGGAGCTGAGGACCGAACCCAGGGCTCTACCACTGAGCTAAATCCCCAACCCTGAGCACAGATTTTTCTTAAGCTCCAACAATTATTATCACAGTCTGGTTCAATGAATTATCACTGACTTCCAAGACTCTCAGAATTGAGTTGAAATCCTAACTCTGAAGTTATTAAAAATTTCACGTTTAGAGTAATTTACTCAGCTGTTTGTTTATTCAGATATTTAAAGCAGTGTTCAGATATTTTAAGTAATTTACTTTTTAAAAAGACTATAACTTAGATGTACTGTTCTCAGAGTTTATTACAAATTAAGATCATCTAAATTTTTCTCTTTATTCATCTCAAAATAATCTGAACTAAATTTGGTTTATACTGCTTATCATATCATTATCAGTAAACAAAAGGAAACCATTTTACTACAAATATTTAACTTAATTCATCCGATGTCAAAAGTCTGCTACTATGGTCTACTTAAAAAACAAAAAGTTGGACATTAAGAATTAATAATCTTGGCCAGTCAGTGGTAGTTCATGCCTTTACTCCAAACACTTGTGAAGCAGAAGCAGGCAGATCTCTGTGAGTTCAAGGACAGCCAGAGCTGTTACACAGAGAAACCTTGCCTTGAAAAACAAAAAAAGAATTAATAATCTTAAACCAGTTATGGTACACACTTTTAATCCCAGTACTTGGGAGGTAGAAGCTGGTGGATCTCTGAGTTCAAGGTCAGCTGCCTGATCTACCAAGTACCAGGACAGCCAAAGCTACACACAGAAACCATGCTTCGAAAAAATCAACAACAACAACAACAACAACAAATCTTTCAAAATACTGAAGTGCTAACTTTTACAGAAAAAGCATATATTCAATAATAGTGAGAACAAAAGATTTTCAGTGCATTCTAAAAATAATTTTCATACAACCATATGAGAATACCTTAGTCTAGCAAATTACAGAGAACAGAAAGACCTGACCGAGTTACTTATATTACCAAATGACTGAGGTAGTAAGACTGTATATAGTCAGCAACTATAACCATCCTTCATACTGAGTGTTATTGTACCTAATAAGTATGAAAAACTATTGTGGGAAA
The DNA here is from genome assembly GCF_903995425.1 of Onychomys torridus. Lineage (NCBI taxonomy): Eukaryota > Metazoa > Chordata > Mammalia > Rodentia > Cricetidae > Onychomys > Onychomys torridus. Next base: position 178,872,070 of record NC_050443.1, read on the forward strand.
TAATTGTCCAAACAGCCAATTCACGATGCCAATAAAGCAACTTCAATCTAGGACAGAGTCAGGAATTGGCTAACTGGGATTAGCCATAAAGGTCTTGGAGAACTTTGCAGGGTGACTAGAGAGGACAGGAGGAGTTGGGAAAATTTCTGGGGTTGGAGGTTCCAGATAAGATGGAGAGAGGGTAAACCAGAGTGGGTCAGCCAATATCTCTGCTTTCCTTGGATTTTTTGGGTCTTCAGCTCAATTTCTGACTCCCAAGGTTTTATTATACTAGAACAAATTAGGTAATCATTTCATCAGGCAGCTACAATGGCTCAATGGGTAAAACACTTGCTAGGCAAGGCTAAGGACATAAGTTTGGGACCCTAGCACTTACGTGAAGCTGGACGCAGTGGCATCTGTCTATAATCCCAGTGTTCCTATGGTGAGATGAGAGGTGCAGACAAGAGAATCACTGGGAGCTTATAGGCCTTGGCAAACAAAGAGTGTATCTCAAAACCAAGTGGAAGGTGACAATAGTCTGGATGTTGTCCTCTGACCTCCTTGTACCCACCATGGCACACACGCATGCACGCAGACACACACACATGCACATGCACGCATGCATGGGGGAGGGGGAGGGGGAGGCAGTGTCACACAGAGAGACAGACAGACTTTAAGAAACACATTTGTGAATCAAACAAAACACTGCATATAACACAAACACCACATGCATGATTTGCTAGATAGTCTGCCTGCAACACTTGTCTAAGAACAAGAATACAAGTTCATTTTCAAGATGTAGACTCCTGGTCCTTAATAATACAATCCCCCACCCCCACCTCTCTCTCACCTCTCCTCTCTATCTTTCTTTTTCAGCCATCAAACAGAAATGATGAGCTCATTACTGCTACCTAAGACCTTGGTTTGCCTGTTTTTTGAGACAGGGTCTCATGTAGCCTAGGCTTACTATATTAGCCAAGGATGATTTTCCTCCATTTCTCAAGTGCTAGGAATACAGACATGTGCCATGGAGTTACTACTGCTACAAAAAACTTTCCAGCAAAAAATTTGCAGTCACACATGGTAGGTTGTAGAGGTAGCTATAGAGTTTACTCTAGGAGCTACATCATTCCTGTCACAATTGCCTGTTTAACTGGTACATATCTGAGCAATGACCCAAGTAAACACATTAAGTACTTGTGGTGCTTTGAATGAGAATGGCCTCCATGGGCTCATCTTTTGAATACTTTGGTTTCCAGTTGGTAGAACTGTTTGGGAAAGATTAGGAGGTGTGACCTTGTTGGAGTATGTGCTCTGAGTCTTGTGACTGTGTCATGAGATGTGAGGTCTCAGCTACTGCTTCAGTGCTATTCATGCCATGCTCCCTGCCATGATGGTCACGGACTCTAATAAGCCTTTGGATATGGTGTCTTATCGTAGCAATAGGAAAGTAACTAAGACAGTACTTAATGCAAAACAATAAAGCTTCCTCAATTATTTTTACGACAGTAACCACATCATTTTTAAATATATAACAACAAGAACTAATTATGCTGGGGAGATAGAAGTTTCTAGTTCTTTTACTAAGGAAATCAGAGCCCAGCTATTTCCATATCCCACTCACCATATAATCAGCTTCATTCTCCCTATAATACATGAAGAATTCATGATGCCCAATGTACTGACTACAGAATAAAGAGAAATGTGTTCTAAAACATTCTGCTGATTTCACAAAAGTTGGCAATTACAAACTAGACTAATGAAAATAAATCTTATTGTTACTCTCTATCAGCTAAGGAAAAAATAACCTACAATTAATCAATATTGACTTTTCTAAGAATGTAAAATTAAAAGCCAAGGCTTTTTGAATGTTAGAGAAGGTTACAAAAACATTTGTGCTTAGTTTTTCATTGTGTGTGGAAAGGAGGGGCCTGTATCTAATATGTGGCTAGGATAGACTTCAAAGTCCTTGTACTAGATTGATATCTACACAGCAGTGTTCATGTATATCGCAAGAGGGGGCACACATCTCTGTAGAGACTATACAAAGGTATTTGTTTATAAACCAGCAGTCAACAATAATCTTTAACCATTCAGGGGGAAAAAGCAAGTTAGGACTGGAGAGATTGTTCAGTCAGTAGAGTGCTCTTGCGAGCATGGGAAAATGAGTTCCATTTCCTAAAACCCACATATTAAAGAGCGGCCAGGGTAGATTCTAAGGCTAAGAGACAGATGACCTCTGTGGCTAGCTGGCCAGACAGTCTAGCCAAATCTGCAAGCTCCAAGTTCAGTAAGAGAGCGTATCTCAGAAAATAAGGTATTGCCGGGAGGCGCTTAGGAGGCAGAGGCAGGCAGATCTCTGTGAGTTCGAGGCCAGCCTGGTCTACAGAGGGAGATCCAGGTCAGGCTCCAAAACTACACAGAAACCCTGCCAAACACCAAACTCTGGACTGTACATGCACAGGTATATGAATGTACGTGTGTGTGCGTGTGCATACAACTAAAAAAGGGAGGAGTTAAATAAACACCATATATTCTAGTTAAGAAACCCACAGAAATACAGAGAATGATCAAGAATGAAGAGTAAGCTCTCTTGCTTTTTGTGGCCATCATTGGATCCACAGCCGCCAAAATGAAGTTTAATTCCTTTGTGACTTCTGACCAAAGCAAGAATCACAAATGTCACCTTCTTACATTCAGGGGAAGATCATGGCTTCCCCTCTTGCCAAAGAGCTAAGACAGAGTATAATGTCTGATCTATGTCCATTAGAAAGGATGATGGAGTTAGGTTGTTCAAGGATGCTACAAAGGCCAGCAGACTGGCAAAGTGGTCCAAGTTGGCATACAGGAAGAAATATGTCATCTATATTGAATAAGTACAGCAAGAAAAGGCATTTAATGGTATAACTGTCCATGTGGGCATCCACTTCAGCAAGGTGGTTATCACCAGGCTAAAGCTGAACAAAGACTGCAAAAAGATCCTGGAGAGAAAAGCCAAGTCTCAATAAGTACAAGAAGAAACAATTGAGAAGATGCAGGAGTAGAGGAATCTCATGCACAACTTTCATTAAAGACTGCCTAAGTTAAAAAAATAAATAAAAGAGTGAAGAATAAATGAGCTGCATCCATACATACTATTGGGAAGGATATCCATGTTATTTATAAATGCATCTGCAGGGTCACATTAATATTACACTTTATTATTAAAAAGATGGAAGGAGCAAAAAAGAAAGAGAAAGAATTGAGAGGCATCTACTTTGTACAAAATGACTGGGTGTCTGTGTGTTTGATCATTTAGGTATACTCCAAAATAATATTGGGGATAGCAGGAATAGATTTTTAACTTACAAATATTTTTAATTACTCAACACTATTTGAGTATCTGTAAAAGTCTGACAAAATACTGTCAAAAAATTCAGCATTTACCTATTGAGATGGGTGGAAGGAAGTTGATGGTGTCATTATTTGTGTTGAAGGGTAGAAACTTGGATTTGATGTTGAAGGGTAGAAACTTGGATTTGATGCCTCAGCAAGCTATAGGGAAATTTACCAAGAGGGAAAAGAGAAAGAAAGGGAGGAAAGAGGGAAAGGGAGAGAGAGAACACTGAGTTATATAGAAGTTTGCTTAGAAAAGTCTGAGCCACACAATTGCTCTGTATGCTGTGAATGTGCTGCTCTGATTTGGTTGATAAATAAAATGCTGATTGGCCAGTACCCAGGCAGTAAGTATAGTATAGGTGGGACAAGCAGAGAGGAGAATTCTGGGAACACGAAGGCTGAGTCAGGAGATGCTGCCATGAGAAGCGAGTTGTAAAAGTACTGGCCATGTGGCAACTTAGAGATTAATAGAAATGGGTTAATTTAAGAAATAAGAACTAGATAGCAAGAAGCTTGCCATGGCCATACAGTTTATAAGTAATATAAGTCTCTGTGTGTTTACTTGGGTCTGAGTGGCTAGAGAAAACTCCAACTACATACAATCTTGTGTACATTCTAAGATGTTAAGCTAGACTATGAAGTATCTTCTATGTGCTATTTTATTAGTTTAACTTATGGCAACAAAACTGTCTCCTGTCAGTGTTTACTTTTCAGTCCAAAGTCTAAGAACCCTACATATGCTTCAATGGAACAAACTAATTTTATGAAATTAAGTGAAAATTTGTTTTTGTATTTTTCTGCAGAAATTATCCACAGTCCCCATTAGCTTTCCATTAAACAAAACCCCAAAGACCCTTAAAAAGGCTAAGAAGCATTTTTGAGAAAAAAAATGTTAGTTTAGTCTTTGTTTTTTGAGGGTAAAGATCAGGGACTGGTAAAGCTCTCCTGAAGAAGGTCAGGCAGTGACTAGTTCAGGATTTTCAGGCGCAGATAGTTTCCTCATCTTTTAAAATTTAAGCAGGCGCGTGCGCGCGCGCTGGTGCGCGCGCGTGCGCGCGCACACACACACACACACACACACACACACAAATTGGAACTTTCAGGCCTAGAAGAATCTAGCAGGCACAGCCCTCTGAACTTAGTGTAATGATTGTTTTATTGCCACAGAAATATAGTGTGGGACTTTGGGATTCCTGATTTTTTGTTTTTTTTTTTTGTTTTTCCTATTTATTTATTTAGGATTCTGAGAAAGTTACTGATCGCTTCTAAACCCGAGTTTCTGCATCTGTAAAAAGAAGATGCCTTCCTCTCTCACTTGGGAGAGAAATAGCAAGTGTCTGGACTGCCTGCAGTGCCTGGCAGACAGATTAAGAAACATATTTTACTGCCCAGCTCATCTAATGAACTGTTAGTAATACTTATATATCAATATTAAATGTTTGATAAGGCCACTCCTCAAACATGACATGCTTTATTTCAGGAATAAACTGTGGCTCTCTGGGATACAAATACATATTATTGATTAAAGCCTAACTTCCTCCTCATACACTTTTATCCTCAGATTACTAAAGCAGACTTATCAATACATTCCCATAAGAACAGAATCTTGAAGAAATCCAACGTGCCAGAAATAAAACTATCATTAAGTCAGAGAACTTTACTCTTTGTAGCTTACATAATAGAACTCTCTGATCCATGAAGGCAACAGCCTACAACTCCAGTGAATAGATGAAACTGAATAGTACTGAACCCTATATATAAAGTTTTTCCCTAGACATACTATACTATATAGAAAATAACTAATCATCTGATTGCTTAAGCAAAGATATTGATCTCTCTTCTTCCTGTTCCTCACAAACTGAAGGTCTTCAATATATCCAAATGCCGCCGCTATTATGAACCTTGATTATTTGTTTGCGCTAGAAAAACAAACAGCATAAGAACATGAATACCTTATAAATATTTTTATCATCTCAATATCCAACAAGAACTAGGTATATGCAGTATGTTTTGCACTTACTGAAAAATAAATACTTTTTTAAATGACTTCATGATTCATCTCTGAGAAAATGATCTTGAAATTCCATTTACAAAAGACATGAAAACGTATTTCCTCTGAGTCATAATACAAGAAAAAAAGTACAGCAGATGAAAATTGGCTATTATATTACATCATTACTTCAGGATAGCTTCAGTAACACACTATGCCCTTGTTTCTATTATCATGAAGTATCAAAGCTTAGTTACATTTCCTAGTAATATTAGTAAGTAAAGCTAATGATTATCACAACTACTGAGGAATTTTAGTAGCCACCTTAAAGGGAAAATAACCTTTTAAAGTTATCTTTATACATAGAGAAAAGTATTGAAAGAGTAAGTACAATATACTTTCTAAACAGCTCTGTCAGTTTCCTGTGAATTTACCTTGGAAGTTTTGAAGAGAGCATGGATTACTTAAAGTCATCTTTATTTCAGATAATTAGGGGGAAATTTTAATGTAATTGACATTAAGAATAAATGCTTTTCTTCTTCATCTCATTAGACCAAAAGGTAAATTATGTATAAACTACATCATAATGTAGGAGGTTTTACAGACCAAGCCTAATTTAGTTCTTAGAAATCAATGGTGTCTACATTAAAACAATGATTTTATAGCCCTGTCCCTCAACCTTAGCAGGGATAATATAGTGGTCTTCATTTGCTTTCTAGTCACTGAGGATATGTGAAAATTTTCTACAAATATATTTCAGGATGTTTACAGGAATAAAGAGATAGGACAAAATAATCTGTTACAACAAAAATAGTCATGTTCAAAAGATATTCTATACCTATAAATGATTCCCCATGTGTTCCATATTCAATAAACTCAAATGTAATGCCAATTAAGTATCTGTTTCCTCTTTTGTAGCTGAGAATTGTTGAATTACCGACCAAATCCACTCAAGCAAAACGTTTTCCAAATTCAAATAAAAGGCAGACACTACTATTTACTATTACTACTCAACAAATCAAGTGGAAAATTTTCAAGGTTTTTAATTGTGGCATAATGACTTTTTAAAATTCAACATTATAGACTCTTTAACAAAAGTAAAATTGCTCAATGGCAGTTCTTTCAAAAATGTAGTTTAAAAAGGGCAAAACAATCACCCTCCATTAAGTCTCACTAGCAACCATTGCAGAAAGGGTCCAAACCAGCTCAGTCTGGGCAGGTAAGTAGGGACTATGAAGTATAGGACAACGCTTACATACAAGTTTCACCCCAAAGTTACTACTACAGTTCCTTTTGCTTCTGTTGTTATGAGGAATGCAGATAAGGAAATCAGAAGCCAGAAACTGACTTCATGAAAAATCTCCCATCTTTTAGCATTAGGAAATCAGTACAGGTGCCTGTAAACTGAAAGCCCTTCCTGTGAGCAACTGGTGCCAGCTACAGGCCAAGAACATGCTAAGACAGTGGTTCTCAACCTGTTGGTCAAGACCCCTTTAAGGGGAATCAAATAACCTTTTCACAGGGGTTGCCTAAAACCATTGGAAAACACAGGTGCTTACATTACCATTTATAACAGTACCAAAATTACAGTTATGAAGTAGCAATGAAAATAGTTTTATGGTTGGGGGGGGGTCACCACAACATGAAGAACTGTACTGAAGGGTTTTAGCATTAGGAAGACTGAGTACTACTACTCTAAAAGCAAGTGCATTATTAAGAATCTCAAATATGTGACTCCCAAACCCTAGACATCCCTGCTCTGCCACCCCAGGACTATAACTCAGATTATAAGACAGACTCTCTATGTACCAGAGAACAGTGATAAGATGAATTTGGAAGTTGAAAGTTTCAAAAGTATTTCTACTTTATGCACTATTTTAAAGTACACATTTTAAGAAAAAAAGATTAAAACAATGAGGGGGCTGAATTAAGAAACGACTCTTAACTTCAATACCATAGAGAATATATTTTCAGCATATTACAATTCATTTTTAAAAATCTAGTGTTTTATAAACTGACTGCATTAGTTGGGCAAAATTTTAGCATCCATCATCTGAGTTTTTAGGAAGCTTGACTATTTCTACATCAAACACTGGGAACTGGCAGTTGTAAAAGTCTACTTCATTTCAGCAACATGAAAAAGGAAAACAAAAGTTTAGAAAAAACAATGTTTACCAACAAGATGCTTGTTATATAATGACTAAAGCAGCAAAGAACCCATACTCAAAATACTTCTCTTCACTATTTTAGCTCTTACTAAGAAGATTAGATGTTCAAACGGATAAACACAATCTTGGGGGATTAAAAAAGAAATGCTGTGCAGAGCAACACCCAAAGATTTAGCCTTACAATATAAATTTAAAAGATCCTCTCAAAATTTCCAGTTTAAGTCAGGTAGGAAATTTCATAGCTACATTTTACTCAGAGATCTAGGTTAATTTAGAAAAATATCTAACCTACTGTTATGATATCATACTTTAGAAAAAAATCATTTAAGAACAAGAAAAGGCGGGGGGGGGGGGGGGTGGTGGCAGATAATGTGGAACTCTTGAGGTTGAAGCTCAGTATCAGAATGCTTTCCTAGCACGCTCTAGGTTCCAGGTTCCATCCCTAGCACCACGAGTGGTGGTGACAACAGTTATCAAAATCCAAACTTTGTGTGCCCAAAGAAGACAACCTTTCCCATTTGCTAAATCTGCTTTGAGAGCCATTACATTTTTTTTACATTACTAATGATCAAGATAATTAAATGGGGTCATTCTGATGCACTTATGGGACTTAGTTCTGGATTTGGGTTAAAGGTTTGAACTGTGTAAAGTGTTATTTTTAATTCTAAACTTTTTTGTGTATTTCTCTTCATTTAATCAGAATGATTTATACATTTTTACAAGCAGGAAGCAAAAATTTAAACTAATAAGCATTTATTGGTGGCTAATTCCCAGTCCAAGAAATGTAAAGAGTAAATGAAGTTGAGATAAATTCCTTTACATTACAAAAAATTAAAAGGAAGCCTCACTTTATCCAAGCTGAGTTTCACCCCGACAGCTTGTGTGACTTAAGCCAGTTATTTAACTATTCTGTGCTTCACTCCTTCAACAATAAAACAGGATAAATACTAGCTACGATTTCTTGATGTGAATGATGACACATCTTAGATGTGTTACAATCATTCCCTTGTATGAAATCAGCCCCACAAGAATCACCAGTGTAGCACACTTCTGGAGAAGTAGCTACACGAGACATGTCAGCACTTCTTCAGGCAGGTATGTTTCATCCTCACATTTCCATTTTCCTTTCACTAATCTAAAAGCAGCTTTCCAGTAATTTCCACCCTCTATCAAACCTACAGTAGTCTAAATGTTATCAAGCGGATAATTCAACTGTCACTAAACTCTACGCTTTATGAAGGTGGTGGCAGTCTTTATTTCTGATCAGTATTGACTCTCAAGCACTGAAAAGAGCAAGGAGGATATAGTAACGCCCCCAAATTATCTATACATTGAGTGATGCACTGCAGCAGTTTCTGATCCACTGATGAACTGTGATGAATTACCAAAATTTGTTACAGCTTTTTCTTAGGACTTGCTTGGCAACACACTGTTATAGACACATCACTGCTAAAACCTACAACTCATAATGTAAGGGTCACTTAAAGCAGGTGTCATAGACTGCACATACTTTACAGAACTAGAGATCCTGCAGGGTGATGACCAGCTCACCATGCCTGCAGATCCACGGGGACATGTGCCTCACACAGTCGCTCTGTTGTCACCAACAGCTTAGACTGTCATCGGTCTATTAGTTTAACAGAACGTAACTAGTGAAGTCCAAGCTTCGCAAATCAAAAATTCATCCCAAATCAGCACTATTTCTGGATTATGTGGCTTGAGACTGTGATAGAAAACTAATGTCCAGAGACATTCAGTTCCCACTAAAGGGCTAGATTGATAGTTTCACAGTGAAGAACAAAATATAAAATGCTCAATTTGGTGAACACAAAATTAAGGAGGATAGAAAGAGAAGTTTAAAAATTGTTTTAAAAGAGACATGAGCCTTTCTACTCAAGCCTTCCAAGGCCCACATATGAAGAAGCCTCTAAATTTCCAAATTTCCATTTCCCCTTGCACTTCCATGTCAGTAAAAGAAAACTCATACATTAATTTATCAAAACAATGCATCCCCATAAAACTAGGTCACCAGATAGAGAGGGACTTTAAAAAACTCAAAACCACTGTCTTTAAAACACTATCCTCAAGAAGACTTGGGTGAGGAACAGACACCTGAGAAGTGGAGTCTGGGTCTGTCTGTGGTGCAGATGGCAGTTACTCCAAATTCACAGAGAAGACAGACCACCAGGCGCAGGACTCAACTCTAAGTCACACCCTTCTGCAACAACCCCTGCCTCTGCCCAACCGAGAGCTGCCAGGGCACTAAAGCCTGTGCCCCACAGAGCAGACCTGGGCTGTGAGCGCGCCCTTCAGGCCCGCGACGAGCACAGGAACAACTTCACCTGGTCCAGGAGACGCTGCAAAAGGCAGGGACCCAGCCGCTGCCCGCAGGGTGCAGCAACCGCACACAGGTGCGTCTGTCTGTCTACAGTGCCAGCAGGCCCGAGGATCAGAGGCACTGAGCAGCCAGGGGCACGGGCAGGGGCTCCCAGCCCCCACTGCTGTCTTCGGCAGCACAGGAAACGTCTTCTTCATGCTGTCCAGGGCGGGAGCGCACTGCGGCCCGGGCCGTGCCGGCCCAGCCCCGGCCTCCGCCCCCGGCGGCGCCTCCCTCCCCCTCCTCACCTGATCTTGTAACTGGGCAGGGTGTGCTTGCGCTTGATGATCTTCTTGAGCTGGTTGACGATGATGGAGGTGAGCTGCGGCAAGGGCCGCCCCTCGAACTGGGAGCGCACCTCGAAGTCAATCAGCGGGTCCTCCACGAAGGAGAAGAACCAGTGGGTGAAGGGCACGCGGGTGAGGACGAAGCGCAGCCGCCCCACCACGCGCGACAGCTTGACGAACAGGTAGGCGGACTTGCCGAACACCAGGTCCACGTCGATGGCCAGGTGGAAGCCGCCGTTGTACTCCACCTCCGCCTCGAAGGCCAGCTCCTCGGGGCAGGTGGCGGGCGGCGCGTCGCCGTCGGGGCCGTCGGGCTCGCCGGCGCCCGGGGCCGCCACGGGCCGCACCAGGCGGATGGTCTTGATGAAGGGCACCGTGTCGCCCAGGAACACGTCGCGCAGGCTCAGCCCCTCCAGCAGGCGGCCGGCCGTCTTGGTCTGCAGCAGCTCCTCGAACTCCACCTTGATCTTCTTGGTGACCCAGCGGCGGGCCAGCGCGGTGTCCCGCAGCTCCCGGAACAGGAACAGGATGGTGGCGTTGAGGAAGTAGCAGGTCTCCCGCGTCGGCGGGCCCGGGCTGTCGGGGGCCGGGGCCGGGGCCGGGCTGGCGCCGGCCTCGGAGGACGCGGCCGCGGGCTCCTCGCCGCCGCCGCCGCCGCCGCCATAGAGGTACTCCCTGAGGGACAGGCCCAGCACCGGCTTGAGGTAGCGGAAGCCGTCGCCCGCGCGGGCCGCCTCGTCCGCCCGCGGCTCGGGCTGTCTGCGGTAGAGCAGCAGGAACTGTGTGAGCAGCGTGAGGAACGAGCCCAGCACGGCCGACGCCAGGATCATGAGCAGCAGCCCCATCCCGCCGCCCCCGCCGCCCGCCGGCCTGCTCCCGCGCTCTCCGCGCCGCCCTCCTCACGCCGTCGCCCCCGCCGCCTCCATCTTGAGGACATCGGTCGGGGAGGAGCGGCTCCCCGCGCCCGTCCCGCGCGTCCGCAGCCCGGCGCTGCTGGTGCGGCGCCTCAGCCCGCCGCGGCCCCGCGCCTCCTCAGACGCTCCCCCGGGGGCGGCCCGAGCGGCGGCGACCGGCGGCGGCGGGCGAGGGCGGGAACGGCGCCTCCCCGCAGAGACGGCGCTGATTGGGCGGGCGCCGCGTAACGTCAGAGCGGGCGCGCCCCCGGCGGCGAGCGTCCGGGCGCTCGCGGACGCGGGTCCTCCCCGGCCTGTCCGGGCGCGCTTGCACCGCCCGCCCGCACGAGTGCCGCCACGGCAGAGTCCGCGCGTCGGTCATCTCAGGAGCGCGGGAGAGAACGGAGGGTGACCCGGAGAAGTGGAGAGCCGGGCGCGGACGGGGCCTGGCGCGGCCGTCCGTTATCCCGAGCCCATCCCCCGCGCTGGCCTTGGGCCCTGCCCGGTTACCGCTGCGGCGGCCGTCCCTCCTCCCGCAGCGTGTCGCCACCTCCCCTGCAGGGCAGCGCCGCAGAGAGCCCGAGCCGGCCGGAGGACTGACTGCTTCAGAGACCGCCAAGGCTGGTCCGCTCGGACCAGCGGCGACTCTGAGTCCGCAGAGGGTGGGCCCTGGGAAGGGACCCAGAAGAGCCGCGGGAAGAAAGGAACTTTCTCGCCTTAGGGGATAGTCGGCTTTAAATGAGAAGGACGTTTACAAGAGGTCTGAGAGGAGTAGGTGGTCTGAAACAATTTTCCTGCAGATTGGAAGATGCCTTAGTGACTCCCTTCCAACTGTTGTTCACGCCCCCCCCCCCCACTCACTGAGCCCATCCCTGAAGCAGTTTCTTTTCGCACCCACCCATTTCACAGATGACAACACTGACACAGTCTAAAGAAGTTGTTGGGGTCACATCGCAGAGCCCTGAGTCCTTGTTTCTACGTGGTACAATAACATGGCGAGTGCTGGAGTTGTTGGGGGGAAGAAACTGACCAGGTCCCTGATGCTCCAAAAAGGAGAATTGGAGATGCAGAGACAGGGGAAAGAGGTGCACAGGGTAGCACCAGGACCAAACCAATAGAGCTGGAAGTCTTTGTGTTCCCTGGCAACAATTTTCCTCTGGTGCTTTCCGACAACTCAACTGTTGTATCATACTCATACCCTTCCAGGTAGTGAACCTTTTAGTCCTAGGGTGGTCAGGTACTCCAGTACTAAAAGTCTCAAGGATTCAGGATGGCTCTGAGACATCAGTGCAGGTATCCTTTCTAGCCCTTGAACATATTTAGGCCAAGGATTGTCTTGACTGGGTGATTCTAGAATTAAAGCAGAGTTCTGGCCCAGCTGGGCCAGGCATAGAGCTTTGGAATCAATTTTGATCTCATCTTATTTGTGGCCAGATCTGAGACCAGAATGGCTTTTGAAATGGGAACACGTCTATAAGACAGATGTTTGCTGTCAACAACTTCTTTAGACTGTGTCAAACATCTGTCAGCAACCTAGCTGACATTTCCAGAAGTTTCAGACAACTTCCATTTTCATAGTCACCCCCTGCTTCTGCTTCCGGACTGCCTTCTCAGTTATAAATTAGTTCAACTCAAGTGAGAACTATAAGCCCTTTCTCAATCACCAGAAATCTTATACTACTGTGCCAAACATTACACTAAGGGGTGGGTGGGGAGTTCTTCACATTAATGAGAGATTAAAATTTCCAACAAGGAGGCTGGAGAGATGGCTCTATCACTAGAGTGCTTGTCATTCAAAACGCGAGCCTGAGTTTGGATCCCCAGCATCCACTTAAAAAGCAGGGTACAGCAGCACAGTCCTGTAAGCCCAGCACTTGGGAAGCAGACAGGAGGTTCCTGGGACTTACTGAGTCCTGAGCTCCAGGTTCAGTAAGAGACACTGATTCAAGAACTAACATGGAGTGTGAGGAAGATACCTGATGACAGTGTCTGGCCTCTACATACATACACATGCACAGAATCAAAGCTAAAAGACTCTGTGTTGATCTGTTGTGGCTCTCCCCTTACTAGCAAGGTTGGTGAGCCCCATGGAAATGAGTCTTCAATCTCACTCCATCTCTACATCTTCCTTACTCCCCAGGATGCCTCTCGGAATCCAGTATCTTCTCAGTCTATTAGTCATCCAATTCATCAGTAACTCTTGTCCTCAAAGGGCACACTCCAGTCTATTAAGGAGCTCAGCAAACCTCGAGGAAATAGGAAGAAAAATTCAGGGGAAAAAATAGCTAAACACTAATAACAGCAATACAAATGTGGTGGTTTGATTCTAAAATGACTGCTATAGGGTCATGTTTTGAACACTGAATTCCCAGATTTATGGACTATTATTTTGAAGGCTGGAGTTTTTAGGAGATTGGTTTGACTTGTGGAAGTATGTCACAGGAGTAGGACCCTGATTTCTGTCTCGTCTCTGTGCTTCCTACCAGCCGCCATAACAGCCACTTTGCATTCTCAGCCCTGCCCTCTCCACCATGATGGATGGTGGTCCTCTGAAACAGTGACCAAAATCAATCTTTCCTTCTTTGTCAGATGTTTTGCCATAGTGGCCATAAAAGTAACTAATGCAACAAAGCATTGATGTGTCAGGCAGAATGTTAAATGCTTTATTGTTTTAAAATATGTATTTTTAAGGTTATAAGTCAAAATGGTTTTACAGTCAAATGTATTTGATATTTAGTTGGTAGTACTCACAATAATCTGGGTGTGATATGCCTTTTATGAAACACTGCAGTATTTATAGACACTTGGTGCTTTTTAATGCTATTATTAGAATATGAATCCAGCAGCCCTCATCTTAATAATAATGCCAGTTTATAAATGTTCAGAAGTCTGAGGACCACCATCCTTGACTCTGAAAATCTGAGATTCTGAGTAGATATGGAGATGCACTAATGACCCACTGATGTGCTTCAGAGGACATCATTGAAATGAAGCTGCCCCACGGTGGCATAGAACTGGTGGGAATAGCCAACCAATGTGTGATTTGACTTGAGGTCCACTCCATGAGAAGGAACCCATACCCAACATTGTTTGAGTAACTAAGAATCAGAGACCAGATAGCCCAGAAACCTAGGGTAAAACCAAACACTACTAGTCTTAGAAAAAAAAGTGGCCAGGCAGTGGTGGTGCATGCCTTCAATCCCAACACTTGGGAGGCAGAGACAGGAGGATCTCTGTGAGTTTGAGTCCAGCCTGTTCTACAGACCTAGTTCCAGGACAGCTAGGGCTGTTACACAGAGAAACATTGTCTTGAAAAACATTAAAATAACTCCTAATGATATTTTGCTATACGCATAGATCAATCTCTTATCATTATCAGAGAAGCCTTCTCTGACAGCAGATGAGAGCAGATTTAGAAACCCACAGCCAGATATTACATGGAAAGAGAGAGTCTAAATGGGGTGTCTCCATCAAGCCCCCTCAGAGGTCAGGGAATCCCACTGAAGAGGAGGTGGCAAGAGTGTAAGAGCCAGAGGGGATGGAGGACACCAGGAGAACACGGCCCTCTGGATCAACTAAGCGAAGTGCATTTGAGCTCACAGGGACTAAAGCAGCAAGCACAGTACCTACACTGGTCAGCACCAGGTCCTCTGCATATATAATATAGTTTTCAGGTTAGTGTTTTTATGAGACTCCTTAATGTGAAAAAGAGTGGGTCTCTGACCTTTATGCTTGCTCTCTAGGTTCTTTCCTTCCTGTTGGGTTGCTGTGTCCAATCTTAATATGATGTTTTTTGCTTTATCTCACATTTTATTTTGTTGTGTTTGGTTATCTCTTAGAAGCCCATTCTTTTCTAATGAGAGACGGAAAGGGAGTGGATCCAGAGTGGAGGGGAAGTAGGGAGGAACTGGGAGGAGTAGAGGGAGGGCAAACTATAATCAAGATATAGTGTTTGAGAAAAGAATCTATTTTCAAGAAAATGAAGGAAGCTTTTTCAGTAGCTTTCCTGGGAAGTAACCATCTCAGAGATAAAGGCAATTAGAAGACAGATTTCCTATTAAGACCCACAACCTCACCAACAGATGGAGGCAGGGCCTTTTAATATCACTGTACTCTGAATCCTTTATATTGAACTCTAAATAGGAGAAATTCAAAGCTTATGAAATTTGGCAGTGGTGGTGGTTAGGTAGGGGGGCTGGGACCATATGAAAGCCAATTTAATAAAAATTATGTAAAATAATTCAAATCTTGTCAATTAGATTGATTAAGGAACACCTAGAGAATATTTCTATGGGTGTCTATGAGGACATTTGCAGAAATGATTTAGGTCTTGAGGACTCTGGCATCATCCCTCTATGGGTCCGTAATATCACGAGGAGGTAGGGCCTGGTTGGAGGAAGTAGGTCAGTAGGGGAGTGTCCTTGGAGATAGGTCCTGACCTCTTTCTAAATTATTCTTCTGGCCAGTCCATGGTGGTGCATGCCTTTAATCCCAGCACTGGGAGGCAGAGGCAGGTGGATCTCTGAGCTCAAGGCCAACCTGGTCTACAGAGTTCCAGGACAGCTGGAGCTGCACAGAGAAACTTTGTCTTGAACTCCTCCCCACAAATCTTCTAATTCCTGTTTGTTTGGGATATGAGCTTGCCTCTGATGTGCCATGCCTTCCCTGACATGATGTATTGATACCTCTGAAACCATAAGCTAAAATTAATCCTCCCTTTAAATTGCTCATATTTGATATTTGTCACAAACTTAGAAAAGTAATACAGTAGCAAAACTTAGGGCAAAGCAGAGAGTTTAGAATATCTGCTAAGAAATGATACATTGAAGCATTTTGTGAACTGTGAAGATAAAAACCTAACAGCTCTTTTTTGAGGATTCAGCATATACCTGTAATGAATGAGCAGAACAGAGTTCCTGCCCCCAGGGATGCCAGGCCCAGACAGACACAGACACACATAACTAATGATAACAGAGCCTCTGCTCTAGCAGAGGCATACTAGAGATACTGTGGGAGCAGAGCCTTCTAGTTCAGGGGCAGAGAACAGAAACTGCCTGGGGCTAACCACTGCTGTGTAATTCATGGTAATGGTACTGGAATATTTCCAGGAACTCCGCTGCATGATGTTCCTTTGAGTCTTGCACAGAACCCTCACCCGAGACGATTGTTTCTCATTTCCTTTACCCTTACCTTCTTATCTTGTCAAGATGTCTGCACTTAGTTCCTGTCTTCTGCCCCCATGGACCTAAATCTAGAGAGTCCTATGCCTGGTGCCCAGCGCGACCCTGTAGCTCAATCTTAAGTGTTGGGAGGGAATCCTTAGTTGGCTACACTAAATCAATCTTTGTGCCTCTGGCCTTGCCAGTGCAGAGTGAGGCAACTTCTCCCAACAGGGATGAAGAAAACAATGGGTTGTCCAGTGTGGTGTCACACATCTTTAATCCTAGCACTCAGGAGGAAGAGGCAGATGGATCTCTATGAGTTAGAGGCCAGCCTCTTCTACAAATCCAGTTCCAAGATAGCTAGACTCTATTACAAAGATAAAACCTGTCTCAAAAAAAAAAAATCAAAAGGAAAAAAAAAAAATGATGGACCATTCTAGTTTGATAGGAAACAGGACCCGAAATGGATTCTTTCTGGGGAATATGGGAGGCTTTGGGGGCAAATAGAATTCCTTTTAGTGCTTGGAGGAGTTTTCTCATCATAAAGAGTCAAAAACTCCCATGTTGAAAATCCAATGTAGTTTAAGGAAATTGGAACAGGATGCCTGGGGAAAGGTGAAATGAAGAAGGCTTGGGGCTGGCCAGTGGAAAATTAGACGAAGGCCAGGTAGGGAAGGGATGTGAGCTGAGCTAGGGAGGGGTGAAAATGTAGGCAGAGGTCCAGCTCTATTTTGCTGACTTTGTAGTGTTGAAAGTTTTGTTTTTTTAAGCAAGAGCATAACAATACATTTCCTTCCATCCCCACTGGCAAAATGTCAATGCCAGAGCAATCCAAACACCATTCCTACCTCCACTCTGCTTCTGTACACTGTGGTCCTTAGACGCGTTAGAGCCCTTACCACATCCTCCTCCTCCCATACTCTAGTCAGCATGTCTTTCCCATTTCCCACAAAGAGCCCTCAAGTCTTGACCAGTCTCTTGCCTCTCACCCTCTCTTGTTCCCCACCATGCTCAAGAGAGGACAAAGCCTTCCATTTCAGGGAAGAAAAAGATGCCCATTGGTTAGCCCAGCCCATGTTCTCTTCTTCCCCGGCAACAACTCACTGACAGAATCCTCTCTTCTGTGGCAACAATAATCACAAAAATATGGGATAGAGATGCTCAGTAAATAGAGTGCTTCCCTTGTGAGCATGAGGACTTGAATTCAAGCCCCAGATCCGAGGCCAAAAAAAAAAAAAAAAAAAAATGTTTTTGGCCATAGTGGTGCATGCCTGTAATTCCAGCACTGAGGAGATAGACATGGATCCATGGGACTCTCTAGACAAATAGCCTAGGCTACTTGGCCAGCTTCATTACACTAAAAGAGTTTATCTCAAAAAACAAAGTAGAGGGCCAATGAGTTGGCTCAGCAGGTGGACCTGAGGTCAGTCTCTGGAACTCACATGGTGGAAGGAGAGAATCAACTCTTACAAGTTGTTCCCTGACTTCTACAGTCCCACTGTGTCACCTATGTGTCTGCCCCCACCCAGCACAAAAGTGGAGGGCTCCTGAGGAATGATACCTGAGGTGTCCTCTGGTCTTTACATGTGTGTGCACATACCTGTACCTGCATATACAAGAACATGCCCATATACCCCACCCACCCCAGAATACAGCAGACAAAACAACAAAATAAAGCAAAACTATGCTCATGCGGCAGGTCCATCTCCTCTCCTTCCATACATACACCATTTCCTCCATTCTTACAAAATGCAACCAAACCCCCATGAACATCCTACCTTCAGCCCCCCAACTTCCTTCTTAGACTCTCTTACCTAGAGTGGAGCCTTTTAAAAAGACCAGTTAACTCTGATTGCAGCTTCCCTTCGTTCCTTCATCCGCAGTGGTCCTACTTCTGTCTGAACAATACCCCCATGTGCTGCCAGTTTTAATTATCAAACTGACACAACCCACAATCACTAGGCTGAAGAGTGTCTCAATGAGTGATTATCTAGACCAGATTGGCCCATGGGTATGTGTGCAGGATAGGGATGGAAAGGAGGTGTTCTTGATTGTTGGTATAAGAAGCCCCAGCTCATTGTTTGAAATCCATGCCCTGGTTTGGGACCTGGGCTGGATGACTGTATAGATTGAGCTAGCTGAGCAGCAACAAGTAAGGGTCTGTTTATTCTCTTAGCTTTTGACTGTGTGTGTGTGTGTGATGGGACTAGTTCCTGCTCTGGCTTGATTTCCTCAAAATGATGGATGGTGACTTGGAATTTTTAGCTAACTCTTCCCTTCCTCCCCTGAAATAGTTTTCTTCAGGGTGGTAACAGGATGAAACTAGAACACCCCACCTCCAGGAACCCATTCCTGGCGATTCCTTTGTAGCTATTTCCATCAGAGCTCTGAGGACCCTCTGACAATGTGGATCGTTTCCCTTTTCTTAAACTCTTTCCTTCCCTTGGCAAGACTGCAGAACACCAAGTAACATCGGACTTCAAACTTATTCCTCAGTTTGGTTATCAACAAAAGAAACTACCCCTTTAAAGTTGCTGACCATTTCTGTGGCTAGAGATAGCAACAGAAAACAGTCTTCCCTGAGGAGAGTCCTGGGTGTGATGTGCCCATCTTTCCAAGTGTGCTCTGGGCTTAGACAATTTCTGGGAGTAAAACCCTCAATAGTAAAACCAAAAAGTTCTGAGCAAACTGGGACAAGTTTGTCACCTTCAATTGGGGATTACTTTTATGGATGGAGACAAAAAGTGACTTGGTTCCCCTCACTGAGAACCACAGGACACTTCAAGGAGCAGTGGGGAACAGGATTGATTGTTTCCTCTCTCTCAGTGGAAAGAGTCTAACAAGAGAACTGAATTCTGTCTGCTTTGCCTTTAATTACTGCACTAGCTCAGTCCCAAACTTCGTATCTTTCGTTTGAGGCTGTGCACTTTTTCATTCCTCTTCAGAAACGGAAATTATCCTTGAGTTGCGAGACTTCTGGAGTCTACTTGATTGCCCCTTTCTAATTGGACACCTCTAATCAAATCCTCTTTAAATAGACAAGGGCTTAACTTGCTTTTGTATATTTCTTCAACTGTTCTCCAAGCAGGGTCACTTCTGTCCATGCCCTGAAGCCAGGCCAGTTTGGCCCATGACATCTTGCCCCTAAAGTCTTGCTGACTTTCCTAATTGTCTAATCACGTCCGACTTTCCTCTCATCCTTTCCTATTCTGTTGCCAAGCGAAAAAGTGTGCTTTTCATCCTGCTTGAAATGTTGCTCCCAGCCGACTCTGACTTGCGTGGCAGGTCAGGCAGAATTGACTGAGGCCACTTTCACACAAAGGAACACACCTAGTGGCCATTCCTAGCAGAATTGGTGGCAGGGTTTCTTTGCAGTTTTTGAGGGTTCTTACCTGGGATATTCTTCCAATAAAAGTGCATACCTGGCTCTTGGATATTTCTTGGGAAATTGGGGCACATTATTCCCTGTCCTCTTCAAGTACTCCTGTAGATTCCACTGTCATTAGGATAAGGCCGCATACCTGAAGTCCTTGACAGGCTTTCAACATCTGGCTTCTACTGCTTGGTCAGGGGTTTCCTAGGGTTTTTTTTTTTTTTTTTTTTTTTTTTCTGAAAGGGAAGCAGAAACTTTGGGCTTTGTGGGCCATCACATTTCCATGGCAACTATTCAATCTGGCTATTAAAGCAGGAAGCAGCAGTTCTTGGTAGTATGTAAAAAATCGGGTACGGCTATGTTATAAGAAAACTTTATTTACTAATACAGGCTGTGTGTTGGATGTGGCTAGTGAAAGGCCTGGACTCATATGCCCATACACACGTCCCGCTTTACTAGCCTTCTCTCAGAATCTTCAAGCTCCAAACTGCAGTCTCCAAGCTCAGCCTGACATGATCCCCCAACTTGTATACATTTAACTCTAATTGATCACCCAGAACACTGTTTCTATGCCATGTTCTCACCCAATCTTCCTTGACTTCTGCAACCCAGTCAAATTTCCCTAGAAAGCACATCCCAAGCAGTCTCTTCCTCTCCTTCACTGCACTCACCAGTTTTAGTTTTTGGTAACTTTGTATTGTTTGCTGTCTCCTTACTCAGTAGCAAGCTCCCTGGGTGCAGTGATACCTGCATAGTACTAGTTCAATTTGCTTTTGCAGGAAGGCAGAGAAGAAAGGAAAGGAGGAGGAGGGAGGAGAGGAGGGAGGGAAGACAGGGGGCATCAGTCCCTTTGCCTGTTAAAAAGACAGATGACCAAGTGTTCAGGAGCTGCAGCACAGTGGGATTTTTTTCCTGCCTGCCTGTTTCAGAGGTGAGGAGGAAATGAAGGATTGCACAAGCTATTCCTTAGTCTTCATTTTGAGTCACTTCAGGTTAGTACCTGGGCAGTGTTCTTGGGATGTGAGAGCAGATCTCTGGTCAAACTGTGGGGTAAGGACAAGGTGTAGGCATCACCTTACAACGTTTTTTCCCCAAACACCA
This sequence comes from Onychomys torridus, assembly GCF_903995425.1. Classification (NCBI taxonomy): domain Eukaryota; kingdom Metazoa; phylum Chordata; class Mammalia; order Rodentia; family Cricetidae; genus Onychomys; species Onychomys torridus. Next base: position 178,892,781 of record NC_050443.1, read on the forward strand.
TGACCTCACCTGTCTCCTTTCATGGGTTGTGAATGGGTCCCCACTGAGGTGACCACTAAGGTCATCTTTCCCCAGGGCCCTTGCTCAAAGACAGTCAATTTCCCTGGGGTCAGATTCCAGATCTAAGACTTGATGGCTGCCCAACCTGGGACAAGTTACACAAATGCTCAAGGCTCGGTGTATTCATGTAAAATGGGCTGGTGACATTGGGCTCTTGGGAGGATTTTGGTTGTGAGCCTAGCCTTTAACGGCCGAGCCATCTCTCCAGCCCTCTTGGGAGGATTTGGTAACACAAAGACAGTGCTTCACACATGGCCTGGCATGTGTCAACTGTCAATAGGATGGTTACTGTCAGCTAATGTTTCCTAGGAACAGAACAATCGGATTGAGTAAAGCATTTGGCCTCATGTTTAGCATTTGTAGAGTTAGAGTGTTTTCCTCAGCCTGGTATATTTTATATTCCTGATAGTAATATAAATGAAACCATTAAGCTTTGTATAGGTATGTGTTTTTGTGCCTGTATGTGTGGATTATGTGTACATGTGTGTGGAGGCTAGAGGACAACTTCAGGCTTCATGCTTTTTTTTTTTTGACAGAATTTTTCATTAGCCTGGAACTTAGGTCAAACTAGAGCTGGCCAGTGAGACCTAGTGACTTATCTGTCTCAACCTTCCTGGTGCTGGGATTACAAACACGGGTCACATGCCTTTGTGTTATTGTGGGTTCTGGGGATTGAACTCAGGTCTTTGAGCTTGAAAGGTAAGCACTCTACAATGGTGTTACCTCCCCATCCCAACTATTAAATGTAAGAGGTACCTTCTCCCTTAACACCAATACAATATGACTTTGTAAAGGCAAATATTTTTAAATTAGAAGCTGTAGTGTTTAAACAACTAAAAGTCCGTAAATTCAGTAAAGACAATTGAATTTAAGTTTTACTGTGCATATGCATAAATGCCCAGGGATATTCAGGGTGCATGAAAAATATTTCATGAGTTATCCATTCCATAATATTTGTCATAGTAAAAAAATTACTAATTATGATCAAGTATATAAATAATTTATGTGTTTCTGACAGTAATGACTTGTAAGATTTAAAAAATGTAATTGATTCATAAGTATCAAATTTGAATATATTTCCATCAAAAAATGTGAAAGGAGTTTTAAATATGAAATTCTTACTATTAAAAATCAAAGTAGAAATTATAAAATATGTTATTTGAATAAAGCTGTGGTTTTTAGTTCAACTTAAAATTTCTGTTGTTTTTTTTTTTTTACATTTTCATGCAGTATTATTGTGTGTGTATGTGCATGCTCTGTGCACATATCCATGATGTGTGTGTGGGCATGCTCTCCATGACACACTGTGGTGGCCAGAGGACAACTTTGTGAAGTTATTTCTTTTTTTTCCTCTTTAACATGAGGATCAAACTCAGGTCACCAGGCTCATGTGCCGAAAGCCATTACCTGCTGAGCCATTTTGGGGCTCATTATTTAAGCTTCTGACAGTGAAGTCAAAACTTAAATACTTTTATAAAAAGTAGTCAGGCATGATGGCACCTGCCTATAATCCTAGCACTCAGGAGACTGAATGCTGGAGGATTTCAAGTTTTCAGCTGATCTGGACTATGTGATGAGACTCAGTCTCCAGAAAAAAAAAATCATCCCTATTTCTAGTGCGCATTTTCTCCATTTAGTTGCCAATTTAAATAACCAGTATTGTGCTTCCCCTGTACTATCCTTAGACTTATATATATTTAAATAAAATGGAATTTTAAGACAGCATTATATATTTCTCAGCTGCTCATAGGCAACTTACTTATGTGATATGCTAATTCCTAAGCACTTTAGGAACACTCAAAGGAGCAAAGATAAAGAGGAAAATTCTCCGTGTTACAGGAATGAATACTGGACTTTACCCAAATCCACCTGGTTGGTCTCTGGAAAGAATCAACAGACTGTGTGGTTTGCCTCTCTTCTCACACAGGGTGCCCAATCCTCCAGCCCGTGTCCTCTCACAGTGTCCAGCTCACAGCAGCAAGGCTAAACCATGGACCTATCCTCCAGCCTGTGTCCTTTCACAGTGTCCCCCTGAGGGCAGCAGGGCTAACCCACGGACCTATCCTCCAGCCTGTGTCCTCTCACAGTGTCCAGCTCACAGCAGTAGGATTAACCCACAGACTTTCTGAAATTTGGGTCTGGTGGGGCACAATGGACAAGACATGGCTGTGTTCCCAGGGCCTGAGAAGTGGTGCACCCAGTAGTGGATGCCAGTGTTAGCAGATGCTGAGAGATTGGAGCACCTCTGTGATTGCTAAGGCATGTAAACGTGTGTATGTGTGAGTAAGAGAGAGGGAGACAGAGACAGAAAAACGGACTGTGGAGTCCCAGAGCACGAGTGAGGTGGGAAACATAAAATGCAATTCCCTGGCTGATGGAGAGTGGTCACTGAGGTATCTCTTGCATTGTAAACAAACATTACTGAGCCTCCAAAGACTCTCTGAAATGAACAGGACAAATTTGGAGTTGAGGAGATGGCTAACACCTCTTGCTTTCCCTAGCTTCTGCCACTGGCCACGACACACACCCAGCTCTCGCTGATTCTGCACTCGATACACTCTTGCTAAGCAGTCCAGCCACACTTGATAAGAAATGAAGTACTTGAGTCTTTGACTTCCTGACATATTGATAACAGTTTCAGATGAGTACTTCAACAAGCCACTTAACAAACACATCAAAATGAAACCAAACTAATAGAAAAAAAATCTGTTCTCCAGAAAATGCCAATTCTCTGTGTGTACATGTGTCTAGATGTTAAAAGACACTCTCTGCTGTCCCTTTTATGGCACAGTCCACTTTATTTTCCTTAAAATCTTTCCTGTGTGTGTGTGTGTGTGTGTGTGTGTGTGTGTGTGTGTGTGTGAACATGCTCCTCTCAAAGGACAAAGGAGTGTATTGTAATCAGAGGACCTTTGTGTTAGTCCTGGCCTTCCACCTTGAGGCAGTCACTAGTTCACTGCTGCACACACCAAGGCAGCTGGTCCACAAGTTCCCAGGGATTCTCCTGTCTCTACCTCCAGGCTCCCTGTAGGAGTTCTGGAATTACAGACATGGACTAAAGGATCTGGGGGTTTTATGTGGGTTCCGGGGATTTGAACTGAGTTTGTCACACCTGCATGGTGAGCACTTTGCCCACTGTGCTCTCTCCCCTACCCAGCCATTATGTTTCCTTGAGACGGAGTCTTTCTCCTGGAGCTCGCCTACAGGCTAGGCCAGCCCCAGGGATCCACCCGTCTCTGGTTCCCCTGTACTGGAGTTATAAGCATGCTACCACATCCAGCCCTGTGTGTGTGTGTGTGTGTGTGTGTGTGTGTGTGTGTGTGTGTGTGTGTGTGTGTGTGTGTGTATACGTATACTAGAGATTGAACTCAGTTCCTCATGCTTGTGCATCAAGTACTTTACCAACTGAACTATCGCCTAACCCAAACTTTTTCTTAAAGTCAAAAGAAAAATCATCAAAGATAGACAACTCATAAATACCTATGAAGAGCCCTTTAAAAATAAAGATACATTTATAGGCACATGACAACAGGGTAAGTTCTCATTTTAAAAAGTATACAATTCTCATATTATAGAGAAGGAAATGGATATATAGAGAGGCTTTGTGGCTTGCCCAAAGTCACACAGCTAAGTGGTGAGAACAGTGTTCCAAGCCTACTGCCCTGTCCACCTGTGTACAGACACTGGCCTTGTCATCAGTGTGGCACATTAGCTTCTTTTTATCTCACTTTCAAAAGATACAGATAATCATTACCAAAATCTCACTAGGACCACTGGCCAGTCATCTTTCCCCTGCCCATTCTTCAAGTTCATCCCAAGAGACAAATGAGTCTCATTAACACCATGTGAATGGTTAATAAGCATGCATGGCAGAGCCAGGCCAGAAGACATCATAAAGCAATGTTTGCTGACCTACTTCTCTAGTTGAATAAAAAACTGACTGCTGAACTTCAGAGAACCTCTAATTACAGAGTGCTGGCTTGTTTCATCTCTTGAAGGCCAATATGCCTTGCAGGTTACTTCAAGTTGAAAAGGTACCTAAGGGTCTTGTGTCATAATATGGGAAAATGTGTCATGGTGTTGCAAAAATATTAGCAGTAGCTCTGTTTTGTCAATATCTATCTCATGAATGAGATTTCTAAACAGTTTTGTTAAAACATTTTTATGTACCGTAAAACTCATCCATTTAATGTGTACAGTTCATTAGTATTTAATATATTCAGAGTTGCCACAGTCTAAATTTAAAAACACATTTAACACCCTAAAAAGCAACCTATATACATCAAGTCACTTCCCAGTTTCTCTCAACCCAGAAAGTGCCTCATCACTTTCTGTCTGTGTGGATTTTCTGAATCTGGATGCACCAGCTCTGTGGTTATTTGTGACTCACTTCTTGGGTTTAGCTTAGTGTCTTCAAGGTCCACTATGTTGCACATGTATCGGATTCCTTTAATGGTCCAGTAATGCTCCATCATATGTGAATATGCAATTTGTTTATGCATTCATAGAAGAATTAGGTGCATGAGATCAATCTGCCGTCTTTACAGCAATCTCATGACCATCTATTTTTAAAATATAGAATAAAAGATGAAAAATACAGCGGAGGTCTTTCTTTTTCATTGCCCTTTTTCACCCCACTGATAATGTTTTTTTTTTTTTTTTTTGTGTGTGTGTGTGTGTGTGTGTGTGAGAGAGAGAGAGAGAGAGAGAGAGAGAGAGAGAGAGACAGAGACAGACAGAGAGACAGAGATAGAGACAGAGACAGAAAGAGCACATAATGTACATGAGTGTAGAAGCAAGAGGTCGACCTTGGCTTCCATGTCTTTGACCTCTAACATTCTTGATCTTATTTTATGAGACAAGGTCTCTCACTGAACCTGGGTTCACCTCACTGATTCAGCTAGATTGGCTGTTCAGTGTGTTTCAGATATTACAGACTTTTGTGCAAAGTTGAACTTTTTATGTGGGTGCTGGGCACCAGAACTGTGGTCCTTGTTTATGGGCAGCAAACACTTCATTGACCAAACTGTATTCTCATTCCCTGTTTTTGAAGAGGCTAGACCTCCCTATTCAGGCATCTTGACCACCTCTCCTGTGGTCCTCATCATTCTGTGGGTATACTTCTGTTCTTCCGCTGTCACTCCACAGGACCCTCCAGTTTGTGAATATGCTTCAACTAGATTGGGCTCCTCAGAGCAGGGACTATAATCTTATCTGCTCTAGGCCCTGTAAATTCAGCCTGGGATACAGGAGACTCTATCTCAAAACAAACAAGAAAATAAGAAAAGAAATAGTGTTGAGTGTTTATTCTGGGTACTTTGGTATGTGTGAACTGTAGAAATAAGATACTCTCAAAATTTATATACATTAATCACACAAGGCACTTCAGCAGGTAAATTTTCTTTTACAAACTGAAGAGAAGAGTTGATGACCACTGGCAGGCATTAGTTTATTAAGAACTGCCACATGGAGCTTAGTATATGCATGTTTAAAAGAAATCCGTCTCATGCCCTGACTTTCTGGAGTGTTTGGATTCACTGAGCAGATAAACCATGCAGGTTGAAACTCTTTTCTGCAGCTCTATAGAAACTGATCTGGACTTTTGTGCATCCCTCCAGACAGTTCTGGTATCCTTTGCATAAAACCATTCTCCTCAAGCCACACTTGGCTCTTTATGTCCTTTGCTACCTCTGGGTCATTCGTTGAAGATACTTCAGGTTTCTCACTTTCTGGCTTAGACCAAAATATCTTTGGGCTAAAAAGAGACCTGGCACTGTCCTCAGAATATTGATCCTGCTGGTTTTAGATCAGGTGCCTTTTTATAGGCATCCCACCGTCAGCACTGAAGTAATTAAGAGTGTCCCCAGGCTGGTGGGTATTGGGGCCTGACCACAAAAGTGCTTAGCAAGCAGACTTTTCTTCCTCTGTGTTTTCAAATGTCCTCAATGTCCATGGCAATGACACAGAGGAGTCCTTTCCTGTCTGTCTTTTTTACAAAGAGCAATTGCACAATTGCTACCATACTTTATACACAATTGGTTCATTCTCATGAACACACTTTCAGTGGCATGTGAAGGTTATGAATCCTCTGCTTTGTGAAGGAGGGCTACATATTACTCTACCAAAAAGCTGGCATAAATGGCTTTGTCTCCAAGTTTAGAGATCATATACTAAGCTTTTATGAATAGTGTTTAGTCCAGGAAAACAAAATTCCTTTCCCTCTACTTTAGCCATACACTTTTCTTTTCTTAAGACAGGGTATTATATATCCTAGGCTGGCCTCAAGCTTGCCAAGGATGATCATGAACTCCTGAACCTCTGCCCTACCTCCAGAGTACTATGATAGCGGTAGGAAGTCTTCCCCCAGGGACCATCTGAGCCAGTGGCAAATATTAGCCTGATGCAGCCACAAGCCAAGGGACCCTGAGAACCAACTAACATTGAAGGAAGCAGGGAAGGATTTCCCCCTAGATGCTTGGGAGGGGTCCTGACTGTGGACATCTTGACCTCAGACTTCTGACCTGCAGAATAGTGACACCAAAGTTCCTGTTGTCCTAAGCAGTGTGGTCTGTAGTACATTGCTACAACCTGACCAAAAGCAACTTAGGGGAGCAAAGGATTTGTTTGACTTATACTTTCAGGTCACAGCACATCATTGAGGGAAGCAGGGCAGGAACTGGAAAATGGGCTTGTGTGTTGTCCCACAGTATTACCTCTAAGCAGGGAACTTACTCAAAGCTGGTAAAATGCAGCAGAAACCATGGAGGGATGTGCTCGATGGCTCAGTCATGAGCTCCTGTTTGGTTAGCTTCCTTATATGACCCAGGAACACCTGTGGGCTTCTGTAAAATAACAAACAAGCTATGTGCTTTTTATTCCAAAAGGGAATACCACCTCAGGTTGCTTTTGTCTGCAGATACCCCAGTTTCTTCTTGAACGCTAAAGATAGTTTTGAAGGGCAGTCAGCTAGCCGCTAAGCTCTCCCTATTCTTCAGTTTGACAGAAGATTCTTGAATCTTCTTTCATGAATAAGCTGAAGTCCTTGGCTTTCTAACCTTCTATCCCTTGAGTCCTTATCTCTGGTGTAACAATATCATATCACTAATGAGTAAAGAGCAACAGAAAGAATTCCAGATTCTCTTCCTGCCTGAAACATGAAGTCAATTGGCCAGAAAACAATAGTATTGATTCTTACCTCTTCCTGTCTTCTTTCTGAAACAACTCATATGTGCCACTATTGATGTAGAATTGGCCTTGTTTTTAAGACTTAGACTTTTTTTTTGGATTAATAACAATGTTTTTAATAACACTTGAGAGGAATGTGACATACTACATGTTTTTTGTTTTGTTTTGTTGTTGTTATTGTTTTGTTTTGTTTTGCTTTTTAAATTTTTTTTATTTTTTATTATTATATTTGTGTTTTAATTTTACACATCTTTAATACAATTTCTGGTTCACACTTGTTTTTCCTCAGTTCCTTGCAGGCCAGTTGTACCTGAGCTATTGGAAATTTAAAGGCCTTTACCTTTAACTGTAGTGTGCTTTTAATTGACAAAGTTTCAAAGCAAGTAGAAATCCAGGCCATTTGGGGGTGTGACACAATAGGAGGCCAGAAAGGGGTCCTATATTTCTCTGTGTTCCTTCATCAGCCAATGAGAATTTGCTGAATGCCTACCAAGTGCTAGGCAGGGAGCCAGCAAGTGAGGGTCATAGCGATGAATCAGCTGTGCGTTGTATTTCCCACATGGGGCTTATGACCTTGGAGGCAGCAAGGAGAGATGAAAGGAAATTACACAAATGAATGCATAATTGCATGCTATAAAAGGTCAAGGTAGACAGGTGCCTGGACATGGTGGGAGCAAAAACCACAGGAAACCATCCCACAGCCAGGAAGGCTTCTCGAAGAAGGAACACTTGCCTGAGATCTGAAGGGTAAGTGGGTGTTTCATTGGGTAAAAGAAGGAAGTGGGGTTGGGAAGGATATTTTCCAGTCAAGGGAACACTGTGTGCAGATGCTTATTCAGGCAGATAGCCATAATATGTAAATATATGCCCCTGCAGACCATGGAATTGTGAAGGATGGGACAGCAGACAGTTAGGTTCTACAGGTAGATGAGGCTTTCCACCAGCCTCTAATCATGTGTAGATCTTTTTAGGTTTGGAAAAGTAGTAGAATCCTGGGACCAGTAGTGTCCCAAGAGCTCTCTCTGCTTAGCCTTATCCATGATGCATGAAGAGACTGTCTAAAGAGTCCAACAACCAGAAAGTAGTAGGTTTTGTCAGAAAAAAAATATTTTTCATATTGTCTTGTCACTGAAGGAAATAGATGGGATTATTTAGGCATAGAGAGATGTGCAACTGAGACTCTCTCCTCTGACTTCTATCCACCTGAAACCCACTCAGCTAAGGCCTGCCAGTTATACGAGAAAGCCATCAGAAGGACAAAAATGGTCACCCGGGCACAGGGAATCAATGTGGAAAAAGAGACCCAGAGTAGGAGGCACTGACTTCTCCCTAGGACACCATCTTGGCCATTCCTGATGGGCCACACCTTTCCCTGTGTTCAGCAAGCCTAGGGTGCATGTCCCAATCTGATGTGTGACTTTTCTTAAGGGGATGGGAACAGATGTCTACTTATCTCACATAAGACACTGACAACAGAGCAAACAAATGATTCCATCCAAGTCTAGATCAGAGAACCAATGAGTTTCACTGAGTTATAGGAGCGTGGATGATGCAAAGGCAGTTGTATCACCTTAAGGCCCATTACAACATGAGTGTTGACTCCCAAAATTACATCTTTGGAGTTCCTTGTTCAACTTGCAGACAGCTCCACTGAAGACAGTATCCTCCTACTTGTCCATTTGCCCCAATTTCTTTTTATAGTTTATATAGTCTTGGGGAGGGGCCTCTTGAGTTTATAACCTGAACATCCTGATCCTTGTGTCTCTTTAGCTTCCAAAGCCTTATGAGACTCCCTCCTCCCTCCAGAAGGGGATGTTTGGAGGAAATACCCATCAACATCATCACAACCTACTTGTCTAAACAAACACTAGCTACCTGTCTGCCTCCCAAACAGGTACAGGGTTCTTCAAGGGACCTGTGTTTTTCAGTTTATGTTTTGTGCCTAGCATCTGGCATGTACTTGTTAATTATACAATGAATATTTGTTGATGTAATGGACACACATTTTTATTGTATGTATGGTATATGCATATGTACATGTAGTGGATAGCTGTTCTGTCTGTGACCTTGAAGCACTGCTCTAGAGATGCAGCAGGTAACTGCCTATGACCTTGAAGTACATGCCCCTGGGACGAGCTCTCTTCTCCGCCTCGTGGTTTTGGATACGGAACTGACTCAGGTGGCTGGAACAACATTACAGAACCTGTGACTATTGTATTCTGTACAATGAGTTTTCCCCTCTAATAAATTCCTTCACCCTTTAAACAGACTCTGTGGATTTCTTGCTATATGTACATGTTCATATGTTCATATGTGTGTTGATATGCTTGCATCTATGTGCAAAGTGTGGAGGCCAGAGGTTGATGCCTGGTGTCTTCATCTGTTGCTTTCCACCTTAGATTTTAAGATAAAGTCTGTCATTGAACCCAGAGTTCACTGATTTGACTAGACTGGCTGGCCAGTGAATTCTGGAGACCTCCAAGACTCTCCACTTCTTACATTCCCAGCCCCCACATTCCCTGTCCCTGCTCAATCAGCACTGGAATTACAGACAAATGCCACCATACCTATCTTTTACATTATTTACATTTGAGACAGGCTTTCACTATGTTGCCCTGGCTGGCCTGGAATTTGCCATGTAGACCAGGCTGGCTTCAAATTCAGAGATCTTCCTGCCTTTTCCTCCCAGGGCTGGGATCAAAGGCCCACACCTGGCATAAGGATGCAAGGGATCTGAACTCAACGGTTTCTTGCTTGTATAATGAACACTTATCCACTGAACCATCTGCCCTGCCCCAGAGACCTTATTAATCTGCATTCTATTTTAATCTCCAAACCCTTTGAGGCTGAACCATGATTACCTAGAAATAGGTAAATGGAATTATTAGATTACAGGTATTTTCCCACTACTTTGTGCATGGTAGAGTCCATGAGTGACTTACTGAATAGGCAGTTGTTAGATTCAAAGGAAACTCCACTTCTCCAAAGTCTGTTAGACAAAAAAGCAGCATTCCTCAGGAACTTGAGAAACTAATTCCTCTCTACCAAAAGGAGCCATTTCTCTTATCACTGGCAGAAGGGACAAATATGTGTGATGGCAATTAGCATACCAAAGTGCATGCTGGCATCCAGGATCCCTCCGCATCATGAGTACCTAGCTCTTTTCAACCCCTCCCAATGTTTACTCATTTTTATAGCCTTGCTGTCTCCCCCATGCCCTCTCTTTCCCCACTCTCTTCATCTCTCACTCCCCCCCAACCCTGCCCCCGCCCTTGCTCCTCTCATGGCTAGGTCCAGTTTGCTGGCCATATTCAGTCTACTACTTCTTTCTCTCTCTGCTCTGGACTGTTCCAGATGCCTCTGGCAGTTCTCTCTCTCATATCTACAATAAAACCTTCCCCTTGACCATACAGTTTATATAGCAGTTGTAAATGTCCCCATGCTATTATTCTAGAACTTATGTGTGACACTATTTCATTCTTAATGGCATTCCTTTTGGAAGAACACAGCACTGAGGGGTAGCATTCAGAATTTCCTAAGATAGTTATTTCAGTGAAAAAGATAGTCTCCAATTATCATCCTTTTGTATATAAGAGCAAAGAGAATGCCCTTTCATTAAAGGTGGACACAGCTTCCACCATTGCAACCAAACCTTGCATATTAAGACACTGGTTCCCTCCTTCTCATTATTATTACTATTGCTATTGTTAATATCTAGAAAAGAAAGCTTGCAAATCTTTCAGCAAAGGCAGCTGAGGTCCCCATATCTCCTTCTTACATAATGAGTCCTGTCATTAAGACAGCACCAGGGTGGGAGAGGGTGGCATCTAGCCAGTATGGCCTGTGACATTTTGGTAAACAAACATCGTATTTATCAGAGTGGCTCTCCTGTGCTTTCTTGTGGATAAGGGCAGGGAGTCCTCCCTAGGCCTGGATATAGTTTTCTCTGTATGAGCTAAATCTTTAGGGCCATTAAAGGAAAAAAAATATGTTTGTACTCTGCTCCCTGGTTACCTAGGCTAATTTACTACACTAAGAGGTTTTAGAGCTGTTAATAATATACAAATATAAATCAAAGAAGAAATTGTCTCTGTTAATTGACTTTTGTGATGCTAATCTAAGACTCACTGGCTTTCCACAATGCATAGCAACTATTTATTCCACACTGGAACAAGTGACTTCAAAGAAAGCAAAAAAGGCATCAGAGTTGGAGCTTGAAATTACTGCTGGGTTGTTTTTTTTTTTTTAAGATGCATCTCATTTTCCCTTGGTTCTCTTTATGAATTTGGAGACAAAGGACACAAAGAAAAGAGACAGGAAGAGACTCAACCATGGCAGAATAGTCCAAATGTGCTCTCAGGGAAGGCCCTGCCTGGGGATGCCAGGTTCCTTGCCCCAGAACTGATGGCTATGACAAGATTGGTTAGAAACATACTATTAGATTCTGTACTGGGTCCAATTACAAGCTACACTCACTCATTTTAAGAAATAAAACATGTATTCTGGCAAGGTGGGACATAACTTTAATCCCTGTACTCTGGAGGCAGAGGCAAGCAGATCTCTGTGAGTTCCAGGCCAGCTTCTCCTATATAAAACAAGTTCCAGGTCATCCAGGGCTACATAGAGAGATCCTTTCTCAACAAGCAAACAAGCAAACAGAAAAAGCAAATACATCCAGTAAACATTGTTCTTTGACATCCCTGGGTTCAACTCTACTTGTTCTCTGTGATCTCTGCCCACAGAGAAGGCACTGACCTTCCATCAGTTTAACAACAATGAACAGTAGAGTTCAGTGATAGTGTTTCTCAGACCAGGCTTGAAAGTCAAAAGGATTTGGCTTTGACTCATCCATTCCCTCTCACCTGCAGCCATTAGTCACCTGTAGCAACAAGTTTGGGACCTGAACATACAAGCTCATGACTGATCTGAACATCTGCAACCTCTCAGGTTTTGGCTCAACCTTTGCTCTCTCTGACTGTCCTTAGTCCACATGAATAACTTTTGACTTCCTTGAAGATGCCAATCACAATCCCCACAGGAACTGTGCAGAGAGACAAAGGGTTGAAGGGTCTCCTGCATTGCCTATTTATTCCAAAGCTTGTAGTATGAATAGTTAGTTCTCAAGAAATTCATTTTCCCAAAGTCTGGCATGTAGACAAAAGTCAGCATTCCCTCAGAGACTTAAGAAGATAGTTCCTGTTTGCTAAGAGGAGCCCTTCTCCTCATTGCAGGCAAAGGGGACACAGTCCATCTCCTACCCTAAACCTCTCTTATCTCCTGAGCTTCACTTCCCTGACCCTAGCTACTCTGATTCCTGTATAACTCAGCCATTTTGGCTCTGAGGCCTCTTGGGTCTCTTGGTTTCTATGTGCTCTCTTTGTTTCCTCTCCCTTTCCTTCCTCTCTTGCTCATCCCCCGCCCCCCTCCTCTCATGGCCTGGATCAGTCTACTGGCCCAGTTCGGGCTGGACTTCTCCAGATGCCTTTGGCTATGCTCTCTCTCCTGTCTACAGTAAAAACCTTCCCCTTGGAGTGGTCATGTCCTCACTGTCATTCATCACTATCATCCCATGGTTTGAATTTTTGGTTCTTCACAAAATATTTCTTTCCCTTCCCCTGCCTCCTTTCACACCTTCCCTCTTTTGTCTCTCAGTGATTGGAGATCAAACTCAGGGCCTCAGGCACACTAGGCAAGTGTTCTGCCTTTGGGCTACAGCCCCAGTCCCCAAGGTTCTCCTTGACTGAGTTTCCTCTGGGACTTGGCCCTTTGAGGTTTCCTTCCTCCCTTCCTTCTTGCCTTTCTGCATGAGAAGACTAAGAGAAGTCAGGCCTGCTGTCACGCCTAGAATTCTAGCACTTCAAGGGTCTCGAGGTCATGGCCATCCTCAGCTATGAGGCCAGCTGTGTGAAACTCTAAAATAAGTAGATAAACAGATGGAGTAAGAGAAGGGAAACTTGAACTTAGAAGGTGAGAGGGGGTCAGATGGGAAGTCAATAAATATGGATTCTAAAGCAATGTTCCGATACAATCTGTGAACTCAGCTTACTGGGTTGTTGTCACTAGTATTCAAGTGAAGTAAAATGAAACAGAATAGAAAAGCTCCACATACATTGTGCATAGTAGGAACACTTACCTGCAAATCTCTTCTTTGTGTCTCACACACATATGTGGATAAATGTTTGTAATCACTGGTCCTAAAAGGACCTGCTACAGTGGGTCATGGAAAATGTTCCAAAAGTCTTTCTCTAAGAGTTAATAGGTTAAAGTCTTTATCATTAACAATTCTTTTAAGTTTTGAGGTTGAGATCTCTGAGAGACTTAGTAAGCCCTCCAAATTCTAATCTAAAAAGATTAGGGACCTCAGGTGGGTGGGTGGGTGGGGGCAGTGACACCATACTGAAGCAGCCTGAGAACTAACATTTTTTTAGACTCGTATAACACTTCAAAAAAAATTAAAATAAGTTCTGTCATTTGTAAATGAGAAATTTGTATGGGGGGATCTAAATTTTCCACTTCTTCCCAGAATTTGGAGATTGAACACACAAGGCTGCTGCTGACAGCCTCTGGTTGGTCTGTGTCCTTACTCCGAGGCTGCCTTGGTTCTGGAAGCCACTGAAGCTCACCTGCCACCCACTCCCTGACCTAGAGTCCTTCCCTATCACTCTGTTTTGTTTCAAGGAACTACGAAGATGGACTGTCCTCATGAGTGACGGAAGAGGAGCCAAGGTCTCTGTGCCTGTGGATTAGGACCCCTGTTCCAACACCAGCCCTAGGAGAAATAAGTCTGCATTAAGAAATGTATCCACTTTGCTTGGAAGGTCATTACCAGCCCCAACTTTTCCACTCTGGTCTCAGGGCAGATGTTTTCTTGGCCAAAGTAGAATTCCATCCTGAATGGTTCCCAGTCTTGCAAAGTATTTGATTGTATCTCTTCTCTGTGATTTATCCTATGGAGTTGCCTGTCCAGAGTAATCTCTATGGGAAGAAGACACTGGGTCAATGGGCCTCACTGAAGTGGGCATTTAGAAAAGACTCTATTGACACTGGGTGGCAGTGGTGCAGGCCTAGAGGCAGAGGCATTTAGATCTCTGTGAGTTTGAGGCCAGCCTGGTCTACAGAACGATTCCAAAACAGTCAGGGATGTTACACCAAGGAGAAACCTTGTCTTAAAAAACAAACAAGCAAACAAACAAAAACCTCTTATATTTGTTTCTACAATAGTTGGAGGTTAGAGAAAAATGGCGTGGGATACATTTTGGGTCTAGAATGGTCACAGGCAATGCCAGCATCCGTAGCATGGCACATATGTCATATCTCGACTATTCCAGACAAAAGGTGTAGGTAGCTCTGATGAGGCTTTTTCCAAAGTGGTAGGGAGCCAACTGGGAGCCAGGGGCTATGCTGACTTTTTCTTTATTGTTTTAATTATAAAACAAACAAACAAACCTTTGTGTAGGGCTGGAGCTATAGCTCGGTTGGCTAAGTGCTTACCCAGCATGCATCCTGAATGAAACAGATATGGTGGCCATACTTGTAATCTTAGCACTCAGGAGACAGAGGCAGGAAGGTCAGAAGTTCAGGGTCATCCTTGACTACATAATGAGTTCAAGGGTCAGAGTGAGTGTCTTAGTAACTGTGCTATTCCGGTGCTAAGATGTCATGACCAAGGGAATTTATAGAAGGAACATTTACTGGGGGCTTATAGCTTCAGAACATGAGTCCACCACCATCACGGCAAGGAGCAGGCTAGCACCGCACTGGAGCAGCAGCTGAGAGCATACATCCTGATCCACAAGCACAAAGTAAGAGAGCTAACTGGGGCCGGGCAGTGGTGGCACACGCCTTTAATCCCAGCACTCAGGAGGCAGAGGCAGGCAGATCTTTGTGAGTTCAAGGCCAGCCTGGGCTACAGAGGGAGCTCCAGGAAAGGCACAAAGCTCTACAGAGAAACCCTGTCTCGAAAAACCAAAAGAAAGAGAGAGAGAGAGAGAGAGAGAGAGAGAGAGAGAGAGAGAGAGAGCGCGAGCTAACTGGGAATGTCAGTGCCATGGGCTTAAGCCCGCCCCCAGTAACAAACCTCCTCCAGCAAGATCACACCTCCTAGTCCTTCCCAAAGAGTTCTACCAACTGACAACCAACCAAATTTATGAGCCTACAGGGGTGTTCTGTTCTGGGTTACTAAGATCCTATCTCAAAAACAAACAAAAATACTTATGCATAATAAAAAACGTTCAAACAAGGTGGAAAAGATAGCATAAGGAACCCTCCCCAATCTGTTACTCGCATCTGATAGTCATCAAGGCTTTGTGTGATACATCTTTCCCTCCCTTGTGTATAATCTATATACAGCAAAATGCATCAAGCTGAGGGGATAAGATTGATGACTTTTTTTTTTTTTTTTTTTTTTTTTCCGAGACAGGTTTTCTCTGTGTAGTTTTGTGCCTTTCCTGGAACTCACTTGGTAGACCAGGCTGGCCTCCAACTCACAGAGATCCACCTGGCTCTGCCTCTCGAGTGCTGAGATTAAAGGCGTGTGCCACCACCGCCCGGCAAGATTGATGACTTTTAAAAATACTTATGCCAAAATAATTTCAAATTTAGAGGAAGCTAAAAAAAATACAAAGAATTCTCATATCATGTTTAGACTAAAATTCCTCAGAATGTTAACATTTTAAACTACATTTTTTTTCTCATATTTTATAAACACATAATTGTTAACATTTTTTTCTAAACACATAGAGCTATTATTATTCTGGACCCTCTGTAGGTCAATGACTTCTGAGAAAGGTTTATGAGTATGTTATCATTCATATTGACTTGAGTTGTAGAACTCTTTCCAAATTCTAGAACGTTCTCTGGTGCTGTTTGCCAAAGGCAATCATGTTCTTACTTATTTTATCACTATCAATTACTCTTGCCTATTCTTGAACTTGATGTAAATGGAGTCATCCCCTACTTTGTTTTTACTGAATTATTTTAAAGTAAATCCCAGATCTTGGGTTCTTTCGTCTCTGTGTACCCTGCAACTCTAAAAGTTACAAACATTTTCTTACATAATCATGGTTCTGTTGTGATTATGTAAAAAGTTTTCCTAACAAGCTACTTCCCTTTTACAGAGGAACATGCCAGCTCAAGCAAGAGGAACAACTTGCCTAAGGTCACCCAGGAAGTGTCTTGAAAGAACAGTTTCCCCCCTGAGCCTGCAGGGCCTCTTTGGTCTGTTTACTGTCTGTGGGGGTATTACCCTATTCAGGCTCTTAGCAGGCTCTGCCTGCTGAGGAATAGGAAAGGCCCCATTTGTCTCTTGGGGGTGCTCTCTATTGCACCCATGGAGCATCCTGTACTGTTCAGCCAAAGCAGTTTTTTTTTTTTGTTTTTTTTTTTTTTTGGTGGATGCTGCATAATGCTTCTGGATTGCTTTTCTACAGACAGAAGAAAGGCCACCCTCAACCCCCGTGGCCAAACAGATGGAGACTTGCAGACCAGGTTTTTTGAAGGCTGCTGGGTGCTTCACTTTCAGCATGAGCTAGACTTCAGAAGCCTGCTGACACAATGCATTTGAAAGCAGAGTTGTCAGACACTGTTAATATTTCAGATCATATTTGCAGATGAATTCTAATAATATACAAGCTCATATTTGAACAAAAAAGAGAAAAGTAAAACCCCCAATCAAGCTGCTCCAGTAGGACATGGGAAGAAACAAACTTAAAAGAGTGGATTGCTCCTTGAAAGTCCAGCATCAAACTCTCTAGGAACAGTTTTAACTTTCAAGGCTCTGATCAACTCCTACTATTATGCTTCTATTGTCTCATGAATTTCAAGGGCCATCTAGCCACTGAATAAGTAAAAAACTTAAATGTATTCACAAATCAAACCTTATACCTGTCCCAAAGGACAGTGAGGATGTCTTGGTGGCTTGTTCCTAAAATAGCATTGGATGGAAATGGATTTTCAGCAAAATATGTACATTTTAATTACTTAGAAATAACTTTTCTCTTCTGCGTATGATAGGTTGGCTACTACAAGTTTTCCAGTTGTTATTCTTTCTAGACAAAGAGATGAAGGGAAGATCTCAGGCTGGGGAGATGGCTCAGCTGGTAAAGTGTTTGTGTTGCAAGCCCAAGGACCTGAGTTTGATCCCTAGAATTCATGTTCAACCTAAAAGAGGGGAATGCAGTGAGGTGCACTTGTAATCCTAGTACCTGGGGAGCAGAGACAGGCAGATGCCCTGGGGCTCACTAGTCAGCCAGCCTAGCCTAGAGAGCAAGATTCAGGCCAATTGCATGCAGGTCCTGTCTCAAGGGAAAACAACTGAACAGTACCTGAAGAAGGGCACTAAAGGTTTTTCTCTGGTTTCCACATGCACGCACCTGCACCCATGTGCATACATGTCCTCCACCTTCCCTCTCTGCATACACAAAGAGGACTGTGAGGACTAGCCAGGGTGGGATTGGGGAAACTGCAGGGGAACAGTTGAGGCTCCAGCCCTATGATTACAAGATTTCATTTCATCCTATTCTCCCTCATTAGAAAGAAACTTGTTCCCCCACTTTGCAAATGAAAAACATGAAACTCTGTGGGAGCCCACAAAGATTCCAACTTATGGTTTGCCTCAAGGTCAGAGAGAGTTTATATTGCTCCCCAAGGCTGCATAATAGGGTGCAAAGGCCTGTTTACCAGGTGTCTTATACTTCAAGGCCTACTTACAAGAAGTTTTGCTGTGAGGCGTGGTCACCAGCAAGGGTCTACTCTTGATTGTATGTTGTGCTTTGATCTTGAAAGAGGGAGGTCTTTTGCCTCTCCCCTTGCTAGTATTTAAAAGGCCCATTAGACATAAACTTGAGGCTGCTGGGTATTGACCCAGAGTCCTCCCAAAGCTATCATGGGTTTCTGTCTTTTCCCTCTGTCTATGTCTATATTTCTTCCTATTACTTCTCAATTCCCCACTCTCTGCTTCAAGGGACCCTTTGCTAGAGCAGGGCTGAACCCCAACACTGGACCCTGACAAAACTCATGGAAAGTCTGAATAATTTCTCAAGGTCACCAGGTGGAGGCAGAACTGTGTCTGGAACCCTTCTCTCCACCTGGGTTCTGTTGACCTGTATCCCAGTTTCTTGGCTGTGACTCAGCTGCACGATGTCTCTACTTTGACCTCTCACATACCTCTTTTTCCTAGCCACTAGAATTCTTTTTTCACTAAAGGCAAGAAGGATTTTGGCTTGTCTGTTCCTGGTAGAAGAGCCAGCAATGCATCCTCCTAGGCCAGCCCAACACCAAAGAGACACAAGGAATTCCTCATCCCCCAGAAAGGACTTCCAATCCTCCCATAGAATAATGGCATTCAGAGACACAGGGGTCCAGAGGACTGGAGAGAGGCTTTGTACTGTATTTCATTTCACAAACATAGTGAAAACAAATCCTGCTAATAGGATTGCAGACTCTACAGGCCTAGGCAAGTAATTCTAAGGAAATAGGAAGCATCTTGATACACCTGAGGATTGATTGCAAGTCTGAGACAATGACAGGCACCCAGAAATTAATCAGGAGAGCTGCCTGCCACTAAAGAGAGGGGTGGGGCAGCGTATGAGGCTTCTGGTTTGGGGACTAATTCTCTTGCTGTCCCATGGGTCCCAAGAATGAAGAAGTTTCTAGGCTGCTCTCCATAATTTTTCAACCACACCAGACCTTCCCCAAGGACAGGGAATTCAGCTGGCAATAAAGGAGGGGCTTCCCATGTCCACATGTGATACACCTGTGTCCCTGTGGCTTTCCCTGTGTGACTCCCTGAGGAGGCACTGTGCCTTCTGGACCCAAAGAGCTCATTCTTCCAATTTTGGCCCAGTCTGTCACCTGCAGCTCTGATAGGGCTGGCTTTGGTGTTTCTATCTGGATGCTCTGGTGGATTTGTCACCCTGGACTTCTTATCTTTCACTTTTGCCACGGCCTACTATGGTAGGGAAGCTGGGAATGAGCAATCAGGGGACCCATGGAGCTTGACAGATGAGCTGAGGAAATTGAGGGGCGGGGGCATGTGCCAAAGCACTTGTGTGGCTCACAAGCTCTGCATCTTTCAAGTCCCCACGTTTCTATGTAAAGAGATCTATTACAAGAAGCCCACCAGAGATAACCACTCAGGCACAATTTATGCCCAAATGGAAGTCTTTATTCCACCCAGCCAGGACTACACTCAAGTATTTGGAACCAAGGGTTGTGTTTAGGGTAAGGTGTTTTTAAAGACAAAAACATCATCCTGGTTTCTTGCTTGGCAGTTGAAGGGGAGGTCTTACGCAAGCAAGCCGTTTAACAGAAGATAAGTTAGCTGTAGCATCTTGACCTTGGGTTCCTAGAATAGAGTTGGGTAATTTTTCATGGCATTCTTCATCAAGGAGATTGAATTCTAGTTAAACCTAAAATGGCCTCAACAAAAATATAAGATGGAGGAATCTCTTCACCGTCTTTCCCTGTCCCAGATCCATGAGACATCCAGATCATCATGAGCTTACCTTTGACTTTCTAGCCTATGTTAAGATTAAGTTTTCCAGAATATTCCATGCTCATACAAACTTTTCTCTTGCCTGTTCTTTCTTTAGGTAATGGCTAACAGTCTTAGCTCTCTCATTCCTTCTCTCCCCTAGCTCTGGGGAGACCGTCTCTGCCTTAGCTGCCCTGTGGAATCCAGATAAATGTCGCTCATCTGTTGACATCTACTATAAAGCTATTTATTTATTTGTATGTGTGTGGATGCTTTGATGGCATGCTTGTTCATACACCACTTGAGTGCCTGGTGTCTAAAGGGCCCAGAAGAGGCTGTCGGATCTCCTGGAACTGGAGTTACAGATAGTTGTTAGCTGCCATATGGGAGCTAGGATTCAAACCTAGGTCCTCCAAAAGAACAGCCAGTATTCTTAGCCCCTGAGCCATCTCTCCAGCACCAGACATCTACTTTTTAGCCCATCTCAGTGCTATGAACTAAAAAAAAAAGCAAGGCCCAATGTGAGGTGCTTGGGATGTAGGCAGTTCTTAGGAGTGGTGAGTGCTGGGTCCATTTCTGAGGTTAGCAAGGTCTCCCTGAGCCGCAATATAGCCAAGGATAAGAATTGGTTTCATTTGTTTTCAGTTAAGACCCAACAGTAACTTCTATGTGCTGTCCCCTATTGGTGGGAAGCAACTACTGCATCCTTAGCATCTTCCCTGTATCTGTTTCCCCAGAACCAAGGGCAGTAATAAAGGCAGAGCTCAAACCTTTCACGAGGTCCATCCCAAGCTAATGAGAATGCTGTGTGTGGAGGAGAATTGGGTTCCTCCAGAAGAGGTAGATAGTAGTACCTCTTCTGCAGGAGAGATGGGCTTTGCACATGCAAAAGTCTCCTAGTACAAAGAGGCCGCAGCTTCTGGGCTCACAAGGGGACAGCCTGGTGGCATGGAGTTCAGAGGCTTGAGCTTTGCTCAGGGTGTGTCTGTAGTCCTGATGTTTCCTCCTATAGACCATTATGCAACCCACCTGCCAAGTTTGTTCTCTGGACCAACTGTCTGGGTGCAAGGAAAGCAGAGAGAGGCTCATCTCTAGGTCAACACTGGATCTGCAGAGAGGCAATCACCTGGAAACAGGAGATAAGTAGGAGTTAGCAGGAACTTGGGAGGTTGGTTGGTCCTTTTCTGCTTTACCACATAATGCTGACAGCTCAGAGTTCTTTGTTTATTTTCATTTATGAAGAGAACCTCTTAGCATTATGAAAGTAATTGAAGAGGCAACATGGCAATCAGGATGAGCAGACAGTGAACTACAGGGATTCTGATGGCTGAAGGTCTAGATTACAACACATGCCCTTTTCTCTGGGGGGACCCAGACACCCAGGAGCAGCACTTAGGCTGTGTATGTGACACCATATACTCTTGACACACTAATGCTGCTGACTGGCTCACAAGTGGGCACCTGACCAGAGTGGAACCAGCCAGAGTTCTTCCTTATTGAGTTTTCATGTTGGAACCATCTGGAGGTAGGAGGTAGGATGTGAGTTAGAAGCTGTGGCCTGGCATGTTCTCAACCTTGTGAGGAAACTGGGTGGCAAGTGAAATCTTCAGGAAGAGGCAATGGAGTCCTTAGTCTCATTTGCTTCTATGGCCCAGCTGCCATTCATCTTTTCGTGTTTGAGTGAGACACCTTTTGTCTGAATTAAACTTCTGCTTCAGACCAAAGTATGCTATGTTAGTCATCTTCCTAGTAGTGTGACAAAATACCTCAGAAAGTCAACCTAAAGGAGAAAAATGCCTATTTTGGCTCAGAGTTGTAGAAGATTTAGTCTATGGTTCTTTGACCCCATTGTCTGGATGAGGCAGAATCAGAGTGAATAGTGCATGGTAGAGCAAATCTGTTCATCTTGTTGTGGCTGGGAAGAAGAGAGAGAGAGAGAGAGAGAGAGAGAGAGAGAGAGAGAGAGAGAGAGAGAGAGAAGAAGGAGAAGAAGGAGGAGGAGGAGGAGGAGGAGGAGGAGGAGGAGGAGGAGGAGGAAGACTAGTTTCCCAGTCTCCTGGGGCATACCCCAGTGATTCATCCTACCACACCTCTAGTTTCCACCACCTCCAGTAGCACCACCAGATGGGCACCAAGCTTTCAATACATGAACTTTCGGGATGGGGATTTAAGATCCAACCACAGGAGCTGGAGACATGACTCAGTGTTTAAGAGCCATTGGCTGCTCTTCCAGAGACCCAGGTTATATTCCTGCACCCACATGGTGGCTAACAACCATCTGTGACTCCAGTTCCAGGGGATCCAACGTCTTCTTCTTGCCTTTTCCACAGGCAGTAGGTATGACATTAAACAGTGACAACCAAACCATACGGTGCTGACTCACAGAAAAACCTTCCTAAGCACTCGAGAGACAAGGAGCTATTGTCTTTCCATCCCACTACCTCCACCCGTACCTTGGAGGGACCTTTGCTCCTGGAGGAAATTGCTGCAGTCACTTTGAAGTGTACATACTTAGATTCTACATGAACAAAGTAAAACTTGGGGGGTATTTCTGATGTTCTGAAAACCTCCTTGTTGTGGCCTTTGCTCTGCTGTCCCTCCATCTGACTTGGACATGCCTATTCTGTCTTGGGGAGCACTAGGCTGGGGTAGAGGAGTACTAGGCTTAATTGGGGAGCATAGGCTGGGATGGGAAACACTGAGTTGAGATTGAAGAACACTGGACTGAGATGTTCCTTTCTCATCACATGATGTCAGGTAAACCTCTGAGCCTCTCTGAGGGTTTATTTTCTCATGCATAAAGTGGGGAGAATGCTAATACATGACTCATGAATTTATTGGGAACAAAATTCTAAATTTAAGTGCTATGACTACTGCAGAGGAAAGCAGGCCACGTGGTTTGACAGCTCTTCAGTCACTGGGTTCTGTCCAATACCATTTAATGAGCATTGCTGAGTCGTCACCCCACCCTTCAGTGAGCAGGACAGAGAAAAGTTGTCCTAAGCAATCAACGTGTCTACAGGGACAGCAGAACACCAACAAGTACATCAAGAAGTGCGGCGAGCTCCTCGACCAGCGAGGAAGAACGACCACCATTCGAGGATTCTTCTCAGATCACACTTTATTGGAGCGCCTCTTGATTGAGGGAGAGCGGGAGGTGAGGGGCCCCAAGAACCAAAAGGCAGCTGCTTATATAGGGAACCAAGCGAACGGGTCAATCTATGATTGGATCCCACCAGAATGCAAGCACGGGGAGCCACGGGATAGGCTGAGGACGTAAGGCCAAATTACCATATATGCGCATGCGCAAACCTCGAGGTGCGCAGCCCAGCAAACACAGCCAAATATGGAGTTGTTTACAGCAAAGCTGTCAGGAAGTCGGCGCCATCTTAGAATGGCGGCTCCCCACAAAGAAGTAAATAATTTAGAATACCTTGTTTGGAGAGAGTCCCAACAACAACAACAAAGGCTGAGACAGTAAGTGGTGTGTGTACTTGAAATGGGGACATTTTTAGAAAATATGAGGTTCTTGGTGTCCATAAATATAAGCACAGAAACTGAATGTGCTATTTGTCTTCTTGCTAAACCCCAAGAGTCACAACACTTCTGAGCACCTCTTTCCCAGTTCCATTTTGTCCTGGTCTACCAGTCAGCACTCTTATCCCAGCAGCCCCTGCTGTGCAGCACTTCACAGTTTACAGTACACTTTTTTTTTTTCTGCCAGAGCTGAGGACTGAACCCAGGGCCTTGCACTTACTAGGCAAGCACTCTACCACTGAGCTAAATCCCCAACCCCTTACAGTACACTTTTTGTGCATTCTCATTTGCATGTCCTCAGCCCTGTCTCAGAAGGAAGAGTGAAGTGACTGGATTGGTGTAGCTCTTGCCCCAGATCCTGAATCAATCAAAGTTGAGTGCATCTCCTGCAAAGCCATTGTGTTTTGTTCTTTATGAGCTTGTTAGCACGAACCCGTGTGTCCCTATGAATCTAAGGTCGGCATTCATAACCATCATTATCTTGCAAACTGTCAGGACATAAGCCTGAGCTCGTTGGCCTTGGGCCACAGGCATGCAAGTTCTCCAAAGAGACCAGCACTGGTGGCTCTCACCCACTGCCCTTTCCTTTTCTGAACACCCACACATCCTGGAAGAGAGATACAATCTGTGACCACTGGATGTCAGCACTGATCTGTGCTTGATAACAGAACCTCTTGATGGGATGGGAAGAGCCCACTTCACCAGGGTTTCAAGTGGATCCCAGAGGAGCCTTGACAAGAGGCAAAGTGCATATTAGCTACATATTCTAAATAAACAGTTGGGGTTCTCTGGCCCCATCTTTGCAGGCTGCTGTCCTTTTCTCTAGCTTTCTGGACCTGATCTTTAGAAATATATGTTATATGTCACCCACAGGCTAGTGTGTTGAATGCTTGGTCCTCAGATTGTGGTTCTGTTTTAGGAGTTTGTGGAAACTTCAGGAGGTTGAACCTGACTGTCAGAAGTAAGTCACCAGAATTTTGAAAGTTATTCCAGACTTGGCTATTTCCTATTTCTCTATCTGCTGTCTTTTAGGAGATGAAGAATCTCCTCTGCCGCATACTTCCGTCATCATGGTGTTCTTCCCAAGCACATGGAACTAAGTAAACCAGGACCAAACTCTCTGGAACTGTGAATCAAGATGATTCCCCAGGACCCTCGTGCATTTCATCATGTAGTCTGAGATTTCACACTTAGATATCCTCAGACTGGCACTTGAGCCTTGCCTCCCCATGCCTCATCTCCTGGGAGATGTTTTGACTTAGGGCAGACTTCCAGGCCAGCAATGTGGTATGCACATCACCAGGGACTCTATCCTCATCCACTGACTGAGACTAAGCAGTATGTTGTACACACCAAACGTGTGCTGTTGCTCACTTGGTGAATTCTAGTTTACCATTCCAGGACCTGGAAAGGTCTCCAGAGTGGATCTGGATGGCTTCATCAAACTGCTAGCCGACCACATGGTGGGACTCCCAGGTAGGAGAGGACCCTCTGTTCTAGCTAGTAATAGTCAGAAAGCCCCCATTTTCTCTTTTGTCAAATGTTAAGATGGATCCTGGGGGATTCATGACCACCTTTCTTCAATGCACTTTGTTTCTCTGGTAAGTTGGGCTTAGGGTATGACTTGAGCAGCCTTATTATCTACTTTGCTCATGATGAGAGAGGTGGCTGAGCCTTGGCTTCCCCTGGCAGTGAGTCAGAGAGGTTAAGTCTTAGGGTTATAGACATGGATAGATTGATAGAGAGGTTGGGCAATCTTCTAAATTGACAGCCATCTTCAGGTAAATCCTTGGGTCCTGGCAAAAGGATTTCATAGGAACAGAAATATGATGACAATTATGTGACTGACTGGTAGATCAGAGGGAGACATAGGAATAAGGCCAACAAGTTGAGAAAGACAAGTAACACTATAATTCCCCCCATCTCTGTATGTGTGTGTGTGTGTGTGTGTGTGTGTGTGTGTGTGTGTGTGTGTGTGTGTGTGTGAAAGAGGGAGGCATATTACATGGTTACTGCTGTGATAAGAACATCATCCTAGCCTACTGGCTTCTTTCTGTTCCCTAACTGTCCCTGCCATCCTTTCCACTCAGACCTATCAGCTTAAAGGCCCATTTTCATCTCTTCCGCAGCTTTTAAGTCTCCCTTACCTAGCTCCTCTTATTGCTTTGTTTCTCACACAGACTCACACTTATTTAGAACTCACACTGACACATTTTTACCCATCTGCAGTTCTGCTCATATCCTCTCCTATCACAGAAGTCCTATTTGCTACAACTTTAACAAAATGGCTTTGTTGAGATAGAGGTCACATATGGTACAATGTATCTATTCAAAGTGTAGTATTTGATAGGTTTTAGTGTAGCCACAGGGTCAACCTTTACTATAGTCAATTTAATTTAATTATTTTTAAGACAAGATTTTTTTTATGTATTCTGTGCTGGCCTCTAATCTGTGGTCCTCCTGCCACAGCTTCCCAAGTGCTGGAATTACAGGTGTGTACCACCACACCTGATAAGAGGAATGGAAACAATATAAACTAGGGGACAAATGAGCCGGATGTCAACAATGGGATGTTAATATTAGAAAATTATTTTCTAAATTAGTGCTTCCAGTCATACAGAAAGGCTTAAAGAGATTCCTACTATCCAAGTTGACCAAAAGTACATGGATCTTTGAAGCCTTTATGGGAATGTCCCCATATCTGTTATTTTTCTCATCGCTGTGACTGGGAGGGAAGCATTTTGTCACTGGTTCAGCATTTGAGAAGGTACAGTCCATAGAGGTTGGAAAGGCAGACTTCATGGTGATGAGGCATGGGGCTGGAACGCCCCACATCTTCAGGGACCAGGAAGCAGAAAGTGGACAGAAAATAGAGCCCAGTGAACCCTAAGACCTGCCTACCCCCTTCCTCAAGGCTCCACCTCTTCAAGTTCCATATCATTTTAAACAGCACCATGAGCAGGGGACCAAGTGTACAAACACATGAGCCCGCAGGGGACAATTCACATTCAAATCGCAGCACATTCACCTACTTGCAAGGGGAATCATGACGGTGTTGCTCCTCCTTTCCAGAAATGTCTTGGTACTGTCTCTATCTATGCAAGTAAGAGCCTCTTGGCAATACCATCTGTGTGTGAAAGTTCATGTAACGAGTTGACATGATGGCTGAGTCTGTAATCCCAGCACAGAGGAGATGGGGGCATGAGGGTTGTCTCAAGTCTGAGGCCAATTGAGGCTACATATAGTGATGAGTTCTAAGCCAGTTTGGGCTACAGAGTGAGACAATCTTAAAAAGCAAAAGAAAAGGAGGGAAGGAACATCCCATGGTGACATCATAATGGATCTTTTTTTCATTCAACACAGTGATGTGAGAGTTGAGCTTCATCTGCTATGCTTCATTATTTCAGCGCAGCATAAGCCTGCAAACTGTGCTTGCAAAGCTTAAGAAGCACAGGGAGAGAGACCGCTTTTTAGCTGTCTGCATTTTTAGAGATGTAGGATAGCCTGGTAGTCAAGGCAACAGGAGCCAGGTTCTGTGGCTTTGGGTCTTGGGTTTGCTACTGTTCGCCGAGAAGCTTTAGATCTCTTCATCTCATACCTGTATTTCCTTGTAGGCAACACAAAATGGTATGGCCTCATGCTTCCTTTGTAGAACTGTTGCAAAACCCTGAGTGTGGGGACTGAAGAGGTGGCTCAGTGTTTAAGAGTGCTTGTGGCACAGTGGTGAAGATCCCAGCACTCAGGTAACAAGCAGATACATGTGGGAAATGCATTCCTAGCTCCTAGGAATCTCATTCCCTTTTCTGGCCTCTGTGTACCCCTCTAACACACATATGCATATACTCACACAGACATGGACAGACTGACTGACACATATACACATACACAAATAAATAAAACTTTTTTATTATAAAAAAAACCTCTAGGTGTGGTGGGTTACAGTGCAGTCTTACTGAGGTTTGCCAAGCCAATGGCACAGACCCCAGTTATGGCCACCAGGGCCTGGGCACTGCCACACAGAGAAGACAGCTGCTGTATAGCTCACTCACACTGGAGCAAGCTGGAAGGCTGACATTTGGAAAGCTAATTGTCCTCTTGTTCTGTGTCACATTCTGCTGCTATCTCATGGCATAGCAGTGACAAGGGATCCCCGAGTTTCTCAGGCATCACTGCATTTGACCTGATTATTTCCTCAAATCATCCTTGCTATTGCTTCCACGACACACACAAACACATTCAGAGATGTGCAGTGACCTCTGAGAGACAGCAGGTAGCACCCCTAAGATGGCTGTAACCCTGCACATTCCAAATGCCAAGGCTATTAACCATCTCTAGACTCTTCAACTCCTTCTAGCCTTTTCCAGTCTAATTTTGTTTCTTGCTTGAAGGCAAGGATGGAGTTCAGGGCCTGGAAAGAACTAGAAGCAGTACCTGGGATCACTCGCCTGTTCAGCATGGTTGGTGGTGGCCCAGAGTCAGATGCAGAAAGTCACTGTGTTTCTATCTTCCTTCCTTCCCTGTCCTTCCTCCTCCTCCTCCTCCTCCTCCTCCTCCTCCTCCTCCTCTTCTTCTTCTTCTTCTTCTTTTTCTTTGGACTTCTGTTGAGCTGTTAAGCTGTATTTACCATGGGTGAGGAGATGGCTTAGTGAGTAAAGTCCCTTCTATTTGAGCATGAAGATTTGAGTTCGAATCCCCAGCACTGATGTAAAAGCTGGGTGTGGTTTGTAACTCTAGTGCTGAGGAATCAGATAAGCCTCATGAGTGGCCATGTAGTGTAGCTGATCTGTGAGCTCTGGGCTCAGTGAGAAACTCTTCCTCCAAAAAGAATAAGATGAAGAACTATAGCAGGAAACATCCAAAATCAACCTCTGCCTACCTGTGCACTTGCATACACATGAATGGTATCTGTATACACACATGTATGCACTATAACACACAGACATACATAGACACACAGTTACACACACACACACACACACACACACACACACACACACATGCACACGCACATGCACAGATCCATTTCTCAGATTCTCTTAACAGTTGGATGGCAAGCAAACTGGGTGGTAGGCTTGGGAGTGGGTGATGGGCATCAAGGCAGATGACAGCAGCCCACTTGCAGCTGTACAAGTTTCACCTCACCATGAAATTGGAGTTTTCATGAGGAAACTGTGTCAAGGTAGGCAGAGTCTCTCTTTTATAAGATGCTGCATGACTACTCTTACATGCAGCTGCTTTCTTTTCAGACAATCTGCAATAGCAGAACTCCCCAACACAGTCAGTTTCTGTTTATGTTATAAATCTGATTTTGGAGGACAGTGTCTGACCCTTCATCTTTTTTAGAGCTTCAACTTAATATTCCCTAATAGGGAAGAAAGAAAGAAAGAGAGAGGGAGGGAGAGAGAGAGAGAGAGAGAGAGAGAGAGAGAGAGAGAGAGAGAGAAGGAAGGAAGGAAGGAAGGAAGGAAGGAAGGAAGGAAGAAGGAAGGAAGGAAAAACAAGCAGCCTGTGTACATGTTAAAGAAACTAAAAACCTGGGTTGGGGAGGATGGTTTAACAGTAGGAATTTAGGCAAATATTAGACACTTTCCTCACAGCTGTGACAAAATGCCTGACAGAACAATGTAAAGAGAGGAAGGGTTTGTTTTAGCTCACAGTTTCAGAACTTCTGGTCAGGGAATGCACGGCAAATGTTTCGACATTGGCAGCATGTGGCTGGGCCTCTGCACGTCTTGGTGGCCGGCAAGGAGCAGAGAACGTAGACCAGGACCAGAAAGAAGTGTAACCCTCAATGTTCTGCCAACTAGTGAGCTACTTCTGCCAGCATGGGCCAACATCCCAAAGGTTCTACAACCTCCCCAAACAGTGATACCATCTGAGGATGGAGTGTTCAAACACTCGAGCATGTGCAGCACATCACAAACACCCAGTGGGTGTGACAAGTCTCTTGCCAGCTTTGATCAGTTAGTAGTAGAAGACTAGACTGCTGTGTTGAGAAGGATTTTGAGAGCAAGTAAGGCATCAGAGGGAAAGGACTGAGATTGGCTAGTGATGTCTATCACAGCCCTCGGTGTGGAAGAGTAGAGTGGCAAAGGAACCATTCCTGTATGAATTAGAGTAAGTTTCCTCCTAACAGAGACCCCATTTCTTCACAGTATCTGCTAATTGTGAAAGCTATTTTAATGAGATTATTTTTCATTTAACTATTCTGCCACCTGGGTAAAAACAGCAGGGCTAATTCATTTTCCTATTAATGAATTTGTCTGTTTTATGTTTACTGAACAGTTACTATATCAGGCTGTGGTGGTATTGTGTTCCCCAAAATATTGTGCACTCTAATAAACTTACCTGGGGTCAGAGAACAGAACAGCCACAATATTAAACATAGAGGTTAGACAGTGGTAGCATACACCTTTAATCCTAGCATTCTAGAGGCAGAGATCTGCCTGCATCTCTGTGAGTTCAAGGCCACACTGGAAACAGCCAAGCACGGTAACTCACGACTTTAATCCCAGGAAGTAATGGCTGGAGGCAGAAAGGTATTTAAGGCATGAGGATGAGGAACTATAGCCTGGTTAAACTTTTAGGATTTCAACAAACAATTCAGCTGAGATTCATTCTGGATGAGGACTCAGAGGCTTCCAGTCTGAGGAAACAGGATCAGCTGAAGAATTGGCAAGGTGAGGTGGCTGTGGTATGTTCTGTCTCTCTGATCTTCCAGCGTTCACCCCAATACCTGGCTCCAGGTTTGTTTTTATAAATAAGAACCTTTAAGATTCATGCTACACCAGGCTGTGTGAGACTCCCTAAAGATATGACTACCAGTTTCTTTCTTTTCTGTTTTACATGCTGCCCCTCATGTGAGAAGTGTGATCTAGTTCCTATTTCCTTCAATATGGTCATTCTTAGTGACTTGCTTGGCCCACAGGATGCAGCTGATATGATACCCAGTGACTTCCAGAAAGTCTTAAGCAGGCTCTCACTTTCTGACTATCCCCTTGAAACCTTTGCATTCTGAGCTCTGCTCTGTCACTTAGGAATCACCTGCTCTGGAGAGACCATTTGGAGAAGACTTGAGGCTGGAGGAAGGTTAAGCTGATTCCAGTCCTGTAGTTATTCCCTGAGGGGCCAGCTATGTGAGAAACCACCCTGGACCCTCCAGCTCAGCTTTTTCACCAGTTGAATACCACCAAGCCACTGACACAAGACAAGATGGTGTAAGACATTCAGACTCCTCATTCAATCATCAAGGGAAAAGCCTGATGTTGAAAATGACTAATTTTGGGGGTGTTTGTCATGTAGCAATATTCTGTTGTGTAATTAGAACGCTGACCAGGGTTTTTGTAGAGCTAAGTAAGACCCAGTTTTGATCCACATAAGGTATAGTCTTTCGGGAGAGATAGACATCTGAACCAATAAGCAAAAATGAGGTGAAACCAAACATGCCAGATTTAATGGTGACTCCAAAGGGCAGGAGATGTCTCTACCTAATAGGGTAGGGAAGCAGACTATCAGGGGCTAGTCTCTTTGTCCTTTGACCCCAATGATTTGGGGCCCATTTCATGGAACACAAGAAGTCATTTTTTAAAAGGAACATTCAAAATAGGATGTCAAGCCTACATTAGATGACTGGTCCCTTCTGGCTATACCCAATAGGTCTGGCTGCAGCTAAGTACTCAAGTTGAGCCAATCAAGTTTTCCTCCTATTGAACCAAGTTTCAGAGACTGGGTGTCATTGGAACCAAGTCATGATGACAGGAGCCCTTCTAGTGCCGGGCTTCTCAACTTTAGACTTGGGCACTAGGGGAATTTGGACTGGTCCATTTCTTGCTGGGATGGAAGAAGTGATCCTGGGTGCTTTGCAGAATGTTTATAGCATCTGTAGGGCTCCACCCAGTGAACATTTGCAGCATCCAACCACTAATCGTGACAGAGTGTCAGTGTTCTCGGCGTGGGGGTGGGGAAATCACCTCTCATTGAGAACTGTTCTTCTAGAATGACAACCCCCAAATTCATGAGTGATCCTCTTTTGTCCTTATTGAAAGGAAGTAAGCTTTGCTATCTAAGATGTCCCAGAACCTCCAATGATCTGAGCCAGTGTCCATGTCCTGGACCGTATGGTACTGAAGGTTGGACAGCTAGGGATAGGAAGGGTCTGAGGAGAAAGAACCATAGGCACAGGAAACAGCTCCTCAGAGGCAACCTGTGTCTGTGGCTTCATGCAGAAGGCAGGAGTGGGCTTTGGGCTGCAGGAACCAGCCATACCTTGCAGGTCATACTAAAATATGCAAGCCCAGGGACTGTGCCCCTGGAAATGGGTGACAGTACTTCCAATAGGACCAGAGGGCTCCCACCCTCTTCTATCGTCTAAGGGTGTAAGAAACATGTCTTTCTGGCTACCCTTAGGAACTCTAAAGAATGAAACTCTAGAGAAGACTGATCCCTCTTGAGGAAGTGTCCTTTCTAGAGTTTAACCCTTTTGTTTCAGAGACAAAAGAAAACAAAGGCTTGAAGATGCAGTTTGAATTGTGTTGGATCTCACACGAAGATGAAGGGGAGCTCTCTATCTTGAATGAGTTAGATGACAACTCACTATCACCCACTGTGCATATGTGAAGATGTGTGTGGGTTCCTTCAGGTCAGACTGTTTCAGGTCACAGGAATGTTGTGAGGAAGCTCTGTATGTTTGCAAGTGGCCGAGTGGAGACCTTTTTCTCTTTCTTTCAGACTTGGTGTCTCTCAGCTCCTAGCTCCACATTTCTTGCTACTTCCCAGGTACAGATTTTTCTCTTTGTCTCAAACTGAAGTTCTGCAGGAGATGGTCAGGTTGGCTCAGATTCTGCTATAGGGCAGTTTTGGGCTGTGGGCAGTTATAGACACTACCTTGAGGACTGTATTCATTTTCAGGTGAGTGAGGGACAAAGTGTGGTGAGGCTGAGGAGAGGGGTCTCAGAAAAGGCTTCCTAGCACCCTCAGAAAGGGATGTCTGGTCCCAATAGAAATGTTGGAGTTAGAACTATATACAATTACGAGCTGGTGTTGGGCCTAGAAGTCTAGCTTCCAAACAGCTGGCCAAATCCAGTAGCCTTGGACTAGGTGCACCCAGGGGAGGCCACTTCTGAGGAACTGGATTCCAGGAACAAGTTCCCTTGGGAAACTCTGCAGGAAGCTTAAACCTCAAGAAAACTACTCATTAGGATCTCAGGGAGCTGTTAATTGCCCTGTCCAGTCAAGACAGAGTGTGGCCTCGCCAGCCTGCTGCTGCACAATAATGAAGTCTCTGGAAGCTGCAGACCTGGACTGGCAGCCTGGGCTCCCTCCTGCCTTCTCTTCATTCTCTCACCAAAGACACTGCACCACCCCCCCACCCCACCACCACCACCCCCCCCCCCCCCCCCCCACCGTCGCTGCCCAGAGACCCTCACTGCAGATTTCAAACACAAGTCCCTTGGGAGGTGTCTCTGTGGCAATCATATTCTCCAAAAGAACACGAAGGGAGGTCAAGCCCAGCAAAGGCTTGTTTAGCTGTGTTATCCATGTTTTCATCTTGCAGTTATGTTTACAAAGGGATAAAGATTAACTGAGAGTGATTACACACCCTCCTCAGAGAAGTATGAAAGTCCAAGAAATTCATCCTGTCTTGGATAAAGCTGTGCTTCTTGGTTGTCACGGCAACAGTCCTGCCTCTCGGCCTCCTAGTCCAACACTGGAACAGGGCGGTTGCAATCTTCGGGACAGTGCAGAGTGGGTAGAATGACCCTGTGAGGGGGAATTGGGAGGTCTATGTTCTAGTCTTGGTTCCAGGCTTACTAACCAGCTCTTTGGGTATGGAAATGACAAACTAATAGCTCCAAACATCTAGTAATAGCTAGTAGAACTTTGCAAGTAAGAACATCCCAGGGAAAAGTGAAAGGAACCTTCAACCTTTTAAAGAGGATTGGCATGTGAAACCCCTTGGCACTTGCCACATCCTGTGGGTGAAAGTGTGTGGGGGGAACCTCCTCCCCAGATCACTGAGGAAGCAGGATCAGAAGAAAGGCTGCCTGCTTACACTCAACCAGCAGGGGGCAGCACATAACCTATACTTAGGCAAGCGCCTGGGCTTTCCAATCTTGTAGAGGTTATTCAGGGTGGCAGCGACTGAGTTATTAGAGCAATTGCCAGGTTGGGGAGTGCCTGTGTTTCCAACAGCGGTGTCTCAGCTGAGATTTACTGTGATATAAACATGACTGTGTTACCACTTTTAATTTTAGTGGCCTTGCCTTGACTCTATCTGTTGAATTTCATGAGCATTTCATTATTTTCTTTATGGTTTTGATGTTTTTTTCTTCAGGTGGCCAGAGGTAGTTTCTAGCAACTGAAATCAGGACCCCTGACCAGAACCTCGATGAACTAGTTAACCCATGGTCTGCTCTTGTAACTAACACCATTTTGAGGTCTCACTTAATTGCAAAGGTCTTTAAGGAGTGCAGTAGTAGTTTGGCATCAGCCCTAGAGTTGCCATGGAGTTTCTCCTTCACCTTGAATTCTGCTCCATAGGTCAACGCTGAGGAGGACTCTGAAATCAAACTTGTTAGGAATGTCTCAGCCACTAAAAGCACCTGCTTCTGTGGCTAAGGACATGAGTTGAGTCCCCAGGACACACATGATAGGAGAAAAGTGACTTCCTCAAGGTGTCTTCTGACTTCCAGTTACATAGTGTGGAATACGCATGTATACACACAGCCTAACCAATTGAATTTTATTGATTTTTTTAGTTTTATTTTTATGAGTATGAGTTTTGCCTACATGTCTGTCTGTGCTCCCTGTGTGTGCAGTACTCGTGGAGGCCAGAAGAGGGTCTCCAATCCCCTGGAGTTATACCTGTGTTTTTGACATAGTTGCTGGGAATTCTGACTCAGTGCCTCATACTTATGTAGCAAGCACCTGGCTTCAAAGTGAAGCTATTTAAAAATGTTTTGTGATAACGGCAAGATCGGTGCACCTCACATCCTCAAGGCTCCACCTCTGCAGAAGGCAGCTGACTTTCCTTGGTTATCACTCCCCACAGCATGGCCTCTCTGACAAACCAGATAAAACCCAGTGCCTGTAGGATTTGCCTGACACTGTCTAATATAGCCAAAGTTCAAAAGCCAGAGAGTTGGGCCTGTGGTCAGTAGCAGAGCTGGCAGGCACCCAGAGGTCACCCACACCAACACTTCCTCTCCACAGTGAATCTATGGCTGGAAGAGGGGTTAAGGGACTTCCTGCAGCCTCAAAGTGATTAGCAGCAGTGTGGGAATTCACCAAACCTGATGGCTGTTGGCCACTGTTATCCCATGTCACCTGTTCTCGTCCCTGTACTTGGAATATCTCACTCATTAGACTTCCTAGGGCTGTTGCAGCAAATGACCAAACATTGGGGTCTTGTAGTAATGCAAATTTGTCTTCCCATTCTGGGGGTCTACAGCTTGACATTCCACAGGGCTAACCTCAGGAGTGGAGAACTGTGGTCCTCTCTGAGGCTCTGGGACTCCCCTGAGATGATAGAGAGAATTTGGCATGTGAGTCTATTAGTATTATTTACATTATTCCCTGTGTAGGGTAACCATAATTAAACTTGTCTACATGAATATGAGTCTATATGAAGCTTGGAGAATGGTAGATTTCTATATGGGTTTTCCTCACCTCATGGCTCCCTGCCCTACTCTTCCATCCCTCTCCCCAGTTAAACCTTTGTCCCCATCATTCCACTTTTCTCCCCATATAACCTATGCTCTACTATTTCTTCTTCCTTCAAGAGCTTTTTTTGTTTTGTTTTGTTTTTTTGTTTTTTTTTTTTTTTTGGCCCTTCCCCACCCATGGTTCCTTTCTAGTTTCCCGACAAGCCAAGCCAGTCAGTGTTCAGCATGGAGGAGTAGGGACTTAAGAGGCCCCCTAACTGAGGACCTGTGGATTGTTGATGGTCTCTGAGGAAAGGAGAGTTAAGGTTTTATAAGGGTGTGTCTGGCCCCCCACCGATGAGTATATGGGTAGCACGAATCTGACTCAGTGGATTATTTAAAAATAAATAAACAAAAAGGATACAAAGCTGGGAGAGGGTGGGAAAGGGGGAGCAGCTTTGGGAGGAAGACAGAGGGATGGGAAGAAAGCCAGAAAGAGTTAAGTAGAAGAATCCATAGAAAGCACTTGGCCCATGTCCTGAACCTGAAGTAAGTTAGCACTCTAAATCAGACCATTGAGTCAGGACTGCAGGTCTTGGCTATCCCGGCAGCTGGTGGGTGGGTGTGCAGCCTCCTCCTGGGCTGCCTCCGGTGTGCTGGCATCAGTCCTGCCACCGGCTCAGTTGTGTGTACTTGCTCCTCCTACTCCTCCAAGTGGAGAGACCTTGCCTAGACAGCTGAATAGGGGTTTAGTTGGTATTACTGGGTGGAAGGATGAATAGACTGGATAGATAGATGGGCTGGAATAGACTACACAGATAGACAGATGGAATGGATGAACAAAATGGAGGAATGGATGGGTGGATGGGATGGAGTGGGTTGAATGGATAGAAATGGTAGAGAAACAGATATAATAGATGGGTAGAACAGAATGGACGGGTGAAATGTATCAGTAGGTCAATGCAACTGATGGGAAAATAGAATGGGTAGATGATGAAACAGAGGGAGAAAAGCCAGTCATAGTGGTTCCCAACTTTAAGCCCAGCACTCAGGAGGCAGAGGCAGGTGGGTCTCTGAGTTCGTGGCCAGACTGGTCTACAGCGTGAGATCCAGACAGTCTGAGCTGCATAGAGAGACCCTGTCTCTAGAAACCAAAACAACAGTAATGGATGGCGAGCCAGACAGATGCACAGAGAGGCTGGACAGATGGAATGGCACAGAAGGATGATGAAGAGTGTCGAGCTGAAGTCCTGGAATTAGCACCTGGTGATTACACTCACAGCCATTTATTTTTTACGCATTTGACCAACTGTGCCCTAGCAGGGCTGATCTACAGGACAGGGCCTCTTGACAGTTACCGAAGGCGGTATGATAAAAGCCCCCAGCATCTCCCCTCTCCTTCATAAACCATTCTGTTGCTCTCTAATTGACCTCCAATGAGGTGGTGTTTACAGCTGTGACTTAGCAGCCATTGCTCTTGCATTGACGAAGCACCAGCTGAGCCGGCCCTTGGAAAGGAGAAAGACAAGCCCAGGACAAAGAGCCCCATGTCTCTAGGCACTCGCCTCCCCACCCCCTTTGCTCCACACATCCACAGTGTGTGCTTTTAAATAAACAAACAAGCAATTAATGAATTGCTGCAGGGCCAGAAGAGGAAGTGGGTCCAACTCTGTCCCAGCAGTAGGGCAGGCTGGCACAGAAGGCCCTGAAGGGGCATGCCTAGCCTCATTAATCTCACTGGAGAGGCCTGCCCTCCCGCAGCCAGCATCTCAGAGCTGCCGGTTTGGGAAGTTGGGCAGCAATGGGGAGCTCTTTGCATTTGCTTTTTTTGTGGTTGTTCCAGTACTTTACAGTGGCCAGGGAAAGATCAGCAGTCCTGGCTCCTGTTGGCTGGGCCTGGCTGAGTGGACTAGGAAAGCTGCTTTTGGGGCTTCAGATCACTCATCTGGAAAATGAGGAGGTTGGACGAGAATGGCTCTTTTCCTAAACTTGTATTTATTTATTTGCTTAGAATCTGTTCTTGAAACAAAACCTAACTAGGTCACCTCTCTTCCCTACAGCACATTAAAGCAAACTCTGTGGAAAGTTGGGGGTAGGAGAGACAGCAAGCTTTTTGCTCCTGCCCCATTGACTCCCCAGTCTGAGGCTCCCTGGAACCTCTCTGCTCTGCAAAGCACTTCCCTATCTTACTCAGTTCTAACTGGGGTTGTTACTCATCAGGAAAACGGCTAGCAATAGGAACCTGACAAAAGAAGAGTCAAGGGGTTTAGTTATTCATTTATTTGCCCACAAGAATTCTAGGGGCAGGTAGTCCAGGTTTGGTAGGGCAGCCCCACAGAGCAGTCTGGGAGAAGAGATACAGGCTCCCTCCCTTTCCCTCCTGTCCCAGGGCCCATGACTGCCGATCTCAAATTGGACTTGTGGTGTGGTATGGCTGCTGAAGCTCCAGACATCACATTCCCATTCTAGACCAGGAAAGGGAGAAAAAGAGATGTGGATTGGCTACAGCAATCTAATCTGTGCCCTTTTAAAAGCTTTTCAGTCTCCAGCTGACATCTCCTTGGCAAGAATCATGCTGCATGACGACTTCCGGCTAGAGGAGAAGACAGAAAAAGTTTTTATTATTATTTTTTTCAACCGGGTCTATTGGCATCCAGAATAAAATAAATAAAACAACAACAACAACAAAAAAAAAACCACCAATAACCCAGTTTTTGCAAATAAAGATGATAAAAAGAGTGGATGAAGTAAATGAACCACAGGAAAAGCCAATCAAACAAGTTAGTAACTGTTGAACGTTTGCAAAGTACTAGTCACTGTGCTGAAAATTATATTAATGCACACATTATCTCATTTAATGCTCAGCAAAACAAGCATCCACTCCCATCTTTTAGCTCGGGATGTTGAGGCACAGAGAATTTAAGGAACTTGGCCAAAATCCTCAGCAAATAAAAGATGCGGATTTTAGCTCAGACACTTTTATAGGAGAGCTGTGATGTCAGTAACTTCCAGGATCTTCCAGTGCAGGTTCAACAGCTCTCAAAGAGAGGAGCTGAAGTGCTGTAGCCTGTGCCAGAGCCTGCTCTGGCAGTCTCCTATCGACTGTCCTGGTAAGAGGCAGCTCCGACAGGCCGCGCAGGCCTTGATGCACTAGCCAAAAGGGAAGTATTTTAGATATGCGTTGGCAGCATTGCAGGGACTTGACACACAGCAATGATTTATGAAACAAGATTAAAAGAGCTAAATATATACAGGTTGGCACGTAAGAAGAGGGTACTGAAGAGAGAAAGGAGGTAGCATGAAAGTAAAACAGAGAGCCTGGAGTGTTCCAGAAGTCTTAGAGGGGGCTGCAGCCTGGAGTGTTCCAGAAGTCTTAGAGGGGGCTGCAGCCTGGAGTGTTCCAGAAGTCTTAGAGGGGGCTGCAGCCTGGAGTGTTCCAGACGTCTTAGCAAGGGCTGCCGCAGCAGGACCACTGCCCAGATCCAAGGGAAAAAGAAATCAGAGTCAGCGTTGGGCTCTGTGGATCCAGTGTTTAGAGCTTGATGGGCAGTCAGCTCTGATATAGTAGGGGATGCTTCTGTCCCGAAGAATAGAAGTCAGGCCTGTCACAGTGGCACACTCCTCTGATCTCTGCACTCTGGAGGTGGAGGCAGGAGCATTTTGGAAAGTTCAAGACCAGTCTCAGGGGCATAGCAAGACCCCATTGAAAGCTCTGTGGTGCACATCTGTGATTCCAGATCTCTGGAGGCAGAGGCAGGAGGGTGGCAAGTTGGATACTAGCCTGGTATACATATGCGGATGGCTGGCGCCTAACAGTATAGAGATCTGTCTCCAAGGGGAGACAGTGGCATCTGTAAGGAGCTTCACAGTAGGTTGCAACTTTTCTTGGGGTCATCTCAACATTATTCCATTTTTCAGATGAGAAACCTAAGGCAGCACAGCTGAAAGTGAGACAGAATAAGAAAAGCCCAATTTCCACCTGGGTTTCCATTGTTAACAGGCAGCAGGTTCTGGTGGGAGAAGCATCGTTTATATCTTGCTCTCACCAGCAACTTACTTCAGAGCAAGAGAAATGGGCAAGTGCAGAATGCCAGGCCCCCAGTGGTTTCTGGGGTGGTGGCAGCGAACACCTTGGACTATCTAAGCTCTCCTTTTTATTTCCTCAGAGGGCACCCAGCAAACTCTTAGCTCAAGCTTCAGGGCAATGGCATTTCTTGCCTCTTCATGATTTCTTTCTTGAAGTGAGCAAAATATTTCTCTTTCTTCTCCCTCCTCTTCCTTCTGCATCCCTACCCTCCCCCACACCTTTTCCCCTCCCTTCTCCCCTACCCATCTCTTTCTTTCCCTCTTGTACTGGGGATTCTGTCCAGGGCCTCACACAGATGCAGCAAGAACCATACCACTGAACTAGTCCAGCTATTACCTGTTCAAAAGTTTAAGCACACAGCTAAAGAAGAGTTGGTCTGATTGGTAGTAAAATGACCTCAGATTCAAGAGACTCACACAGTCCCAGCCAGAATCAGATCCAGAAACACAGGGACACAGGGACATAGGGATATAGCAAAGAAAACATGGCTCCTGTTTAAAAAGCCAACATCCTTCTCTTGGGACTGACTGTCATCTCATAGATGTCCAGAAAGTGACATCCATGTCACATAGTCATAACTAAATCCACGGAGTTGGCCTCCTGGGTCAGGTGTTCTCCAAGGGTGTCCAGTGTTATGGTCAGTTTATTCACTGGGAGAAAAGGTCCCCAGAAAAAAACCTGGGCTGCAGCACACAGTGTCTCTGATGCTTCTCAGTTCTCATTTATCAACTGGAGATCGGAAGGTTAGAGATCTGGCAGTTCATTTGTAACTAAGCTTTTTGTTTGGGGCATGAGGGAGGCTTTCTGGGGTCTTGATAACAAACTGCATCTTGATCACTTTTGGGAATTAATTGTTGTGTACTTCTTATTGAAGTCTATTCAGCATATGGAAAAATGCTCTTTTAAAAGGAGCATCCCTACACAGAGAAACCCTGTCTCGAAAACAAAACAAAACAAAACAACAACAACAAAGGAGCATCCCAAAACATTTAGTCTTCAGTTTTAGCTGTGGTAGACTACAGTATCTCCAATGACATCCTCTCCTTTTCCTTAGATGGTAACTTGTGATGTTTTTTGAGACAAAATTTCTCTGTGTAGCCCCTAGTTGTTCTGGAATTCACTCTGTAAACCAGGCTGGCTGGAACCCACAGAGATTCACCTGCCTATGACCCCCGAGTGCTGATATTAAAGACTTGTGCCACCAGCACTTGGCCTGATTTTTTTTTTTTAAACAGTTGCAGTCCCTTTTTAACTTTGCAATCTTTTATTCTCTCTCTCTCTCTCTCTCTCTCTCTCTCTCTCTCTCTCTCTCTCTCTGTGTGTGTGTGTGTGTGTGTGTGTGTGTTCCTTTCCCCATATGACCTTGTCAAATAAGTCTCTCTACACCTGCTTTTCACTATTACTCATCTACTTAGTTGGCTTACTGGGAATGGACGGCTGAGCCTTGTTTGGGCTGTCCAGGCTCTGACTCTAGCCATTCTAGGAGCAATATCTCAAACAAGAATATTAAAATAGCTATTGAACCAATCATCATGCCAAAACACATATCTTAAACCCTTCAGTTCTGATCTTCCCAGCATTCCTTTCTCAGTCATAAGCATGAACAATGCATCCAAAAAGCCATTTTATAGTTTCATTATAAAAGGAAATTCTTTGAGAGAAACAAGCAAACTAGTTTGTTTCTACTTAAATTTAAAGCTTTTTTTTAAAAATTTAAACTTTAAACCCTTGAACAGTGTAGCTAAAACCAATGAATTGCAGAGACACTTTTGTGTACTAAGACATTTAAGTGCATCTATTAATGCCCACACTGGAATCTGTCCAGTGTGTACTCTTCTTTACCTAATAAACTCCAATTCTGCTTTACACTGACTGGTCCTGAATGTCTTATCTGTGCATAAGTCAAGATCCCAGCTGCACCTGAGTAGCCGTCTCTAAGGGGAGCTTCTCAGGTTCCACAATCCACAAGGTTGAACTGTGTCTCCTGTGGCCAAGGACATTTCCACACTCACCTCCTGCCTAAGCTTCTAACTCTAATAGGTAGTACCGTGTCGTTCTCTGCCTAAGAATCAGGAGCAGTCTCCAGAGCAACAGCATACTGTAGGTAGGGCTCAAAGTCCCATCCTCCCTGAAGGTTTGGAAGCTATTATTTTAGGAAGAGGAGAAGAGAATGCAGGAAATGGAATGGGAGGGCCAGGGTCAGAGCAGCTGGTAAGGGCTTCCTCATGTAGCTGACAGATAGTTTCTGGGAGAGTTCTGGGTTCCCAGAGTAGGTTTTGCATGCATGTATGTCTGTGTGAGGTGTCCTATCTCCTGGAACTGGAGTTACAGACAGTTGTGAGCTGCCAAGTGTGTGCTGGGAATTGAATCCAGGTCCTCTGCAGCCAGTGCTCTTAACCATTGAGTCACCTCTCCAGCCCATTACCTTGTTTTAAGCC
Organism: Onychomys torridus; assembly: GCF_903995425.1. NCBI lineage: Eukaryota > Metazoa > Chordata > Mammalia > Rodentia > Cricetidae > Onychomys > Onychomys torridus. The sequence continues at coordinate 178,934,202 of NC_050443.1, forward strand.
AGTGGAAGACTATGCTGGGGATACCTTGCCTACACTTGTGGGTGCCAGATGGAAGCTAAAGCTGTCTCCCTGTGTCCTTGGATACAGGTCTCCCTTAGCAGGATAGGTGGCAGCTCCAGGACCACAGTCACCCAGGCAGGTCAGGTGCCCAATTCTCCTCCCCCACCCTATCCTTGCTTGAAGCTCAGACCAGCCTCCAGCCTCTGCAGTAATGGGTGGACCAGGGCAGGATAAAATTTGGTGGTGACTGATTTATGTACTCATTGTATGCAGATGATCTGGCAAGAGCCATGGACCTCCCTGGAGCCCTGATGCTGAGCTGGGTGGAAAAGTGCCACAAATATCTCTACCCTTCATCCATCTCTGGCTTTGAAGGCTTTTGTTTCAGGCCCACCCATCAGAAGGAAGGAGTGAGAGGTTATGGGTGAAGAAACATGAAATGCAATCTCTTCTTCTAGTCTAGGATTGGTATAATTTTGTTAAGCAAACTATGCCCCAGCTTCCTTCTTGAAGCTTTGTGGTAAAGGCCAAGCAGGTCACATGGGGATTGCCAAATGCATACCCTTAGAGCCTGTCTCAGGTTTCCCATGACAGTTCCCTTGCCTGGCCTGGGAATTTGGATTTTGAGCAAACACTTTGGGCACTCCTGAACCAAACGTTGCTCTGTCGGGTTGAGGATTCCAGGCCAGTTCCTCCTTCCCGGCCTCCCTCTTCTACCAGAGGGTCTTATGTCTGGAGCCTGGCTGGAACTCAAGGCAGCTTTAGCCTCAGAGGGAAGGGTCACAGGAGCAGGACCACTAGAGCAAGGACAATGCTTGTACACAGGGGAGCTGTGCCTGTTTTGTCAGTAGCTAGACAGGAGAGAGCCCTCTCAGCCACCTGGGTCACCATTCTTTCTCCTGGGGGCAGGGCAGAGGTAGGCTTGGACCGCTCTCTAGACCCAAGTGTTTGCAAAGAAGAGAGGAGGGGTGAGAGGAAAGAAGAATGGGGAGGTTTGAAATGAAGAGGGTGGGTTGAGAGGGGGAGGCATGAGTGGAAGAGGGAAGGAGGGAGGAGGAGGGGGAGGAGGGAAAGGAGGAGAAAAGGGGAGAACTGGTGAGAAGGAAGGGGAGAAGGGCAACAAACTGGGAAAAGAATCCACCCACAGAGAAAGACCTCTCCCATTCCCAGCTCTTGCTTGTGCTCTGCTCATCCAACAGACCTCCACCTGGATCCACCCTCATCCTCAGGACCTTAGGAAATGCTCACACTGTCCTTTTGTCCTCAAGTACCATTGTCCTTACCTTTCTGGCTGGTAAGCTGAGGTGTAGTCGAGGCACCCAAGGCCATGTTGACTAGTTAACAGTGGAGGCTGGTTTGGAACTCTGCCTGGCTCATGTTCATACATTGATCCCTGCTGTCAGCTCTCTCTGCCCACTGTGACTAAAGGACAGACTCGATGAACAGAATGGCTCTTCTTCCACCTGGAGTAGCTGCAGCTGCATGGGAAGACCCTGGGATGTACCTGGCTCCCAGTGCATGGCAGGCAGGGCTGCTTGGGTGTTGGGAAGAGTGGGACCTGGGGGTTTTGCCCTGCTGAGGAAGACTGCCAGGGTCAGTATCCTGGCTCAGCCCTCGGCCTCACTGACAGGTTTATGACCAAGCTTTACAGCTTCCAAGCTTAGTCACTGGCTGAAGTCAGGCTGCTCAGAAACAAACACATAGCAAAGCTGTGACCCAGCCGCCCGATCTGGGAGAGGCGACCCACCCTGGGCAGAACTGGCACTGGGGAGGCAGCAGGCTGAAGTCTGGTGCATTTGTGGTGAGCCACATACTTGTCCTTAATTTTCCTTGTCTTTCCTTTGAGGCACCGAGGGTGTAAGCAGCAGACGCCTGTAGCTACCTGAGACAACCCGACACTTACCAAGAGTGTGGGATGTTCTGTCCCCTAGGCCTCCCTTGGGAGCTCATCCTGAAGCAGGGAGGAGAGAAAGAAAAAGGAAGAATTTAAGTTCCTTCTGGCTTTCAATTCAGGAGCAGAGAAGAGGCCAGGCCAGGATCCGAAATAGTTCCACCCAAATCCCTTTCCCCTGACTGCTCTTTCCCCATACATGGCCTCTACCAAAACCCGACCTTCCCAAACCTCCCTATTTGTGACACATTGCTAAATGTGGCCCAGCACTGCAGCCCTTCATCTATCTGGGTTTGTAGCAAGCAGAGATAGAGGAGCCATCAGTGGCTTCTCTGGCCAACTGAGCACAGTCGGGATAAATAATACCACTTGGGAGCAGCCCTTCCTGCTGTCTGGGGCTTCAAGGACAAGGAACTTCCCTTGCTGCTGGCTGTCCCTGCAGTCACCTTATATCCCTGTCCCAGGCTGAAGAAAGGATCAGGAGCCTGGTTAGCAGGAAATGTTTGGGGAGAAAAACCTCCAGGGAGCCTTGAACTTGGCCTGATTCCTTTGGGTTATGGCTTAGTGCACATGGGTCAGGCCCTGAGCACTTGTCTCCAGTTCCCTACCTGACTCATCCAAGATCACATCACTGCTCATTTGCCCAGGGGACTGAGTTGTCCATCCCTGACCCCTCACCCTCCCCAGATCTCTTGCTGGGGTGAGGACACCACACCAGCCCCTTGTAGCAAATAACAACCATATCTTGCTCTCTTCAAGACTTTTGCCTCTAAAATACAGTGCACTTCTTTCACTTCCTTTTTTCCCCTTTCCCAGCATGCACTAGTGCTTTTATGATGAAATTACTCTTGACTTTCATCTCATTGTAATGTAGTAAAAGCTGCTGTGATGCTGCTAAATGAGGACTGGATGTTCCCAGATACAAAGGCAAAGGGTGTAATTGGGAAGTTTGTGATGGGGCTGGTTGAGTCTGTGCATCTGGGAAGCTCTGAGATCTAGGGGACACCTGTCACCATGTCACATCAATTTACATGACACTTGAGTGTGCATCATTACAGTGTTTTCCTGAAGCAGCAACAAAACCCGTACTTAGGATACTAGTTCCAGAGTGTGCTAGATCTAAATCCCAACTATGCCACTTACTAATTTTATGATGCAGCCAATATGTAAGCCTCCAAGTCTACAGCTGTCAGATGTGAGAGAATGCCTGCCTCTCGGAGTGTTTCAAAGTATATTGGTCAGGAATGGCTGTGTAACGACCCACCATCCTCTCTCAGTAGCATACAGTAATGAATGCGCATTTGGAATCTTGGCCAGACTAGTCATCACTTCAAGCTGAAGGTCTGGTGGGCTCAAGCCCACTTCTTGAGTCTCACATAGCCCAGGACTCTTCTGACAGCAATGACAAGACATGGAAGAGAGTCAATGCCAGTGACCACTCAAGCACATTTCAGGCCCTTAGGACATCTTATTTACTTACATTCCATTGGCTAGAACAAGTCCAAGGCTGAGCCCAGTGGTAGAAATGGGACATGTACTCAGTCCACCAGCAAGATGCAGTCAGGGTGAGGATGTAGAGGTGAAGAATCAGGGATGATGCTCAACTATAGAAGGTTCAGCTGATTCAAAACCATGGTTCAGTTTCTGGCATGTGGCTGGCACTTAGGAAAGGGGACCCACGATCACTGCTGGGCTCCTTGTAGTTTCTGCAGAATATTTGCCTCAGGCTCATTCTGGGTGATAGACTCTAGATCTCACTCTGCACTGATGAAATGTCACCAATTTAACCACTGCTCTCTTACTGCTCTAATTTCTTCTGCTTTCAAGTCACGAACATTCCATAGCCTTCTCTTGTTCTCTGCATCCTACCTTTAAACTTCATCCTCCCCTTCCAAATAATTTTTCAATGTTCATGTTTTACATTTGTATGTGTATATGCATATGTATATATAAATTTAAATCTATATTCTGCATATGAAAGAAAACTTGATGTCTTTCTGAGCTTTTATTTCTCTAGCATAATGATCTCCATTTTCCTATGAATGTTTTGATCTAATTTTTTGTTGCAGATAAGCAAAGTTGCATCATGCAAATGTACTGCATTTTCTTTCTCCTTTCATCTGTTAATAGACCTCCAGGCTAGTTCCATACCTCAACTATTATGCATAGGGCAGCAGTAAATATAGAAGACCATCACTAGCTTCTTTTGGGTGACATCACAACTCCCTCTGACAAATCAACAAGGGAGTTTCAGCAGCAGAACCCTGACTGTTGATGGCCTGAGATATGAGTAACACATATGTGTAGTACTGGACCATGAAGGGGATATTGGTGAGCCTCGTATCCCAGCTTACTTAGTAATGAGATGTTGATCCCATGTCACAGTCTCCATGGAATATTTTTTACTTCCCATGTGTTTTAAGGCATATTACCTTGAGAGCATTTCTTTAATGCAGCCTTGCTGGGTCTCATGAATGCAAGACCTTTGTCTTTGCGAGTCAGCCAATACCTGTGCTTGGTACAGCCTCTATACCTTCATCTGGGGGCGAATGGGGATACAAAGACATACCTGCTGAATGCCACTGGTTTCAAGTGAAATGTGAGATAATAAATGCCTTAAATAAGTTTTTGGGAAATATGAAAAATGTGGAAAGAAGTATGGAATGCTTTCCAGTTGGCCTGGCATGGGTACATGCAGCTATCTATCTATCTATCTATCTATCTATCTATCTATCTATCATCTATCTTCAGTGATACCCCCTTAATTTCTGCCATTGGGTCCATGAGAATATAGAGTCCAGATATTTAAAGCATACTTGTACTCCCAGATTCTCTTCTTTTCCCAGTTCATCCTGGGGTTCCTCAGTGGGTACTTAAGGTTGTATAAAGAAAGCTCTTTACTCTTTCCTGACCTCTTTTGTGTCCCTTGGTCCCTGTGACTCAGGCAAGCTTGTCAGCCACCGGGAACATATTGCCAGTGTCTCATTAAAATACTGAAATCTCTCACCAGATGGCACAAAGTATGAGTCAACCAGATGTACAAACCAGCCAAGAGCACTGTCCCCAGCAGCTCAGAAGAGGTGGTCATGGCAGAGAAGGCCATAGCAGATGAGGGCTTAGAGGGGACAGACAGTGAAAATGAAGACACCTGCCAGCCACTCCGGAATTGCCAATGGAAGTGGAGGCAGGGCAGGCAGCCGCTGTGACCATGTTCCCAGGAACGTGGTGTGACCAGAGTTCCAGGCAACATGGCTGCAACAGAAAACCAAATTCCAAGCAACTAGTGTGATAGGAATGGCCCTGTAAGTGTTTGTGGGGGTCCTCACACAGAGGGCCTCTGAAGCAGTGGAAGCCAGAAAAAAAGAAAACTATACATGAATGCGTTGCTAAGACTTCCAAGGATTCCATGAATGGAGCGCTTGTAATGTTTGTCTCAAAGAAGTACCAGTGTAAGTAATATATTCATTGTTTTTAAAAATTGTTCTTGGGGGCTGGAGAGATGGCTCAGAGGTTAAGAGCACTGACTGTTCTTCCAGAGGTCCTGAGTTCAATTCCCAGCAACCACATGGTGGCTCACAACCACCTGTAATGAGAGCTGGCGCCCTCTTCTGTATACTAAATAAATAAATCTTAAAAAATAAAACCTAAATGAAAAGTTGATATAATAATAATAAAAAAATTGTTCTCTACCTGGCAAAGAACTTGAGGTAGGGAAGATTTATTTGGGACAAAGTTTGAGCCCATTATGGAGGGGAAAGTATAGTGGAGTTCATGGCAGCAGAAACACATGGCTTCTCACATCATGGTGGTAATGAGCATGTGGGGAGTTAGTTGTAACAAAACCATAACTAGTAGCTTCACCAGCATAGAAAACAGAAGATTATAGTCTCTACAAAGCCCTGATGGTGTATTAATCAATGACTCATAGCCTGGGTTGTCTGTCCTTTGTGCATGCCCTCACCCTGGCCTCTGCCCACAGGCCTTCCCAGTGTCACTTCACTGCTATACCTGGCCAGCTCCTGCGTGAGCCTCAGGCTTTTGTCTGGCTATTGTGGGGGCCTCCTGTGATGTAGAACTGAAGAGGGGCCCCTCTTTTCCCACCTTGAGTACTGTGATGGCTGACTTTGTATCAACTTGACTGGGCCACTAAATGCCCAGATATGTGATCAAACACCATTTGGGGCTTTTTCTTTGCATATGTTTTGCCTAAAATTAATACTTAAATCAGAGTAAAGGAGATGGCTTCCTTCATGCAGTTTGGCCTGTTCCAGTACCTTGCAGGACCAAGTGGGTCTCAAAGGTTGGCAGTCTTGGAAACAAGAGGCAAGCCTGTTGTTTACTGTGACTAGATCTGATCCACCTCTTTTTGAGTCTTGGATTTGGGAACAGTGTTGTGGATTTTGTTCTGTGCTCTCCTGGTATGTAGTTGTTGGTATGGTTGAGTTTTTTGTTAGCTTGGTACAAATAGAGTCATGTGAGAAGGAACCTCTGTTGAGAAAATGCCCCTATAAGATTGGCCTATGGGGACATTTTTTTGATTAATAACTCAAGTGGAGGGTCCAGGTTACCGTGGGTGGTACCATGCCTGGGCAGGTGGTTCTGGGTGGTATAAGAAAGCAGGCTGAGCAAGCCATGGGGAGCAAGCCATCGGGAACAAGCCAGTAGGTAGCATGGCTTCTGCTTCAGTTCCTGCCTCCAGGCTCCTGCCAGGTTCCTTGTGTTCCTGGGCTTCCCTCACTGATCTGGTGATCAGGATGTGTAAGCCAAATAAATCCTCTCCTTCCCAAGTTGCTTTTGGTCATGATCTTTATCACAACAATTGAAAGCAAACTAAGAGAGTAGGCCTTCAGTATCTGACTGGGGCAGCGCTGATCTCCCTGGGCTCCAGCCATCTGGCTATGGACTCTATTCAGCTTCCTTAACTGTGTAAGGTAATGAGATAACTCTCTCTCCTTCCCTCTCTTCCCCTTTCTTCATCCCCCCCCCCGACTTCCCTCTCCCATATTTCTCTTTCCCCTCTCTCATACACATATTAATCCTGTTTCTCTGGGGTACTATGGCTCAAACTACTCTGTTTGCACAGCCTGCCCATTGTGCCTGCAGCAAGCACTTGTTGGTGTTCAGCAAGGGCCCCAGACCTCCTGTCCCAGGAAGCCATGCTTCAATCCTCATATTTTTGCTGCATTCTCCTCTGCTTTTGTTGGCTCCTCATGATGTTGCCAGGCTCAGAGAAGTATCCCTGAATGGAGGGTGAAGTGGTCACTGCCTTTGAGCCCCACCTGAGTCATAGGGAGAAACCCACAGGGCTGAGTTTGGTAGGTAATAATTTATGTTGCTTTTCCAAAGACTAGAAGCTGAATGTCAGGGCTGCTAATCCATCTCCTTGTGGCTCCCAGATCAACCCATAGGATTAAATCCAGAACTGAAATGCATCAGTCATTCTGGAGAGGAGGGCTCAGCAGGCTTAATCTTTCTTTAGGAAAAGGCCTGCTTGAGAAGGCAGTTGGGATGGATTCTGTTAGGGTGCTGGTATCTGTGGCAAAGTGAGAGACAGGGTCCTTGTTACTCCAGGGCTTATTAAGACATGGCAGCCTGTAGGGTGTGGAAGGCCAGAGGACCCTTCAGACAGGGTCTCCTCTGGCCTCTATCTCCACAGGAAGCCTTCTTTGAAGTCAGGGCCCTGACTTCTGCCCACACAGCTTCCACCTCCCTTAAGCCCCATGTTGGTGGCTATCTGTTTTCTGTCCTTTTATCCTAGGAAGTTCTGTGTTCCCAACAGATAGAACATGAGATTTCCAGAGGGATCCAGGAGGGAAAGCTGTTTATGCAATTTCTCAGGCCAAAGCAGGTGCCCAGTATATAACTCTAAACCTAGAGCACCCCACAGAAAGGATTTCCTCATAGTAGGAGGTAGTGGTATAGAATAGTTAATTCCAAAAGGGCTGTTTAGATCCAAATCCTAGCTCTGACTCTTGTGACTATGGGGCCCAGGCAGGACACTACTTTGGAATGTCTTATGATTGTCTATGAGATGAGAAGGACAGTGGTTCCTGTCTTTGAGGGAGGTTCCAGTTATACCGGTAACACTTCAAGTGATTAAAATCACAAGGCATAGGGGCAGTTATTTAGACTGTGGTGCCTATTGTGAATAATTGTGACCAATGATGGCAGGCCCTGGCACTTCTGTTAAATGAGATAATATGTGTGTAGTGTTATCTGGAATGGGATATAAGGAAGTTCTCTGAATTCTCCTTCCCTCTTCTTCCCTTATAGTTGACTTATAGATTCCAGACTCAACCTTAAGAAAGCAAGCTGTAAGAGTGAAATCAGCAGTGGGGATGGTCAGGGAAAACACAGCCTTGTCTCAAGGGGCCTCACAGATAGGAAGTGAGACCATTGCCCAATGTCAGGCCTGCTAATGGTTCTGGGCACTGCTGGCCCCACAGAACTGGCTGCCCTTCACATCATGGTTCCCAGGAAGAACTCACACAGTAGAGCACCCACACACACCTGTACACAAACCACCCATTTTCATCTTCTCCAGCTCCAGAGTGAGCACCAATCTCCCTCCTGACCTGGAGACCATCTTTACTTCCCTTCTTAAAAAAGAAGGCCTGGGGTACTTGATTGGGCCATGGGGTGCCCGGATCCATGGCTGGCCATTATCCTAGGTGTGTTTAAGGAGAGGTAATTATTTAAATGGTAGGCAGAGAAGAGCAGATGATCTTCCTTTCCGTGGGTAGACCTCACCCATTGATTGTGTAGAACAAAAGGCTGCTATTTTCTGGAGTGAACAAGTGTTTCCTATGCTCATTACCATCACTTTCTTTTGCTGTGATTAAACACCGTGGTCAAGGAAATTTTTAGGAGGAAGAGTTTATTTGGACTCAGGGTTCCAGAGGGATAAGAGTCAATCATGGCAGGAAGCATGGTAGCAAGAAGCAGGCATGGTAGCCGGAACTGGATGCTGAGAGCTCACATCTTCAAATGCAGTCATGAAGCATACAGAGGGAATGGGAAGTAGTGTTAGGCTTTAAATCTCAAAGTCTTTCTCCAAGGATGCATCTCCACCAGCAAGGCTGTACCACCGAAACATCCCAAACAGTGCCACCAACTGGGGACCAAACACACAAATGCCCAAGTCTTTTCTTATTCAAACTACCACACTGCCTTATGGCCTTTGAACTTGCCACTCAACCTGAAGACTGTGGGACTTCACCTGCACAACCATGTAAACTAATTCCTTATAATCAATCTAGTCTTTCTCTACAGACAACCTTTTGACTATTTTTTCTTCTTCTTCTGGAGAATTCTGCTGATCCAGTTCCTTGCTGAGGGAATCTGGGGTTCTCCTTATAGGCCCATAGCATCACTATCATTTATCCCGCTGGCAAAGGAGCCCCTATAGAAGAGGTTTCTCCAAGGTATGTGGGCTTCAGAGGGGCCCATTTTTAACATCGCTGTGCCAGGGATCTGGATACCCAGGTGTCCCGGGAGATCTACAGGCATGCATGGGGCACACTGCACATCCTTCCCCATTGGCTTCACTTACCAAGAGGACCCAAAAACACAATAAGGAAAATTCAGCATCATGCTTCGACCTGCTACCTGGTACAATTCCCCTGCAGAAGCAGCAGCAAGGGGGCCATTAAGAGAATGATGACCTCAATTTGGAAACAGTGTTTGTTGAGTTGAGTCTTCAGCCAGTTCACTTTCCTCATACGAGTGGGAATTATATTTGGATTACATTTTCACAGCACTGAATGCGTTAGTGGGTTTCTGCTTTTTCTCATCAGACAGGGGACATAACCTTCTCCAGATCTATGGGGACCTGGACAGCTGGTGTAGTGCAGAATGCTTGCTGACCACAGGGGATTAGGGCCAAACACAACCCATTTCGCATTGAAAATAAGCTGATTTGTTTTTTGTTTTTAAATAAGCCTTATTAAAAACTGGCTGTCACTCATGTAGGATCTGTGGAGAGCGTCATCGGGCGTGGATATGACTTTCCGGGCTTGGCAGCCAGCAAAGCTGCTTTTAATCATCACCCCTTCTTGCTACAAGCTCAGGAATCTTCCAGAAAGTTTAACTATCCAGGGCCAGAAACTATAACCTTATTGGTGGTTGAGCATGAGCAGCTGTGGGCCCAATTGTCAAGTTGCATGGGACATTGTGTGCCTGCTGGTTGACTACCCTTCTCTCTATAGCCATCAGCCTTTTTGTGATTTCTTATGGCCATGACCTTTTCCATCACACACAACTTCCCAGTGTAATGACCTCACCTCATTCCTTCATTCCCATCCTCTCCACCAGAGACTCCACCTGCATTTTAAAACAGACCAGCTGTAACCACAGGGTATTTGGTTGGTGTCTAAGAGACCTACAAAGTCAGAGCTATTTCTTCCCTGTCAGTCTCTCAGAGGTGTGAATGGTTTTCCTTGGTGAGTAGTGACATGCAATGATACGTATAATGATGGATGACAGTGTCTTCCCTCTGGGCTGATGGCATGCATGTTTGGGCATTTCTGTACTAGGCAGACCCTAAATTTCAGAAACATTGGGGGCATTCTTTTAATTCTTTGAGAATTTCACACAATACATCTGAACATATGTGTGCCCCTAATTCCCCTTCTTATAACCCTCTCAATCTTTCTGTTGCTTCCTACCCAACTTTGAGATTATTTGCTATGGAATATTTGTTTAACCGTGCAAAGATATTCTGCATTTGTTTAACTATGTAAAGATGTGTTGCATTTTCTTATGTTGCAGAATATTTGTTTAATTATGTAAAGATGTGTTGCATTTGTTTTTGTTGTAGAATAATTGTTTAACTATATAACTATGTGTTGCATCTGTTTAATTACATAAAGATGTGTGTGTGTGTGTGTGTGTGTGTGTGTGTGTGTGTGTGTGTGTTTAAACTCTTTGCTCTTTGGGGGCCAACCACCCAGCTCCAAAATAAATACATGGAGTCTTGGTTATGAATGTTCAACCTTAGCTTAGCTTGTTTCTAGCCAGCTTTGCTAACTTAATTATCCCGTCCACCTTTTGCTTCTGGGCTTTTACCTTCCTTTATTCTATATCTCTTTCTTTCTTTCTTTCTTTCTTTCTTTCTTTCTTTCTTTCTTTCTTTCTTTCTTTCTTTCTTTCTTACTCTGCGGCTGGTTGTGAGACTGGGTGGATGGCCCCTAGCATCCTCTTCCTCTTCTCCTTTTTATTCTCTCTGTCTGCCAGCCCTGCCTGTCTCTCTCTCCTGCATAGCTATTGGCCATTCAGTTCTTTATTAGGTCAATCGGGTGTTTTAGAAAGGCAAAGTAACACAGCTTTCCAGAGTTAAACAAGTGCAACATAAAAGAATACAACACATCTTTAAACTAATATTCCACAACAAATGTGTTGGTTTTACCTTGCCTACCTAAGGCACCTGGTTTGTCTTATAAAAAGCTGAATGGCCAATAGTGAAGGAGAAGGTATAGGCAGGACTTCTGCACAGGGAAAGTAAGTAAAAGGATGAATTTAGGTTGGTGGGGGGGAGAAAGAAAAAGAGACACCAGGGGGACATGGTAGAGGGGGCAGACAGACAGATACAGAGGAAGCAGAAAAGTAGGACATACAGAAAGAAAGGTAAAAAGCCCCAAGGCAAGACATAGATGAATAGAAACAGGTTAAATTAAGTTAAAAGAGCTGGTGAGTCAAGCCTAAGCAAAGGCCAAGCATTTATAATTAATAATAAGTCTCTGTCTTTATTTGGGAACTGGTTGGCAGCTCAAAAAAATTCCAACTACAATTATTTCTTCTTCTTCTTCTTTCTCTGTTGAGTCTAGTTTGTGTTGCGTATGAGTTAGTGCAATGGCCAGAATGTATTATCAGATTTTTGAAAAGCAAGTTTCAGGATATGTACTATAGTTTTGTCTGGTAGGGAGGGTCTGGGAAACTGGCAGGTGAATGTCTATTTATAAGCACCCCACAAAAAACCCCACAAAAAAGCAGGAAAATAAAACCCACCAATGATGTGCAATGAAATAGTAATCCTCAGACGAGAAGGACTAAGAGAGGGGAAAAGCCATAGATGCATTATGGATATGTTTACCAGTATAATACTTCACATGCTATGATTTTTTGTATCTATGTGTGGAGAAAACGCTAACTTGTTCTGGGGAGAAGCTACTGTTCTAAGCAGTGGGGTTATGTTCTGGGACTCTGTGGATGCGTGTGGATTCCTAAGGGTCAAAACAGGATACTCCACTACCCAACTCTCTGACCCCCCTAGTCCCCAAGAAGTGCCTGCTGCTCCACACAGGTGTAAATGTTGAAGGTGGGGTAAGTGTGATAGGGGCACACTTGCACAGGTGTAATATTGGAGTCAGGGTAAGTGTGAAAGAGGGCACACTTGTATAGGTGTAATGTGGGAGGTGGGATAAGTGTGATGGGGGCACATGTCCAGCCAGTCCCTAAAATCCCTGTATCTCACACCTCCATCCATATTAGATGCATGATGTACATGAATAAACAGGTTTGCAGAAGACTCAGCTGCTACAATCTAGCCACTGAAGTCGCAGCCCTTTCCCTACTGGCTAGACATAATCTCTCAGATCACGTGAAGCTGATCTTTAGGAATTTTCCCTGGTCCACAGTCCCTATTCTCTCAGAGTGCTCCCTGCCTGAGCTTTCTAGGCTGAGCTCAAAAATGCAAAGGGCTCTGGCTAACCCTTTCTCTGAACCTGAGCAGCTTTCCAGGCTCCTTGAGGTGGGCCTCCCTCTTTCCAAGGCACAAAAGCTTGCCTCTCTTTGCTCTGGAGTGGATTCTTCATCAGGGATCATAGCAACTGGGTCAGAGTCTTCCTGAGGATGAGTCCTGCCCCATGGGAATGAAGCTGAGCCCTGTCTTGGCAGGTGCCTCCATGGGGCTCCAGACACCATTATCAGAATGGCTTCCATAAATGTGTCCCTTAACATGGAGTGGGCCTACCCTAGGAGCTGGTAGTTAGGTGAATGCTTGACCTGTGGCCCCTGCATGGAGCATTGAAGATGGATTAAGTTTACATTCCCTAAATGTTTTAAAATATATACTAGTGTCTGGACAGGAATGGTATGGGCTGGGGTGAAGGGAAGCCTGACTATCATGGAGTGAGGAAGGCTCCTGAATATGTTAGGAAATTTCCATGCTCACAGGAGATCATAGAGCCCTTGGCTTCTCATTCCAAACAGGAAGCCCATGTGGGCTTCTGTCAGGGGATCAGTATTGGGGTTCAGCCCTGACATATTGAAGGGTCCCTTGAAAGGGGAAGTAAGGAAATGGGAAATAATAGGAAGAAATATAGAAGTAGATGAAGAGAAAGACGGAGACACAGGATAGCTTTGGGAGGGCCCTGGGTCAATACCCTGCAGCATCAAGTTTATTCATGATGGGCTTTTTATACACTAGGAAGAGGAGAGGCAAAAGACCTCCCCCTTTCAAGATCAAAGCACGACATACAACCAAGAGTAGACCCTTCAAAACACCTGGTGACCACACCCCACAATAAAGCATCTTGTGATTAGGCCATGAAGTAGAAGACACCTGGTAACCATGCCTCTCTGCACCCTATTATGTAGCCTTGGATCTGAATCTCACCTTGAGTCAAACCACAAGTTGGAATCTTTGTGGGCTCCTACAGGGCTCTCTAGTGGGGTGATAGCCTGAGGATGTATGGGGTGGAAGTCTTCTTCCTCAGCCCATGGGCAGGGCTGAGGATCCCACTATCCTTCCTCTGCAGTAGTGTCCAAGGGTGAGCTACAAAGGGCACTAAAGAAGGAGTGTGAGGTCTATGATGAAGAGGCTTCTGAGGTCCCTTATGTAGGTGGAAACAGGGCAGGGTTCAAAATGGGGAGTCCACTCTCTGCATTGCTTGTGAAGGTGAGGGATAATGAAAGGGGTGAGCAAAGAAATCTGGGAACTGGAGATGACTGAAGGCCAAGGCATCTAGCCTAAATGCTGTCTCAAGTCCAGTGACAGGAATGGCAGGCATAGAGTGGCATGTGGGCAAAGCATGACATGGTGTGCCTGTCGCTTGTTCCAGCTTCTCTCCCCAAACCAATCACAGAACTGACTTCCTTGGGTGGTTGGGTACAAGATATTTCCCAAAACTCCACCTCCTTTCTCCCTTACTTGAAACATGGTCTTTCATAGCTCAGGCTGACCTGGAACTTATATAGCCAAGGATGACCTTGAACTTCTCTAGTCTTCCTACCTCCACTATTACATGAGCTACAGCCCAAGTCCATCACATTTTCATATTTTAGACAGATGTATTTTACAGAGAAAAAAATTCAGGGTTGTAAGCTCCTTTGCGTATGATAGTATTGTGTCACTTGTGGGTGTACTGGCAGTCAGCACTGGGTAGGCATGGCCCCTGGCCAAGCATGCAGGCTATACATGTGACTTCTAGTATTTAAAAAAACCAGGGGGCATGGGCCATCTGGATTCTGGGGAATGAAGGAATGGAATGAGAAGTGTAAGAGTAGTTACAACCAGTCAAAACCAGGGTTGGAAGACTCCAGTGTGAGCAGGCATAGTTCTCTTGTACAAGTGTGAAACCTGGTAAGACCCTCTGCCCCAAACATACCGAATTGTTTTCTGGGTAGTGTTTCTAGCAGTAGTTACAAGACCACCCCTCATGCAAAGGGCTACCCAAAAGGTATAGCTTGGTTAATGCTCTTGTGCTGCCCAAGGGCTTTGCTCCTCCTGAGATTTATGTTGTGGATGAAGAGTTTTACAGCCTGTTCCTGCTGATGTGGAAAAGGGGCTCATAGCAACCAGGAAGCAAATGGTTCCAACAAGAGCACATGGTTTAAACAATACAAGACAGCATTTAGTTTTCTCTTTTAGATGAAGCAAATCTGGACTCCAGAATAACTCAAGGATCCCTAAGAAGCAGTCCTTCTGTGGTCCAATACAGCTGCCTAAAGACCTGTATACAGTTCAAGTCATGTATAAAGTCTGTATAAAATCATGTATACAGTTCAAGCAGAGGCATATATGGGGCAGAGTAGGGTATTCCTCTCTGTGATCCTCTCTGGAAGTCATTTGTGATTTGCTTCAACTTGCATTTCATTGTTTAGAATTTATCACAAGGCTGCACCAGGCTGCAGGGAAGGCTGGAGTGTGTGTAGTCTTTTTTGTTTGTGTGTGTGTGTGTGTGTGTGTGTGTGTGTGTGTGTGTGTGTGTATTAGGGACTGGATTCAAGGCTGTGCAATGCTGGTCAAGGCTCTACCACTGAGCTGTAGCCCTAGCTCTCTGTTTGCTTTTTATTTTGAGACATGGTATTACCAAGGTGCCTAGGCTGGCAAAGAAATCACAAGTGCTGAACTGAATCTGACTAGGAGGATGTGATACTGCCTACAGAATCTGGTGGTGATGGAGGGAGAGGCAGGAGCATGGACTGAAGTAACAGTGCTAGGGGACAACATGCCGTGGGGGTGGGTGAGAAGCAAGCTTAGTGTAGGGATGTGGGTGGGACCTAAGTGCACTGACCTGTAAAATGCCTTGAATGCTGGGGAAAAGAGACTTTTCTACAAGGCACAAAAAGGCTAGCCCCTAGAGCTGACTGAAAGCCTCTCCTGACTGCCAGCTTATGGCCCATTCCTAGAGCACTGTGAGCCATGGAGTTGAAAATGACAGCATTATGTTTCCATCCCATTCTGGAGATAGAAGCCTGAAAGGTGTTGGCAAGGCCAGACTCCTGCTGAGGACATGGGGAAGGTGTCTTCATCACGTCCACCTTTGATGGTGGTGAGCAAGTTCTGCCACTCCTTGGCTTGCAAATACATCACTCTAGTCCCCGGCCCTCTTGGGCATATGCTTTTTCTTCTCCACTTTGTGCATTCCTATACACGCCACCCTTGTGTCATGAGGACCCTGGATATTGGGTTAGAGGCTTCTGAATCTGGAGTGCCTGGTATACCTGATTATACCTGCCCAAACTTCCCTAGGAATGAGGCCAAGTCCTAGAGCTGGGAGCTTCAGAGGGACACAATTCAACCTAGACATTTTCCCTCATAGGCTTAAGCTGGAGCTCGCCTAGGCCACGGAAAAGACCCCAAGCTCACACTAGATTCCATAGCTCTAACCACTGTGAACCAAAAAAAAAATCCCATTTCTCCATAATTTATTCGCTTTTCATTGATCTACTGCCCTTCAGTTCAGGGCCTGACAAACACACACTGTTTTCCTACTGACTCTCAGCCAGGTATGCAGTGGAGAGCTTAGCCAGCTGGCAGGGAGCACTCCTGGGCCATGGAGGCTGGTGGGGATGTAGCCAAGGTTTTCCCTTCAATTTCTTCTTTCCTTGGCCATGGGGGCTCATCGGGCAAGAGTTGGATGATAGGCTGGTTCTGCAACTCTGGAGCTCATGGCTACCTACTTCTCTGCCTTGGTCTCTGTGTCTAGTTGCCACACCCTTTTCAACACGTGTGTGTGTGTGTGTGTGTGTGTGTGTGTGTGTGTGTGTGTGTGTACGTACACATGTGTGTGCATCCATGTGTGCACGCAAGTACAAGTATACATATATGGGAGCATTTGAAAGCCGGATGTCAGTCTTGGGTGTTATTCCTTAGGAATTCAGGAGCCATTTACTTTCATTTTGCTGTTGTTTGTTTTGGACACAGTGTCTCTCACTGGGACCTGGACCTTACCAATTGAGCTAGGCTGGCTGGCCAGTGAGCCCCAATGATCTGTCTATCTCTACATTCCCAGCACTGGGATTACAACTGCTTATCATTACCCCTAGACTGTTATGTGGGTTCTGGGGACCGAACTCAGGTCCTCATACTTGCTGACTATGGTGGGGGTGGAGAATGTTGATACCCCAGTCAGCAGCAAGGTTTCCTTCTAGGTGCCACATCAGTCCCCTGCTGTGTGTCTAAGCTGTCATTGCTAGGGCCTCTGGGACAGTGTTACAGTCTACGTATTTAAGCAACAGGCATTTGTTAGCTTGGTTTGGGGCTTTGAAGTACAAGATCCAGGTCAATAGGACTCCTTCTTTTCAGTCTTCTGTTGGTAAGAGAGTGTGGGGTGGGTCCCTTGCCCAACCCCAGCATCTGGCATTTCTTGGTTTGCAGAAGCATTGCCTAGCTCTGCCTTACCCTCATTGGATGCTCTCTTCTTGTGTGTGTGCCTGTTTCCAAGTTCCCCTTTAGGGGCCTAATCCTATTGAGTTGGAGTCATTACTACTTCAGTATGACCTTGTCTTACCTAATTATGTCCGTTATGATCTTACTATGACCTTGCTTCTGAATAAGCTTGCTCTGAGGTACTTGATCCTTTGAACTTTGAACCAACCTATAACAAGCCAACCCTTAACAAGGCTCAGAAGTCTCACCTCCTCCAGGAAGCCCTCTGTGCTCTCTACAATTCCTCTCTCTGGTACTCCTTAGTACAGAGTGTCCTAGGTTGAGTATGACTCCTTGGCTTGTGTGATGTGTATGCTAGCTTGTAAGGGGCCTCACTCTGGAGCACAGCACAGGCTCTTGGACCTAAGTACAGCCCAGCAAAAGCTACCCCATTTGATGTGGTTAAGAATGGAGGGAACATGGCAGCATGAACATGGAAAAGGAATGCTGGCCACTTGCAAGTCCCAGCTGAATTGTGCAGGAGTAGGAAGCCAAGGTCAAGCCTGGTGCGGGTGAGTAAGCTACATAGGGCACTTCCTGTTCATCAAACAGTGGCCCTTGCACTGAGAGATGCAGACTACCCAACCTCCTGGTGGAGTACATTCTCAACCATCATCTATGCTAGGACCATCTCAAACATTTCTGTGTGTTTCAGGTGTCAAGGGAAGTGGCCCCACAGCACCATTGATGGGAATCCTGAACCCCAGAGGGGACTCCTTTGGAGCCTGGGTTCAGTGAAATAGGGTCATCTTTAGAATTATGTAAAAGGAACATGTCAGGTCCCAAGCAGAGACTATCAGACATGCCCAGAAAACTGAGGCCCTCAGAAATGTGCATGTACATGTGTGCATGTGTGAATGTGAGTATGTAGACAGGGAGTCCCAAGAAAGAGGAGACACTGCCTTTTCTTAACAAGGCAAGCTTGACCTTCCCCAAGGTGAGAGATTAGGCTGGCCTATACTGCAGGGGTGTCTGGACAGGTCATCTTATGTAGGGTGATTGATGCTTACTCTTACTGGGGAGGGCTGAGGTAGGAGGTGGAGATGAAACTCCCTAAGCAGCCACATGGGCACAATGTCAAGGCATGGGTCATTATCACCAAGATGCTGAATTAGATCATTTACATCTGCTATGGTTTTGTGTTAAGTTGGAGGTATACAGAAGTATGCCCAAACGGAGCTGGTATCCTCTGATGTCTTGCTACTTATCTAAGTGTGTCCCACGGGTCTGAAACATCGACCCTGACCAGGGGTGTCCTCTTCTAAATGCAGAGTCTCAGGCCAGTCTTAGGGAGTCATGACTTACTGTTCCATAAGACCTGGGACAGGCATGTATGCTATCAAGTACACTAAGAAGCTCCAGCTGGGTTTTCCTTGAAGGAAAGTCCAGCTCTTAGGAGTTACAAAACATGTATCCAGTAGTTGACCAATGGGGCAAGGCTTGAGGGTAGTCCCATTCTGCCTCTTCTTGCCTTCTTATGTTTCTCCTCTGCCACTCATCACCTGTGTTTTCTTATGAGACACCTCTCTGCTATGTGGGGAATGGATGGAAACAATGTTCATTTTCTTGTTTTCTGAAAGAGCATGTTTTCCTTTTCACGAGAGCTATTGTCAAGGCAAGTTTTACTGCATGGAGTTTATCAGCCCTCTGCTTCTGCCTGGTGAGTACTACTATCCCAGGCCCCAGCATGTATCCTCAGCCTTCTAAATCATCTGGCCTCCTCCATGCCTTGTCTCATCCTCCAGCTGTGCAGGGCTAGCACACAGGCATACCTGGCCTTCCTTTTTCCTGTCTTTCCTACTCTGGAGAGAACTTAGCACGTCCCCAGTGACAGTAAAATCCAACATCAGCCCAAGAACTCCTAAATCTTCCAAAGTAGCACCTGAGCTTCTTCTAACTCTGCTTCTTGGCATGCCCAAACCCAACCTCCCTAGGATCCAGACCCACTATGCAACCCATTGTCAGCACCTCCAGATGCTTCTGGGAACTCTAGGACTCCTGGGTCCACCTCCTCCTGGGGCACCTTCCCAGAGTAGGTAGAGCTAAGGAGTGGGCTCAGGGTGGAAAGTGAGCACTGGCCAGGAACTCTCCCAAGCCCAGCTCCTGGCATCTCCACTGTCCACTTTGAAAACGAGCCAATTAATGGAGAATTGCAGTGGATATTCTATAGGACTCCCCAAGGAGATTGCTAGGTGGCATCGAGTGGCTAACTCCTTTTCCAAGTACCTTTGATCTCTGTATGAAATTGCAAAGGAAAGGCCAGATTGTCCCTGAGCAGTAGAAATTAGGCCTTTGTCCCCAGCTGCACAAGCAGCTGGAATCCTTGTGTCAACTATGGCAGAGAAGGAAGCATGGGGGAACTGCTCAGCTTGATGATGACCTGAAATCCTTACTGGTTTTTGTCTCCTGGATTTGTCAAGAGTTGTGTTAGACCCAGGCCCTAATGACGGCCCCTTACTCATCCTGAGTGGAAAAGCCATCACCTGTTCCCTGGGATTTTGTATTTTAAGAGAAGAACCTTTTAGTTCATGTGGGGGAGACACTCAGCCCTGTAAGCACTCATTTCTTGTGTAAGAATCAACACTTCTTCATGTCTCCTTCCCCATTACCAGATGCACATTTAATTACACAGCAAAGTCAAGAAAAGTGAATCAGGCAGGGGTACAGGTGGATGGGAGGCTGCCAAGCTCATCTCAGCCCCTCCTACACTGTCTGTGTGTATGCACACGGGAGTGTGTGGAAGTGTGTGTGTGTGTGTGTGTGTGTGTGTGTGTGTGTGTGTGTGTGTGGAGGGAAACAGAAGGCCACTCAGATGAGTAACCTATGGAATGCACTATACAAGCACCATTTACAAGTGCTCAGATATGGTATGGGGACTCCTAAGGTGTTAGTGAGTGTCTAGAGCTGGTAACTCATTATGGGCCTTGAGGGACAAGGGGTGGGGGGAGAATTACCTGAATCTGGAAGGAAACTGTTATGAGGAGAGGTAAGAGAAGCTGCGACCTTCAGTGGGAGTGGTGGGTACAGTCAATCTGAGACAAATGGAGAAAGGAGACAGAGGAAGAATAACCTATTTTCACCCTTCTGCCCTGTGCCATCTGCCCTGGCCTCCACTGGCCAGACTAACCAGGAACCTATATGTGGTCCACAGGGAGAAGGAGTCTTTAATATGGTATTCAGGAAGAGGAAGGAGCCTCTCATGTGGTCTACAAGTAGAGGATGGTGTACAGAGGGCAGTTTCACAGGATGGAGAGCCAATTAAAAGGGTCAAGACTGGATGGGGCTGGTAGGATAGGCCAGTGGGTAAAGTTGTCTGCTGCCAGTACTGAAGACCTGAGTTTGATACCTGTGTCCCACATGGTAGAACTGGCTCTTGCAAGTTGTACTTAGATTTCCATGTACCCGATGTAGATTTCCATGTACCCGATGTAGATTTCCATGTACCTGATGTAGCACACACACAAGCATTTATACACACATTGTATAATTTTCTTTTAAAGACTGGGTAAGGAGGGCTTGTGAGGAGCTTGGTGGCATCTGAGCTGAACTTCCATCCATCCTGTCTAGTTTCCTTATTCCTTTTTCTTGACACTGTAGCTGCTTGGGGATGGGGCCAAATGGAAGGACTATAGGCTGTGCTCTACAGGTAGAGCATGGGACCCCAAGCCCCCTTCTCTTCTCTTCCCTCTCTCTCCTTTGATTCCATCAGCTGAGTAGTTTTTGTCTGCCACTAGCCCTGCTGTAATATGCTGCCTCATCATAGGCTCCCAAAACAAAGGGGTAAACATAGACTAGAAACTACAAAGCTGTGAGCCGAAATAAACCTTTTCTCTTTATAAGCTAATTATATTAGTTATTTTGCTACAATAATGACAGGCTGACTAACACAATCATTGTGTGTTGTGATCGTTATTATACAATGCTTAGGAATTTCATCTGCCAACTCAGCTGGTAAGATTTTGGGGACAGAGATTGTATTTATCATGAGATTCCCTCCATGGTCCTGGGTTCCTCCTTTGCAAAACATGTTGCATTTGTGTGTGTATGTATATCTATACATGTACCACTGAGGTAATGTTACAATAGTGGGTCTGAACTGTCAGATCTCAGTGATTTTTATGTGATGGATGTTTTTTCTCCTGTTCACATTACCCAACTATTTTGGTCCATTTTCTCTTGCTAGAGTGAATACCCAAGACTGATAATAAAGGGAAGATTTTGATTGTGCATGGTTCTGGAAGCCAGACGTCCAGAAACAGAGACCCAGCATCAGCCTGGATCCTGGGGAAGTAGAGGGACAGAGGAGATCATATGGCAGAAAGGGAGAAAGCAAGGCGGTGGAGTACACTTTTAGAACCAGCTAGTTAACTAGCCCCCTCAGTACGGTCAACCTGCCTCTGACTGGCAGAATGGCACAAGCCCTTCTGAAGGACTTGATTGCCTCCCAGAGTCTCTACAATGGCCACCAAATTTTACATGTGGCTTTGTAGCTAGTTGACTGCAAAGACTTAAAAAGATATCCTGAGTGAACACCAACTCTCAGGATGTCTAGGGACTTTGCACAGTGAGAACAGAAGGATGAGATGGCCTGCCAATTAGATGGACATGCATGACTTCTTTGGGCAGCAACCATGGCAAGAACTGCACATGGCAAAAATTTGGGAGGCTAGCAGACTCCTTACCTGAGCAAGAGTGTGGAGTAGTTTAGCTCTAGGATCTCCGTGGGGTCGTTTTATGGCCTCCCGGTTGGCTCTCTTGGTGATTCAAGTTCTGACAACCTGCCAAGGAAGAATGAAAGTAGTCGGCAGCCTGCGAATGCTGTGCCTGCAAGGACAGAGAGTGGAACCTAGAAGGAAGAAAGCTGAGGCAGCTGTATTTCCTTACCTGGGACAGTCACCTTCGGCATCCTGCCATCTTCCATTACCCCTTCAGCCTGCAGCCCTCTCTTCATTGACTTTTAAGTTAACGTGCCAATCATTCATTCACTTTTATTTATTGAACACATATGTCTTGTGCTCTGCATTGCAATGTTGCGATTGAATACACGGACCACATGCCACACAATACCCTAGACTGTTGTTAAAATTCAGCAGGCAGAAATAACAGGAAAACTTCCAAACACGTAAACATCACAGAGCACACCACTGAATCATTTATGGGGCCAAAAAAGGAATTTCAAAAGAAATGAAAACGGCACGGAACTCTGGGCACAGCAACCGCAGCCATCTCCCCGGCCCAGAAAATTCACTTCTTATTACAGTGAGTGATTGACCTCTCAATGGTGATTTTATTCTCATATGTTCAGCCCCAGGACCCCTGAGTCATTTTCCCAATGGCCATGCTCACTTCCAGACTTGGAAACTTCCATGTCCTTCTATATACTTCTTTCACCGGTTGTAGCAAGATACAGAAGCATGTTGGGCCACTGTCAGGAGCACACAACCTATTCTCAAAAAGCAAAGCAAATGCAGGCAAATGGCTTCTGCCACTTATAACCCAAGACCTAGATGGATACTCTCACCCAAAATCAAACCATATGATATAATCTTTTGTTTTGTTTTTGAGACAGGGTTTCTCTGAGTAGTTTTTGGTGCCCGTCCTGGATCTCGCTCTGTAGACCATGCTGGCTTCGAACTCACAGAGATCCGCCTGGCTCTGCCTCCTGAGTGCTGGAATTAAAGGCGTGCGCCGCCACCACCTGGCACCATACTATATAATCTCAAAGAAAAACAGTCAGTGGTGTATCCCTCATTGTGCAATGGCACCAACAGACTAGTGGACTGAAAGCTCCTTTGCCTACCTACGTGTGTGTGTGTGTGTGTGTGTGTGTGTGTGTGTGTGTGTGTGTGTGTTTATGTGCCTGCAGAGTTCAGAAGAGGTCACTGAATCCCCTGGAGTTACAAGTGATTGTAAGTTACTTGATATGGGTCTAGGAACTGAACTCTGGTCCTCTGGAAGAGCAGTTAGTACTTTCAACCCTGGAGCAATCTCTCCAGTCCCTCACTTGAAGTTGATTACATCTAGAAAGAGAATTGTACCTGTTCCTGAAATAAATGGATGGATAGGTAGATGAAGATAGACAGATAGATAGATGATAGCTAGATAGATGTTACATAGATAGATGATAGAATATAGATAGATTGATAGATGACAAATGATAGATGACATGATAGAAGACAGATAGATACATGATAGATAGACAGACAGACAGATGATCCTGAGGCTGACTTCCATACCTAGTCTTGTTCCTGTACTTGGGCCTCCCTCTCCCAACTTGGACAATAGCTCAGTTGGTACAAAAGCAGTAGTTTATCTCCAAATCTGAGAAAACATTGCTCGCTCTATTGTGTGACCTGCACTTATTCTGTGGTGAAGGCTGACAGGGCAGGCATTAACCTCAAGGAGCTGTTTATCAAACGCCCTGTTAGAGACTTCAGGCTTCTCCCAGCCTCGCATTGTTATAGATGACATTAAGGAGAACAAACAATAGCACAATCACTCTCCTTTTTAAAACGATGGCCCTGGATCTAAAGAGGCAGAGACTTCAAATCTAGAATAAACTCTCAGATCAGGCACTGGAGGTCATGCAGGACTGGAAGCAAGGACTTCCTGTGCACAGAGGCATTCATGAGGTTTCCCAGGAGGGACTGTATGGAATGGGAGACCTGAAGGTTCTAGAAGCACATAGTCCTTCAACCACTGGGATCTGGAGGGGAGGGGGGAAGAAGGTACTGAACCTCTTGGTGTGCAGGTGGGGGGGAGGGAGGGGAAGAAAAGGGAGGGAAGGAGAGCAGGGAAAGGGAGGGAAGAGGGAGGAAGGGACGCAGGCATGGATGTCACGGGCCAAGGCAATCCATCCCCAGAAGATCTGAAATTTTGATACTGACACAACTTGACATTGAAACAGAATACCTCCAGCACACATACCAGAGGCCTGTCACATAGAACATGCTCAGTAATAGCAGAGACCCACCCCACAGCTCCTCCATGAGATGGAGACACTTCCCAGTGTTGCAAAAGCTGGGGGATTGGTGACTAGGATCAAGTTCCTGACCTGCTTCCCTGTTGCACTGCAGGCCCCCCCCCCCATAGTCAGGTCTCTGGGGTGCCAGCAGATGGGACTTTCCCAGCTGTCACATCTGCAGAGCATAGGCAAAGGCTGGGTATTACACATAAGTGTGGACACAACGTCCACATTTCATATAGACACACATCCACATTCCACTCACACAGATACATTCACACCCTCTATAGGCACACCTATCTACACTTACATTCCCACAAATACACTCACACCCCCATACTCAATACACGAAAGAAACATACTCATACCTTCACACACACAGACACACGCTCACACCTCTACACCAACATTCATACCTCCACACTCACTGCTCCCTCCCACAGTAAGTCACATCATTTTCCCCTCACATAATGCCTTTCAAAATTAGCAGTCTTCAATTTGGGGCCCACTTTATTTACATCATCACTGAGCGAATGAAGTGACTCACAAGAGTATCTCCAGGTCTCCATTTTCCTGTTGTCTTGGCATCATGGTCCTTTGCCCCCAAAAGCACCTCCGAAGCAAAAGCCAGTGGGCAGAAGGCTCATGTTCCCCCCTACATTCTTATGTAGAATGCTTCATGCCTGCTCAGTGAGCAATGAAAGACCCCAGGGAGGAAACAGCCAGTGCAGCAGCCTGAAAGCCAGGAAGGGAGAGAATTGGCCGGCACATTGATTTTGAATTTTCACCCTCTAAAAACATGTGGAAATACATGTGTGTTGTTTAAACCACTCAGCCTGTGGTATTTGCCAGGTCTCTAAAGCTGGCCCAAGAGGCCCTGACATCTGACTTTCTTCCTTTCTCTGCTCACCCTTCTGGCTCCTCCCTAACTCCCTCCCTCCAGCCACCCTATATCCCACATAGATTCCCAACCTTTGAACCCTCTTCTTCTGCCAATCACACTCTTTCAGGGTATGCACATGTGTGTGCATGTGCATGTGTGGTGTGAACAATTTGGCCAGAGATTAACCTTGGGTGTTCTTTTTCGGGAACCACTCACCTTGTTTTTTGAGATAGGGTCTCTCATTGGGACCTGAGGTACATTGATTCAGCTAGCCTGACTGGCCATGGAACCCCAGATATTTGCGTGCCTCTGCCTTCCCTGCCCTGGAATTCAAGCATGAACCACCCTACCTGGCTTTTTAAAAATGTAAGTTCAGTGTTCTGGGGGAATCAAGCCCAGGTCCCCACGTTTACACAGTGAGTTGGGTAGCTTTATGTTAACTTGACACAGGCTAGAGTCATTTAAGAGAAGAAAATCTCTAATGAGAAAATGCCTCCTTAAGATCAGGCTGCAGGCAAGCTTGTAAGGCATTTTCTTAATTAGTGATTAATGGAAGAGGGCCCACTCCATTGTGGGTGGTGCCATCTCTGGGCTTGTGGTCCTGGCTTCTATAGGAAAGCAGGCTGAGCCATCAGGAGCCCTGATGGGCACACCAGTAAGCAGCATCCCCCATGGCCTCTGCATCAGCTTCTGCCTCCAGGTACCTGACAAGTTTGAGTTCCGGCCTTGGCTTCCCTCAGTGGACTGTGATTCAGGATACGTAAGACAAACAAACCCTTTCCTCCCTAACTTGCTTCTGGTCATGGTGTTTCATCACAGCAACAGTAACTGACTAGACACACAGCAAGCATTTCGCTGACTGAGCTTTCTCTCTGCCACTTATACACTCTTACTTCCAAAGCAATGTTTCTCTTATATTTCTCGCTGTCTTCAAGTCTTTGGGCAAAAGTCACCTTCTCTGAGAAG
Organism: Onychomys torridus; assembly: GCF_903995425.1. NCBI lineage: Eukaryota > Metazoa > Chordata > Mammalia > Rodentia > Cricetidae > Onychomys > Onychomys torridus. The sequence goes on from NC_050443.1 coordinate 178,960,057, forward strand.
CTGACTCTGAAAACTAAATTGCGACTCGCTTTGTGTGTCGCCTGCTGTTTCCAACTCCCCTGCCATATATTTGTTACATTTTGTTTACTTTTTTCACTCACTGGCCATTTCACAGAACCACAATGCAGGGGAACAGGCTATGTGTCTGTTTTGTTCGGTGATAAATCCCAAGTGCCCAGAACTATGACGCATGCGCGTTTTCTTTTCAATAAATATTTTTTGACTGAGCACCATGGCCTCATCCCTTGTGAATTAGCTTGACTGCCAGGAGACCACGTCATACCATGACTTCCCAGAAGAGGGCAGCCGAGGAACGCCAGAGACAGCTGAGCGGCGGCGCTTTGATCTCAAGATTCTTGCAAACACAAGATAACAACGCTGGGGAGGAGTGAACTCCCGCCCCACTTACTTCTAAGGCAGGCTTTTCCCCTTAACAAAAGGGTTTGGTGTAGGAGGCCGCTGGGGAGCCCGATAAGTCCCCTATCCATGGCACAGGAGGTTGTTTACCAAAATTCAGGTGTAAAAATTTGAAAGAGCTTTGAATAGAAACAAGGTCAGCCAGTCTCCCACGGTGGGAGGAGGGTGCAGAAGGCCAGCGGAGAGGATCTGCGTCACTCCTCCAAAGGACAGAAAATGTCGTTTGCCCTCTACTACCTAGGGAAAGAACTTAGCCCCTAACCCACCCCGAGCTGTAAAGCCTCTAGTCTTATTCTTGACACCCTAGCAGATCCACACCCCACACCAACCCGGGCCAGTCAACCCTCTTCCCCGGGCGATTCTGTTACCCATTCAATCAGGGAATTGAATTGCAGTGGTAACAAAACCTTCAAAAGCCAAGTTCAAGGTGAAGCTGCTTCAGATCAAATCACTATTTGAGTGTGTCAGGTTGGAAGTTGGGGTGGAGCTTCAAGATCAGCATTGCCAGAGCACCTGAGTCTGTTGACCCAGAATTGGCCAATCAGCTGGTCAGACTATTACTGCTTGGATGACCACATGAACCAGCATTTATTGAGTGCTTCTTGTATGCCAGACACATGCAAGATATGTCAGTGGCATTTTCCCATGAATTCTCAGAGCAACCAACTCTTAAAGTGTGGGCTCTTTGTTCTCATTTACAGGTGACAGAGAGTTTATCCCTCACCAAAAGACCCAGTTAGCCTTGAGGTCACTCTCAATCATGTGGAAGGAGGCATCTCCATGGATCCAGCAGAATTGAGATAGCATGTAATCTAGCTTGGTCTCCAAAAGATGGAGAAACTGAGGCCTAGGGTGTGGACAGAAACTTCCCAAGTTCACACAGAGAAACTAACCCCTGCAGCTTGCCTGACCAGTATGTGCAAGGATAGATCCTATAACTTCACATCCCTGGCTAGTGTCAGGTCCACTAAAAGGCTTTTATTTTTCCTTCCTTGATTCCATATTCTGGGTATGATGGTGGGTATTTGTAACCCCAACACTCACAGGCTGGGGGATCTGAATTCAAGGTCATCCTCTACTACATTGTAAACTACATGAGACCCTGTCTACAAAACCAAACCAAAGCTTGATTCCCAATCTGCATCTGTTACTGGAGAAACTCTTCCCTACACCATGTCACAAAGGCAACAATTTGTCTCTTGGAGTTTTATTGACTTGTAGGCTGCCTCTGTGGACACTGCTGGCCCCTTGCGATGAGACTCCTGCCTTTTTGCATTGTTAGTTGTATCAGACAGCATTATTCACATAAAGACACAGCCAGGCTTATAAATAAATAAATAAACACATGGGGCAGGTGATCAAAGCACTTGATGTGAACCATTATTGGTTTTATAAGTTATATCATGTAACATCTTCAGATTCACATGCTGGTGTCTGGTGAATAGCTGGGTCTCCAGGTCACTTACAGTTTGATTTAGTGTCTTCAGAGTCTGGTTCGTCTACCCTGACTGACCTCAGTTTTCTCAAATGCTCTATAGCCTCAAGTGGCCAGTGTCCACTGCCCAGGTGGACAGTCTTGTTCTCGGCTTTTCCTTACTCTCAGCAGGTACCAACAACCTTTGATAATCTTTCTTTCAAGTACTCCAGACTCTGTAAATGCTCCTGTGTCATCTATCCTGCAGTGATTTGAGCACAGGGAACTGAGGTGGGATGAGGTGGTGATGGAAGAGTTGCTGGAACCATATTTCCCCTAGAGGACCCTGGAGCCAGGATCCTGGCCACCTGAGACAATGGCTGCTGTTTCTGCATCAGACAACTCCATGGCTGGAGTGAATGTGCCCTCTTGATACTACTTGGTAATTATTAGGGAGACAGACCATGATTGTGAATGAGCTATGTTTTGGAAACATATAGAGGCTCAAGCCTGGCTTTACCTACCTGGATGGAACAAGAAGTGGGACCTTGAGTTCCTCCTGACAGCAGCCATCCTTGAGGCTCCAGTAGGCGGGCAAGGTCAGGCCCATAGAGCTGAAGCAAAGTGTCATTGGTGAGGACAAGGGAGGGGCCCTATCTGCCTGGGATGAGACCATGTGAGATACATAGGCAGTCTGGCACAGATTTGGGGCTTGTAAGGATCTGAGTGCATCTGAGGGCATATGAGACTCATCTGCTATCTCTTTGTCCCTAGCTTCTTGAAGGTCCTTCCTTTGTTCAGAATCCCACTGTCAGGCTGCCTGGGTTGTGTTCTGGCTCTGTTGTAAAGCATGTGGATCCGGACAGCATCTCTCTTTGCCTCCGTATCTTCATCTGTGAATGGGGACATGACTCCTCAAGGTTCTCTGTGCATTGAAGGAATCATGAGGCTCGCATCATGCCAGGCCACCACCGTTACACCTCATTGGACAGAACTGGTTACCCAGCATCCTACCTGTCCAGAAAAGAGGCACTTTGTTATCCGCCCCCTCTCTTTCTTTTTTTGATTTTTTTTTTTGTTGTTGTTTTGAGACAGGGTTTCTCTGTGTAGCCCTAGCTATCCTGGAACTCACTCTATAGACCAGGCTGGCCTTGAACTCAGAGATCCACCTGCCTCTGCCTCCTTGGTGGGCCACTAGCCACCACTGCCCTGCTTGTTATTTCTCTCAATTAACTCATTTTATATGTTAAAATCAGAGCAAAGCATGAGTATAGGTCTGTGCTTAGGGAGAACAATCTCTGAGGTGTATGGTAAGTAAAAAACCAAGTTCAAGGTAGTCTGGAATAAACACCAACGTGCAGCACCTGCACTTAGAAGGTACAGGTAAGAGGCACTAGGAAGGAGACCTGGGGACAGGGAAGATGTCCAGGTGCCAAGGAGGGTGTCTTCTGTGATTCAGCCTCTCTTAGTAGTGACATTTTACCAGGAGAGTATTTCTGCCTTTTTTATTTTTTAATTTTGAGCACACATTACCTTTTCAATTAAAAACAAAAATAAATACAAACAAAAAATTCAAATATACAACTTTTCCCCAACCAGTGATAATTTGTCATTTTGAAAAAGTCCAAATTTTAAAGAGGTAACATGGAAATATGGTGCTATTCCATCGCTGAGTAGTGGAAGGCCAGGGCTCCCACCTGTGAAAATGGTCTGTTCCTTAGCTCAGTGTTCCTGTGCCAACACTTAGGCACCTGTCAGAATATAACTCAAGCAGGGGGAAACAAAAAAGGGGCCATGCGTTAGGTGACACATGATAACCTGTGAAGAAAATCCCCCCTCACACACACACACACACACACACACACACACACACACACACACACATACACACATGCATACACCCCAATAAAACAAAGGGATTCATACTTATATATCCAATAACCAGAATACTTCTAATGCCCACATCAATACATCAATAATCAAAGGGTGTCAACACACACACACACACACACACACACACACACACACACACACTCACACACACACTGCCCAATAATGCAAAGCCTTCATACATACACCCCAAAATCAGAGCATTTCATTATACCCACAGCACTAACCAAAGAGCTACACACACACACACACACACACACACACCATATGAAGGGCTTCTTCTAGATACCCAATTATCAGCACTTTATACTCCCACACCAACAACCAATCATAACACTCCCAACAACCACACCATTTCATAAATATACATGCATACTTTCCCAACACAAGTGATTCCAGAGCCCCCACAAACCAACTGTTTCATTCATGCACCCCAACCACCAACAGCTCTCTGTGAGACACCCCTCATCCCCATCCCCAAGCTCCTGGATTTGCTTGCTGCTGCAGCAGATACTTGAACACTGAGACATTAGCCGCGACTTTCTTTTCAGATTAATGAGCAGAAAAAGATTGGAAGAGGGAGGGGGCGAGAATGGCGAGAGAGAGCAATTACACCCAAATCTTTTCTCTGTTGATTAGGGATTCCTTCCCCAGCCTGCTTTGGCTCTGGCTAAATCTTTTTCTAATGAGATGTGGCTTATCCAGATCAGGGCGCTGAGAAAAAAGTTGCAATTAACTTTAAGAAGAAAAGGAGTGAGTGAGAAAGAGAAGGAAATGTGGAGGGGGAGGCAGGGCCAGGGAGTGGGGGCAGGGACTGGTTCAGTGGGCATGGCCTGGCATAGCCACTACAGAGCAGGCTCTTGGGCAGGTGGCAGACCCTGGCTACCCTCACTGAGAGTCTACAATTTGCATCTTGGATTCTAGTGCTTAGGAGGGTCTTATGAAGGCCCTTCAGCCTGGATTGGGTCTCTTGGCTACTTCCAGCTCAAGTCAAGGATGGGAAGTGGTCACCTCTAGTCTGGGGCTCTTCGTTTCCTCGTGTCACTTTTTCATTGGTTTCTCTCCCTTTTGTGCACTCAGCCTTGAAAAGACATAGGTCTTTGACCACTCATCAGGTTTAGCAGGTCCAAGCCAGTTCTTACGTCAGGGGCTTCTGGGAGACAGCTGTCCATTAGCAGCCAGAAGCTACCACACTTAAGTGTGTTTCAGACAAGAGAACTATACTTCAGGGTCTCCCTGGGCTGCCTCACTCTACCTACATGAGAACAGGGTCCAGAGCCACTTAGAAGGTCAAGAAAGAGGAGCTAGAGAGATGGTTCAGTGGTTAAGATCACATACTGCTCTTGCAGAGAACCTGAGTTCAGTTCCCAGCACCTATGTTGGGAGGCTCACGACCCCCTGTAGTTCTAGCTCCAGAGAGATCTGAGCCATCGGTCCTCTACAGGCACCTGCTCTCCTATGAACATTCCTATACACCTATACACATGATTAAAAAATAAATCTTAAAAAGAAAGCAGAGAAGAGCTAAGATGGAAAAGGACACTTTACATTGGTGTGAAGAGAAGCACACAGGTGAGATGCCCTTCACACACATGACTCTGTGCTGCTAGGTTAAGCTTGGCCAAGCCAAAGCTATAGACTAGTAGTTTCTTCTCTCTGGGGCTCAATTTTCTCTGTTAAGGAAAATAAAGGAAGAGATGATGGACTCCAGGGCCTTTGCCCTCCCTGGGTCCAATGAAAAGCACAGACATTAAGTTACTGTGCCACTGTCCCCTGAGACTCTCACACTGTGCCTTGGACATCCACAGGACATTGTACCTTCTTGCAAGACTTTATCCACAAGAAGATTGGGTTTTTCCCCTGCCAGAGTGATGACTATCCAGCTGGGCCTGAGGGCATCTAACCTGGCACTTGTGGTGGGGTCTCAGATTAACAACTTGTTATCTATGTACCAGCCAGGTTGAAAACGTCAATTATGGGTCAGCTGGAATTAGGCTAGGAAGGGGGGAGGGTGGATGGAAGGGCACGAAGGGGTGTAGTTTCCATTTTCTTTATCCCAGACAGACACATACCCACATATGCTAAGGGACCCAGGCAGTTCATGCAAAGCTGTATTCCTTTATTCTATCCATTTCATACTGCCTTACTAAACCTGAGGGTCTCTCTGAGTTGTCTCCAGGGGAAAAGTGAAGCTGGACTTCTCTAACCCTTGCCTTATTTGAGTAGCTTGTTTGCTGCCCAAAGAAGAGGGCTTCTGCAAGTGAGAGGCTACCCCTGTGCTTCTTCCTGAAGGGGATTTTTCAGGTGATCCCTCACCAAAGAAGCCAAGGAGGTGAGCCCATACTGGGAGACAGATCGACTAATGTTTTCCTGTCCCTAAGTTCCAGAGAGGTCACATTCAGGCCTCAGGAATCTTTTCAGAGCCTGCTACTAGGGTCCCAAGCTACTTCCTCCCTCTGCCCCTCCCTCCACCACGTTAGCCTCTTGGGTACAGTCTGGATCTTCTCATGACTTTCTCTGCCTGTTGCCAACAGAGTAAGCGGATGTGCTAGAAACCCTAGCCACAGCGCTAAGTTAGACATTCTTCCTAAACATATAGTAAGGTCAGAAGAAGGAAAAATAGAAAATAAAACACAAAACCCCAAAACCAAAATTGGACACAGAAGAGCAGATGTAGACTGAACAGGAAGTGCTGGCCCTAGGCTAAATGAAACAGCTGTCACCATTGTTCTGGACTGAGAACTGCCTTTGCAAACTCCATGCGAGCTGGGCTCAGAAAGCAGATGTTAATAATTACAGCACATGAAGCCAAGGGCATAGGATTAGGAAAGTGACGAAAAAGAAGTGGTACCGGCAGATTTATAGCTGGCCCAGGCAGATCTTCTCAGGTCAGTAAGGAGGGGGTGGGAGGGTCAGCCTGGCTACAGAGGCCCCACCCACTTCCTATCAAATATAGCCTCTCGGCCTCTCTGATTGTCCCAAAATTGAGAACTTATTAGATTATTTAATGGTGGTAGGCTAGAGAGGTTGTTTCTAGCTGCCTTTCCAGGAATCCCATGCTTATCATATCTAAAGCCTCTGACCTACAGGATCCTAGCAGATAAAATCCCAATACTGGAGATGTTGTGGTAGGTAAAAGTTCAGGTTATATAGGTACTAGGACTTGAGTTCAAATTCCCACCACTGACATTAGAAATGAAGCATAGTGGTTGTGTGTGTGTGTGTGTGTGTGTGTGTGTGTGTGTGTGTGTGTCCATAACCTAGGTGTTGGGGGATAAGACAGGCAGATCTTAGGGCTCATTGGACAACCAGTTTAGCCCACACAATGAGTTCTAGATTCAGTGAAAGGTCCTATTTTGAAAATAAGGTGGAGAGTGCCAGGGGGAAGACATCTGACATTGACCTCTGGCTTCCACGCACCCACCCCCCTCCCCCACATACACAAGAGGCAAGTGCATCCCCACACATGCATACAACACACGGAAAATCCCAAGTGCCACACCTGGTCTCTGGACAGACAAATGGCTAGGGGAGTGGTTGATCTGCAGAAACTTTTGAGGACACAAAGCTAAGCAGTTATTCTCAGAGGTTGTTATTGCCAAGTTCACGTTTAAAATTCAGGAGCTCTGTGCAGCTGAACTGGATTCACGCTATGGAGAGGCTGGAGGAATCTGGGAGAATATAAGGACCTCTGCAGAAAGCCAGCCAGGCAACTTTCTTGGGCTAATTACCTAAGAAGAAAAAGCAGTTTCCACAGTTTGCTGAGTGTCCCTCTGTGCTTTTCCACATGAGCTTGAGTTGTAAAACCAAACAAAACAACACACTCACATCCAAAACAAAACAAAAAACAAACAAACAAAAACCTTCCCATCCCACTACCCGTCAGAAAGAACGCCTCTCGGAAAGAAGGTAGAAAGCATGTGTTTGCCATCTTTCTGCCTGATATGGAAACCATATGCTGAAATACACTAGCAAACACACTTAATATAACACTCTCTTTTATTAAATGTGGTTTTATAAACGCTCTCCCCAGCCAGGGCACCTTTGCCGTGCTGGAGGCTGGAACTTGGCAAAATACTCTTCCCACTGTTACATCTATTGATACACATTTTTTGAAAATGAGTCTCGGACTCTTGGAAAATAGGCTGGTTCTGATTATTACTGTGAGAGGGAAGGGGCACAGGAGGGCATCTTTTTTCCTCTGATAAATTAAAAGAACTGTAACGGGTGCTTTCTGTAACCTGTAAAAGGGCAGAGCCATCTGTGATTCATTTAGCAGCTCCTTACAGAAGATTTATTTGATTAATTCGGGCAGAAGAGAGAGAATATGGATTTTCCCCTTCTCAAAAGGCACATACACCCTCGAACATGCACATACGCACCCACCCATGGGCAATATCTCAGGAATGAAAAATGACTAATTGTGTTATTGGAACTGGTGAGCATGGGGCCTCTGTGGTGAACAGCAGGCTGCTGCCCTACTGGAGAGAGGGCCTGTCTCAGAACAGTTCCTAGGCCAAGGCCTGGTGCCACTGAGGACTGCGTGGAGAATGGCACCAGGATGCTGGGTTGTTTGGATGAAGAAGAATCACTTAGTGCCAGGTACTCCCCCAGTCCCCTAGTACAGGTTTCTCATTGTGGGATCTCAGAGGCCCCTCAGGGAAGAACTTACCCTCCCTTTACTGACAGTGGTACTGCACATGTCCAGTTTGCCCTTGCTTCAATTTCTCTTTGCTTTTTCTGTTCTTGCTACCACTGAGCTACATCCCAGGCCTCTCTTGCTATTTTGTTATTTAGCATATGTGTGTGTGTGCACAGGTATGTTCACTTGTTGTATGTGTACGTGTCCATGTAGAGGCTGTGTACATCTGGTGTCCTCCTTCAGGTACTATCCATCTAGTTTTTGAAACAGTCTCTTACTTTGCCTGGAATTCACCAGTTTGGCCAGCAAGTCCCAGAGACCCCTTTGTCTCTGTCTCCCCTGCACTGGGATCTAAGTGCATGCCACCACAGCTGACATTTTTACATGAGTTTTAAGGATCTAACATAGGTCCTCATGCTTACATAATGGTAGAGTTTACTTTCTTAGTCCTCCATGATCTGTCTAGGTAGATGGAGGCAATAGCATGCATTTGTCTCACAGTGAACAACCTGATGACTGGCTCATCCATGTTAGCTGCTTTATGACCTGTGAGATCTAGCTCTGTGTTGACTAGCTTTTCATGCCAATTTCTGATCTCTAGGGTACCTCGCCTCCTCTGTCCTGGGCAGTCTGTGACTTACATGGTACAGTCCTACTCTTCATTATCTATAGGCCACTGTCACTCCAAGAAGACAAATAAAAGAGCAAAGGCATGAGGAATCATAAAATCACGTGAGGGCTAAGACTGAGAGGATTGTGGACAGCAATATTGTCAAGAGTGGCAATATGCGGGAAGTTGAGGTACCTGCCCTTTCTTCTTTGCTCAGAGCAGACATTTGCTAACTAATCCCAGATCAGAATCTACTCAACACAGCCTTCTAGACAGCCTCTGCTAATGGATTGTAGTCCCCATATGAGCCGAAAGTAGTTCACAGTGCCTTCAACTGAATGTTTCACTTTGGAGAGGGATAAACAGGAACCCAGAAGTAAGAAACCAGATACAGACTAGCTAGGAAGCCAGATCCACACCTAGGCTCTCTGGCTTTCCATCCAGTGCCTTTTATATTCACATCAGCTAGGTATGAGGGTCATAAACCTCTGTGTTTCAGTGACTCTCTGATTCTGCAGTTGAATCTCACTGACCCTGCTTACAGATGGGTAGAAGGGGCCTCCTGAGAGACCGCAGAGGATCAAACTGGGGTGGAGTTGGGTAGCCTGAACCTGCAACATTGCAACACAGAGTCTAAGATACTAGAAAGAAGTGTAAGGTCTCTGTCTGGACACTTAGATCATGAGCAGACACTTCCCACTCCCACTTGAAGGACCACAGAAAATCCCTGGGTCAAAGGCAACCAGGACTCTACCAGTTTAAGGTATGAGGATTTGTCTCCTCCCTGCTTGGCCTTAGACTTTTCTGTTTGGAGAAATTTTCCTGGGGAAAGAACAACAGGGTTTTGTGAATGGGGAACATTTTTTTTCAAGCTTTCAGGTCAAGAATTCCCTCTACAATCCCTTCCTTCCTGATGGTTCCTAGTCTGCTTCTCAACCTAAGGTGGTTCCAGAGGTGCAGGGGGCCTCATTTGCCAGCTCTGTTTGATTGTTTGACTGAGAACAACCTTTCTGTAAAAGGAAACTGTGGTCCAGGGCTCTGGCCCCAAGATCCAAGGGTGGATCTGTAACTCGGCATGCTTTGAAGGAAGGTCATTATGGCTCCATACCAAGGACATTTTCAGTGCTCTGCTTAGCAAGTCTATTGAGTCTGAGATGGCAGTTTAGAGTTTAGAACTGGGTTGCCCCGATGCTCCTGCCTCTTTCTGCTGCTTCTTGCATATGGATGTGTGCATATGTCAGACTTCATCTGACTTTTTTTTTTTTTTTTTTTTTGAGATAGGGTCCCTCACTGGCCTGGAACTTAGGAGCTTGCCACTGAGTGAGCCCAGAGATCAGCCTACCTCTGCCTCCCCAGAGCTGGAATGACAAGTGTGTGTGAGCTCTGGAGATTGGTTGCAAGGTTTATACCTGAGATCTCTCCCTAGCCCTTATTTCTGTGATTTCTAAGGAGGCCTGAGACCGTTTTCTTCAGTTCTGTTTATACTCTTAATGTTCACTTCATATCAAGAAAAGATTACTAACAAAATCCTACTGTAGTGTAGCCTAGCCTCTTGGTAAAAGTGAGATGGCTCAGAGATTAAGAACACTGGCTACTCTTCCAGAGGTCCTGAGTTCAATTCACAGCAACCACATGGTGGCTCACAACCATCTGTAATGAGATCTGGTACCCTCTTCAGGCCTGCAGGGATACATGCAGACAGAACACTGTATATATAATAAATAAATAAATCTTTTTTAAAAAAGCATAAAAATAGCTCTGTTGAGACCTAAGGAATGAGGCCTTCATTTTATGACTGTGGATGTGATATGATGTGATATTTTATCAGCTTCAAACTATATCCTTTCACAGGTTTTATTAATCACACATTAATCACACACATTATTTGCTGAATAAAGACATGAATCTGCATTTCAAGAGGATGGCTTTCTGGAATACCATTCCTGGTGTGCCATATCCGTGCAGTGACATGTTGTTCACCCAGTGGTGTATGGGCACATCCGCAATGTCTATGAGCTTGGAAGATAGAGTAAATTAAAGAAGACAGACACAAAAGGCCACGTGTATGCTTTTCTTTGTATGAAATGTATAGAATCCGTAACTCCATAGAGATAAAAAGTAAATTAGTGGTTGCTTCAGGTTGATGGAGGCAGGGCAGGAGAGGGATGCTTGCTACAGGGTATGGCCTTTTCTTCTAGGTGATGGGAATGGTCAAGGGCTGACTGTGGTGAGGGGTTCATACACCTGTGTGTGTTAAAAACCACCAGCACAGTCTGTGCTACATTTTCATCACTGTGACAAAATGCTTGACAATAGCAACTTAAGGAAAAAAGAGAGGGAGGGAGGCGGAGAGGGATGGTTTACTTAGGCTCATAGTTTGAGAGGAGGACAGGCAATACATAGTGGGAAAGAGTGAGGCAGTGGGGTCATATCATGTCCACAGTCAGAAAACACAGAGACAAATGATGAGCCTAACTGGCTTTTTCCTTTTCTTTTTCATTCAGTTTAGGACACCAGTCCATGGAATGGTGTCACCCATGTTCAGAGCATGTCTTCCATTTTCTGTAACACCCACACAGATACACCCGGAGGTGTGTTTCCTAGAGGACTCTAAATCCAGTCAAGTTGACAATGAAGGTTTTCACACAAACTTTAAATGAATAACTAGTGCAAGATGTGGATATCTCAATGATGCTATTTTTAGAAGTAATTCCTTACTTTTTGCAATGAGTGTGGCTATAGTGACAAGAGGGAATGACACTGTGGCCGCTGAAGAGTGCTTGTCCCACCCAGAGGTATTCTGGTGAGAAAAAAAAAAAAAACACCTAAGACCAGTGGACCAAACTTAGACAGATTCCTCCTTGGTAGAGGGGAAAGAAGTCCTCTCCTAGAGGGTTGTTGGGAGGAGAAATGAGATAAGGTGTGCCCAGCATTTAGAGCCTGGCATGTCACAGGCTCTCAAGAGGTGGTAGTGGACATTGTCACTATTTTGCTGGAATAATGGAATGGCCCTGGGGCAGTCTGGTTGGAAAGGGAAAGAGTTACTGGAGGTTACTCCTGAGGCTGTAACATTTGCAAATCACCTTCATTGTATCATCTTAGGTCCTGTGTGGCAATGAAAATGTATTTGCACTTCTCCAAAGATGCTTTTATTCACACCTCTCACAAGGCTGTGAACATATTTATGTCAAATAATAACAGCATTATTCTTTTTGAACAGTCTGAAGTGTCTTCACCGAGTGGTGGCAGAGGAATTAAAGTCTCCCTGATTCTTGTAAACCACCCATAGGTGCTTTTAGAAATTGGAATGTCCATGTATGAGGGAAACTGAGCAGAGTCAAGGGCTGACCTGGTTTTGACTCTGCCATTTATCAGTGGTACAACATAAGGAAATGATTTCTCAGGACTTCAGTATTTTCACTTATAAAGCAAGATGGTGATGGCTATGGTGGGTGGTGTCTCTGAACAGCCTCCAAGCAAAGGGCTTCAGCCTATGACAGTGATACAAGCATTATCACCAGCCCAGTGAGCAGGACTGGACATCCTGAAGGATCTCCTGCACACTAGACCTGCTTCTGTTCCAAGGATGTGGAAAGAAGCTGGCAGCAAACTGGCTGGAGAAACAGCTTGCTATTTGTTCCATCTAATTATTGATTCTCCACGTGGTTCTGGGTCTCCAGCATCTCTCTTACCCCAAATTCCCTTGCATGAGCCCTGGCTTGGAATCAGAGTCCGAGGAGATGTATTCCAGTTTGCATGAGATCATTAGTATGGCTCTTCCTAGGTTGGGAAAATTTGGAAACAGAAACATACAGAGGAACACCATGTGAGGCAGAGGTTGGGCCCATGTTGCTATAAGTCAAGGGACACCAGCAAGTACCAGAAGCTACAAGAGAAGTTTGCAACAGAAGGAGCCAACCTTGGCCTTCTAGCCAAAGAGGTACCAGTCAGGTCTTCAGGGTTGGTGAAGATAGTCACGTGGCAGAGATTGTCATGTGTGTTGGAATGATGATGAATGCGGACACTCCCAAAGAGGCTGTTTGACACCTGACACCTCCTTCATTTGCAGTGCTTTGAAGTGATACCAGCTGGACAGGACGGTGGTTCTCATTCTCTTGTGATGACTAGAGCTGCCCAAATGATGACCCAGCAACTGGACTTGGCTTTTTGTAATAGGAAAGCAGAGCATACTAAGAGTACTGTCACACTAACTGTCAAACCGTTCTTGAAATGCACAAATGTGTGTGTGTGTGTGTGTGTGTGTGTGTGTGTGTGCGCGCGCGCATGCGCGCGCAAGTGCAAAATAATTGACCACATTCTCTGGGAGAGCAAACCCCTTTATTTTCAAAATACCATTGGATACAACCTGTGCTAAGACCTGTGATTGGTTTTACTAGGCAGAGGAGGTCCACACTCACTGCTAGAGACTGACCTTACATAGGAACACAATATGGATCTTCTTTCTTTAATAATAGTAGTTAGCAACGGGGAGCAATTTAAGTGTCCTACAATAGGGACTGCTGACTTATACCCAGACTGGCCAGGTCAGCCCTCTACAGGAACATAGACCGGCCACAGGAGGGGGACCAAAGCGATGCACTCTGTCTTGCATTTCTCCGTGTATAACGCTGTCAGTGTGCTTTGCATGGAATCTTGGGCCTGAGCTCCCTGGATAGTGTTTTTGCTAGGGGTGTGTTCTGCCTCTTAGGACATGTCCCTGCTGACTGATTTTATTGATCTAGGGATTTAGAAATGTGTCTCCACTGAGCATGTCTGAAGACTTCTGGAAGACCTACAGTGTGGGTGGCATTATGCTCTCAGCCACTAAGAGTGTGACAGACAGCACCACAAAGGTTCCATGTATCACCCAGGATGGGAGAGCAGCAACATCTGAGCATGTGGCTGTGGACTGAGCCCCAACAAGCTTCAAAGTAGCAATGGCCTGGGTGAAGGAGGGTATGTAGTCATAGAACCCTTCCCAATTTTTATATCCTCAGCCCTGGAGTGGGGAACTCTTGGCAGTCCTGGGGACCCAGGACTCTGTCCTGCAACACAGGTTGGAGTGTACTAGGCCTTTGAAGAGGCCTGTCCATTCCCACAGCCACAGGAATGACATGGAAGCAGTCTCAGAGGACCCTACCCACTTTTGTTCCTTGTTGGAACCACCCGCTTACACCCCCTACTGCCTTTGATCTTCATCCCACTTGGCTTGGCCCAGCTTGGAGGTCTCCTGCTGCGTTGCCCCAGGATGGGTCCCCAGCTCACAAGGTTTCACTTCCTCACTCTATCACAGCTCAGATCTGACCTCCTACTTGCTTCACTGTGGCAGCAGGAGCCCTCTGAGGTCCCCCAGGAGGGAACAAAGGAAAAAGGTAACTTTGGGCTGAACTGGGGAGGGTTTTGGAGGTTAGGAACAATCTAGGTAGATGTATTTTGATGGTCAGTGAGGACCATGCCCCCCTGGCCTTCTGAATTGTGCAATGATAGAGTGATTGGAGACAGTGGTCAGGGACTCAGGCTCTGGTCACTTTCCATCTGAAGCTGTTTCCTGCCAAAGAGGGCATGGACAAATTCATTAACCTCTTGGTGCCTCAACTTGCCCATCTTTAAGATGGCAGGGGTAAGAACAGCTTTGCTGTTAGGTTGTTAGGTGTAAGAGCTCCTGGCTCTGTGAATCTGCCCTGAGCTGTGGCTGTTTTGGAAGCTGCCATGAGCTAGCGTTGGAAGAATGCCAGCAGCCCTCTAGATGTGCAGCTGCAGTGAGTCTTGGAAGCCCTTTCCTGCCTTCTGCACGACAGGCCTCTACCTCCCTTTTGTGCATTCATCCTTTCTTTCCTCCCCTGGCCCCTGGCCCAGTTTGGCTCTGATGACCTCAGAGGGAGCACTCTGGCAGCTTCCCTCAGCTTCCTGCCCATGCCTCTTTCTGCTCCAGCATCCCCTGCGTATGGTTGTTCTGTTCCCTTCCTTTAATTTTGAGACCCTCTGTAATCTGACCCTTGTCTGAAGTTCTCAACATAATGAGAACTTGGGAAGTCTGAGTCCAGGTTCAAAGGTGAGTCATATTACAGCTGAGCTGTGAAAATTTATAAGATTTTCCTACTTACAAAACAACAACAGCAACAACAAGAACAAACAACAAAAAGACAGATCATACCTGTCTTGTCGTCCTGACAAGAATTCTTGAGGGAGTGATGGGCAGGTGAGGTATGGATGTTGTAACCCGGACAACAGCTTGCTATTTTGGGACAACACTGTGGCTTCCTTTCTTCAGGGATTGGTCCATGTCTTTCACTTCCCTGCAGGGCTTGTCACCCTGAACCACCATTGTCCCAAGCAGTTTTTCATTTAGAGCTGGGCACACACATCCCTGTTTCCTCCACTGGAAGCCATTTTCCTCTTGTATTTACTGTTTCTGACACAACTCTACTCTCAGATGCTCCTTCCTGAGTCTGCCTTCAAACACCTCCTCACTAGAGCTGCACTATATTTCCCATGTATCTCAAACCCACCCAACTAGTTCTGAGGAACCCTTACTCAAAGGGTAAGAAGGTATAGATGGATGCATGGCCTGAGGCAGGGTAGGTATAAAGGGATGGGCAATGTCCTTTGTAGTCTCTCTAAAGACCTGAGATGACAGATATCTAATAGGCAGTCTCTCTCTCTCTGTCTCTCTCTCTGTCTGTCTCTCTCTCTTTCTGTCTCTTCCTCCCTCTCTCTTTCTCAATTGCTTTTATCTTGCTTTTTGTTGTGACAGAGTCTTTGTAGCGCAGGCTGGCCTCAAACTCAAAATTTCTATGTAACCAAACATGATCTTGAACTCACAATCCTCTTGTCACTGCCCCCAGAGTTTTAGGATTACAGCCATGTGCACCCCATCAGGTTTATGCAAACACTGAGTGCTGAGGAGTAAACCCAAGTCTTCCTGCATGCTGGGCAAAACACTCTACCAACTGAACTATATCACCAGTCCCTGGGTAGCCATTTTCAACATGTGGCCCAGATGTTACAAACAGGATGAATCCAGAGTGCCTA
Source organism: Onychomys torridus (assembly GCF_903995425.1). Lineage (NCBI taxonomy): Eukaryota > Metazoa > Chordata > Mammalia > Rodentia > Cricetidae > Onychomys > Onychomys torridus. Next base: position 178,976,062 of record NC_050443.1, read on the forward strand.
GAGAAGAGGGGTTTGGTGCAGAAATGGAAAAGGCAGTTAGAGAGGAGCCTTGTCTAAACCTTGCCATGTGCAGACCAACCATATGCTTTAAAAACGTATATTGAGTTCACTCCTTCTTAGGACAGGAGGTTGACATGTTCTCCACAGCTAGATCAGAGACTGAGGGTGTTCATGCAGCAAGGCCCTCCTGCTGGAGAGTCTCAACAGTGCCTTCCACTGTTGGGAGTGGGGTATGGAGGTTGGGATCCCATGGGAGCAGGATGTGGAGAAGAGTGACTCTGACACAGACCAGGTTCCACACCCAAGTATACCCAATGGGTTGTTGGCAGCTGAAGCACAGGATGGAACAAAAGGCCTTGAGGATATTTGTGACTCATTAGCTTCTTCCCTGGACACAGTAAGGCCTATTTCCTCAACAATTCTTAGGTCTGTGTATCCGGGCATGAGCCCCTCTTCACTACCCCCAACTCCTGTTCCTAGGCCACACATTCCTCCAGCTGTGCTGTATCTGAAGTATTTTAATGCCTGATATCTATCTCCATATGGAGTTTTGTTTTTACCATGAGGCCATTGGAAAGTGGTTTCTATTTATTTATTTATTTATTTATTTGTTTGTTTGTTTGTTTATATCTCTTTGAAACAGATGCCAGCCAAAGCTCACAGCCCAAAGGGCAGGTTCAACGCTTTGAGATGGGTCTGAATGTCCCTTTAACATTACTCCATCTAATACCCAAATATACCTCAAGTCATTACCCTGTTTTTATAAGACATTCTGAACCATATGTTTGGGAACTAATTAGGCATACAATTCAAGCCCTGGGATCAGGTGGCACTCTGTTGAAATATCTTAACCTTTCATGATTATCTTAATTTAGAGAAAATTCAAAACACATTCAGAAGTCTTAGAAAATAAAGTAAGTAGGAATTTACTGGCTGGCTGATTTCTTGATGTTAGGATCCTTTCTGTACAAGTCCAGGTCTCCTGGGAAGTCCTCAGGACTTGACTCACTTACAGCTTGCAGGCATGTGATAGGGACTAGGCCTCAGTGGCTTCTCTCAGCTTGAGCCTAGCCATGCCCAGCTCCCAGCTCCACTGTCATCCATGAATGAACCAGGAGGGAGATTAAAAGAGTGAGCACTGATCTTGGGAGTTTTACCTCCTTTTCTGATAAGGCATAAAATGAGTAGGTGGCCAATAGCCCTGTAGTCTGTGCTGTTTGGGAAGATTCACAGCCTGGGCTCACAGATCTAGCACCCCATTGGCTGCAGGGCATGATAGATATGAGACTTCTCCTTTTTCTGGATTCCAGGTTTATTCTGGGGCATTGGTGGGGCTGGTGTTCTTTTGTACTTTGCCTCTGAATGGTATGTCTGCAAAGTATATCACATGGGCTTATCACAAGTTCTTTGGGCTGCTTTCTGGACCTGTCTTCCAGGGCCTCTACTCAAAGCCAAATCTGCTCTCTGTGGCCTATGCTTTAAAGTGATCCTGACACAGAGTCCTGGCTAGTGCTGTACGACTGAGTCAGCTCTCAAAGGTCACTCCTTTTTGATATTCTTTTGACAATTAAACTTGTAGAATCAAGTTTCCAGACAAAGTGCCTGGTCAAATTTAATATTTTGATAAGTATACATATGTACTTTTATAACTCCCAGCGTATTCTAAGTACTCAACATGACACAATTACACTAAGAATTGCTGAGTACAATCCAAAAATCTCAGGCTAACTGGAAATCTTGTATTTTATCTGTTAGGTTTTGTAGACAAACTTCAAGATACAATATAATGGAAACAGTAATTTTGGAAGTTGCCGTCAAGGAGCAAAATTGGATCAGACCCTTCGCTGGTGATATTCCCCATAGACCTCAACACAACTCCATGAAGTAGGGTCTCTGAGTGACCTGAAGCTCAGAAAGGTCAAGTGATTCCCCTAAGGTTGCCCAGCTGCATGGCTAGCCCAGATTTGCTGGACTTCAAAGCCTGGACCCCTTCGATGCCACCCCAGGGCCAAGCTGATGGTTATCTTTCCTGAGTTCTCGTTTTCCCATCTTGCTCTGGCTCCTCTTCCCCACTTTCCACAAATGTTCAAGGAGAGATTCACTCCCGTCAGATCAATGTTACTGCCGTAATGAAAACCACCATCCAGACCCACGGAGGACGAGGTTTGTGGGACCCTAATGAGAATGGTTCCGATTATGTAGAAAGCAACCTCTTGGTTATTCTAATGTTACAAGTAAATATAAAACATTTAGAAATACTTGGCCTGGCTTTTTTTCAAGTACAGATGTCTGACTCTCTGCCAGTTTGTTATTAAAAATGCTATGGTGGTTGGGTACGAAGACTGCTGCAGAAATAAAAGCCGATGCACTCTGAACACTTGTTTTGACTTTGCAGAGAACCTGGTGATGATAAGGTCAGAGCAGATGGTGGCTAGGAGTGGTTCTCACTCGGAACCCCGACATTCACGACTCAGTCACTACTCTGCTGAAGACTCACAATGGCTCCTGTTGTCCCCTGAACCCCAAATTTTGTCCTGCCACCTCTAGCCTCAGCTGCTGCCATTCTTTCCCTCGCTCTTCAGGGCATCTTCTGACTCATCCTGCATTTGCACTTGGCAGACCCTTGCTTAGGGGGCTTGTCCCCTGTTCTCAGTCTGGGTGGGACCTCTTCTTCCTTCTCCATCTTCTCTGGTGCAGCACTCTCCCCTCCTAACTCCAGTCACTGTTGTCCTACAGTTCCACTCGATTCTTTATTTCCCATAACTCCCTGGCACCCTCTTCTTCATTTCATGTCTTTCCACCAGAAGGCAAACTCCATGAGGGTGGGGACCCTAAGGTTGTGTCCATCTGCATCACCTCCCAACACCAAGGCAATGGGAAGTAGATGCAACTTGCTCAATAAACATTTGCTGAACAAATAATCCATCAGAGCACCCGATGTTCTGCAGTCTTCATCCTTTCTGAGGCCATAAGGGAAAGTAATAACCTCCACAAATTGGAATCACTCACTAAGATCCCCCCAAACAGAAGAAGCCTTATTTCTGGGAGTATGCTCTGAACTACATCAGGGGACTCCTTATTGCAAAAGCACTTCCCTAGTGAGAGGATAAGCATACAACAGAAGTTTCAAGATTCACATGCATCAGCGTGACCCTAACAATCTTCCCATTGCAGGTGGGTGTGTTGATAAGACTTGGAAGGAGGCAGTGCTGAGTGGCTTTGCACCATAGGACATCTGAGGCTCTCCCCACACCGACTTTGCTCTTCCCTCACTATTCCCACGTGTGCCTCTCTGTGCAGCTGCCTGCCATTGGTCCTTAATATTTTGTTGCACACAATTTTTCTTCATGCTGTTTCTTCCCTGCCTGTTATCTGGCTGCAGAGAGCACCCTGCCCTGTTAGCACATTCTCAGACACTAGTCATCACAGGGCCTAATGCAGAGGTCACAGTGGTCACTTCCAGTCCAGGTTACTTCCCCTACCTCCTTTGTTTTTTGTCCTCATTACCATCTGCACAAGCCTGATTTAGAGATGCTTTGAGAGCAAGCACTGGGCTCATTCCTGTGTCCCATATAGTCCTTTTTGTTGGCCATGAATGGGACACACAATCTCACAACCTCAGGTCTTTAGCTCTGAGCCAAACCCTGCAGTGCCAGGTGCTGTGGTTGACAAAGCTTATACCTTCTCCACTCCAAGGGAAGAAGCAACATGGTTACTGGCTTAGGCATTCTGTGTGTGTGAGAGAGAGAGGGGGGAGGGGGGAGTGCCACCTTATACTACAAGTGTGGAAGACAGAGGACAACTTGCAGGAGTAGATTCTCTCCTTCATCCCATGGATTCTGAGGATGAATTCAGAGCACAATGCTTGGTAGCAAGCACCCTTACCATTGAGACATTTCTGTGACCCCCACCTTGTACTTTGAGACACAGTGTCTCTTTGGAACTTGAGAAGTAGGTTAAGCTGGCTGGTTCACAGGCCCCAGGCATCAGACTGTCTGTCTGGAAGCTCTGGAACTTTAGCTGTACACTATCTTGTCTGCCTTTTTACATGGGTTCTAGAGATGAACCCAGGTCTTCATACTTACAGGGCAAATCCTTTACCAGTGGCTCACCCAAACCAGTGTCTTCCAAACTCTACTGCTCTAAACTTGTTTCATTCAGATGCTTCCCTGTTGGGTGACCACAAGCCCAGGACAACTGAATTCCTAGACTTTCTGTGCACTCATCTCCCCTTTGCAACTTGTCTGAATGTTTTATGCCAAAACTCAGTCCTCCCGCAACCCCTGAAAAAAATGCCTCCAGAAATCCAATTGCTAACACTGAACACATGAGTTGGAGAACCAGAGATTAGAGTGGAAACAACACCCTGTTTTGCCAGGTAAATGTCACATACACGAACATGCATTAGCATTTATCTCAAGTGGGTCATAATCAGAGCATGCTGCTCATACAGGGTCCAAAGCCACTTGGAAAAAAATGGCAACAAGTTCTCTAGAATCACACACATCTGAAGCCAAGGATCCTCTCTTTCTGCATAATCTGGGAGACTCAGAAGTATTCTGCAGGCAATGTGGCTTGAACATGAAGCCTGGGGTGTGCAACATCATTGAAGCCACAGGCTAAATTTAAACACTCCTCTGTGTGCAGAATCTGGACCCGTTATTTGGAGATGCACATATCTTTTGAATTTCTACATCTATGACAGGTGAGGTGGTGAGCTAGAATCTAGATTGTTGACAATTTTTCTAAGGCTACTATGTGAAATGTGGCCTTGGTTAGCTCTGGGACCATTGTCATATTTTCAACAACTGATGACCGTCAAGGAGAGCACTCATAAAAAAGTTTCACCAAACTCCTCACGGAGGACAGCAGCAGGAGGAAACACTCCATCACTAAGGAGTGACACTAATGTATTCTATTAGATTTGCTTATCATGTTAAAGAGTATATTAGAAGGAAATGTTTGGAAATGGGCTGCTATGCTGTGGGATGATGGATGGAGAATTCCTAATTTGGAAAAAATGTGCTAAGACGACATGATTGATGTGAGTGACCTACTTTATTTTATAAGAAAGTATGAGTTGCCTCAGGCCCATTGGTACACATATTTGGAAAAAGTTGTTTTTTTTTCCACATTAAGTTTTTATTAACATTTTCAAAAGAGCAAAAGTACCATAGAAGGATGTAAGTCTCAACTTGTCAATGCAGATGTGTTTGTAGTCACTTGCTTGCTGGAAGCAGTTCTCAATGGGGCATGTTTCTTGCCAAGAGAACACCTGATGGGAAAAAAATATGACACCCCTTTCCCTGATAAAACTGACAAGGAAGGGTTTTTATTTATTTATTTATTTGTTTGTTTGTTTGTTTGTTTATTTATTTATTTTACTTGAAACTCCATACAGATCTTCTGGTACTTAAAAGTAGCAATCCTGGGGTGACTTACAAGAGAGATTTATAATATACCAAGTGGGGAAAGGTAGGCAATAAGATATTATGTGTATTATGTTGCTCTTTGAAAACTATGTATATTGCACATACTATATGTAATATTGAGTATATTAAAATTTTCTCTCTCTCTCTCTCTCTCTCTCTCTCTCTCTCTCTCTCTGTTTTTTGAGACACAGTTTCTCTGTGTAGCTCTGGCTGTCCTGGAACTCTCTCTATAGATCAGATTGGCCTGAAACTCAGAGATCTGCCTTCTGAGTGTTGGGATTAAAGGCATGTGCCACCACTGTTCAGCTAAAACTCTCTTTTTAATTGAAATCAAATACATGTTTGATGTACAGTCATCCAAATGCTCAGAGGGAGTGTTTCTCAAGCATAGGTTTTTATGGTACTGCTTCCTTTTGTATGTTTCATTTTCTACACAAGACACACTTTACTTCGGTAATGAGTAAAACCACTATTGAATGGAACATGAGAGAGTCGGAGTGGATGACTTTATTTCAGTACAAGGAGAGCTTGCAGAGGGTCCCTGGACACAAGCTAGTTTCTTTGTGCATTAGCAACTTAAAAATACAGAATGGAAAAACCACTCCATTCACTAGAACAAAACCAAAGTGTAAGTCACCCTTAGAACTGAAAATACAATGACTTATTCATGCCTTAGATATTCAAGACCTGGTTAGAACTGAAGAATGAACTGTTTCAAAATTTCAATGATTTACCTGCTTCTGGTTGGAATGGCTGACCACAGTAAAGGCTGCAATTCTCTCCCAAATTAGTCCACACATTTTACATAATTCTAATACAGTTCATGATTGAAATAACTGGCAGGCTGATTCTAAAAATTATCTCAGAGAATAAATACATGAGAATAGATAATTTTTAAAAAGAAAAATGAGAAGAAACTGTCTTAATTGATTTAAATACATATTACAAAGTGAAAGCAATTAATGCTGTGGGGAGAGCAGACGTGTTAGCAAGTAAAGTGGAACTTATAATAAAATCCTGTAGGTCAGAACAATAAATATGGAATCTAGAATGAGGTAGAGGTTGTTTTCCTACACTAGAACAAGGTTAGACAGTACTGACATTGTGTTGGGATAACTGTCTACTTGTCTGAAAGGGGAAATGACTGTTTTTTTTTTGCTTTGTGACACATTCACAGAGAAAGAGATCCAAGTGCATTAAAGGTGAGCCCATTGCTTGAGGACATAAAATGTGCAGGACAGGTTCAAGGGCAGAAGACATCCAGAACCGGAGACTGAGAACTGAAGAAAGACAGACCTCAGGCTCCACAGCAGAGTCTTGCTGCCTTGTCTGACCACTTGAGTTCAATCCCTGGGTCCACATGGTGGAATGAGAGAACTGGCTCTCTTTCTATCCATCAATCGATCCATCAATTAATAAGTAAATTAAAAACACAATCTGCAATTTTTTTAGAATAAAAAAGACCATAAAAAACCAGAGGCCCAGAGTTTATTTCCTGCGTCACAAAAACAGAAAGCAGAACAACAAATGAAACCAAAACAAAGGCCATCATCCCAAAAGAAATGTTGGGAGGAAAGACTGAAGCAAGCTTTCTACAAAAGAAATACAGAGCAACACTAAGCATAACAGTAACAAACAAGTTAAAACCGGACCAAAAATTTCACTCACTACCATTCTAGTTTCTGGTTAACAATTATGTGTCTGTTTGTCTAACAAACACACATAATTGTCAACAGTAGCAGGATGGGAGAGGTTTCTTTTAAATTTGACTTTTGGTTCCTCTATCACATATTTTCTGATCATAAAATATTTTGCTGTTGTTGTTGAGACAGGGTCTCATGTAGCCCTGGTTGGTTTCAGCCTCAGTATGCAAGTCAAGTATGACCTTGAACTACTGATCCTCCCGTCTCCACCTCCAAAGTGCTGGGTTACAGGAGTTCACCACTGCAACCAGTTTATGTGATGCTGAGTCTAACCTGGGGCTTCCTGAATGTTAGACAAGAACTCTACCAGCTCTATTGTATTCCAGCCCCTCATATATTATGTTTACAATAAAAACATGGTACATACATGACAAATTTGTCTGGAAATGTAGGGCAACTTTCTCAGAGTGGCTGGCATAGAAGCCCCAGAGCTGGGTCTACTAATGCTTGGGCTCCTGGGGTCTCCTAAGAGTCTATTCTTTCTACTGGGAAGCCCACATGACCACAGCATGACCTTTCCATCAAAGGAGGCCCCAGTGTTCTGCAAACATCATACCTGGAACACCTCACAGAAATGACCATTGGTCTTTAGGGTTCAGCTGGAAACAGGAAGACATGCCTCTCCAAAATTACAGCAGCATTCACTTAGGATCCAACATGTCTCATACTTGACTTTTATCTTTGGTATTTCCCTCTGAAGAAAGAACTCTTATAATTGTTATTATCCTCATTTTGTAGAAGGAGAAACTGAATGTCTGGCAGTTGAGCATTTACCTGGTCATCTGGTCACATGGCTTGAAGATAAAGAATTGGACCAGCCTCTACTTCTGCCACATCTCCTTATTTTTCTTCTGGATGAACACACCCCCTTAATGCACAGATGCAAGTTGTTCCTACTTCAGCTTGAACAAGAGTGTTGTGGAGTCTCCTGCCACAGTCTGGGGTGACTTTTGGCCCCAACTCCTCATTTAGTGTTTGGTGTTCCTGGGCTTCCTTGCTACTTGGAAACAAGCTTAGCCAGGGCAATTCTCTGGTGGCCCAGGAAGGGCCTAGGTCTGGAAACTCCACCAGAGGGGACTGTCCTCCCTGTCTACCCTCCACACACTTGTCAATAAGCTAGAGGTTTCTTTGGTTCCCACCTGCATTCCCCCAATCCACTAAAGGCTTTGTATACAGAAGGTGCGCATAGCATATGACAGTTTGCAGAGTTAGTGGGCTGGCCAGGGAGACCTGGAATCCTATCTCTAATCTTCTCAGAGCTCATGTTGACCTCAGGCCATTTCTGTTCCCACCGGAGGCTCTCTTTTCCCTTTGCAATATAGGTGTGATGTAGTCTGTAAGGACATGAAGCCATTTGGAATGGTGAGGAGCACAGCCCAGGTTAGAACCAAGACACTGAAGAGTAGAGGCCAAATGTGACAGACAAATAATATTTATCTTCTAGAATCTTCTAGAAGACAAACTTCTGGGCATATCTTTAAGGGAGTTTGTATATGACTAAATCAAGGTGGGAAGACCTACCTTAACCATGAGTTGCAACCTACCATAGGGTTCAAGACTGAATAAAAGGGAGAAAGCTAGCTGAGCAGCAGCATCCATCTCTGCTTCCTGATTGACCCTGTGCCTTCTCCACAATGATAGTCTGTACCCTTGACTGTGAGCCAAAATAAAGCTTTTCCTCTTTAAGGAGCTTTTGCCAAATACTTTGTCATAGCCATGAGGAAAGAAACTAATGTGTAGGGAGATCCAGAGGTAGATTGTAGAGGAGTGGGGAGGAGTACAACCAGGCTTCTGTTCTGGATTCATTTTCTGAGCACCTTCATCGGCCTGTGACAGATGGCCAGGAAGGAATGTATAGATGGTGACATCCTTCCATAATTTTCCACAGTTGAAATCAGAAGTATAGGACTAGAAATGACTTTATAGGCCGCACTGTTCAATGCCTTCTCTCAGAAAGCCAGAAACAGCAACAGCTTGCCCAAGGCTGCAGAGACCATGCATTAGTACAGGTTGTATGAGCTTGCTTGAAGACATCAGCCAAAGTGAGGGATAGTTGGCTTGGCATGGTTTAAGAGACAGAGGAACCCCTAGGAAGAACTACCCCTCATCCTCAACCCCTACATTGATTCTTCCAGCTCAGGCCCTGGGAGAGGCCTGATGCTCTTATAATGAAGTCATATCTATCGCAAAGATCCTTGGGGCTACTTAGCTGAGAAATAATTACATGTGTCTCAGAACTGGGAGAGCAAGGGTTTCTATCCAACAATCCATGATGCTCTTTAAAAAAGGGTTTCACTATAAACTGCAGCTGGGGAGGGGAGAGGCAAGATTTTCAAGCCAGGATGCCATGTTCTAATTCCTCCTTTTATGTCTTGGCATCATCTCATCTGTATGTCTATATCACTGTGTAGACATATTAAAGCAACATTAAAGGAGATTAAAAGAGGAACAACTGCCATCTATAATCATATTGCTGTAACTAAACTGGTCACATGCCTGTTCTTCCTTGCTTAACTGCACAGGCAGGGCATGAATGCATTCTCATTGTCAGCAATTAAACAATCAAGAAGTACATGGCGTCACCAGGAAAACTGCCCAGTTTACAGCAGACTCGCTAGGTCCCTTTTCCTGTCCTAGAGACAGTCTGTTACCAGCTTAGTGAAAATCTCTCCGCAAAGTTTCTCCAAGTTTCCATCTAGGTCTGTGCGTGCAACTGGACACACAAGCGGTGTTTGTGTTAAACATTAACAGAATCATCATGTATTGTTCTAGAATAGTTGTTCCCAACCTTCCTAATGCTGCGGCCCTTTAATGCAGTTCCTAGAATAGTGGTTCCCAACCTTCCTAATGCTGTGGCCCTTTAATGCAGTTCCTCATGCCGTGATGACCCCAACCATAAAATGATGTTTATTGCTACTTCATAACTGTAATTTTGCTACTGTTTTGAGTTGTAATATAAATATCTGTGTTTTCTGATGGTCTTTGGTGAGCCCTGTGAAAGGGTCATTCAACCCCCAAAGGGGCTGCAGCCCACAGGTAGAGAATGCTGTTCTAGAACTTGCTTTTTCCTCCCTTGATGGTCTTAGAGATCTTCCCATTTTCTGTAGTGAGGAAGCATCTTTTTTTCGGAGGCAAATCTCCCATGAATGCATATGTAAGTTGCTTTTACTTTTTTAATATTTGAAACAGTGACTGCATACTATCCTGCAGCCTTGAGATTTCTGCTTCTCTCTCAGAGCCTGTCCTTTATGGAATTATCTCATTGATCTTTTGCACAATGGGATGAAGAGATTTCTCCTCTTACATTTCCAGTGCCCAAAACTGTGCCTCATGTGGCATTTTTACACAGGAAGTATTTGCTGAATAAATAATTGACCATTAAGAGGAAGATAGAGGTGCAAATTATTTTTACAGTTAATGCTTGTCAAAGGCCCACAGTTTACAAAGGCATTTTGATTTCCTAATCATATTCAATCCTCAGAACTACCTCATGAGGTCATGACTTCCTGATGAACTGTGGCCTGAAGTCAGGGATTGGGAGGCAAGGGTCAAGGTTCAAATCCTTGTCCTGAGACTTTCTGTATTGATCTTCGGAGAATCTACTTATCCTTTATGGGCTCCAATTATTACTATTTTTCAAATATTTATTACTATTATTTTGTGTGTATGGTCTCTGATTCTCTGTGTGTCTCTCTGACTCTCTGTGTGTTTCTATCTGTCTGTCTCTCCCTGTGTGTGTGTGTGTGTGTGTGTGTGTGTGTGTGTGTGTGTGTGTACAAACTACAATGCCTGTGTAGAGGTTAGAGGACAGGCTTGGATATTGGCCCTTGCCTTGTTTGAGGTAGGGTTTCTCTAGCTGTTTCCCACTGTGCTGCACATTCCAGGCTAGCTGACCTGTGAGCTTCCTATGGATTCTCCTGTATCTGCATCCCATGTTGCTGTAGTGCTGGGATTAGAGTTAGCTATTACCACAACCAGTTTTTATATTGGTTGTTCCAAGGATTCAAACTCAGGTGATTAGGTTTGTGCAGCAAAGGCTTTTATGGGACAAGACATCTCCCTGGTCCCAGTCCCAATTTTTAAACATGCAAAATAGGGATAGTGAACACACACACACACACACACACACACACACACACACACACACACACCTTCCTTTGAAGGGGCTCATGGTATTTAAATGTGACAGTCTATACTAACTACCTCATGCCCAAAAAACTCAATAATTGATCCCATCTGTCCCTTGCCCCACATGTCCTTTCTACCTGCCTAGAGTCAGTCACCTACATACTTGCCAAGTTTTGCAGCCCCTGAGATACCTCACTGCTTTCCATAAAGAATCTCCTTCATGGCCTTCCTTCACCTCCAGGAGTGTCTTGGAAATGCCACGGAAAGCATATGCTTGCCTTGAATCATTCAAATGTAATAGCGGTAGCTTTCTTCTGAGCACTTTTCATTTGGACACTGATCCCATTTAATAACAGTTAGCTGTCTAGTACCCCAGCTAACTCTTGAGGGCCAGCACTATGATTGACTAAATTTGTTAATTGCAGGTCAACTACAAATTTCCTTGTAAATGGTAAATGCTCCATTGGTAGAGTGAAAATGACCTAAAATGTCTACAAATATCTGATTTTTAAGTGATCCCATGCTTCCGTGTTTCTAAGGGCCCCTCTCAATCCACTCTGCTCCAAGTCAGTGCCCTAGCCACCCTGCCAGCTTTACCCTTGGGGCTCTTGGTAGGAACTTCCTTTTCTTTCTTCCCCAGAGCCAGATTTTTGCTTTTGTTTCTGCCTCTGCTTAACCAGACCCACTTAAGGCAGCTCTTTGGGTAGAGTTCACTTGGCCTTTATATTTTTCCCTTTTGCCTTTTGTAGTGGCAACTTCCCTCACATTACCTTTCAAATAATGCAAAAGTGAAAACAAACAACACACCCAGCAGCCTTGAAAAAGGTAAAATACTCCTGGAGAGCAGTTACAATAGGGACATCTCCCACCTGTAAGGTCGCATTGCACTTACTGTGCACAAGCTGAGTCTCCTGGGCCAGGCAGTGTGCTCCTCAAAGGTGGAGTCATGGGAGTTTTCGCTCTTGAATTCCAAATGCCAGCCAATGCCTCTTACCTGTCACAGACAGATATATTGGGGGAGGGGAGAGGAGCAGTGGAGGAATGTTGCTTTCATTTTTTTTTCACAGTTTCTGTTAGTATACTTATGCTCCCATCAAGCTTAAAATTCTATATTTTATAAGGAGATGTTTAATGGTGGATTCTTAACCACTTCATATAATTTGTTTTTATGAAGGACCACACTGTGTATGCCAGATACTGGCTAGAAAGAAGTCTCTGGATTCCCTGACAGTTGAGCACTTCTGTCTTCCTTCTCGACCTGACTTGGACTCTTTATGGAGAAGTGCAGTGTGGGGTGGAAGGTTTGGGGAAAGAAATCAAAGAAGAGGTCTGGCAGGAGCAGGGAATTCCCTCTTTGAAGGATGTGGCACCTGCCCTCTCTGCTACTACAAGGGTGGGGTAGCTTGTCAGAGCCTAGCATCTGATGGGTTAACAGTTTTCTCTTCTGTTTAGTATTTAATTTTCCAGCGTGTTCTTTTGCTGTAGTATTTGTCTAAGATTCTTTTTCTTTTGCTAAAACATAAAGATTTGCAGTAAAATACTCTAACGTTGTAAGTGTGATGAGTTTTGGCATCTGCGGGCATCTGCTACCATCACCCGAATGAGTCCAGTGAGAAAGTGTTTCCAGTCCCTGGAAAGTTCCCCACGATTCTTCCCAGTCAGTCCTATTCCAGAATCCATGGCATCAGTGGGGTTGCTATGTATGAGCTTCATGTAAGCAGAACGACATGTTCCTTCCCCTCCTTCCTTTTACCACCAGAACAAAAGGTGTAGACATAATCTAATTTATTTTCCAAAATGTCAAAAGTTAAGAACCTCAAATGTAGGGCAGTGGTGGCTTCTGGGTAGGGGGAATTTCAAGGACCATTAATGATTTCTTGTTTAATATAAAACTATACATCTAGTTTTATAATAACAAAGGAAAACAGAGCTTTCTCACAGGGTCATGGCTCTTGTGGAAAAGTGAGCACTGAAGTCCATCAGCCCATGGTCAGATAGCTCTCTGACTATTTCTTGTTGGGATTCTTGGTTTTGTCTTTGAACATGGACAATTTGACCAAAAGACTCCACCATCTTCAAACTCTTTACTTGTGGAAAAATTATACACACATATGTTTTAAAACCTTGACTGTACATTTGAGTTTTACTGGTATGTTTGAGTCTAACAGTAGCAGAGAAAAATATACAGTTGTCTATCAAACTGATAAATTTCCCTGTATATCAGCTGACAGCAGGCAAGGGACAGTTTCCTCTCCTGTGCCCTGTGTCTCTATAATACAGACATGTACACACAGAGGAGTGACGAGCAGAGGCATAAATACTTTGCAAGTTTGGAATCCTGACACAGTGTTTGTAGGAACACTCAAAACATGAAGGAGGAAAAACAGCCTCCTGATTTCTTGGCAGAATGGAAAGCCCAACTCCATTGGCTAAATGATCCCATATGTGGTAACCACTAAAACTGGGGTGGTGGGGGTGGGACTTGACATAGGCTGCAGGGAGATACCAGGACTCTGTATAGAATGGCTAGACAGTGGGCAAGTTGAGAACCTCATTGAGCCTGTCTCCACTTCTCTAAAATGGGGTGATGATGGGTAGTGGGAAAAGGTAATAAAAGTGGTATACACTATTCATGTACCAACAGCTTACTGACTCTTCTGGTCCAGGAGTAAGTGCTCTGGGATCCAGGCTCTATATCTTAGGATCACTGACTTTTAGAGAGGGTCATGAATTTGAGTCAGGTGATCTTTCTTTATTCCATCTTTATAGACTTTTACTTTCTTATTGAGGAAACAGGGACATTTTGTTAGTGAATTATAGGTGGGGAGAAAAAGGGAAAGCCATTGGAGTCATACCCAGCTGGGCAGGAATTCCAACTCACTGATTTATAACTGTATGTATGACTTGGGGCCAGTATGAACATCAGAGCCTCAGCTTTTCATATGAGAAATGGGAGTAGCTTCCAATGGTTTTGATCATCGCTTCAACGCATTGCTATGTATATTTTGTGGGTAGCTCAGCAACTGAGACAAAAGCTAACATTGATAGGAACGGATTATCTCTCACTTGAGAGGCCCTGGCAAGGACAAGAAAAGAAACTGACTCTACCCTATCTTCCAGCACACCTGAGCAACTGCTCTGTAATCCAGGGTCATGGGGGCTTAGAACAAGGGGCTTTGATGCTTACACAATTAGAATGGAGTTTTCCACCATGCTGGACATGGACAAGATGGATCACCTGGACTGAGAAAATGGGCCAGATATGCCTGAAGCCATCTGGGGGAGAGCTGCAGCCACATGGTTGGCACTATGCAGCCCTCCTCATCTGGAAGGCATGTTCTGATGCTCCAAAGCAGCTGGGACCAGACTGTAGCCCAGAGAAGTAGGGATTGGGTGTTTGTTTTTAGCAACAAGAAGTCACAATCCTCCCCCCCCCCCCCGTTAATTTTAGTACATACCTAGGGGCCTCTTTAGGATCTCCTTCACATCCACAGAAACCTTTCCCCAAGTCTCAGAGGCAGGCTAAGGGCCTCTCTAATCCCTGGGTTTTGCTAGACATGGGAGGTGAAGCCAACTGGTCTGGGGTTTAGCCAAATTCACTGTTTCCTGGTACAAAATGTTTGCAACAGGTAACCATTTGAGAGAGGGGATACTTTTAAGAAAAAAAGCAAGTCGGCTAACACAGCCCCTCCCACCCATTTGCTCTTTGGTGAGGGTCCTTGGCTTTCCAGTTCCACCCTTATTTCCCTTCACTTAGGCCTCTGAACTACCTCTTTGCTGTTCATACTGGAATGCCGGGGCCTTTCTCATGCTTGACGGACTTGCCTGCCTCTCCCGCTGCGTAGCTGAATCTTTTGAAGGGTTCTTTCTCATCTTTTAAAAGGGTTTACCCACACCTGAACTCCTTACTATTTTCCTTGGGTCCACCTGTCCCGGCCCTTGTGGAGAGGGCACTGTGGGGGTTGAAGTAGGGGGTAGGGCCACCGTGCGATCAACCCTGATTTTAGCCTTCAGTCTTTCTGAAAACCAGACTGGAGTTGGAAAACTTCGGAGTCAGTCCTCAACAGGCATTAACAGCTTGGGGTCTAGAGGGCTGCGAGACTGCAATGGGGCCTCCGCAGACTCTTCCGCAGCCTGGAGCTCTTCCGCAGCCTGGAGCCGGGAACCTGAGGTGAGAGGCCTCCTCTGTTTTCCCAGATGCCTGAGCTGAGCATATGCTTCACTCTTCTAAACAATTTTTAATTCATGGCATAACTTTGGGAACCTCTAAATAACCGTCCTCAGAACCAAACCAACTCCTACAGTCTTAGCGAATGGAAGAGGCTACCCCAAGGAGCGAGTATATGGGAGACCAGAGGGGCCCTGTTGTTCCTCACTGCCAAGTCCTCTTCCTGGAAATGCAATTGGACCCAAAGGTATTTTGTAGCTGGTTTCAAAATGGTTTCGGTTAGGACTTTGTAAAGTTAGATTAAAACAAAACAAAACAAAAACAAAAACATCAAATACGTGCTTACAGAGATTAAAGGCAACACACAAACAAACACACACACAGGCAAATACATAGAGCATGCAAATAGATACCAGAACAATGTATGATTAATATAATGTATATAATAAATATTAGATAGGACTGTAAAATCACATAGGAGCTAGATGCCTAAATTAAACAGCACTTGGTGAAAATCGATACACATTATACCGTAAACAGTATATAATGCAATCAAAATAAGTTGTAGATTCTGTGTATGAAACACATTGACCTCTTCTGAAACACACAAAGTGTGTTGGAGTTTTATGCCTGCGGCATGGGAAAGAAAGCCACCTATGATCTAGATTCTGCAGCGCATTTGCCGAGCCTCCAAATCTTCACCTATCCTAATTCCCCAGAGCCGACCCTGTCTTCAAGATGGATTAAAATATCCCTCCAAAGGTCAGTTTCTTATTGGGATAACGGAATCGCAGGATTTCTTATAAGGGTCAGAATCTGACTGGGGGGGGGGGCGCAAATTTCACAAATGACGCAGGAGGGCACACTCACATGCTCACTGTAAGCCTGTTTTGTCCCTAGAGCGTATGCCAAAGTGTTCTGTCTCAGTCACGCAAAAACAGTTTAACTCGCCGTTTATCAACTTAGGCATTTACAGTCAATTTAAACCTTGAAATGAATCTTCGTTTGCGAGATCTGAACGCTGGAGAGACCCGTCAGCACGACGGTTGGAAAGGCAGTTTCGAGACCCATGGACGAGTTGGAGATTTAAAGCCAAGTAAAACGCACCGTTAGAAAAATTGTATTAAGGGCGCTCTCACAAGTAAAGCAGTTT
Source organism: Onychomys torridus (assembly GCF_903995425.1). Classification (NCBI taxonomy): domain Eukaryota; kingdom Metazoa; phylum Chordata; class Mammalia; order Rodentia; family Cricetidae; genus Onychomys; species Onychomys torridus. Next base: position 178,992,646 of record NC_050443.1, read on the forward strand.
ACTAGGTGCTGCATGCGTTTACTCTTCCCAGGAAGGAGAAATTAGAGAAATACTTCCACGGAAAGTTACCCGAAAGAAGGACGCAATCTGAAAGGAGGAAACAGTGGGATGGGGCTTGCAAACTGAAACACTGGGAATTAATTTTCTCCGAAGTCACCCAGGTCTGGAACCTCGACTCCAGTTGAAAGCTGGGTGTATGCGTTAAGCAAAAGCGCTCTTCTATTTTTTCAAAGGGAAAGCCGGCAGGCCTAGAGCTGCCGGGGCTGGTCCGCTGCGGGGCTGGTCCGCTACCCGGCTGCTCCGGAGTCTGAGGCCGAAACGCGCTGCTGCGGACAGCGCCCCGGCAGCGAGAGCTAAGAGCGTTTATTTGCAATCACTTTAACTCTTGGTGGCTGGATCTTTCCCTGCGGCGGGCGGAGTGTTAGACAAGCCCCGAAGTCTGTAGCTCTCACCTCAGAGTCAATATTATCTCAGATGGGCACAATAGACTCGAATGAAAAGCTAATATTGAACCAATGCGGTCCCTGCTCGCGCTGCTACGATGCCATCCTTTGTTGAGCAGCCCATCTAAGAGGAGGGCTGCGGGGGTCGGGGCCCTGGTCGGCCTCAGGCGGACTGCAGCTGCTGCAGCACCCCCCCCCGGACACCCCTCAGCACCCCCACTCCCTGGCGGCCTCTTCTCTAACTGCCAGTGGCTGGTTCCAGTGGAAAGAGAGCCACACCGCGCTTCCCTGCTCTCCAACAGGGTGGTGCAAACAGGAAAGCCAGGCCTCGTGAGTTCCACTTGTGCGTGCCAGGGGCCCCAGACTGCTGTGAGTGTTTCATGGGGCATGGGCGCCGCAGCCAGAGTCATGAGCCCTAGAAGAGGCCATAGACTACCCGTTTCAAAGTCTAGAGTCGTTGGTAAAGGGTAGATACGCGAGAGAGTGTTTTCAGGCATTACAGGAATCTCCATGATGGGTAGGTATGCAGAACTAAAGCGCTAAGAAAGCCCCAGACACTCCTTTTTGCCTCATGCTTAGTGCTGACGATGTTCTGTGGCCACTAGAAGAGGTTTCAAGACTCTTTTGAATCTCCAATGGGGAAAGACATGGGGAAGCCACACAGGCAACAGGGCTGCTCTCCTACCCACAGAAGCACAGAGGCCCCTACCCACTTCCTCGACTCCTAACTCCTAGTTAGGCATTGCTAGTTGGGGGGGGGGGGGAGGTGGGGAAATGTGGCTTTCAGGACAGATAGTGGGCCAGGCAAGCAATCAAGGGCCAGGGTTACAAAGATGTGAGAAAGCATGAATAGGCTTTGTGGCTTGGGTCAGTTTGGGTGACCCATTTGAGGATGGGGACTCTTTGCTGACCTTTCAAGTTGGCTGGAGTGTGTGCTCTGGAGACTGGGTGGGTGGGAGGGTGACTGGGTTGCTCAGAGTTCCTAGGGGACCAACCAATGGATCTTGTTAGGAGATGGCAAGGTGGCACAGTGAGTGAGTGTAAACCTCTCTGACCCTCAGTTTTCTCACCTGGAAAATGGGCACCATTCACCACACTTTGAAGTTCACTGACTCATGGGTGTGAAAGGACATGCTTAAAGCCCAAACTTCACATGGGAGAGGAGCTGTTTCTCGAATTTTTCTGACATTCTCCCTAGCTTTCAAGGAGAGCTCAAGCAGTTGGGAACAACGCTGCATGAGAGCCCAGGACGGTGCCTGAAGGACTCCATGCACACACCCTGGACCTAGATGTGCCTTGGAGGAGCAGCTTTGGGGTCACAGGGGGCAGGGTGATGGTGGTGCCATACTCCTATCACCCAGGAGTATCTGCAGACAAGGCTGTTTCGTGTTCTTCTGGGCAGTCACCTAGGAACGCCTGTCCATGTTCCCTGGCTCCTGTGTCCTTGTGTGTGAGAACATCTGTGTTCCTTGCCTTGCTTGGCCTTAATCTCTCATTTGAAGGCAGCTGATGGAGAAGGAAATGGTGACACTCTCCTCTCTTGATCATTTCTTTGCTTTCAATAATGAGTCACCAGGGCTGTGTGTGCTGAGGATTCACGAGTCTCAGTGACAGCAGTAAAGCCCGAAGGCCCTGGCGTGTCTCGTGGAGTTCTGGACCAAAACGCTGGGTTTAAAAAAGAATGGTTTCCAGAGACCCCGAAACTCACAGGCTGTCATTGACAACGCATCTTTCCCCCACTCACTCCAGCCAAGATCCTGGAGAGACCACTTCCAAATCTGCAGTTTGAGCAGGAAGGCAGAGGGCAATACTCCAAGGCCTTCTATATACCAGCCGGGTTTCCAGCACTTTCTCTGCGGATTCTACCGCTTCACCTCAAGAGAGGAGCTCGGTTGCTCCGTAAAAGATGAGGTCCGTGCGTGTCTGGTGGCAGGGACAGGAAGGGTCATCATAGTCCCATCGCTGTAGCCCAGTCATGTCTTGTGGGTTTGCTGTTAGTGATACTCTGGCACCTGCGCAATAATCAAAGACTCCCCCCATCTCGGGCTGTCCTCCACCTGCCGCAAGGGGGCGCACATCTAGGAGAGCAGCACCTGGCAACCCAGTTAATTCTAACTCTACTCAGGATCACCACAGGACTATTCTCTAAGCCACAGTGTTGGGCAATGATATCCGGGTCCTCAGGCATGGAGTTGTGGTTGCCTTTGCGCAACAACTGACTATCTCCCTGGCTTAGGTGGTCCCAGTCTCCAAGTCCTTGTTAGAGCGGAACCTGTCCATTCCTCCCTGCTCCCTTTACAGGAAAGGCTGGCTCCTAGAGAAAGGGAAAATACAGAGGAACTCTGGAGCTGAGTTGAAGCCGAAGGAAGCAGGTGAGACGCAAAGTCAAGTCATCCTCCCTTCTCAGTAGCCAAGAGCCCCCTCAGGTCCTCCTCTGTTCTGAACCGTGATTGGTGGCGGTGGGCTGCAAACCCTTGCATTTGCAGCAAATTCTGAGGGTGTCGCATCCGTGCGCGTCGCTTGCCACTAGGCGCCGCTGCGCATTCGTGGATTGCGGCCCTGGGCTGCCTTGCCGTCTCTGCGAGAGAACTCTGGGGAGGATGCCAGAAAGGGACTTACCGTGATAATTTTAAAAAATGTTTTTAAGGCCTTAATTCTCCTTTTTGTTTTCCCACAGCCGCCCTAGCTTTCAGAGACCAGAGGGACTGGGATCACAGTTACAGAGCTAGAGAAACTTTGTAGCCAACCCTAGGTTGGTCCTTCTCAGGACGCCTTACACAAGCCCGGGGCCCACTGGTGAACAGTGGGGCTAACCATTCTAGGGCACCACATGATCCTGACACTAAGGAAAATGTAAAGAATGTTGAAAATTAGCCAAGCTCATCTATACCCAACGACCTGTAAGACACTGATTCTGCCTTTTGTGATAACAACACACAGCTAGTCATCCCAGGCACCCCAACCCACTAGAGCTGCACGATGTTATCCACCCACCCCAGATACCCCTGGGGCCTAGCACCTACGCAGGCGGAGGCGAGGGCTCTGCTTCCCTGCTAGCAGAGACCTGGCAGGAAAATCAACACAGCAGATGGGTATCACAGATTCCCAGGAACCTCTGCCTTTTGATACTTCTAGAGAGTCAAGAATCCAAGCTGCTCCCACCCTCAGCACCTCCTGAGGGAAGTTCATGCCTTTGAGGGGAGCACGAGGGAGTATGACAGGAGTGCAGTTAGTGTGAATGCGTTTGTACAACTTCATTGATCATTCTGTGAAGCCCTGGCTGGGGCCGGAAAACGACAGCAACATCCGCGAGAGGAGCTGGCTTTTATTAACGTTCATTATGCGCTAGACACTGTCCTAACAATTTGCTTTGCTTATCTCTTGCAATACTCCCAAATGCTACTGCACTATTATTTATTCCCATTTAGAGGAAGAGAAAAAAGAGGCAAAGAAAGTAGGTGGCTTTCCCAAGGTCACGAAGTAAAGCTGTGAGTGCGATGGGGGGATATTTTATTAGGTATGATTACAAATAGAAAAAATTCACTTTGTACTGTACAGTTTTGAAAATGGGTTGTGTAATTATCGTCACTCTGACAAAGAACACTTTGATCATGCTGCCATCCAGAAACTTACCGGCCACTGCTACTGTCTGCTTCCTAGACACAAGGGCTGTATTTTACATACAACAAAATGAAGTCAGGGGAGATTGAGATGTTGACCCAGGTCGTTCAGTAAGAGACAATATATGATCTTGATCACATGTGCCTTCTATTCCTCTGCCTGCAGAATCTAGGATGTTCAACCCTCAGTGACTTGGTATTTAACCAAACAGCCCCTTCTTGGGTCTTCAAGGAACAAAAGGGGTGCTAATTCTGCTAGGCCAGAGGCCAGATGGAGTGTCTCCATCTCTGAGCTCTGGGTCTCAAGCTGGACTTGAAGCCCAGAGTCCTGGTGCGCCTCTGCTGGCCAGTGTAGTTAATGAGTTACTCTCTAGTTAATCCCTCCACAGGCCGTCTGGGAGGCCAGATCCTCACAGGGCACCTCGGGCTGGAGGCATGAATTAGCATAGATTACTGGGCTTCCTGGGCTTCCTGGGCTTCCTGGGCTTCTGCTCCCTGCGCGACTCACCGGAAACCCACCTTTCTTCTTCAGTAGAGGTGGGGTGGGAGTGGCATGGAACCCCTAAGGTTCAGGTGCTTGAGGCAGAGGTACTGAATACTCTGGTTTCCTTCAAAATTCAGGGACCAAACCCATTGCTGTGAGCATTGGCCACCTGCAGGCCACCTAGAGCCACCTGGTAGATGAGCAGTTTGCAAGAGGTTGGTGGCTGGCTGAAGATACCGTGAAATTGGTGAAATGTCACTACCTTGGGCAAGAGACTGGAGGCCCTTGTCTGAAGCTAGGTGCTCATTCTCTTAGGACATATCTCTGGTACATCTTAGTACAAAGAGGTGAAGCATTAACCAATACCAACTACACATGAAGCACCCAAGGACAAACATTTTAAACCCACACTATGGGGGTCCCAATCAAATTTCCCAGACAGGCCTGGATTCCTTGGCCCTCAAAGTCAGTAACTGTGATACCCTCAGCCAAGTTCATGAATGCTAACTGGGTGGAGGTGGTGGTGGAAGCACCACATTTGGTCCCACAGCCTGAGTGAAGCTTTTAGTAGACCTAATTTGGAGTCAGAGTTTCAGGCCCCTTCTGGAGGCCCAGGCCCACCTTCTTGCCCTCCTCCAGAGGATCTGCAGTGTGACAGATGGGAGAGTTTGTTTCTAGCTTCAGAAGCTCCCAGTTGACCCCTAGCTCCTCTGAAGCTTGCTTGGCTAGGCACAGGCCAAGACTTCTGCCCTTCACTGTGTTTCAGACTTCAGAGACCTGAGCACTGAGAGGCCTCTATTTCCATTGCCTAGATAAGACCAGGGAGAGATTTCTCATTTGGGGAATGGTCCAGGCCTGAAAGAGCATGGCCTTCAAACACACACCATTTTCATAGTGCTGGATCAAATGCCTACAACCGTTGGGCTTTCCAAAAAATGGGACAAAGGAGCAAGGCCATCTGGAAGAGAAGGTGAAAACGGGCCAGGACCAAAGACTGGTAGTTCAAGGTCTGAAGTCCAAGGCAAGTTCAGATTTATATCTTTGTGAGAGCAAAGCTGAGGCGGTCTCATGCCTGTCTGCTGGGTTATCTGTGAGAGTGTGTTTGCACACGCTTGAATACTCTTGGGGGATTCAAAGTGAAGGGGCAGCAAAAATAGCTCCTGTGGTCTCCAAATTAATCTGTCTGGAGCCTCAACAACTCTTTTCTCAGCTCCCATTCTACCTACGGGTCCCTGAGCTTCTAGCTTCTCAGAGGTAGAACACTGTACAAGAAACACACACAACCTGAACAACAGCAGTTGAAAATGAGGAAAAGAAACGGGAGGGAGGGCTGGCAAGGAACCCTTTATTGCAGGACTTCCTGGAGTGTCCTAAGGCCCAGACCCCTGGTGGAATCAGATGGCTTTCACACTCCCTCTAGAGGACTTCACATCTCTCTTCTGCAGATCTACTTCTCCTGGGTCTCAGGCAACCTAGTCACCAAACACAGATATTTTATCCCTCTTAAGATAAATGGCTTCAACCTGGGAGTAATAGATTTAAAGGACGCCAGGAAAAATTTTTTATCATTAATTGTAAACGTGCAAAATACCTGCTGGTACTCCACTTTAGAAGAATGTAATTGGCAAAGGGTGGGTGGGTGGGGGAGGCGGCTGATGAATAGATAATAGATCTTTAACCACCAATAAACAGAGAGCAGCGCCAGCAGGCTGGGGGATGTGATCATAATTATGCCACAGCGTGAGCCAATGGGGACTGGAGAAGTCGGCCCTAAAATCATCCCAAAACCGAAGGCGAGCTCGAAAATACGGACAGGGCCTAGGACCGGAGATGCGATCCTAAGTGCCTATTAGTGAAACCCAGGTTTGCAGAGCAACTCAGCCCGGGGACCACAGAAGTCAGAATAAAAATAGGTACAGTAACAATAACAATAATGATAACAATGTCAACGCTACTAACGACAACGGAGCGATAACACAATCACCACTTCAGCTTCTGACCCAAGACTCCTTTCCCAAATATCTTCACATATCCCAGAAAGAACTGTTTTGGGTAAGGAGGTGAGCGCCCTCGGGACAGGAAAAGCAGACACTCGAGGGTGAGAGCTGGAAGCCCACCGCAACCGTGCAGGCACAGCTGGCTTCTCAGGTTTCCACTTGCAACGAACCAGCCGGGTCAAAGACTGCAAACCCGTGGACCCTGGAACCTCGAAGCTACGCTTGGTTGGAGGGGTGGGAGGACCCCCCCTCCTCGCGCGCCTAGGAAACCTCGGGAGTTTTGCTGGGGGTGGGGATTGGTATGAGTGAAGCGGGTTAGCCCTCGCCCGGAACCAGTCCCCGCCCGCTTACCCTCGCCGGACTCCCGAAACCGTCTCAGTGACCCGGACGCGGGGCGGCAGAGGACAGTCGCAGCGGAGCTCAGGGCGTGAAGAAATCTGCGCATCCGTCGGTGCTTCAGTCCTAGCAGTTCCCGCCCCGCAGGCTTAGGATCCAGGGGTCTGCAGCAAAGGCAGCGCGGGCCGACGACTCTGCAGGGACCTGGGTGCCCCGGAGGGAGTGGTGTTAGTGCAGTAGGAGGCGGTGGCTGAGGGGGAGGAGGTGGGGAAAGAGGAGGAGGAAGAGGAGGAGGAGAAGAACGAGGAAGAGGAGGAGAAGAGGGAAGCGGAGGAGGCGAAAGAGGAGGAGAGAGGCCGCAGCGGGCGCCGAGGGAGCGAGGGAGCGAGGGAGCTGGCGCGGAGCGACGGGCGAAGGCACCGAGAGGTCCGCGGTCGCGCGGGCGGCTGGAGGCACAGCCGGGGCAGCGGCGCCGACTCCGTTCCACTCTGGGCCGGGATCCAGGCCTCCGGGTTCCCAGGCGCTCGCCTCCCTCTGACGCACTTTAAAGAGTCTCCCCCCTTCCACCTCAGGGCGAGTAATAGCGACCAATCATCAAGCCATTTACCAGGCTTCGGAGGAAGCTGTTTATGTGATCCCCGCACTAATTAGGCTCATGAACTAACAAATCGTTTGCACTACTAGTGAAGAAGCGAACACTTCCATGGATTGTCCTTGGACTTAGGGCGCCCTGCCCGCCTTTTGCAAAGGAGAGAAAACTTTTTTTGCCTCCCCCGAGAACCCCCCCTTCCCTGCCTCTAACTCCAATCTCCCCCCACGCCATCTCGCTCAAAAAAATATCACCCCAATCCACGCCTGCAAATTCTTCTGGAAGGATTTTCCCCCCTCTCTCCAGGTTGGGCGCGTTTGGTGCAAGATTCTCGGGATCTTTTCGGCTTTGCCTCTCCTCCCCCTCCCCCTCCTTTCCTTTTTCCTTCCCTTTCTTTCTTCCTTCCTTCCCTTTCCTTCCCCCCCCCCCCACCCCCACCCCAAACAAACGAGTCCCCAATTCTCTTCGGTCCTCGCCGCGGACAGCGGGCGGCTGAGGCAGCGCGCTGCGATCGCGGGGAGCAGGGAGCCCAGGGCGCCCGCTCCTCGGCGCAGCATGTTTCAGCCGGCGCCCAAGCGCTGCTTCACCATCGAGTCGCTGGTGGCCAAGGACAGTCCCCTGCCTGCCTCGCGCTCTGAAGATCCCATCCGTCCCGCGGCGCTCAGCTACGCCAACTCCAGCCCAATAAATCCGTTCCTCAACGGCTTCCATTCGGCCGCCGCCGCCGCCGCCGCTGGCAGGGGCGTCTACTCCAACCCGGACTTGGTGTTCGCCGAGGCGGTCTCGCACCCACCCAACCCCGCCGTGCCGGTGCACCCGGTGCCGCCGCCGCACGCCCTGGCCGCCCACCCCTTGCCCTCCTCGCACTCGCCACACCCCCTCTTCGCCTCGCAGCAGCGGGACCCATCCACCTTCTATCCCTGGCTCATCCACCGCTACCGATATCTGGGTCATCGCTTCCAAGGTACGTGCCACGTCGCGGAACTGAAGCGCGCCGCTCCCGTTGCCTCCTTCACAGTGCCGGGCCTGCTCCGGGTGGGCTCCTCGAGGCCTGGGCTGAGGTCAGCCCGTGTGCTGGGTTCTGAAACGAGGCAGCGAGGGGCCCGCGTGGCGTGGGTCCCTAGTTTCTGAAGCCGAGGTTCCTTTGGGTTATTGACTTGTCCACCCCTTGACCTTTTGGAAAGGGGCGCGAACGAGGCGTACGGTGGTATGCGTCTGGGTCGGGCTGGCCGGAACAAGTTACTGCTGTCAAGAAGCCCCGAGCCCATGAAGTCCCCAGAACCCTGGTCCCCTGGACCGCGTCCCCAGCCAATCTACGGTATCTCAGGGATTCAGGCCGGGCCACTCGGCCAGGTTCATCGGATTGTTGAAATCCGCTCTACACCCACTCCACGCTCCTCTAGCCCATATCAGAGACTTTTAGGTCTTCAAACCCCTAACAGAGGCAAGGGGACCTTCGAAACCTCAGAGCAAACTCTTTCCTTCCTCCAGCTCTGGAGGCCCAGGGAGGGGCGGAACAGAGCAAGCAGACACCTCTGCAGCTCCACTAGCTCTCCTCTCGACCTGTTTAATTGGGGGACCCGCGGACACGGCGGGAAGGCGGGTTCCGTCTCATTTCTGTTTGGTTGATTTTTTTTTTTCTTTAAAAAAGAAAGAAAGAAATTAAGAAAAAGGAAAGGGAAAACCTAATCGAAAGAAGGCCCGACAAGGGAAGATCTGTTTGGGTGTCTTAGTTTTTGCCGATTTATTAATTTTGTTTGCTTCTGGGTAGGGGTTGGTAGGGAAGGTAAAACTTCAGGAAAAGGGTTCGAATATTTAGTTTGTCGACTGGAGTCCGCAAAAGACCCACCTCAGGCGGGGCAGGATCAATACCAAGGGGCTTATCCGTTCAATAACACTTTGCATTCCTGTCAGAGTCTAGAATTGAGTAAATGCCACCTCGTCATTATATAGAAAATTAAAACAACAACAAACAAACAAACAAAAACCCAAACCAAAGCAATACATCTTTCTCCCTTAGTTCAGTACTGAATTTACCTCCACTCCCGCTGGAACTACCGGCTGATTTTCCATTGTTTGGGTTTTTTAGTGAATAGATTTACTTTCTTTCATAAGAGAAGCCGACATAACCCAGCCTTGGTTTCAAAGTTTAGAGCTCAGCTTCTCAATTCTCGGCGAGCCAAGTTCTTGGTCGCCCACCACTTCAGAAGCAGCCTGGACCTTCGTGGCCGCAGACTATTGCGGTCACCCTGAGGCTCGGTCCCTCCACTCTGCTTTCCTAGCTTTCTGCAACCTGGGACCCCCAGAACCGAGTATTCTGGAGACAGATGCCTTAGAAACTGGGCATGCTGGCTTCAAGATTTCTGTCCCGGCCCGGCTGCAACGACTCCGCCGGCCTCTGCTATTTCCCAGCGAGATAGACAAAAATTCTTGAATAAATTCGTGAGAAAACTAAGGGTAGAGTCCTGCTGTTCTTTCCTCGCTTAAGTAAAAATTGTAAATAGACTAGAAACGACGCAACCTATTCTTATTCTTATTTTTGGATAGTGGGCACCAATCTCCCGGCCCGGTCTCTGTCGTCCTGGCTTCTGCTCCAGACACCCGGCATGGAGGTATCCCGGCCTGCGATGCCAGGGCAGTTGCGGAGCCCACGGAGGTCCGGAGCTCCAGGACTGGCCCTTCAGAGACAACTGCTATTTGGGTACCGCCCAAGTTGGAGCCCCGGAGGCCAGGGTCCGGCGGTTCAGCCGGTGTCCTTTTCAAAAGCCTAGGGAGAGCCACCGGCCAGGCGGGTCTGGTGCCCCGGACTCTGCCAAGGCCCAGGGAGCTATGCTGGGCCAGCCCGGCTCCAGAGAAGCTGGCGACTGGGGCCTGGGAGGTCCCCTAATGGTACTTTGCTGTGCCCCCTGCAGGGAACGACACAAGTCCCGAGAGTTTCCTTTTGCACAACGCTCTGGCCCGAAAGCCGAAGCGGATCCGAACCGCCTTCTCGCCGTCCCAGCTTTTAAGGCTGGAGCACGCTTTTGAGAAGAATCATTACGTGGTGGGAGCGGAAAGAAAGCAGCTGGCGCACAGCCTCAGCCTTACGGAAACTCAGGTGAGTGTGGCCCAGCACTAGGATGCCCTCTCCAGACCCAGGCACTCAGCGCCCAGCACACCCACTAGTGCGGACCTCCGAGAGGGCTCGTAGAGTTTATCTCCACGCCATAGCACCGGGTCTGTAACTTTCCAGGTGCTCAGCGTTGTTAGGGCAGTGTGAGTTGCAGGGTTGAGCTCTTTCTTCTGCTGTGCTGCTCGGGACCCCGGCAACGCCAAGCCAAGCCACCTTTGTACTTTTGCTGAGAGTTTTGGTGAGAATCACGGAGACTCAACTGGGGTCCGAGATGTGGCTAATTGCAGCTGGGTGTTCTGGTGACTGGAGTTCAAGACCGGAGAGGGTAGGGAATGGTTCAGATACACGTTCTGAAAGGCTCCAGGGTCCACTCGAGATTATTCTTCTTAAGGGAATGTTGGGAGTCAGAAGCCGGAGGCCAGGCAGGCTGTGCGATCTTGAAAACTAGACAGTTCACGGAGAGCTACCCTTAGGGGACCCGGCCTTCCTGCGCTGCAAGTGTTGGCGGCCTGGCTTGGGTTAGTCCCAAGGCGGGGAGGGGGTTTCGGTCTACAGTAGGCGCTACCGTACTCCCAGCGGCGAGACAGGGTCAAAGTTCCCAGTAAACAGTAACGTCTGGGGGCAGAATAAGTTGTACTGCTTTTTCTAAGAAGCTCAAATCGAGGTTTTTGCTTTTAAAAAGTTCTCCTCCACGGAGACAAAAAAAATAAATAAATAAAAATAAATAAATAATAAGAGGGCCTTGCGGGTTTGTGCAGGGCGGGCACAAGGCAAGGCCCAGCTGATTTCTCCTGGACAGACTAGAGGCAGCGGTGGTCTTTGTCCGCCTCTCTGCCCACACTGCCTAGAGCCTTTGTGTGCGTGTCAAGCCCGGAGCACACCGACTTGGGCTTTGGGCAAAGGCAGGGGTTGGGGGTGTGTGTGTGAACTGTCCTCCCCCTTAATTAGCAAACTCAAAGCAAATTAAACTCAGCCTTGTTCCCGCTCTGCTTTTTCATGGGGGCACTTTGGGGGACAGGGGCACTGGGGAGAAAACAGGACCCTGTGGCAGTCTTAAAGGTGGGAGTGGAGTGGTAGCTCAGGAGCCCAGGGGCTCTGACTGGGCCACCCTGGTCAGGACGAGGGCTACAGTCACTACTGTCTTCTTCATCTGTACCCCATTGCTGGACAAATTTGGGCAGTGCTGCTGAATAGAGCACCCACCGCCCACTTCCCCAGGCGGCCATTGATGGCAGCTCACTTCAAGCTCACTGCTTCCTAGACTCTTAGCTGTAAGCTCTGCAGAGGCCAGAAGACTTGTGGCTGAGATTGAAGCTGCCCCTATCCTGTTTGGGGGCTGGACAGCAGCGGAGAAAGAGGCTCTGTCCTGACCCTCCTGTTCCGTTTCTTTTACTTCCTTCCTAAGTCACAGTCTCCCTGAAGCTTTCACTTTGGCCAGGCCCCAGTGAGGCCTGTAAAGTCGCTGTCCACTTGGCTTCCTCAGGGCCAGACTGGTCCCTAGTCCTGCTCACCTGCCACTGTCCCCCAGCAGGGCCTGAGGACAGGCAAACCCCTATCGTCTGCTCAGGGCCTTGGCCTGGCCGAGGAGGAGCTATATTTAGACAACTTCAGACTGGCAGAAAATAGAAAGCACATTAAGCCCCGAAAAGACTGAGGTCTTTTCTGCACTCACAGGATGGGCAAACAAGAAACATGCTTTATTTTTTCTTTACATTTTTCCTTACTTAATTATTTTTACAAAGTTTTGCACGCTTCGAAAAAGGCCTTTGCTCTCGGTGGGGATGTGTGTGGGAGAAACAACTTCGGCACTTGGGGGAAAGGGTCCTTGCTACATTTTGGAAGGAAAGGGGATCTGGCTTCTCACCTGGAGTCCAGCTCTCAGGGAGGAGACCATGAAGCGGTCAGCACTTAGAGTATGTGTCTGGGGTGTTGAGGCCAGGCCTGGGCAAGGGACAGGCCTCTGGCATTTGATAGGAAGGCACTGTGAAGCATCTAACGATGCCCGCTTGCCTCTCCCCACAGGTAAAAGTATGGTTTCAGAACCGGAGGACGAAATTCAAAAGGCAGAAGCTAGAGGAAGAAGGCTCAGATTCTCAACAGAAGAAAAAAGGGACACACCACATTAATCGGTGGAGAATTGCCACTAAGCAGGCGAGTCCGGAGGAAATAGATGTGACCTCAGATGATTAAAAGTACAAACCTAATCTCACAGAAATGGACAGCAAAAGAGGCAGGGAGAGGAGGGGAAGAAAGAAAAAATCCTATAAAACCAAACCAAACTGCACACACATTCACAGGAAAGGGAGAGAGGAGAGTCAGAGCAAGTGGCTCGCAGCAGACTTTGGACAGCGAGGGCACTGGACCGGGCACTACGCACGGAGGAGATGACAGAGGACGGAGGCCCCTTCATCAACATGCAACCCTCGTCTAAAGAGGCAGCTGAGTGAGTGAGAGAGACAGAGACTGGGAGGGAAAGAGAGAAAGGGGAAGAAAGAATGAGAGAGAGAGAGAGAGAGAGAGAGAGAGAGAGAGAGAGAGAGATGATCCTGTCCTTGTGAGGCAAAGGCACATTCTGACAAGAGGAACTGTCAGTCAAATGCCAAACCAGGGAAACAAGATGATTGGCAGGTATTCCGCTTATCAAAGTCCATTTAGAAATGATAATAATTTTTTTAAAAGGCACAGGACTTTTAATTTTGCACTTCACAGTGTTTCCCCCATCTTTAATTAGAAATAACATACAAAATTCCACGTCTAGCCCCATCCTACACCTGTTTCAAAAACTTGAATTGCATGTAGCAGTTGTTGGGCGAATGGTGTCTAAAAAATGAATTGTAATTTTATTTTTCTGTTAAAGACAGGTTCTGTGTATTTTTATTTTTTTCTGAGAAATGTGCAGTCTGTAAAAACCCTTTTTGATACCTTCTTTGTCAAAGTGATTGTGAAAACTAAATGAAGTAGGCTCGGGGATAGTGGTCCTCTTACAGAAAGATGAGGGAGCAGCACTGGGATGGAGGGCGGGGGAGGGTGCCCCCGAGAAGAGTCAGGACTTGTGCTGGGGGTTGGCAGCAGCAGCAGCAGCAGCAACAATAACAACAAAAACCTAAGTTAATTCTATTTCTTGGATATCTCCTTTCCTAACATTCTAAGACTTAAAGACCACCAAGTCAACTTCTCCTTTCAGGCTGGGGGAAATCGACTGCATCCAGCCACTCAATGTAATGGCCATTCAGAACTCTTAAGATTGTCTATTGCAAAAGTGGAAGGAAAGACTATAGTTAACGGGTGGTAGTGTGGCCAAGGACATGGGAGTTTTCAAGCACTGAGTTTCTCTTCCAAGACCATAGATTATTAAAGAGGGTGACAAATGCTTCCTTAGTGTCTTCTATACCAGAATGTAAATATTTTTGTGTTTTGTGTTAATTTGTTAGAATTCTAACACACTATATACTTCCAAGAAGTATGTCAATGTCAATATTTTGTCAATAAAGATTTATCAATATGCCCTCAGAGTAGTTGTCTTGGGAAACTGAAGTGGATCTTTACAAAAGTAACTCTCTAATCCAATGTAGTTTTTCTCCAACCAGGCTTGTGAGACCCTGACTCCCCACCCACAAAAGGGCCACACTGATGGCTTGGGGGGGGGCGATGTATTTTAAAGAGATATGACTGGAGAAGGGGTGATTAAGACAACCAAACTCTTTTAGAAGAGGGAAAGGAGGGTGAGAAGTTATTAAAGCAATGTTGTTGAAGGAATTTAGTTTCAACTCCTGGCTAAAAAACTAAAAAATTCTTACTTCTCTTTACCTTTTTTTTTTTAAGTTTAGAATGTAGTTATGAATTGAAGAATATTCTTCAGGAAAACTCTTAGAACCTGAATTCCAAGGCTTCTAACTTTGTTTCTGACTTCAAACCCCTTAAGGACACACTGTCGACCTCCCTTTCTCTTCTTTTCCTCCTTACTTTCCTCTCTCTTTTGGCTCTAATCTGCCAAAAGTGATGGAGATGAGCCCAAATGCTCCAGACGCCTTATAAGGCAAGCATTCTAAGAAATCTTCCACTCTTAATTTTAACATAGAAAAGAAAAAGTTGTAACCATTCTCAAAGAAAACTTCACTCTTCCATCCCTCCCCCTCCCGCTTCTGGGGGTATGAGGTTGTTTTTGCATGCTTCATTTGCTTCCTATCCTGATAGGCTGCATTAATCAGTTTTATTTCCATTGATAGAGAAACCTCGTCTGTTCTGTTCGAGCTACAAAGCGTCCTGTGAGCTTTTGTGAAAGTGCAAATCAGTTTAAGCAATTATCATACCAGGAATATGAAGGGAAAAGAGGAGGCCTTGCCCAGTGGTCTCCTTTAATCTCTTAATCCACGGATCCAGGGGGGCTGCCTGGACATAATTTAGGACAATCTCCCCCACCCTTTACACTGTGATAAGGCCAAGTTACAATGCAGGGCAAAAATACAAGCTTTGTTAACATCCTGCCTTGAAAAGTTAAGATTAGACATTCTGTGCACGTGTGGGGACTATAGGGCACTATGGAATCTTTTCTTTCTGTTTTTCCTCCCCTCCTCTAAAGTAGAATTCATTCTCTACTTCTCTCCCTATCTTTTCAATCCCCGTATCTCAGTCACCCTTGTATCTTGGTCCCTGGGTAGACCTGGCTGCTCATACTTTGAGCTCACGAAGACCCTCCCTCAGAACTTCATGTTGTGGGGGCCACAGGCAGAGAGAGAGGCAGTTTCAGGAAGATACAGGTGCAACTCGGGAATTCCACAGACTCGTGGAGTGGGGGTGGGGTTAGGCTGCTTCCATAGTGGGACCGATGGTGAGTGTCAGTTCTACTCAGTGCTTGGCAGTAGTGGCTCCTGAAATATATATATATATACACACACATCCTGTTCGCTTGAACAAGGGCAGGTTACCTTTTCATTCTGCCCACCTTCCCAAACTTAGAATGGCTTGAGCATAGAGTATAGTCTCGTTAAAATTGAGGCTGACCCCTCCATAAAAAATGTCCCATCTTGACAAAAAGCTTTCTGCAGTAACCATATACTTAAATTTAAGCACAAGAAAGGGAGGTGTGGTGAAGAATTTTTTCTAAATGTCCTATACAGTGTGACAGCAATAAAATCATCAGAGAATACTATTAGCTTTGAGGGGGAAAAAACCTAAAAGCTTTATTACAAACCAAGCTTTGAAAATAGGGGGGATTAGGCGGCTGAAAGGGTCCCACAATGGTAGGAAGAAAAGGTTTCATGCTAATGAGGTTAATGCCCTTTGTATCTCGGGCCTCCACATCTTCATTACGCGCTATCTCCGGCTGCACCGAGCGGCTCAGAGAGCCGCAATCCACTCCAACGCCCCCCTTCCCGGCCCAAAGAAGGATTTGATAGCCGCTCTGTTCAAACTAGATAATTATATCTTTTCAAGTCGGAATTAAGATAAAGAAAGTGAAGCAGAGGCGGCTCGCCTTGATCCACTGCAAACAAATTTGGCGCACTTTCGAGTCCTTCCCCCCGCCTCAAAAAGGCAGGACAGTCAGCTTATTAGCCGCTCGTTTGCTTTATTAATTCATCTATTTAAAGTGGCAGGATTAGAGCGTCTAATGTGGGCGCGGGCTGCCGTGGCGCTGAGGAATATAAATATTTGCGAGATGCCATCCCACGATGCCTATCTGGGAGTAGGGCTGGGGCAGGGTGAGCAGGGGGCGCATATGCTTTGTGGCCCGTCCCCTTTTCTATGCACTCGAGCTTGGCTGTAGCCAGCGGGGGCTGTGTGCCCACTCGTGTTCCATAGGTGCCAGGCCTGGATGCTCCTGGGCAGGGAGCTCTCTATGTGAATGGTATTCAGGGCTGTGTTGCTGTTCCAGAGCACAGTCAACTGTATGCTGGTTGCCTTGTATCTTGCTTGTGACTTGTAGGCTGTAAATTGACGACATATTTGCGGCATTTTCTTCCTGTGAGTCCCTGTGCCTAAAGGATGTTTAGGAGTCCAGGTTTTCAGTTTCCTTTCTTCCTAATAGGGTCAAATGGAAGCGGGCCAGGGCTACATTCTCCTGTGATATACACCTGGGCTGAATGGTTCTTCCTTCGAACCTATGCCTTCTCGAAGCAACTAAAATCATCCGGTGCTGGCCGAAACTTTGGATTTCCGGCAGTCACCGTTCCTAGCTAACGTTCTGGATGTATGGAGTTCCAGCTCTCTGGGATTCTGCTCCTGGCAGCAGAACCGAGCCGGAGCGGACTCGTTGGCAAAGGCCCGGAACCTGCCGGACTACTTTTGTAGTAGGGACGGATTGTGGGAGCCTGAGAGGCAAGCCAAGCCGGCACCGCAGAAAGGGGGCTCAGGCCTGCGCGCGGCTTGGAAAACCTCGGCTCCTCCCGGTCCCGACTCGGAGTCTCAGGAAACAAAGTCCGGGACCCACTGGAGTGTTGGGGAGGATTCTGGAAGTTTGGAGGCCTGGCTCTGGGCCCCTCTCTGTGGTGGTAAGAAAGGAGCCAGATTGGGCTGTCTGCAAGTGGGCAGTTGCAAGTCGGTATATGGGCGAGTTAAGTGGAGGTCTGTGATTGTACCTTTGCAGTAGGTGTGTGTCTCAGTCCACCATAGGGCTGTGTTTGTGGGTTGTGGAAACTCCATTCAGCGTTCCCATCTAGGGCTCTAGCCAATGTGTGGCAG
This sequence comes from Onychomys torridus, assembly GCF_903995425.1. Taxonomy (NCBI): domain Eukaryota; kingdom Metazoa; phylum Chordata; class Mammalia; order Rodentia; family Cricetidae; genus Onychomys; species Onychomys torridus. The sequence goes on from NC_050443.1 coordinate 179,009,905, forward strand.
TGCCAATCGTTCGCTTTAGTCAGAAACTGAGGAGGTTAGAGTTCCCTGCATTGATTGTGCCAAGATGTCCGTCTTCCCTTGTGCCTCTAGGCTGTTTTGAGTTAGGACAAGAACTTGTAGCCACAGCGCTGCTGAGGATGGAGTGCCTATTAAGGTGTGAACACGCAGCTTACTCGGTTTGTGACCAGGTCTGGTTGCACAGGATGTCTGTGACTCCCGTTCGTTTGCATTTTAGAGGATAGTTGGTGTGTGTGACTTGTGGGGACAGTTCTTCCTGTTTGAGTTGAGGGGTTCCTTTGATGAGCATCCACGCCTAGCACTTAGAATAGTATTTTTGTATCTTGAGGTCTACGCATAGGAAGAGTGGCGGCTTGGGTTAGTTAGGGTGGTGTTCTGGAAGTACACCACCAGCTCCAAGAGTTCAATAAACAACAGCGCGTTTTCGTAACTGCGTATCTTTTTCTAGGACGCTCTCTATTATATCCGGAATCAGCGCTTGATTTATTTGGGTGCTGCCTCGGAGCAGCTGCGGGCGGGGTAGAGGAGGACGCAGGCCTTAAATGCTGGGCCACCATGCCCAGATACGGAGCCCGGATGCCGAATTTGCAGTTCAGCTCCCTGATTTATTTTCCCCAACCAGCCCTGTAGCGAGGGGGAAGTGGGAGTTTTGAGAACCCTCTGACCCCAGCAGTGACCGGGCTCTGGGAGGCAGTTTCTCCAGGCACGACCCTGTGCGCCAGGAAACCCGAAGCGGTGCCACGCTTGAAAGCGAAAGGTCCATTCATCAGCCGCGCCCCAGCGTCTAATTGGTCTTTTGTTCATTAGAGCCTGCTGCCCAGCGGGGGAGCTTGGGAGGGCCCCAGGCTGCAAGTCGGGGTGCTTGGTGCGGGCTGGGGGACGGTGCCCGTGTCCCAGGCTGAGGTCTCTATAAGGGCAAAAGCCGTCGCGCTCCTCCGAGGGGGCGCCAGAGCGCGCCAAAGATCACAACCACGTGCAAAAATGCGTTCCGGGAGGCCAGCCTCCAAGAGTCCCGGCCGATCCTGGGGCTGCGGAAGCTCTGGCTTCTTCTCCATGTCCCCTTTCACATTCCCCTGCAAACAGAGATGTCCTCTTGCCCCCTAGAGATTTCAAACCTGCCTTCCGGCCTCTCCTAAGTTTCCAGCCCAGAGCTGCGGTGCGGCTGTCTCGAATTCACACCACGTCTTTCGCCTGTTTCCAGCTCCTTAGTCCTGGCTCACCACTCACCCCGTAGATTTTGCACTCCTCTCTCTAGGCACCAACCCGTACTCTTGTGGAGCCGGTACCCCACTTCACTGAGAAGGGGACTGGAGAGAAATTTTGACACAAGTCAGGGAGGTGGGAACAATCTCAGATGGGGGAGGAAAACTGGGCCACTATCATTCCAATTTTTTTGTCCATCTCCCAGTCAACTCACCTATCTCCCATCCCACGCATAATTTCCAAACCAAATCTGAGTGTCTCACCCCACCCTTACTGTCTCTCTGCGCACTCTCCAGAGGAACTCTAGACAGCACGGGGCTTCTCAGAATACACCCAAAGACCAAGACGCACCTGCGGGGCCCCAGTTGTGCTAGGCTGGGGACCGGGGGTCGCTTTTGGAAAATGAGCCAGAAGGACCAGTTTGCCAAGCTGTGGACTGGCTGTCTGTAACCTCCCCGATCTCGGTGACTGAACCTATATATAGGACCCGAAACTGCTCCTGTCCCCAGCTACTTCCGGGTCTATATATAGCCTGGTCTCCACAGCCCTGACTGGGCCCTGACGTCAGGAAGAACTTGATCTTGCCTGCTTCACTCCTGCTTCTGAAACTGATCCTTGAAATGAGAGAACAGACTCTACACAATTCCCATGGCCTTGACATAAGGTACAGCGATAAATATACACCACTAATGAGCAATTACCATATAATCACCTTCCAATTAGCTCGCATAATGATGAATTAAACATTCTAGCAGGCGGGATTAGGTTTCTTACTTTGTATATTATTTACGAAGGCTATAGCTTCTGCAGAGAACCAAATATCAGATTAGATGGGGAATTTTCATTTGGGGGTTATTAGGTATTCAGGCCAACGGCTGTGTTCTGGTCACTCATCAAGTGAGGCCTCCTGCTAGGTACTGACCAGTTCCTTTGGACGTTTATTTGCGGGTTTCCTCTCTCTTTCTTTAGGTTGCAATTTCCTTTCTTTTTCCCCTTTACCACCATGGTCCTTGGGGCCAGGCACGGGGAGCGACCTCAGTCTAAATGGAGGATAGTAACGCACAGTCCCCTCCAGCGACTGTCTCCAGGACCCTGCGCGCTCTAGTCCCTGGTTCCGATTCTCCGCCACCCAGGATGGACGCCCCAGGGGGCCCCTCTGCGCTGTGGGAGCTACCTGGGAACAAACTGCGGTGCACAGGCCCTGGTGGCTGCTGCCTGTCCCTTACGGGCCGCCGAGCGCTCCTTTTCAACTTGTGCTGGCTTTTCCCACCCCAGGTACTGGGAGGGGAAGGAGGGTGGGAATAAGGAAAGAAACAACAAACCTCCGCCCCGCCTGCGGCCACCTCTCCTGTTCGGAAATGAATTTGGGCAAGAGATTAGTTCCTAATCTGATCTAGCGCTGCTGACATTTGGGAAGAAGATGAAAATGGCAGCTCAATTTCATTGTGAAACGGGGTCACTTCGCGGGGCTCTACTCTCCAGAGAACGTGGACGCCCCTCCTCCTTCCCAAACCAGAGGAGGAGGAAGAGCCAGCAGAGGAGCTGTAGAGGTCAGCGAGCTGCTGGACTGGAGGCTCCGGGTTCAACGTGGAGTAGTAGGAGGCAGCCAGGTCTGGGCCAGCTTCCTCTGTGCATCATCACCTGCCTGTAGGGCATCTGTTTGTGCAGCATGGAGAGCTGCTGGCTCTCCTTCTGGACTCAACTGGAGAGCCTCTTTCTTTCGGGGAGGGGGGGTGCTCAGGGGAGGTAAAGAGGTTTCAGACTTCCCCAGGAAGCTCATTAAAGTGCAATGTCTTCAGGGTATTTAAGATGCTTCCCCTGTGTTCCTTGGGCAAGTAAGTCCTACTAGGAAGGGATGGATCCTCTGATAGTCCCTCCTAAAATTGGCTCCTGGAGCTGCGGGGTCCTAAGAGGTAGGAGCTAGAACTTCCTCAAGCAGAGTTTCCCTTCTCTCTCAGACAAGCACACTAATTGCAGTCGAAAAGCTGCCCCTGCCATGTTCTTGATCACCCAGCAGGCCCCACAGTGTGTAGTCTCTACCCTCAACCCCAACTACCCAGTACTGGTCTCATCCTGGATGAGGCAAGAGGGAGCTGATGGAGTGTGTTGCATGAGGGCCTCTCTGTTTCCTAAATCCTGTGCTCAAGGAAGGACACTTGGAAGTCTAGGTACTTCTGAGGAAACACCCATGGGGTGTTGATCCTGGGGTGTTAGCCTCATCTTCAGTGCAGGTCAAGGAAGAGTAGGGAATCTGTGTCTGGTCTCTGGGAAGCGAGTCTGATGACAAGAGCTCTATTCCTGAGTGTGGCAATGTGTCTTAAATGCAACTGACTGAGCATGCAGATGTATCTGTACCTGAGCATGCTTCTGCAGCATGGATCACTGAGTATGTGGAACATATGCCCCATGTATAAGCATGTATATGGTCCCAGAGTACAGTATTCATGTTACCTGTATGATCTCTGTGTGTGCAGCTTAGAAGCAGGTGTCCTTTCTTCCTGGTGGGTGGTTGTCTTGTGGCCTACTAAGTGACTGGATTTCAGTGAAGACCCCCCACCACCAGCAGCCTCTTGGTTAGGCTTCTTACACTGTACAATCTGAGCTGCAAGTATCTGTGTTGGATGTAATATCCCCAGCAGGTGCTTGGCTTACTGAGATAGAGCTTTCTTCTGAGAAGTCCTACCAGAGGATTGTCCCTTGCCCCTTTCATAGTATGAATATTCTAAATTGCAGTTGCCACCACCACCTGTGACCCTCAGAGTTCCTGAACATCATGTAAGGGCTGAGTCACTGGGCATGCATGTATACATAGGAATAATTAGAAGTGAGTGCTTTGAATGTTTTTTTGGGGACACAGGTGTGATGATGGGATGGGGCATGACTCAGCATGCTTGTGGGAGCCTCAGTGAGGTTCATGGGGTACACAGTTTCTCTTACTACATAGTGCTCCCTTCAGCAAAGACAGTTTGTCTCCAAGGGCTCACCTCAACCCCTCCTTGCTTCCTCCTCCCTCATTCCAAAGGACTGCAATTATGCCCTTCCACAAAACCCAGAAGTAGTGTGTAATACTGTAACTCACTTGAAGTGGCAGGTTGCTGCTTTGTTAAGTAAATGATGCTATGCTGATTCAGATGGTGAATTCCTACGTGTTGTAAGGGAACACATGGGTGGGGCTTAGACAGTCCAAGGCAGCAGCAGTGGAGGGGAGTCCGGTACCGAAGTTTAAGGATAACTGGAACACTTTGAGGCTCCCTCTTCTCTCTCTGACTCTCTGCAACCCCACAATGTGCTTTCCCCAAAGCTCTATTTTCACAATTGAAAATAAGTTATTTAGAATATGTTATATACACATGATGTAGAATATAGAGTGTGCAGAGGGGGGTATGTATTCACCTATATGCTCATGTGTGATGTGTGTATATAGGCTGCACTATAGTTCATTCCATCAGCTCTCTGTGTACAGCCCTGGAAGACGGAGTTCAGTTTCTGTCCTCTGAAGGGATAGGTTGTCCAGGAGTCTCTGTGAACATCCAGGTTGGTATTCATTTCACAACCATGTCCCTTTTCCTGGACCCTGCACTACAAATAGTCATTGCTTCTGCTCCAAGAACCTACTGGAAACCAGGATTTTATGTTATCAGTTCTCTAGAGTAGAACAATGAGGTGATGGAACATATCTGGGGGGCGTCAAGAGCCTTGGGGCTAGGAAAGCAGCTGTCCCCAGGAAGAGTGGAAACCTGCCTTTCCCATTCTCTGGACATCCCTTCCTTGTTTCTTTCCTTCCTTCTACAATAGCTAACGTTCCTGAAGTTATTTAAATGTCCAACTATAGGGAATTGGTAAAGATTTATATGCCAAGATGGGTGTCACACATCAGTTAAAAGGGTAAGCCGTAACTGGAGTTCTAAAATGGGAGGGTATTCTAGTTGCATTTCTGCTGCTGTGGCAAATAATTTAATGAAAAGCAACATATGGGAGGAAAGGATTTATTTAGCTTGCCATTCCAGGTCATAGTCCACAATAGTGGGGAGGTCAAGACAGGGACTCAAGCAACTGGACACTTCACATCCATAGCTGAGAAGAAAGAGAGAATAAATGCATGGATTCTTGATTGCATGCTTCCTAGCTTTCTTTACCCTTCTACTATTTAGGGCCAGCCTAGGAAATGGCATCATCAACAATGGGCAGGTTCTTCCTACAATGTAGGAATGTAGGACCCACATCAATTAACAACCAAGACAAACACTTATATACATGTCCACAGGCCAACTTGATCTAGATAATTTCTCATTAAGATTTCCTTCTAGGTGATTCTATGTTGTGTCAAGCTGACAGTTAAGACAACCAGCACATATGATACATCTATATTATCTGATAAAAGGAACATACGTGAACCATTGTCAATATAGAAGAAACCACACACACACACACACACACACACACACACACACACACACACACAAACACGATATGTGTATTTATTGGCACTTGCTTTGAACCTTTCTAGAAGAACACAGAGGGAACTGGTAGAGACACTCTGACAGTTGATTTGAATGCAGAAATGTGGCTTCCCATGTCCTTCGGCCCCTACCTCCCTGAAGATATAGCTCAGTACTTCTTGAACACTAATGTCTCCTTTGTCACAGGGGTTTCCACCAGTGGAGCACCAGGGTTCTGATGGTCCTTGTTCTGTTAAGTGCTGAGTGAATTCAGTTCTCTTGTCTCTGTCCTGGAAACTGCCCAAAGTGTCATGGGCTTAGTTGGGGGCATGGCCAACCCAGCTATCTCCCCAAGAAAGATTCCCACAAAAGGTTATCTGACCTTCAGTGCTGAAGAACTAAGAACTTCCAAAGCTGTCTGTCTCTTACCCAAAAGCTCCGAGTGAGGTAGTTTGAATGAGAATATCCTCTATAGGCTCATATATTTTAATGCTTGGTTCCCAGTTGGTGAAACTACTTGGAAATGATTAGGACATCAGTTCTTAACCTGTGGGTTATGACCCTGTGAAAGGGTCACCTAAGACCATTGAAAAACACAGATATTTACATTAAGATTTATAACAGCAGAAAAATTAAAATTATAGCTATAAAGCAGCAACAAAAATAATTTATAGATGGGGTCACCACAACTTGAGGAATTTTATTAAGGAGTTTGTAGCATTGGGAAGGTTGAGAACCACGGGATTAAGAGATGTGGCCTTGTTGGAGATGTGGACTTATTGGAGGAAGTGTGCCATTGGGGTGAGCTTTGAGGTTTCAAAAGCACACTCCAAATACCAACCCCCACTTCTACCTTGTAGTTATTGTCTCCACGTAAGCTGTCAGCTACTGCTCTAGTGCCATGCCTGCCTGTCTGCTGCCATGCTCCCTGCCATGATGATCATGGGCTCTACCACCCTCCGGAACGATGAGCCCCAAATCAAATGCCTTGTTATACAAATTGCCTTGGTTATGGTGTCTTATCACAGTAATGGAAAAGTAACTATGACAGAGTTTTAGGATTTTCACTGAAGTTTAAACAGGTGTCATGATGGTTGTTGGAAGCATTGTCTGTCTGCTGCTTTCCATTGTTTTGGGAAAAAAAAAAACATCAACTAAAACAATGACCATTCAAACAGTGCAACACACAGCTATCTACCTTTAATATGCTGTGGGTTGATTTGTGTCCTCCAAGTTTATAGACTGAAGCTCTGACCTCTGCTAGCTCATAATGGGACTTTATTTGGAGACAGTGTCATTAAAAAGATAATTGTGCTGAAATGCAGTCATTAAAGTGATCATTTATGGGCTGAGGAGATGGCTCAAACATTTAACACACAAGTATTTGACATGCAAGCAGGAGGCTGGAGTTCAGATCCCTGGAATTTATGTAAAAGCCAGCTAATCATAGCATCTGGCCTCTAATCCTGGTGCATGGGCAGCTGTGAAGACCTCCGACCCAAGCTGGCTAGCCAGACTAGACAAAACAACAAGTTCACTTTTTAGCAAGAGACTGTGTCTCAATAGATCAGGTGAAGATTGATCTAAGGAGATACTCAGCATCAACCCTGGACCTCCATATGCCTGCTCACACACACGTACAGACATGTGTGTTCCACACATGTAAATGCACACTGCACACACATACATATGCAAAGAAAGTGACTGGTGACTTTATAAAAGAGGAAACATGGCTTGGGGATACAGTTGAATGGTAGAGCATTGGCATGGTCTGTACAAAACTCCAGACCCTGGAGTAAGGGGAGAAAAGGAAATGGGAAGAAACGCAGGCACACTGAAAAGAGCATGTGAAGATATGACTATGTATCTAATAAACCAAGACCCTGGAGGAAACCCCTCCTTCAGCTCAACCACCCCTACTACACCTTGATCTTGGGGTCTAGCCTCCAGAACCATAATAAAATATATTACTGTTGTGCATGCCACCCTGTCAGCTCCTCTACCTCATCACAGTGACTCTGGCAAGCCAACACAAACAACAAGGTCAAGGTGAGTCTTGTTCTGTCTACCCTTCCCACACCTTCCCTATCTCAGGCTATTTTGAAGCAAACTCTGGACTTTATATATTTTCCCTGGTAACAATTTTAGGATGCATCTCTTGCAGGATTATTTTCAAATAATGCTGTGATTCATTAATAATTCTGTCCATGAGGTGATGCATTGATCTGTGAATGAGACATCTGTATGGTGACTCTTGATCAACCAGTCTAGGTTCTGGAGTCTTCTCAGAATCTGGAAGGATCAGCCTGGTGATAGAACAAGAACATCTGTAGCATCTGTGGGTCTTATTTCACAAAATAGTCTCAGAAACTTCCAGAAACATTGCTCAAAGTAGCAAATCTGTTCAGAACTAACAGCAGCATTCTGGGAAGGACAAGGGCACAAATAGACCTAAAGGGAAGATCTATTGCATGAATCTGGAAAATCAAGACTATTATCCTCAGCAAAGAGAACAATGCTAGAGTGTAACAATGCTTGATTACAAGCTACACAACAGAACTAAAGTGACAAAAATATCATGGTACTAGTATACAGAAAGCATGTAGACCAGTGGAATAAATGGTTCAGAAATAAACTCACACTTTACAGCCACCTAACTTAAAAATATTTTAAAGATTTTTTTTTAATGCAATTGACTATTTTGCCTGTATGTATGCCTGTGAACCAGTAGTGTGCCTGGTAACCTTGGAGGCCAGAAGAGGGTACCAATCCCACAGAACTAGAGCTATAATTGTTTATGATGTAGACACTGGGAATCAAACTCAAGTCCATTGGAAGAGCAGACAGTGCTCTTGACCACTGAGCAATTTCTCCAGCCCCCAAAACCACATTTTTTTTTTAACACATCTGTCAAAAACATACATTAGAAGAGGCCTCTTCAACAAGCTGTGTTGGGGAAACTGGCCACATGTAAAATGAAAGTAGACCTGTGTCTGCCACCCTGCACAAATACTAGTCAAAATGGGTCAAAGACTGGAATGTAAAACCTGAAACTTCAAAATTGCTAGAGGACTCATAAAATACTTCAATATACACACAGGGCACAAGGAAGGACTTTCTAACCAGGACTTCAATAGCACAGGAAATAATACCAATAAGACTGACAAGTGGCTTTAGATGAAATTAAGAATTCTGTACAGTCAAGGAAAGAATCACCTGAATCAAGAGACGTTGTCTCTACCAGCTATATACCAGGCAGGGGAGTAGTATCCAGGATATATAAAGAATTACAAAAACTAAACACTAGGCTCCACACAAATTGTCCAATTAATGAATGGGCTTGTGAATGGAACCAACAGTTCTCAAAAGATGAAATACAAGTGACCAATAAATATCTGAAAGAACATTCTACACCCTTCACCACCTAGGAAATTGGAATAAAAAGTGTTCTATGAGTCTATGTCACCCCAGTCAGAAAGGCTATGAACAAGGACAAGATTATGACAAGTGCTATTGAGGTTGCAGGAAAACAGTGACACTTATTTGTGGTGGGAATACAAATATAAACATGAAAAATACAAACATGTACAGCCATTGTGGAAAACAGTATGAAACATTATGGAAAACAGAAAAAAACCCTGAAAATAGAATGACTCAGCATATGATTATGGCACATATCACAGAGGCACTCGTGTTTATTGATACGTTATGAACAATAGCCAGAAGAAAGAGCCCGCCTAGATATTCATCGACAGACGAATGGAGAAAGAAAATGCAGCACACATACACAGTGGGATTTTACGCAGGTGTAAAGAAAAATGAAATCTTGGTATCTGGAGGTGGTGGAACTGGGAATCATTATGTTAAGTGAAATAAACCAGACTCAGAAAGACAAATACCATGTTTTCTCTCATATTTGATTTGGAACCTAGATTTAAATGTGTGTGTGTGTGTGTGTGTGTGTGTGTGTGTGTGTGTGTGTGGTGTATGTGTAGTGTATGTATATGTGGGGTGTGTGTGTGTGTGTGTGTGTGTGTGTGTGTGTGTGGTGTGGCATGGTGTGTGGTATGTGTGTGTGGTGTGTATGTGTGATGTGTGTGTGGTGTGTGTATATGTGGTGTGTGTGTGTCTGTGTGAGATAAAAGTGGAAGTGGGGTCATGAGAGGGAGGAAGAGATCTTTAGAGAGGAAGGAAATAGGATAATGGAGTACTTGTAAAAGAAGGCAGAAGGTGGGGCTGACTGAGGTGGGGCAGGGAGAAAGGGAAGAGGCTTAGGAAGAGAGGATAAAGAGGTGGGCAGTGGGGGAGGGGACGAATGAGGACAGAGTCCATTGCACATGCAATAAAGATGCCATGCAGAGCCCATTCCTTCGTATGCTAACCAAAATGTTAATTTAAAAAGAAAAAAAATAAAAGAGAGAAAAGGATAGGAGGGGAAAAAAACCCCAAAGGTACCAAAACAAATGATGAAGGTGTGAGAACCCATTTCAGAACCTCAACTGTTGATGACCCCTGTGTGCCAGGGGTCATCATATCCTGTAGCCATGAAGTAAATTCACAAGATGATTCCTATCTTGCAGGTAAGAGACTAGACCAGAAGAGTTTCTGGCCGAAGGTCTCAGAGCTGGAACTGGCTGGGCTAGTACCTGGTTAGAGGGTGGAGTGACCTCGCAGTTCATTTGGTTTCTGAACTGTGGTCCTGGGGCCCTGGCTCTGAGCTGATGACACGACTTGCACTACCTCACTCAACCTTCACAGTAGTCCCTTGTGGGAAGTTCTCTGAGAAAACCCATAGTGGCAGTTCATAATGGCTGTCAGCTTGACAGGATCTAAATTACCCATGAGAAAAGCCCCTGAGCACACTTATAAGGAATATTTTGGTTAGGGAATCTGAAATGGGAAAACTCACTCACTCACTTTCTTCCAGCAGCAGCCTACCTATGAGGAAGTCTGAGGGAAAAGCTCTTGATTTTGGCTTGCCTGCCTACATGTGTCAATGGGTTATCTACCCTGTGGCTGCCGTTTCTGCTGGTGCTGCCGTCCTCTGAGGACACTGGAATCTTTTTCTGTCTTTCAAGATGGACAGAAGAACAGCAGCTCCCTAGGAATTTCACAGACCTTCAGCACCAGAGTGGGACTGTTGAGGCTTCCAGCCCCACAGATTGAGCAGCTACCCTAGTTGCTGTAGCCACTGTTGGACTACCAAGACAGCATTAGGTAAACCAGTCTAATAAATCTTCCTTTAATATACATTCATTTCATCAATTCTGTTCCTCTAAGGAACCCTGCTTAAACACCCATTTTATAGATGAACACACTGAGGTCCATGAACTAAGCGAGGATCTCAAGATGCCCTTGAATAAAGTGGGAGACCTAGGATTTGAACCCATGATAATCTGACTCTGATGTCCAGATGTTTTGGTTCCAAATCCTTTATGCTTAGCCTTTTATAGTTCAACTCAATCTATTTTCTGTGACTAAGTGACTTTTGGGTGATACCGGGAGACAGAGACATAGTTTAGAGCCTGTATTTACCCTCCCTAGGTTGTTGATTCTGTGAGGGTATGACTGAAAAAGCCTGTACAGAGACTTGGACACAGAAAGTGGGGTGTTTGGCTGCTGATCCTTTCTGGACAGAACAAGAATTTCCTTCCCATAATGATGTATGTACACATGTGCATGCATCTGTACACTGGTGTATGTGAAATGCTTTATTTTTCCTTTGTAGACTGGGATCTCACCATGGCTCCTATGCCCTTCTGCAGACATGAACAGGACTTCCTGGGTCTCAGGAGAGCTTTGCTTCCATACCTGAGAACTTGCATGCCAGTGGCTCTGCCACTGTTCCTTTTCAATGTCAGGAGCTTCAGCTACTGCACCCTGCTCTGCCCTAGCTCAGATCACCCTTGGGAGTATGTGCCAACAGAAATATCTAGCCTGGGATATTGGAGAGCCTGGGCAGAGCTGTTTGAACCCCAGATTCACCCCTCAGGGAGGATCATCCCATGAGTGTCCTGCTAACACTGACCACCTTGGAATGGACTTTTCTGAGGTCCTGTCCTACATGTTGCTTCCTGGGAGCTACTAGGCTCTTCTGGGGCCCTGGACTGCCACGGTGCACAGCCTTGGGATGTGCTGTCATGACCTCTCAGAACAGAGCCATGTGAGGCTCCCCATTTCCTCTGCTGTGGCTGCATTGTTAAGTAGTATCCCTGGCAAGTAATTACATCCGCGGCAGCTCAATTGCACCCTCAGCAAATGAGGTGCTGATCTGAAGTAATTAAGCAATAGTGTGTGCAATTTAGCTGTTGTGGGTGCCCCTCCTCCCCAGTGCTGTGCAGCAGTGCCCTGAAGAGTCTGTTCCAAGGCCTAGGCTAGGCCTTTGCTGAGACACCTCAAAGCCAACTTCTCCTGGGTCTCTAAATATTGGGGAAAGCTCTTAGATGTGTCAGGGTGCTGAATGTAATTACTATTCTTTAGGAACAAAAATACACAACAAGCTTGCTTATTGTTTCCTTAATTATATGTTTTGGATATAAAACAACATCTTGGTGGTGATAAAGTGTTGATTAATTACCCCAAATATCGCCTTTGGGTAGTTAGGAAATGTGTCTCTGACCTCTCTTTCAAGGGAGCCATCCTATCCCTTTTCCTCTGAACTGCATTGAAAAGGTGTGTCTTCGGGCAATGGATACCTCCATTGTGGGGCATGGATTTAGGGGGTCGTGTAGGCCTCAGGTAAGGGCAGATAGGCAGAACTCAGGATAGCTACCTGGACTGGATGGGTGAGGGTGTAGATAGGTGGGGTGCCCTAGTGGCTTAGGTAGCCATTTCTTGCCCTTGGAGAGCTGTAGGAAACACCCCAAAGTCAGCAGCAGATACACAAAATAGGGCTGGAGAGTTTACCAGCCATAGGTGTGACCTAGGACACTGTGTAGGTGTCAGTGACACTGAGTGCTGAGGGGAGTGGAGAGGCCCTCCAAAGGGCTCTGAAGGGGTGTGCATCTACCAATATGTGCAGGATGTACTGTGTATACACAAGGGTATGGATATACATTTATTTATAGAGGGATCCTATGTGAGTGTATATGGTATATTTACTATGGATATTTGTATATAGGCATATATATATATATATATATGTATGTATATATATGTGGGTGTATTCACATATGATTATGTGAATATGTATACATGTGGGTATGTGTGTGGATGTATGTATGATTGTGCATAGATATGTGTGAACATGTATGGTGTTTATGAACATAGACATGTGTGTTTATATGATATTCTGTGAGTGTGTGAGGCATGTGTTTACAAGAGTATATGTGGATATGCATAGGTTATGTATATATGTATGTATATACATTTATATGTACACAGCTTTGTGCATGCATGTATATTTTTAAGAGTGTGTATATGGGCATAAATATGTACATATGGATTTATGTATATTTGTAGTGTATGTACATAGGTATAAATTTGTACATATGGATTTATGTTTATGTGTGTATAGGTAATGGTGAATGTGTATGGGTGTATATGGATGGGCAGGAGTATGGGGAAGGGTATACATATATCAGGTGTATGTGTATGTGAATAGGTAATACATAGGTAATAGGTGTGTATATAAGCATGTATGTGTCTATATGTGGGTATGTATGGATAAGGATGCATGTATATGGATTTATACATATGGTTGTGTGTATGGGCATGGGTATGTGTGTATGTGTGTATGAATGTTAGTGTGTGTATATGTGTGTAGGTGTGCATGTAACGTCTGTGTGTTGGGGAAATGAGTGATGTTGGGGAACTCTCCTGTTGTGTGTACAGATAAGGATGTGTGTTTATAGGTATTCGTGTATGTTTAATGTGTGTATATACAGGCATGCATGTGTATACATATGTGTGTATGTATATAGGTATGTGTATATGGGTGTGTGCTCAGGTGTGTGTGCATAGGTATGGATATAGTGTGTGTGTGTAATGTGAGTGTAGATAGTCGTGAGTATGGGTGTGTATGAGTGTGCATGTGTGTGTGTAATGTGAGTGTAGATAGTCGTGAGTATGGGTGTGTATGAGTGTGTATGTGTGTGTGCACGTGTGTGTAATGGGTGTGTGCTAAGATGAGTGATGATAGGGAACTTTCCAGCAAGGTTTCAAGGTCTCAGCTGTCACTTACAGGGGTCTGAAGCGCCACACTTTGTTTTTGCTGGGGTCCTCTACCTCCAGGAATGCAGGAAGCATCTTCCATACAGCCTACAGCACCCCCTAGCTTCCTGCTCTCTAAACAGGTAGGTCAAGCCCCCCTCCTCCTGCTCCCCTGGCTCCAGCCCTCAGTCTTTTTTGTAGCTCTTCTTCCCTTCACTTTTATACATCTCTGTGTGCTCCCTGCTTGCCTGCCTTTTCTGCCTCATTATTAAAAATACTCCACAGGGAACACACGTAAACTTAATTAGTGATGCATAAGAGATCTACATATATTATAAAGGGAAATAGAACATGCTTGGGAGAGCATATAGGGAAGCATGTAAGCCAGTGGGGAAGCAGGCAGCCGGTCAAGTTAGAAGAACCTGTGGCAGTCTGTGTATTGCCCTGACAGTGACAGCAACTGAGGCTACAGTTACAAGATGCTCCCAGTGCTGGGCTCTTCACTGCACGTGCATGATCTCATCTGATCCTCTTGCTAATATCCCTGGAGGTCAGGACTCTCATTAACCTCATATTAAGAATGAGCACATCAGGCTCAGAGTGGTTCAGTGTCTTGCCCAAGGTCACACAAATGGTAAGTGACTGAGCAGGGATTTGAGTGGAGTTGCCATCTGGTCTCAGGACAAGATCATCTGTAAGTGGTACCAAGGAGTGACAGGTGATGGATGCCCTTGGGGTAAAGTGGCTCCTAGGATGCATTGTGTGCCAAGGAGGCATGTTGGAAGCAAAATGTTGTGGTTAGCGGCGAAGAAGAAAGGTGGATGGTCTTGCCAAGGAACCACAGGGAGCTATGGAAAATAAGGTCTCGAGGTCAGGGGTCAGACTTCAGGACTCATAGCTTAGGATCAGGAACAAGGAGATCCAGGCCCAGGGTGCTGGGAGGCAAGAGCCTCGCCATGGACCCCTCCCCCAGAGGCCTCTCTGAGAGGAAAACAGTCTTGTCTTGGGCACACCTGGCTGCCCCACCACCTGACTTGGATTTCAGGGGCACCAGATAACACGCTGGGGCGCTCCCTAAGGAGGGGCCAAGTATGTGGCTCTCTGCCCATACCCGGGTCCTCTAACTGGCCACCAACCAAAAATCGACTTTCTTTCCTGAAAACAAGGCTGAGAACAATACACCTGTGTGGTATCATGGTTGGGAGGAATGGCTGCTGAATTAACAGGGCTGGGATGGTGGAAAGACAGGGTGGAGAGGGTATGTGGGGAAGAGCCTTTGGGGAGAAAGAGAAGGTGTCTGGTCTCCAGGGGAGCTGTGAGGCAAAGCTTAGAAGGTAGAAACAGGATCACTTCCTGCCCCACTGGGCCCAGAGCAGCAGACTTGGGAAATTTCTTAGTGAGATGGGTTGACAAATGGCCGCTGAAGTTTGTGACTGGGGCAAGAGCATCAAAGAGGAGACATAACTGCCTTTTATAGGAGGGGCAGGCTGCAGACTGCCAGCAAGATGAAGTTGTGATCTCTAGGACCCCTTCACATTGGTCACTGGACCTCTGATGATCAGAAGGGCCTGCAGCTCCAGTTATTTATTTATTTACATATTTAGCATGTACGTGTGTGTGTGTGTGTGTGTGTGTGTGTGTGTGTGTGTGTGTGTATTAGTATTTGTGTGTAGGGGGTACACCTGTGAGCATGTGCAGCATGCACATGGTGGTTAGTGTGTTGTCTCGGACTTCTCCATGTAAGCCAGGTTAGTTGACCCACAGGCTTCCAGGGATCCTTCCATCTCAGCATCTCTGGGAATGCAGCACATGTTGCTATGTCCAGGCTTTTATGTGGATTCTGGGGATCTGAAACTCAGGTCCTTATACTTACAGGGCAAGCATTTTATAAACTAAGCCATTTTCTCAAGGCCAGATCCAGGTTAGTTGGCATGAGGAAGCTGCCTTTCACCCCTGGCTCAAAAAACATGTCCAGCAAAGGGAATGGCTCATCTTCCAACCTGTGGGGATGTTCTCAGGTTTGATTTTTTTTATCTACATAATAATAATAAAAGTGAATATATTTTCAAAGAGTTTAGATTTGGTTTTAATTGTGTGTGTGTGTGTGTGTGTGTGTGTGTGTGTGTGTGTGTGTGTGTGCATGTAGAGGTCAATGGTCAGCTTTTGGGAATCTTCCACTTCATGGGACTGTGGCAAAAAGCTCAGTCAGTGGCTGGGCACTGCTGTCTATATTGCTGTGGTTTGGGGAGTTGTGGGTGCCATTGTTTTCCCATGATGCTCTATGTTGTTTGTTTTTTACTTCTTTTGGGGGGCCTGCCACCCAGCTTCCAAATAAATTCACACACGGAAGCTTATTCTTAATTATGAATGCCCAGCCTTGGCTTAGTGTCTAGCCATTTTTTTTTAAATTTAAATTATCCCATCTACCTTTTGCCCCTGGGCTTTTCCTGCTCTCTCACTTCTGTACATCTTGCTCTTGCTCTGTGGCCTGTTGTGTAGCTGGGTGGCTGGCTCCTGGAGTCCTTCTCCTCCTCTGGCTCCTTTTCCTCACTCCTCCATCTCTTTTCCATTCTATTAATTCTCTCTGGCTGCCAATCCTGCCTAGCCTTTCTCCTGCCTCACTGTTGGCTGTTCAGTCTTTATTAGACCATCAGGCGTTTTAGATAGGCACAGTAACACAGCTTCACAGAGTTACACAAATGTAACATAAACAAAAGTGACATGCCTTAAAATCATCTTCTACTACCGCTCTAGGCTGGGTTCTGTTGCTGCTATCAAACAATGCCAGCTCAGACAGGAAGACAAGCCCTGGGCAAGAAGTCAGAAGACCTCGATTCTAGATCTTCTTTTTCTCTGCATGACTCTGAGCCAGTCCCTTTTGCTCTCTGAGGTTCCGTTCTGTCCTCTGTACTCGAGGACAAAGGACTGTTCGAGCCTGATGGGTCTGTGATTCTCCTTTGCCACATGGCTGGTTGGGGGCCCAGGCTAGATGAGAAACCTCACTGGGAAGATGGCTGAATCTTTTCTGTTAGTGCCATCAGCCTGGTTCCTGGTTATCGATTGCCACCCTTGTGCTTCCCAAGAGCTGGGTGGAGATGAAACATTCCCATGTTCTGCACAGGCCCATGCCAGCAGACACACAGAACACAGCAACCACACACACAAATGCATAGGCTCATGCAGAGCTACTGCCATGAGATGTTTGGTAGGAATCATGGCTCTCTGCCCCATCCCCTCCAAGGTATGGCATGGTTGATCTCAGACCACTTGTTCTCTTGAGTGGCATTGCAACATTTCGCAAATCAGAATATATGATGATGTCCTCTTAAATTAGAAAACAACTTATCAGAAAATTTTTAATTTCTGGATGAAAGCTTTCATATGGAAATATATCATGGGCCACCCTGACAGTCCATCCAGGATGGCTGGCAGGCTGTCCCTGCAGGCACAAGTCTGTGATGAGACAGACTGGACATTGTGGAAAGCCACCTGATTGAAGCAGCTTACCCAGGAAATCATAGTTTAGGATTAAGGGTGGAAGGGAAAAAGTAAAGAAAAAGGTCCAGGGCAGGGCTTAAAGCTGTACTGGGGATGGAATCTGATGCATTCTCTTCATCCCTCATGAGCAGAACCCAGAAGCCTTCTTTGCACTCATTTGCCTGTGATTTTTGGGACAGCTGCCTACTGTGCCCCAAACCCCAAGCTAGGACAAAGCTCTTTCTTGTCCCCTGCTCATCACTAGCCTTGCAAATGCTGTCCATGTAGGCTGAGGAGATCAAGGCCCAGGGAGACTCTGCTTTAGGGGGCTATGTGGAACTAGCCCCAGTTGAGCCTGCAATAGACAGGCTTCTCCCGGGATATACTGTGCTTGAGACCCTGTGAGCTGCAGATTAAGTATAGAATGCTCCTTGTCCCCAGGATGCTCTTAACAGGCTGGGTGAGGTTCTAAGCAAGCCACACATATCATGTTATCAAGTTAGTGATGGTGTGTGGCTTGGCCTTATAAGCAGGGGTTAGCAAAACTATAAAGGTCATATATCAGATATCCTGCATATCAGATATTTACATTATGATTTATAACAGTAGCAGTTATGAAGTAGCAATGAAATAATTTTATGATTTGGGGTCTCCACAACACGAGGTTGCAGCATTAGGAAGGTTAAGAACCACTGTTTTATAACATCGGGAGGTTGTAAAGGAGATGCTAGAAGAGAGTAGGGAAGGCTTCCTGGAGGAAGTGGGTTTCAGGCTGTGGTCCTAGCCTGCTCTCGGCCCAGCATGTCCTCTCTTGTACCTTGGGCTTTCAGGCATGCTGCACAGGGGTATTCACAAGGAATGACTTGGAGCTGTGCCTGTAGAGGGTGACTGAAGGGAGAGTGTGTTTGGGGTCCCCTTGCTGTGACCCAAGTTCTCAACCAGGAAGACTGCCACCCACTCTCCCCAAGGAGAGCAGCATTCTCCCGTTAGGATACTTGCTGGAAGGTTCCTGAGCCCTCCATACTCTTCACCGTACCCCCTGAGATCCATCATGTTAATCTCACAACAGAAGAGTTCTGTGACATGGTGGGGGCTTCATGACCCTAGGAAAGCAAGGTCGAGATGGGCTTACACAGAGATGGCACTCGGGTAGGCTCCGTGTCCTGGGTGGTGGTGGTGGTGTCACCTGCTCTGTAATCATTAGAGATCCAGATAAGAAATCATAGGGATGACCCAGGTATTGGCTACTTTGAAAGTCTTGGTTCCTCCTTACCCTAAGTGCCTGCCCACTATTGTGGCTTTTGTCCCTCTGCACAAGTATGGAGATCGCCTTGCCTTGTCCTGGGGATTCCATTTGGTTTTGACTTTCTTGTGCTACAGTAATGGATTGCTGCTATCCACAGCACATAAGGGTGAGACAGCCCAACCTCTCCCCATGTATCCCTTGGTGTTTTGTTGTGCTGTGTCCATGCCTTCTGTCCATGGTGGAATCTGTCATTCTGAGACCACTAGCTCACACGGGGAGGTGGACTGAGGCTTTGCCGAAGTAGGTGAGCCATACAGCTTCCAGGGAGAAGCTGGGCAACAGGGCTCGTCCTCCTCAAGGCTGTTCTCTTCCTAGGCTCAGGCTCCACCTATCTGGGCACTGAGTTCCCTTCTCTAGGGGGGAATCTTCCTGAAGGTTTGCACAGGACCAACTCCCTTATTCTATCTTCTAGGTCAAGACATTTAATTTTTAAAAATTAGCATATGCAATAATGGGTTTTGTCATTTTCATATATCTAGATCATGTACTGTGTTCATATTTCTCCACCATGTTCTCCTCTCCCCTCCTGCTAGTCTCCTTCTACTCACAGAATAGATTTCTTCTATTTCCATGTTTTATATATATATATATATACACACACACACATCAACCTATTTCCTTTGTCTGAGAGAAAAAGCACACAGCATTCTATCTTTCTTTTCCCCCTTCACCATCTCATATTCTCTTTGCCCTCATTCCAGACCCCTGCCTTCCTCTTACAGTGCCTGTGATGGTTGGTGTTAATATCAGCTTGCCACAAATTAGGACCGTCTGAGCAGGAAGCCTATACTATGGAACTGTTCTGATGGCTTTATGGGATGTGGGAGCCTACCCAAAACATGGGCGGCACCTGCTAGCAGCCAGATAAAAAGGGGCACGACAGAAGGGAGATGATTTGCCTTCTGTCCACCTGGCCTTCCCTCTTGCTGATGAATTGGTTCACCCTGCTGCTGGTACCTTCCCTGGTACCAGAACGTCAGTTCCAGGTTTCCGTCTTTGACTGTCCAGGAACCCTCCAGGCTGTTGGTACCCCATTGGGACTTCCAGGACAATGACTTCCCATTCGAAGCCTCTCATCTGGGAGACAACTGGTTTAATCAATTCTTTATAACCCAATGATTCTCTTCCTCTAGGGCAGCAGTTCTAACCCTTCCTAATGCTTTGACCTTTATACACAGTTCCTCACATTGTGGTGAGCCCCAACCATAACATTATTGTTGCTACTTCACAACTGTAATTTTGCTACTGTTATGAGTTGTAATGTAAATACCTGTGTTTTCCAGTGGTCTTAGGTGAAAAAGTCATTCAATTCAAAGGGGTCACAACCCACAGGTTGAGAACCATTGCTATAGCAGGTCATGATTAATGTGGCATGAGAAAAAACTTACATATTTTGTTTTTCTGGTCTGACCTATTTTTTTTAACATGATAATCCCCAGTTACACCCATTTCCCTAGGTCAAGACACCAGGTAGTTAAGAGTGGAAGAGCAAGTCTAACTCTTAACGACTTGCAGAAGGGGAAGCTGAGGCCCAGTGGATAAGGACTTGCTTGTTACCCACTGTGTTGGAGGGGTTATAGACAAGTGTGTGGGTTCTGGCGACAGGAAGATAAGGCTTTGAGGCCTACCTCTGCTCCTTGGTGGCTGTATGACCTTGGACGGGGGGGATGGGGAGGACAGGGTTAAGATAACAGCTGTAGGACTTGCTACTGTCCTCAACACAAAGTCGGCCCAGAACTCAAGCTCAGCTGTTCTTTTTTCCCTTTTAAGATGATTTTATTCATTCATTCATTCATTCATTCATTCATTTACTTGTGTGTGTGAGTATATGTGTGAATACATGCTCCTGTGTGCAGCAGTGTGGATGGAGTCAGAAGAGGACATTGGATCCCTCAGCATTAGAGTGTGTTTGTATGACTCCCAGTTTGCTCTGTAGGTGCCAGGATTGGAGCTCCTATACTCATAAATGCATATTGAGTCACCTCATAGGCCCGGCTGCTGCCATTCTGGCGGCTGTTACTGTCAGTAAACCCTGGCTTGTGCTGTTTCTCAGTTTAGAGTGAGTTAGTTCCCCTGTTTCAGCGATGTTTCCAGTGGAAGTCAAGTACAGACTATGGGGAGGAAGCACTGAGGAGATTCTGTGCTAACCATGGTTGGAGATAAATGGTAGAGGCCTTCCAATCCATAGGAAAGTGGGGCTTCAGTAAGGGGATGCTTTCTGTCAGTGGCAGCGTGTGTCACCAGCTAGCACCCAGCAGTTGTCTTCAAGATACCCTTGTTGAATGAATGAATGAATGAATGAATGAATGAATGAATTATAGACTATTTGCCCATGTTGGTTTCTCTAGTTCCAGGCCCTAGGTCTCTTCATCTGTACCAAGGGTATCACATGCCCCTTGGGCTCAAGGACAGGGTATGTTCATTTGACACATAGAGGTAGTCATAGAAAAGATGTTACCAAGCCTCTTCTACCTGTACAAACTTCCTATCTTGGAGAAAACATCTCCTTCTATTGTGATCCTCATGGTACTTTTGGATGTATGCATGTTCACATGTGTGTGATGAGCTTGTGTGCGTGTGAGCACACCTATGTGTGTGCCTGTGGAAGTCAGAGGTTGCAGTCAGGATGCCTTGCTCAGTTAGTTTTGAGACAGGATCTGGGTTTGAACCTGGAACTTGCTGCTATGGCTGGCAGGCCATCAAGCTCTGGAGATCCACTTGATTCTGCTCATTACTGCACTGGGGCAGTAGGTGCATGCAGCCATGTCCATCTCTTTACGTAGATGCTGGGAATCCACACTTAGTTCTGCCCATCTTCCCAGTCCCTCTTGGCGAACTTGACAGGCAGGAGTAGTGCTCCTCTCAGGGCAGAGGCAAAGAAACTGAGGCTTGTAGGATGGTAAGGGACTCTGAGAAGTCATCAACAGAGCCCAGGGCCTGCTCTTCTGCTTCTGGGTTAGTGGGCTGATATGAACGTGGACAAAACTAAACAGCTCAGCAGTCTCTCAGCCCCCTCTTCACTGGTCCTGAGATCAGCTCAACTTGCATATTCTGAGGTACAAAAAACCCCCACAGTTGCCGGTGCTTTGGGTCCCCACCTCAGAGATACATGCCAGACAACAAGGAAAAGGATGGGAAAGAGAGCAGGAACTTGCGACCTATAGCTGGGGTCCTTCCCTGGCTAGCATTGCTGCAGATGAGTTGATTTCCTCTGAGCACTTCTGGACAAACAGCCTTCTCCACCTGGCCTCTCCATCAGCCCCCTGGTGATTAGGTCTTAATGAGCTGGCTGCAGAGAGTTGGAGGCTGGGGTGAGCTTTGCTGGCCTGTGGAATGTACCTCTGCTGTGCTGGGGCCCTGCATTTTGTATTTGGGGCCAACACAACCCTTGTATATCTATTTGGAAGCAGCAAGTCCCCCCAGAGCATTTTATCAGGTTATTTTGAATTAGGAATTTAACAGTGCACAGTGCAGAAGGAAAAGTCTGGGAGGAGAGCTGGTAAATGAAGTTGGCAGGGGAGAAGGGAGGAAATCCCAGGCCAAGTGCTGGAATAGGACTTGACGGTGTTGGTGACAGCAGGCTGCATCTTCCAGGACAGGAATCCCTCTGCGATTTACCAAACACTTCAACTGGGACCTGTTCATAGTCACAATGTAGAGAGCAGGATGGGATTCCGGCTTCAGGCAGCTGTTCTTTCTTTTCCTGACACTACAGTGTTCCACAAAAGACCATTGCACTTACTTTGAGGTGCTGTAGTAACTCCTCAAATAGTCTTCCCAGTTCCATGTGAATTCCTTGCTCTAGCCACATGCCCATCTCTAACTTTTCTGGCTCTTTTTCTGTGGCTGGCACATACAACTTCCCACGAGGTTGGCACTGAGTTGGAGTCACGTAATTCACACAGGTGGTTAGGGTGCCTGAGAACTTAAGGCCTCAGTCTTTGGTGTTCTGGAGCCAGTCAGAAGTCCCTCCTCATGGGTCCAAAGAGATAGCTCAGTGTAAGGGCCTACCACGCAAGCATGAGGACCTGAGTTTGACACACAGCACCCACATTAAAAAAAAGATGGTTCATGATTGTGATCACAGCTCTGGAGAGGTGGAGATGAGAAGATCCCTGGAGATGACTGAGCAGCCAGCATAGCCAAACTGATGATTCCCAGGTCTCACTGAGAGACTCTGTCAAAAGACAAAGTGTGGAGGAAGGCGGCAGGGTGGCTCAGTGGGTGGCTCAGTGGGCTCATTGTGTAAAAGTGCCTGCTGCCAGACCTGACAACCTGAATTTGATTATTATGTGAGGCTAAGGAGAGGATTCAGTGGATAAAGCCCTTGTCACACAAGTGTAAGGGCTTGTGCTTGGATTCCTAGAACCCACAGCGAGCTAGGCACAGTAGTGTGTGTCTGTAACCCCACAGGGCCCTGATATGATTACTCTGTGATCTAAGGAAGAGAAGCTCAGGGCCTGCTAGCTTGGTGAATAAGAAGCCTTGTCTCAAGCAAAATGGAAGATGAAGATCCACACCTGAGATTGAATACCTGAGATTGACTGTCACGTGTGAGTTGAGGCTTCCCCCATTCACATACGTGAACATGTGCATGCACACACACACACACACACACACACACACACACACACACACACACGCACACGCACACAATGGTTGTGGGGAGGAGGCTAGGGAGACAGGGTGAGGAAGGGAGAGGAGCCTTGTGTTCCCACTGGCAGGAAGGACAGACCTAGAGCTGTGACTGGGGCCCAGCACCCCTAAGACTCCCAGTGAGAGACAGAAAGCCACCTGGAAGTCTCTGCAGTTTCCAGGACTTTCCTTCTTGTGCTGTACCTCTGGTTTCTCTTGGGAGCCCCTCTCTCAGAAGTTACCAGAAAATAAATCCCCATGTTCCGGTCTGCTTCTGACATCACCACCAGACAGGGAAGGGCTTGAGGATCAAGAAGGTGACAGGAGAAGGTGGAGTGGGGGAAGGGATGGCTACACAGGGGCAGGAAAGAGGTCTCCTGAGACATGGTTAGTTCATGTGAGAACAAGTCACACACTCAGATCTGCAGTGGCAGTGGGCAGCACTAGGTGGGACCTTAGCCCGAGACAGAGCTTAGCACAGAAGATATACATCTGTGTTAGAGGATGCTATTTTACTTATATTTACATTTTCTGGGTCAAATTACTGGTAGCAGTAAAAGTAGAGTTACATGGAGATCTGTGTTACTGGTTTAAAGCTGTCTTTACTGTCTACTTACAAGATGGTGATCCATACGGTGTGACTTCACGTGACTTCAGTTTCACACATTTAATTGTTGGAGAATCATTGGTGACACAGCAAAGTCAAGGATCCACTCAGGAAGCATGCTGTCTCTATCCACACTCCAGAATGTGTGTTTATCATTCATTTTGGTGGTCTGTGTGGCTTGTCCACTGTGGTGTGCAGACAACTCAGAGACAGCCACAGGGTCCGTAGTGGATGAACTTTAGGTTCTGCAGTGACTCTGTCTCGTCCCAGGAGGTGCACTTAGGCACTAGCAAAAGGGGGAGGGAAGCAGGGCGGGAGAGAGGCAATGGGCCTCAGGAAGGTCATAACTGAGGCCACAGATGACTCCAGGGACCTCTGGAGATGAGGAAGCCCTTCAGAGATGCTGTGAATGGAGGTTAGAAGTCTGAGTCTTTGCACTCCATGCCTAGAACACTGGCTATACAGGGGAGTGTGTGACCTTGGATCAGGTGATTCTTCTAAGTCAAGGCATTTTGAGACTGGGTCTTGGCTGAGCAGCACTGGTACTTTGCATGCTGCCCAACTGCATGTTGACCTGTCTCCTCTGGCATGTTTTTATCCCTGCTTTGCCCAGCCTTGTGTATAGAAGTCATAGACAGGAAGGGCATGCTGCTTCCAATTGCATTTTCATCAGCAGATATTTCCTGAGGACTTCCTGAATGCTGGGCCCTTCAGGCACCATGGAGGGGTATCTCTGCAGTCTGTTCCATTCCACTTTTTCAGTGGCTACCACATCTTAGCGGTCACTTGGTGGTACAGCTTGCTTGGTCCTAGCTTGTGTTGGCCAGTTTCTGAGGAGTAAGAGTTTCTGCCCAGCTGGCTGCACAATGTGTATGATTGACCAGTGTGAGTTGGCTCTGGGGACTTCAAGTAACTTCTGTCTATGATAAGGCCACATTTAGATCCCAAGGATGTTGGGATCCAGGGAGACAGACAACTACTTGGGCACATTTGGCCAGTCCTGGCTTAATGGGTGACATCTCACATCCTTAGACTAACAAGCTAAGGATGAAGGCTCCATTGAAAGCCAGCATCACCACCTGGGCCATTTTGCTGCCCATCTTCCTCTTTCCATTGTGTCTGGGGTCTGTACTGGGTCTGTTTCTGCTTAGATGCCTCAAATCCCTCATGTATGAAAACACTTTTCAGGGCATGACTCACAGACACTTCATCCTCTTATCCTCCCAATAGCCTTTGAGGTCAGAGGTCAGCTGATTAGATGGTGGGTGCTATACAGACAAATATTCCAAACCCCGTGAAATTTAAGACTGTCTTGAGGTTGCGCTGGCTGGCACATAGTAGCAGAGCAAGTCCTAAACTAGGCCTTCAGACCCAGTCTAGTGCATTTTCTTCTATTCTGCACAGATGGAGAATCATGAATATTCTAGAACACATCACCAGTTAAGCTGCACGGAAGGCTGCATGTCTGTAGTTATCAATTTAATTTAGAAATATTAACTTTAAAACTTCTGTCAACTAACACATGTTCCCACATTGGTTTTCACACAACACTGGATGAAAAATGACACTGATTAGAGGTGGCCTCTCCCTGACCCATTCGTCCTCCTCAGGCTCAGCATTAGCCCAGGAGAACATGGACAGGAAGGCAGAGGAAATACCTCAGCACAAGGTGTTTGAGATCAACAACTTCTTTAGTCAAGACAACAGAAGTATTTATGACAGGAAATCCTTGGCAAAGACAGTCTAATGGTTCCCTGAGACAGCAATAAAGGCACTTTTGCCTGGAGCATTGGACTTCTGAGGTTGAGCTGCCAGTATTTGATCAGGCACCTTTGCATTCCTAGGAGGGGCGGGTTCTGCTCTTCTGGCTGGGAAGGTGGGAACAACAGACACCCACTGCTGTTGGGCTTTGGCAGGAGGGAAATTTATACCTGTGACTTACTATATGCTGGCCTCTCTGCTCCGGGATGGAACAGCTGTTATGTTTGATCAGCTTTCAAGAAAGACAAGGCTGCCATCCGCCAGACACACCCACCTGCCTGCACTCTTGGTGAAGTGACTTCCCTGCTTGCTTCCAGCCCAGGGTTAGAATGGGAACAGCTTGGATGAATGTCCTAGAACTTGCTGTTAGGCAGCTGAAAATACTGATTCTAATGTTCTCCATGCCTTTCTCCCAACACGATTCAGTAAGTCTGGAGTGGGGAGTGCTTTTATGATTAGGTAATTTTTGGAAGTAGCAGGTGTGGTCAGAGCATCTCCAACTACATTGGGCATGGGAGTCAGCCGCAGGTTGTTTTTTCTCCTTGTGATACAGGGGATGGAACCCAGGACCTCATGCATGCGAAGCAAGCACTCCACTACCACTAGGTTACATCCCTGTCCTCATATGGATGCTAAAATAATACTCCATAGGAGGTTATGGAAGGACTGTAGTAAAGTATTCATGACAGAAGATTTGGAGTCTCTTGGACTTGGTATGTTTCCCCATGTCATGACCCCTTCTGGCTCACTCTGTCCCACCTAACAGGTAGCCTTTCCTTCTAAAGTCAAGGGAGACAAGCTCAAGGAAGAGTAGCCACCTTGACCCATGTTCCTATGCTCCACAGGGTGGATTCATGAACCTTCTTAAGAGTCAAGAGGACCTGTAGGCAGGACATGTTAAATCTGGTAACTGGGACAAGATGGTCTCACTAAGAATCTTTGAATGGGGAACGTCGGGGGTGCAGGAGATAGAGTCTCCTAAGCAGCAGAAAGAGTGATTCCCAGCAGGGGAGACTCAGAAAAACCCAGATGAAACCTCTCTAAGGGTAGATGGAACTTTGGAAATCCATGATAACCAAGTCCAACTCTAAATTATGTCTGGATTCACTTTGGGAGAGAAGTCAGGGAGAAGATGGCTTCTCCTAAAGGGTTTGTGGAAGATGGCAGGATCACAAGGTTGTGAACAAGAGGGGAACCTGCCTTGTAGTCCCTATCCCATGCTGGCCTGCCACAGCCCAAAGCTACCCAACCTGGGGAGAACCCTGGTGTGTGTGAAGGGTGGAACTTACTGAGAAGATACACTTATTGCTGAGAGCAGACAGTGGGGGGCTGACAAGAGACTCCAGGCTGTTGGCTGTTGAACGGTGATCAAAAGGTTGTGGGAAACACCTGAGACTTTTCTTCCCAGGGCAGAGAAGGCACAAGCCAAAGATCTGGTGTGCTGGTTGGGGTTAGGAGGAAGGGAGCTGGAGAAAGTGTCCAGTAGAATAACTACATAATCACACTGACGTTAATGCATGGAATGCTCTTCTCTTGCTCTGCATGTATACCCCAGACTTCTATTAGTACAGCTAGGCAAGGATGTAGCCATATGGGTCATGGATGTATCCAACAGAGTTATTATTTTTCTTGAGAGCCATTACTACATGTACTCTGGGCCACATATTTTTTACGTATTTGAGTTTAACCCTAAAATAAAATATAGATACCATTCCTATTTTGCATGTCTCTAAGGTCTAGATGTTATAATGGTAACAGATGGCCTGCAGATTGATTTATTCTCATGTCTATAAATAGAAGCTTCATTTTCCAGATGCAGGTTGATGTGACATGCTATTGTAACCGACTGATATGTCCTGCTCACCTATTCTGAACTTGGTTGGGTCTTAGAGGATCAACAAAAATCACATGGCTAACCATAGTAGGAGGAAGGTGTCTGAGCTTTCAGAGACTTGGAGGCCCCAATAAGTGTGCTGATAAGGGATGAAGAAAAGGCCTGCAGCCTGGTTATCAGAGTGTATAACACTTTTTTCCTTCCTCACTTCATGTCTTTCCTGAGTTCTGTTGTGTGGTTAAGAGGACTCCTTTATCCCTGTCACAGTCAGCTTCTAGGACCATGCACACATGGCCATTTATTCCGTGCTACTTAACACATGCTAGGCATCCAAATCCAGCCTGTTAAGCAGCCCTGGGGAGCACCGGTTACCCAGAATGCACTTGTACACTGACAAGGCCTTGTGCCTGGTTAAATGCTTTGACCTTTTTGAATAGTACCTCTATTAGTTAATTTTTCATCTCCAGGAAAGACTATTTAGCAGAAACAACTCAAGGAAGGAAGAAAAGAATTTTGGTTTTGTCTTACTATTTCAGAAGGTCAAGTCTATTATGATAGAGAAGGCATGGCTGACAGAACAGCTTACATCATGATGGCCAGGGAGCAGAGAAAGGGGAAAGGGGGCAAATGTAGCCCCCAAGGACACACCCTGAGTGCTATATTTCCCCCAATAGGCTCTACCTCCTACTTTATACCTTCTCCTGATAATACCATCATATGAATCCATCAAAGGATTATTCCATTCATTGGGCCAGAGCCCTTCTGTTCCAGGGTCCCTGGAAATCAGAACCTCCTCCAGAATGTTTTACTAGTCTCCTAGCTTAACCCAGTTAACCTGACAGTTATATAACCATCACAGGGCAGGGGAGATGACTTAGTAGGTAAAATACTTGTCATAAAGCACGAGGTCCTGAGTTTGTGTCCCCCAGACCCCCATAAAACCTGGGTGCAATAGCATATACCTGTAATCCCAGGGTTCTGTGAGGAGATGAGTGTGAATTCATGGAATTTCTCCAACCAGCCAATCTCTCAAACACAGAGGCAATGAACAAAAGGGGATCCTGTCTTAAACAGGGAAGGTGAGGACCTGCACCTGAGATTGTGCCCTGATCTCCACACGTGCAACCAGGCATGTAAACACACACACACACACACACACACACACACACACACACACACACACACACACGATTAATCACTACAGTGCTCTATATTTTCAAGTTATGCTGTCAATTCCAGAAGGGCACATTTGTTGGACAAATGCTTGTCTACCTCCTAGAACCCAGCAACATGTAAATGGAGTGGAAATCATGTTGTGTGTAAAATCAACAGCAACAGGCCTGAGCTTTGGGGTGTAGAAAGTGTGGGGTAGGATGGTGGAGAGGTGGTAACTCTGTTATACAGGAAGAAACACGGTGTCCAGAGCTCTGCCCAGAGGTGAGAAGGAACTGCCATAAACAGGGATCTCATTCAGGAAAAACGATCTTCTGTATTAAAAAATAGTATATTTTCTATCCTCCTGCCTCACCAGCAGAGACGAACTCCTAAGCAAATGCCCAGAGCTGGGCATCTGGCTGCAAAGCCTCAGAAGCATCCTCTAGGGTAATAAGTAATTAGCAGCACGCTCTTTCCTAAAAGGACCAGAGGATATACAGCTTCCTGAGCAAAGTGACTGATACAGACTGGCACTTACAGTGGGCTCTGTACAAGTGGGGAAGCAATTATAACAAACCTTCTTCAAATCTCAAGGGTCCTCCATACCAGGTGACTGACCATCTGTGCAGTTAAGCTGACCAGGGGAGCAGCAGCCCCACCAGCTACTCAGAGCAGAGAGGGTGTAAGACAGGGACTTGGTTACACGGATGGTGTGAAGGAGCCCAGCAGGCAAACAGGAACTTCTGTGAGGAGGTTGAGCCAGGACAGGAAGCAGTACCTACTTACCCATGGGGACTAGTGAAGCCAAGGGAAGAGAGGATGCTGCTGCTGTGCAGTGTGCTCTGGAACCAGGCAGGCCTGCTCAGTGGGACTGAGGCTCAGGAGGAGCTGCCATGAGAAGCAATGCCTCAGGCAGACAGGTGGGAGAATTCTGGCTTCTCCTCTTCCTTGCTCTCCCATCTCTCACTCATGCCTCCCATTGGCTGGCACAGCTTGGAGGGTGGTCCCGGATGTGATGTTGAGCAGGGCAGAATGCAAAAAGGATCTGGGAACAGAGAGGCCCACTGCTGACATAAGCACAGTAGCACAGAACATCAAGTTACACAACTCATGAGACTAGCATAGGTCCACAGACCACAGGAAGCCAGACAGGTTTATCATCAATAGTCACTTGAGCCATTTAGGGAGAATGGAGCCACATGCCAAATGATCTTCGGTTCACAGGCTGTTATAACAATTCTGTGAGGGGAATGGTCCCACTTCATGTAGGAAGAGACAGACACACAGATGTTATGTAACTTGTCCAAGGTCTCAGCCACTCCATGGTGAAGTTTGAGTTGGTGGTCAGGTCTTATTTATTTATTATTATTATTACTGTGGGAGCCCACAAAGGCTTCTTAGTGAGAACTTACTCAGGGTCAGAGAATCTAAGCTTTCGTTACCCAGCAGGGCTGCATAATGAAATGATTTGGTCATGGACATGTTTACCAGGTGTTTGGAAGGGTCTACACTTGGCTGTACAGTGTGCTTTGATCTTGCAAGGGGGAGGTCTTTTGCCTCTCTACTTGGCATGTTATAAAAAGCCCTTTTCAATAAAGGACAAGGCGGTTGGGTATTGACCCAGGCCCACCTGAAGCTATCCTGTGTTTCTGTCTTTCTTCTCGTCAGCTAAGTCTCTCTTTCTATCATTTCTTAATTCCTCTCTCCTCTACCTAAGAACCCTTCAAAAGGTGGGAGCTGAACTCCCACATATTATTATCATTATTATTACTATTATTAGTATTGTGTGTGTGTGTGTGAGAATGCATGTATACCATAGCATCTATGTATAAGTCTAAGGACAACTTTCTACCATGGTGGGTCCTTGGTGGTTGGGGATCAAAGGCAAGGAAGTCAGACTTGGTAGCAAGTGTCTTCACCCACCGAGGCTTCTCATTGGCCCAGGAACTTTGCTCAGAAGTAGTTCTTCTTAGGGGAGAAAGACCATGGCAATTTCAGAATCCTTTGTAAATTAATCATTGTTTGTGGGTGCAACTGTAATCACGGGAGCTGAGTTGTGAAATGTTTTCAAGTTGTGGATCAGTGCAGCAAATTCTTCTAATTTTCAGCAAGTTCTCTTACTGGCATCATCCACATCTCAGACTGGTGGTCACATTAGGTATTGTTTTGGCTGTGTACCTAAGTTGGGAAAGATCCCTTTGGCAGTTCAACCAAGTTCTAGTTCCCTAAGTGGGAACTCGTCGGGAATGGAATCCCAACTTGAACAAGACTCATGTCATAGTCTGGTTTGTTCTTGTTTAAGACTGAAGTGATTGCGGAGGGAATTTCATTGTCATTTTCATTTGATTTCCCTGATGATGATAACGTTGAGCACCTTTTCATAACCATAGTATTTATTAGTCCTCCTTGGTGAAACATCTGTTTGAATCTTTTGTCCATTTCCCCATTGAGTTCTCTTCTTATTGAGTCACAAGAGTTCTTTATATATTCAAAAGTACATTTAAAAATGATTTTATTTCTTTCTATGTGTGTGACTGTTTTGACTGCATGTGTGTATTTGAACCCAGTTCAGAGGTCAGAGGAGGAAGTCTCTGGAACTGGAGTTATATTATAGATGGTTATAAACCACCATGTAGATGCTGGAAACTGAACCTGGGCCTTCTGCAAGAACAAGTGTTCTTAATTACCGAGCCATCTCTCAAGGCCTGAGTGTACATTATATATGTATGTACACTCCCCTTTACCAGTTCTTTGTCCCTTAGGCAGGTTTGCTTCTATATTCATGTCGTATGTAAATGTGTGGTTTTTGAGACAGAGTCTCTGTGAAGCCCAGGACTGCAATTGCAATGCAGAACTGCCTGGCTTGAACTCTCAGAGATCCATCTGACTCTGCTTCCCCAGTGCTAGGATAAAGGCATGGATCATCATTCCTGGGCTGTTTGGCTTTTGAAACAAGGTTTCCCTGTGTATGCCAATTGGCCTCAAGCTGAAAATCTCCTGCTTCAGCCACCTAAGTCTTGAAATAAAACATATATGCCGCCAGGTCTGGTCATAAGATTTGTATACAATAACAGATGGGTGGGGTCTGTGGAGATGGCTCAGTTGGTAAAGTGCTTACTAGGCAAGCTTGAGTCTGATTGTCCAGCACTGGTGTCACAGCTGGGCATGTGTATATATCCCCGTGCTGGGGAGATAAAATGGGAGAATTGCAGGGCTTTGCTGGCCAGCTATTCTAGCCAAATCAGAGAGCTCTAGGCTCAGTGACAGACTCTGTCTCAAAAAATAACATAGAGAACAGTTGAAGAAGACATCTGAAGTTGGCTTCTGACGTTCACATAAATGTACACACACAATACACACACACACTCACACATGCCACACATCACACACACACATGCCACACATCACACACACACATGCACACACTCACACATACACATCACAAGCCACATACACCGCACTCACATAAACACACAATATGCACACAGACTCACGGTTTTTAACTCTGTGTCTATTCTTACTCTAATATCACACCATTTTAATTGCTCTAACTTCTATGTAGACCATTTATACATATATACACTTGTGTAAGGCTTATGTAATTAGTTGCATAATAAGAAATCAAGTAACATGGCTCCTTTATCATATTCTTGATATTCAAAATCATTTTTCCTGTCCAACATTATCTCTACATCAGTTTTAAACATCGACATTTCAGTTTCTAAAAAAGGCAGTTGGGAGTTTTATTAGAATTGCATTAAGTCCACAGATTAATTGGGGTGAATCAACACTGTAACCATATTGAGCCTTTCAGCTGTGAACACAGCACATCCCTTCATTTAGTTAATTTCTTTCCAAAGTTCTTGATTTCCTTTGGCAATGCTTTATACATTTCAACACATCTGTCTTATGTATTTGAAAATTTGTATTTTTAAGTAGACTTGTTTTGTGGTGCTATAATAAATAAAATTGATTTTTAAACTTAACTTTGAAATGCTTCTTGCTAATCCACTTAGTTTATCACTTTATTTTAGTGAATGACTATTTTGCCTGCATGTATATCTGTGCACCACTTACATGCCTGATGCTTGAGAATGCCAGGAGAGGGTGTCGGATCCCCTGGAGCTGGAGTTACAGGCAGTTCTGAGTGGCCAGTACTTTTAACCATGGAGCCATAGCTCTAGCTACCACCCCACTGTTGGTTTTTATGTGTTGACTTTGTAGCTGTGACTGTTAAATGACTTACTTTCATAGCTGTTTTGTGGACTAATTAAGTCTCTCTGGGTAGGCATCAATACTGTCTATAGAGGCCATTTTAGCTGTCCTTTATGCGTTTTCCTCTTTTTGTTGCTTAATTGTATCAGTTGGACTCTCTAACACAATATTGAACAGAAATGGTGAAAAAAGTCACCTTTTGCCTTTCCCTCATGTCAGGGGGAAGTTCAATCATGTCTGAGTACATGTGACATCCATGTTCACTGCGTCATCTTCCCATACTCTTCTTAGGTTGGCAATGCTCCTTCATTCCTATTTGCTGACAGTTTTTTTTTTTTTCTTTTCAAAATAATAGCTGCATGTCAGATTTGGTCAAAAGCTTTTTTCCTGCATCTTTGAATTGCTTATATGTTTTCCTCCTTTTATTCTTTTTAATATAACAAATTCTATGGATTTTCAAAATTTTGTACAAGCCTTATAATCCTGCTTAGATTGCATTGTATTTGTAAATATTTATTAAGAGCTGGGTATAGAGCTCAATGGAAGAACTCTTGTCTGGTGTGTGTAAGGCCCTGGATTTGATCCTCAGCACCACACAGAGAAAAAAAGTATGTATGCATTCATGTGTGTTCCATGTGTGCGGGTACATGTGTCTGAGGGAGGGCGTGTGTGTGAGGGGCAAGGTTGATGCCAGGAATCTTTCTTTGATTGCCCTTCAACCTAATTCTCAGAGGCAGGGTCTCTCAGTCACATGAGGATTCACCCACACTGCTGGTCTTGTTATCATCTTGCTCTGGAGGATTCTGTCTCTGTCTTCTAAGGCTGGAGTCACAGGCGCGTCTAGTGCTTTGGCTTGTGTGACAAGTGCTTGAACCTCTTGCCTATCTCCTCAGGCCCAGGATTTGTTTTATAAATCATCAGTACTTGTTTTTCAGGCCCTAGTGGTACAAATCCCATACTCTAGTTATTCTGGAGCCAAGGAAGGAAGACCACAGTTCATGGTTTGTCTGGCCTTAGAGGTATGTCAAGGCTAGCTTGGGCAACTTAAGGAGACTGTGTTAAATTAAAACAAATATCTAAATTAACCCTTTCCCCTTCCTGGAATGATCCATGTATGTCCATCTTAGGGTCCTACTCTTTACCTAGTTTCTGTGGGGTTGTGGATTGTAGCCTGGCTATCCTTTGCTTTGTCTAATGTTTGCTTATGAGTAAACTCAGGATTTTTTTTTTCCTTGTTCCATCTATTTGCCTACAAATTTCATGATGTCATTGTATTTTACGGTTGCATAATATTCCATTGTGTAAATGTACCACATTTTTTAAATCCATTTTTTTGGTTGAAGGGCAGCTAGATTGTTTTCAGGTTCTTGCTATTATGAATAATGCTGCTATGAACATAGTTGAGCAAATGTTCCTGTGGTATGGTTGAGCATCTTTTGTGTATATGTCCAGAAGTGGTATTGCTGGGTCTTGAGGTAGGTTGATTCCCAATATTCTGAGATACCACCATCCTATTTCCAGAATGGCTGTATAAGATTGTACTCCCACCAACAGTGGAGGAGTGTTCCCCTTTCTCCACATCCTCTCTAACATAAACTGTCAAAAAATATTTAAGTTAAGTAAATTTAAAATTAAAAAATTAAATTAAAAAAGATGTTTTTATTATTACATTTCTTCTTCATATGTGAACAAATGTGCCTAATTTTGATTATGATTATGATTATTATGATTATCACATTGTTATGTTATTGTTGTCACAGTGTACACTTTCCACTGTTTTACTTTTAAAATTTCTTTTTCTTTTCTTTCCTTTTTTTTTTCTGCTCCTGGAGTACTCTGTAGAGCAGTTGACCTCGAACTCACAGATCCACCCACCTCTGCCTCCCAAGTGCTGGGATTAAAGGCATGTGCCACCACCACTGCTCAGCTAAAAATTTCTTTTGGTGCTAGGATTGAATTTAGGGCCACCCGTACACTAAGCACTTTCTTTTTCTGTCTCTTAGCCACACTCCAAGTCTTCCATCTTCCAACTCTAAGTATACCCATGTATTTACACTTAAAGTATATTCCTAGGACAAAATATAGTTGCTTTTGCTGTGGATATCGCTCTGTGTAAATAAAGTTCTGATTGGCCAGTGGCCAGGCAGGAAGTATAGGCAGGACAAGAGAGAAGAGAATTCTGGGAAGTAGAAGATTGGGGAGAGACACCGCCAGCTGCCGCCATGAGAAGCAATATGTAAAGACACCAGTAAGCCACAAGCCATGTGGCAAAGTATAGACTAACAGAAACGGGTTAATTTAAGATAGAAGTAGATAACAAGAAGCCTGCCATGGACATACAGTTTCTAAACAATGTAAGTTTCTGTGTGCTTTCTTGGTTGGGTCTGAGCGACTGTGGGACTGGCGGGTAAGAGAGATTTGTCCTGACTGGGCCAGTCAGGAAAACTCTAACTACATGCTTTCCTTAATTGGTGAAATTATTTAATTATTCCATTTATAATTGATATATTATAATTTATAATAGTGATGTAGTTGGGTTTGTATGTGACATCTTGCTATTTATTTTCTTTGTGTTATCTATTTTGTGTTCCTCTACTCATGATTTTTGATTAGTTGAAATTATTTTAGTACTTTATTTTTATCCTTTCTATCATTTTCTTACTTCTCTCTCTCCTTTTCATTCACAAGTGAGTGCTGAATGCATCTTTAGATTTGATCACAATCTACTCTCAAATACTGCATGCATCATCTCTATATATTGTACTAATCTTATAACTAAACACTTCATTTCCTTTCCAGCCTTCTGTTGTATATCTTATGTGGACATAGGTTGTAAGCCTTCAAACATGGAGTCATCATTTTTCTTAGTTAATTATATTTTAAAGAAATTAAAAATGAGAAAACATATTTCAAATTAATCCACATATTTACTGTGTCTGTTCCTCCTCATTCCTTCAAGCAGGTCTGAATTTGCCTGGTGTCCCGTTTCTTCAGTTTGAAGGGATTTTAAAGTAATTTTTTTGGTAATGCAGATATATGGACTATAAATTTTCTTTTTTTTGTTTTTTTTGAGACAGGGCTTCTCTGTGTAGCTTTGTACTATAAATTTTCTTAACCCTCTTTTTTGTTTAAGAGCACAAAGATGCTTCATTTGGTCTTCCATTTTAAAGATTTTTACTAGATACAGATTTATAGTTTGATAGTTTATTTACCATAGATTATCAATCAATCAACCATTTACCTATCTATCTACTTATTTTGCTCAATATGCTTATTTATCTGCAGTCACCTGCCAGTCATATGTTTATCCATTCATCCACCCATCTGTCCATCGATCCATCCATCAATCCATCCATCGATCCACCCATCCATCCATCCATCCATCTGTCCATCTGCTATGTCTTTCTATATTGTCTATCAACTGTTTATATTAATTTTTGTATGTAAGAAATTATCATTTATTCCATTATTCTGCATTTTTTCTTGTGAATAATCAGAGTCCTTTGTTATTCTGCACATTTTGATTCTCTACTTTCTAAGTTTTTCTCTTTATTTGATTTCAACAGTTTGATTATAATGTGATGTATTATCATTTTATTTATTATTTCCATTTGTGGTTTATTGAGATCTCTTGGCTCTGTAGATTTAATTTTACATCAGATCTATAAAGAGTCCAGACATTATTTCTTCATGTATTCCCACTCTCTCAGGTTCTGATGTTCCAATTACATGTATGCTAGATTGCTCTGTAAATACTTGGTGTCAGCTCCTATGTCCAGGTTCCCCTCTTCTACCTCTTTGTGTATCAGATGAAGTGAATTCTCAGGCTCTGCTTCCTTGATCTTCCTTCTGCTGTGTCTAATATGCTTTTGACACAATCTGGTGCATTTTTCATCCCAAATACTGTATTTTTGATTTTAAATGTTTCATTTGGTTCTTTTTCTAGTCCCTGTGTTTGTTTCTCATTATGCTCAGGTTTCCTTTAGACTTTTGGAACCATTTGTACTTGTTTTAAAGTTCCCATCTACTAATACTGTCATTGAGACCTTAGTGGATCTATTTGTATTGGCTTATTTTCCCTAGCTATTGGTGGTATTTTATTGCTTCTTTTTGATTGTAATATTTGATAGACTGCTAGATATATGATTATTATACTATTTGATTGTGGATATTGAAGGGCATCTATCCAGCCTGGTTAGCTTGCACTTGAACATCTAGCCCTCTGGAAACACTGGTAGTTTTCTAACCCCATGGGCTAGGTGAAGGCTCATTCCACACACTCACTGCTGAGTACTCAGACAAAAATTCATAGCGTGGTTGTGGTGTCTTCTGGGACACCACATTCTCTGTATGGGTTCCTCTTCTCTAGAATTCTGTTTTCTAAGTGTTAGCTACCCTTATCTCCAACTTCAGTCTGTTTCCCTAGCTCAGCTACAATGAAAATGTGTTTGCCCTATACTCTAACTTCTGTTTAAAGCATATAAATCTTTTGCCTTTAAAAAAGTCTGAAACTTTGGGGCTGGACAGATGGCTCAGGAATTAAGAGCACTTGCTGCTCTTGCAGAGGCCCATAATTCGTTTCCTAGCCCAAAGTTGGGCTGTTCAAAATTGCCTGTAACTCCAGATTCAGGGCATCTATGCCTTGTTCTGGCCTCCAAGGGCATCTGCACACACACACACACACACACACACACACACACACACACACACACAGTGTCTGAAAGTTAGACATCTCAAGTACACATGATTTTTACTTCCGTCTCTCAAGGGGGTCAGTCTTAAAATGCCTGCCATCTAGTGTGAGAAAATAATTATTTCAATCCAGCTAATTGTCTATGGAGGGAAGATTATTTCATTTTGGCCATAAAGTAGAGGTATATTTTAAAACATCTGCATAGTATTTTATTGTATTTCTTCTATAATGTATCTAACCATCTCATTGTTGATAGGCATTTATAGCTTTTTCCAATCTTCGTGTTTTTTTATAATTTATTTAACTTTTTATTTTATGTGCATTGGTGTGAAGGTGTCAGATCCCCTGGGAATGGAGTTACAGACAGTTGTGAGCTGCCAAGTGGGTGCTGGGAATTGAACCCAGGCCCTCTGGAAGAATGGCCAGTGCCCTTAACCGCTCAGCCATCTCTCCAGGCCCCCAATCTTTGCCTTATAGAAACAGATTTGTAGTGTCAGTATTGGTTCTTGATTGATTTCATCAATTTTTTTTGTGCATTTGCAGAAGAAATTCCCAAGAGTGAAAAATGGGACAAATGTCATGTTTACTTTTGTTACTCTTTGCATTTGTAAAGCTTATTTATTTGATGTATGTTTACGTGTGTGTGGATGCCCAGGCAGCATGTGGAGGCCTGACGACAGCCTGAGAGAGTTAGTTCTCCGCTTTTACCATGTGGTTCCAGAGACTGGACTAAGGAGGTCAGACTTAGTGGCAAATGCCTTTATCTGCTGAGCTGTTATGCTAACCCTGCATTTGCAATTTGACACTTATTTGCACATTGCTCTATAGAACATTTAAAAAATATTTTTGCCAATGACTGAATGTCTTTTATGCTTTTAGAAGTTTTTGATATTATAATATCAGGTGAATAATCATCAGTTATCTTATCATACATGAAGGTGAGCAACTTTTCACATATTTAGGGGCCACTAGTATTTAATTTTCTGTCAAATGCCCACCATAACTTCTTATTTACCTATTATTACTTCTTTTTCTGTTTGAGACAGAGTCTTGTGTATGTAGTGTGGCTGGCCTGGAATTCACGGTCCTCATGTCCCCACCTCCACAGTTATTATATGTATGTGTTATTATACTTGGTTTCTCTACCCTTCACAATGATAAAAGCTAAACATAATTAAAACATAAGCACATATAGAAGCTAACTTTCTCTTTTTGGTCATTGTATGATGAAATTTTAAAGCAAAACCACTCAGTGCAAGCAACATCAGCAAGCAAACTAGCAGACACTGAAACCCCAGCAATTCTTCACACATGGAGTAGAGAGCCAAGGGTAGGTGTGTGATTCAGCGCCAGGATTAGTCCAGATGCAGCTACCTCATGAATTGTAGCTTACTCACATGTGTGAAACAGACCTACTTGGCTGGAAGAATGCCCACCTGAGTCCACAGTGTGCAGGAAGTGCCAATCCAGAGTCAGACAGAGAGGATAGTACTGAGCTTTCTGGAAACGGGAGGGTTTCCCTCTAGGCAGCTTGAGAGAACTCACTACTGGCTTCCACCTTTGGCTTTTGGAGAATGAAATGGAAATTTTCCCAGAGAAGAGATATGAAACCAGATCATGTGCCAGGTGATGGAAAGGGTGGAGGATATCTCATAGGCAGAAGAGAAGGTTCAAAGGCCTTGTGAGTTATTCTCACACAAAGGAAGACATACCTGTCCCATGGGAGAATTTGTTATGCCCATTTCAAAGGGGAAATCAGCGATCCACAAACAGGATGAGCAGAGAAGCAAATCCCAGATCACTGTAAGAGAACCAAAGGGAGAACTTTCCAGAAGAGGTGTGCAAGAATGACAAAATCCCCATTGGTGAAGAGCACTTGATGATAAGTAATTCTCAACTATAGATATCTTATCTCATGCCCCAGGAAGGGCTTGCAATATCTTATGGCTACTTGGATTAGCTGGGCAGTCAGGTCCCTTAGAATGTGAGTGTTCTCTGCTTCTTACATTCTCTCTATGGAAATAGAGGATCAGTCTTCAGAAGGACTTTCTTTGGATGAAAAAACTGAGAAGTGATACATGTCATCTCAGAATTGGTCTGTACAGTCATGGTGGAATTTTTCTGAATGGATCTTTGTCTATGCCATCTTGAGATATGACCAAGCGAGGACTCTGGAGAGCTGTCTGTGAGGGGAGGTGTGTAAATGTTTTAGATATATCTATAACCTAGATTCTGGAGAACTGAGTTTGAATTTGGGTCCCATCACATCATCCTCATTGCTGTTTCAATTTTCTCTGTTTCAACCAAATCATCATCTCAAATTGCCCCATATCTGCCCCACAAGTCCCTGGAACTTCCCCCATCCTCAAGACTCTTATAGAA
The DNA here is from genome assembly GCF_903995425.1 of Onychomys torridus. NCBI lineage: Eukaryota > Metazoa > Chordata > Mammalia > Rodentia > Cricetidae > Onychomys > Onychomys torridus. Next base: position 179,049,781 of record NC_050443.1, read on the forward strand.
TTTAACACAGGCACCTGTCCTGGCCCTTTTCATCAGGCTTAGTTCTCTGAGCACCAGGGCCGTACCCTGTGATGGCTCACAATTCTGAAGCCTCTGATGCAGGGCCTGGTTTTCAGCAGGTACACACAGAAAGTGTCTTGTTTCTATCACCTCTGTGTCCAGTTCCTGGGCCCTGGGGAGGCTCCATGAGTTAGCAAACAGAATTTCTCTTTACACATGTTAAGAAAGGTAATAAATCAATAAAGGTGTTCAACGAGATAAAAAGAAGACCAGGACATCTGCTCTATCCAGGTGGTTGAAATCAACATGTTTCCTGAGGAAGTCACCTCAAAAAGTCTGCTGCTTTAACCGTTGTATGGGGTTTAATAATAAAAACATGTCTTGCACAGGAGTCTGTGTCTGATGTGGAGCCCAGCCAATGGTTTTGCTTCCAGCCATGGGTGTGAGATGCTGGGGACCCTGGTAACCCACAATGATGAGAAATGTTAAAAGACAAAAAAGGATCTTCCTATTCTGCTAAGTAGCCCTGGCTTTAGGACTTTCCATTCTTTGAGAGGACAGGATTTTAAGCCTATGGTATCACTTTGGCCATTTCTGTTGTGGAACCTATACATTGAGAAGCTTCAGAGGATGGGCTGGTCCTGTAGCAGCACAGGGCTGGCTGATCTACTGCTGTGGGATGTCTTTCTGTACACTGTGAATATATGTTGTTCCCATTGGTTGATAAATAAGCTGCTTTGGCCTATGGCAAGTCAGCTTAGAGGCAGGTGGGAAATCCAAGGAAAGAGACAGGAAAGAGAAAGGCAGAGTCTAGAGAGATGCCTAATCACTGCCCAAGGAGAAGCAAGATGCCAGCAGACTGGTAATGCCACAGCCATGTGGCAAAACATAGCCTAATAGAAATGAGCTAATTTAAGATGAAAGAGCTAGCTAGCAAAAAGCCTGCCATATGCCATGCAGTTTGTGAATAATATTAAGGCTCTGAGTGATTATTTTATAAGCGGCTGTGGGACCAAAGAAACCTTCCGGCTGTAATCTGCTTGTTAACCTCCAGCTTGGAACTGATGTGACTGTGGAGGGAGGAATGGAAAGGTGAGGGACCTAGAGTGGCAGATGCCAACATTGGGAGGGATTCTTCCCTCCTATCTAGGAGTCTTTGACACTTGTTTCCCTGTGAACAGGAGGGAGGTTCTTTGACTCTGGGTTTCCCTATGCCATTTGCTTTGACCTATGAGTTTTCTCAGACGTGAACATCCATAGGCTTTCTCTCTGTGTCTATGTCATTGTCATGACAACTGTGTACCTCAGGTTGCCACTGTCCATTTATATGAACCACAGAAGGAAGGGCTGGAGAGTTGGCTTACTGGTTAAGAGCATTGGCTGCTTTTCCAGAGGACCCAGGTTCAATTCTCAGTATACACACAGCAGCTCTCCACTCTCTGTAACTCCAGTTCCAGAGGACCCAATACCCTCACACAGACACGTATATATGTACACACACACACACACACACACACACACACACACACACACACACGACTATAGTTAAAAACATTAATGCACATAAACAAATAAACCACAGAAGGAGACAGGGAAGGGACACAGGGGAGAGGGAACCCCAGTTGAAGCTAAAACATATCTGAATCTCAGTTCATCCACAGACCTTCCAACAAGAACAATGAAATTAATGGTATGAGGTTGTTCATTATGCAGCGTTATACTTTAACGGCTGACCAATATGGAGCTGGAAGCTGATATGTGTAGGAGAATCCCAGTGATAGGAAGTTCCAGTTCCTTCCTCAGATTTCTGGCCAGAGCTAACAGTTCCAGCTAGCTACTTCACCTCTCTGGTTCCTCTGGTGCTTTTCAGTGTTCCCAGCCTCAGAGGAACGTGTGGTATGCCCCCTTGAGTTTTCTCTTCAATATGCTGTTTCTAATCACATTAGTTTATTTTCTGGTAAAATGGAAATCAAAACAGCTGCTTGTTCTGGCAGTTTGGCCATATACCCAGTGAACACTATGTAACACCCTCCTGTACCTAGTGTGGGTGGGAGATGGAGATGCCAGTGTCACACAGGGCCCTGCCCTGAAGGAGCCCACATCTGAGGCTGGTGGCCAGACACAGAAAGGGTCATGGGAGAGTCTGACTTTGAGAGGACCTCCTAAAGAATCATTTAGAACTAAAGAAGAATCTAGAAACTCCTGCTTTCCAACTTGGGCATGACAGGAGCTCATAACTAGAGCAAGATGAACAGGATGTGTAAGACTTATATGGTGCTGAGATGTCACTTATAGATGCAGGCAGCAGGGCACATGGGTCTCTTCTAGCATCAGTTCTTCCTTCTCTGCATCCTGCCTCAGGGTCACCATGGACCCATCTTATACAGTCAATGGACAGGGGATTAAATTTGTGAATCAGCAGTCCAGTCAGGTGGACTGTTCTGTCTGCTGCCCTGTCAGGAACTGCTTGTTGGGAGTCCATTTCAAATGTAGGCCATCACATATTGAGGTCCAAGATGGCAGAATGTAACTGAGGAATCACACATAGGGGGTTTGAGTCCCATTTTGTCTCTTCCTAAATGTTTTGAATTTAGCAATAGAATGTTTTTTGAGTAGCTAATGTCTCTAGATAGTTCAAATTACAAGCTATAGCTAACAATTTTTGGGGGGTGGGTGGGTGGAGTGGATATGATGGGGATCTGATCTTGAGCTTTACATGTGCTAGGCAAACATTCTACCACTGAACTACCACTTAGATTCCACCTTTTATTTTTTGAGACAGACCCTAAGTTCAGGCTGTCCTTGAACTCACTCTGTAGTCAACATTGGCCTTGAACTTGAGATTTTTCTGCCCCGCTCCCAAGTGGCCAGGACTACAGGCCTGCATCATTAGGCTAGGCTCTGATGAAATATCATTTTTTTTTTTTTGCCACAGCTGCTTAGACCTCTTTGCCTAGAAGGCACCTGTAAAAAGAGCCACTATGTGTTATAGATACCGCAATGATTAAAATGTATAAGCAGGCAAATGTCTATGTGGGTTACTTCAGGAATTAGAACATACAAGTGTTATGGTAAGAGATTAGTTGTTCTGTATGTTTTCAACTTAAATACAGCCTGGGGATATTTCCTTTTTTTTTTTTAGAAGTAGAATACCTTTTATCCTTTGACAGTTTTATCCAAGTAAATAATAAATCTTGATCGTATCCCCCCCAACCCCTCTCTCACTCCCCTCAGGCACTCCCAACTTGTTGCCCTCTTTCCTATTTTATTTTTGTAACCCACTGAGCTCAGTTAGTGCTGCCTGTTGGAATATTGACTGGTCTCATCAGCTTGATCGTGTGCAGGTAACCATAGCTGCTGGGAGTTCATGGGTGCAAAGGTCACATCATGTCCAGAGTGTGGCATGTCACAGCACCCCTTCCCATCCTCAGGTTCTTAGATTCTTTCCACCCTTTTCTCATATAGTCAGATGGGTACATTTCTCGCCCTTCCTCCTTCATTCCCTCCCTCCCTTCCTTTTTCTCCTTTTTTTGAGACAAGGTCTCACTATATATCTCTGGTTACCCTGGAACTCACTATGTAGACAAGGCTAGCTTTGAACTTACAGAGAGATCCACGTGCCTCTGACTCCCAAGTGACAGGGTTAAAGGCATGCACCACAATGTCTGGAACATTTCCATTTCTGTTCAGAGACCTGACTCATGTGTTTAGTTACAGCTGCATGGATTCTACTGTATGGGAGAACATTTATACAATGTATATAATGCATCATACATTTATACATGCATCATATACTTAGCAAATTATCAGCCTTAGATAATTTGCACTGATATGGATTCTTGTATATTGATACAAATGTAAACTATTTTTATATTCCTATGTAAGATAATTTGTATATTGATACAAATTCAAAAAACTATAATTGTCATATTGTACACATGTTCCTACTCCTATTTGAAATATTTTGTATATTGATACAAATGTAAAATTATATTTGTCATACTCTATGTATGTTCTACCTCTGTTTAGAATATTTTGTATATTGATACATATTAAGGATATTGTTATTTTGTTCAAATCTTAGATGGTCTTTTAATAAAAAACACAGAGCCAGATATTGGGTTAAAAGCTGAAAGATCAGAGAAGCAGAGCAAGCCACAGCCACCACCTATTACCTCACCAACTCCACGAACCCTTTGACTGAAATTCTCTGAGTCTTCACCCAAAAGGATTTCAGCTGAAGTGCCTTAGTTCCTGTTTCTTCATGCCTTATGTACCTTTCTCCATCCTGCCATCACTTCCTGGGATTAAAGACATGTGTGCTTCCCAGTACTGGGATTAAAGATGTGAGCCTGCCTGGCTCTGTTCCCAGTGTGGCCTTGAACTCATAGAGATCCAGATGCATCTCTGCCTCCCAACTGATAAGATTAAGGGTGTGTGCCATCACTGTCTGGCCTCTATGTCTAATCTAGTAGCTGGCTCTGTCCTCTGATCCTCTGGCAAGCTTTATTGGGGTATACAATATATCACCACATTGTTATCATATTGCACTATACAGTTCTACCTCCATTTAAGATATTTTGTATATTGTCACAATTTTGAGGTCATTGTCTTTATACTGTACATTTGTTTACAGATTGCTTACTATGTTTATGTGAAGCCTTAGTCCTTAGGTTATTTGGGTAGATAAGACTTATAGATTAATAGTCAATCATGAGTATCATATCTATAGTTATGTTAGTTAGGTTCTCCAAATTTACAGAAACATGTTCAGATGGATAGGTAATTTTCAAATACTTCATAGACCTAGAGAATATGACATTTAAATGTTTTGATAACTTAGAATTCTGTTGACATGAGACACAATTGCTCCTAGCAGTACTGATCTACTCCCAAAAGAATGTTGGGCTTCTAAGACATTCTGTATAGAAGTTTGTCTTCTTGGCACAAAATGGCCTGCTGGGCAAAGAACTGCCCCTGCCTCAACTGCTGACAGTAGGCACACTGTCCTTTCTGGATGAACAGGACACAAGGAAAAATGACTACTGAAACTTGCCAAGACAGGGTAAGATGGTCTTTCAAAATTTCTGCTTCTGAAAATGGTCTGTCAGATATTCTAGGCCTGTAGCCAAAAATGGATGCCCCAGTGGTGCTGAGAAACTTTAGGAGACTGTCTAGGCTTCCAGCTGTCTCTGTCTATTCTTGCAGTTTTTCAGAAGTTGCTCTTTTGCACTTCCTGTTTACTTAGGTAGCATTATGTTCCTTCTCAGGCCTTTGATGAGGCGGAAAACTAGACAGTTACAGTTACAATCCTCTCATGTCTTAGCTAAGAACACTTTAGATACTAAAGTTAGAATCTTCAGGATAGGACAGCTATTGGAGGAATCTTGGTAATTTGCCATTTACCTATATTCTGGACATTTAGCATGTGTTTCTTGTTTGCTGTTGTTCTTGTTGGTTGTAGTATCATTTTTGTTCATGTTATTACCCTTTGTTTTTCCTGGACAATACTTGATAATCATTTTTATCGTATAGAGTTTGCATTAGGTTTAGAATCTTCTTATTTAGACAAAAAGGGGAAATGTAGTGGTATTTGCTCCACCAAATGACTTTGGGCTATAGGGCCCGAAGGAGGTGGTGCTTCTTGCCATTATATGTGACCTCTTAAGGAAAGGGAGAGGGGTCACAAGGTCCCTTCTCCCTGCTTCTTGCTTCCCGGTGTGATCTGTGAGGTAGATTTGCTCCTGGTCAGATCAGAGGACAACTTCAGCTGTCTACTCAGTTCTGTATTCCTGAGTGTATTTCCTCAATTTATCCTAATAAATTTCCCTAATACTCCTTAAGCAGACTCCCATGGATTTCTTGCACTATAGAACCATCTGAGTTGACCAAATATGAGTTTTTATACAGAGCCTGTGAAGGATCTCCCTGTTGGTCATCGTGATAAGAGCTTCCTTTTTGGTGGGGTTCTATAGTCATAGCAGGTTGGTCACAGGGCTGGAGAAATGACTCAGTGGTTAAGAGCACTTATGCTCTTCTAGAAGGCCTGGATTTGGTTCCCAGCACCCATTGGCAGCTCACAACTACTTGCAACTCCAGTTCCAGGAGATACAATCCCCTCTCTGACCTCTGCAGGCACCTGAAGATATACCATACACATTTATACACCCAGGCACACACACATAAACAAACAAATCTTTTTTTTTTAAAAAGAAGCCTGACCACAGTCCTTAGAGAGCCATTAGGGTAACTATGATGGAGACCATCCCTGGGGACAATGTCCTTCTTGGGGGAAGCATCTGTAAGATGACCAAGAAGAAGGAGCTAGTGTTGCTCTATGTAGTGGGTCCTGGTGAGTCTCCAGTTCCCAGGGACACCCGGTGGCTCATGTGTGACCCTGGATCACTCTCACAGCAAGTGGCTCCTACATGTCTGACTCTTTGCAGTACTAAGGCTTAGTACTCAGTACTTAGCAGATCTCTGAAGTCTGAGTCGGGGTGGGGTGGCTTACGGCAAAACCTCTTATTGATAAAATCCTGTCCTTGTAAAGTATAGGATAGAATTTGGAATTCTCCCATCCTCACTCACAGGGTGACAAGGCCTTTCTATCTGGCAGTTGTTTGTGGTCAGTCATGGACATTTTTGTGACTGTCCCATGAGGTCAAGGGGAGTCATGGGCAGAGGAAGCATATGAAATAGAACTGTTGGTTCTTTGGCCCCAAGAGTAGGCTCAGGACATAAGAATAATGCATCATGGAGGTCAGTCAACATGGAGGGAAACTGAGGGCATTTTAAAACTAGCAGATGAGTTGGTAGCAATGGAGATTCTGCCTCTTGACATAGAGTCAGGGAAGGATCTGGTTTTTTGGCATCCCAGTGACCTAGTCTAAAACACAGGATAACCGTGCCTTGTAGTAAGTGACAACCTATGTAGATCTCAGCTTTTCATCTTTCCAGTAGGGACACTAGCATGTACTTTGCAGGATTCCCTGGATGCTAAGGAAGGATATGAATCCTATACAGTAAGCTGTGCAAGACCTCCTTGTATTTCCCCTCCTTCTTGCATATAAAGACAAAGCTCAGATATGACCAATTCTCTTCTTCTCAGTGTGTGAAGTAAACACACCTCACTCAAAAGCTTTGTAATTGTGCAGTTGGAATGTCAGCAAGGAAACCCTGAAAGCCCCTCCAGTCTGTCAGCTGGGTGTGTACATATGCAAGAAGAAATTGAGTGGAGAATGGTTTGGATTTCCTACCACAGACTTGCTCTGGGTGCCAGTTCTTCAGCCTCCCTTTTCTGTTTCAAATGATTTATTTTAAGGCCAACTATAAAAGCAAGCCAATGCTTAATTGCCTCTCCATAAAACACCAAGTGTTATACTATCGGGGCTCATCAGCTAAAACAGAACCACTGCTTAGAAATCCATAAGGTGATACTTGTTAATGAACGATGCAAATGATTCTCCTAACTGCTCAAAGAGTAATAATAGACAGCTCGAACAAACAAGTTTCCGATCCCCAGGGGGCATGGAGGCACTGGAAAATAATTAGATGGAGGGGCAGAGCAAACATTCCTATTTGTGTGGGTCTGCTTCCCTTTGTACCCAGGTCTACAGAAGTGGGGAACACTTCTTCCTGACTCTTATTTTGGGGAAGGATCTTTTCCTGCCTGGTATAAGTAATCCCTGGGTGCTCCTAAGAGTCCAGATTCTGTCCCCCTACATAGATGTCTTTTGGGTAGAGTGGTGGTATCAATAGTTCCCCTGAGAACAGGGCTTAGATTCATTATTTTTATCCATTGCATAGTTCTAACAGAGCAGAGAGTAGGTGCTGTTTGTGAGAGGTGAATGTTTTTAGCCACTGCTATGTAAAAACCAACCTGTTCTTGGAATGGTACTTCTTTGAAAAATTAAATATAGAGTGACTATTGGACAGAGCAATTCATTTCTGGGTATCCATCCCCCTGACCCTGAATCTAACTTGAAGTAGAGACTTGAGCAGATATCCATGCATTCGTGTTTACAGCAGTGCTGTGCAATTAACCAACAGGAAAGACAACCCAAATGTCTGATGAATGGATGAAGAAAAGGCACTGTTTAAAAAAGGGTGTTGGGGGGGGGGGACTATCGTCTCTCAATGTAGATGAAACCTCCAGGCTTTATGACAATTGCATTGTGGTTTATGTATGAGGGCTTCCTTGTTCTAAGAAAACTGACTTTGAAATACTGAGAGATTAAAAAAGAAAGTCAAGAAGTACACTCCTTCCTCCCCGTGTTTCAGAGAGCAAAATCAAATGTATCCATACAGATGTTTGTATATATGAGAAAGAAAATATAAGGGTGAAAAAATGCTCTCTTAGAGAAGCTGAGATGTGGGAGAGTGAATGAAAATTGTGTGTGTGTGTGTGTGTGTGTGTGTGTGTGTGTGTGTGTGTGTGTGTGTGTACCTGTGTGCAGGTATGTGTATATGTGTCTCAAGTATCTTTCCTTGGGTGGCTGTCCACTTTTGTTTATGTTTTTGGGACAGGGTCTCCCACTGGCCTGGAATTCAGTAAATAGGCAAGGCTGGATGGCCAGAGAGTCTGAGGAACTGCATGTCTGCCTCACCAGAGCTGGAATCACTACCATGCACCACCACCCTCAGATTCTGAAAATTCATTCTCCCACTCTTCAAATGAACTTAAAATAATCACACACACTACCCCATCATTTCTTTAGCACCTGCATTATTTAATTAAGTTCTTCCTCCAGGCCACAGTGGAAGGTTGGGTGGCAGATATGGGATAGTCACCCCATTTTTAAAGCTGAGAGAATGGAAGTTCAGCAAGATAAAGTCAATTGCCCTGTCCCTAGGGACCCTTGGTGGCAGCATTGTGACTCAATGAGTGGCCATTCCCTCCAATGTGTGCATGCTCAAATACATCATTACAAACACTGAGCACCTATTTTCATGCAAGGCTTCACCAAATTCTCACTGTGATACTCTGAAGTAGCTATTATCCTGGTTTTGTAGAAGCGGGGCATGGATGCTTAGAAGGCTGAAATGATGGATCAGAATCCTGCAGCCAATATATGGCAGAGCCAGGATTCAAATCAGGTCTGCCTGAGGCCAAAATGTGTTGTCTTGTGCCATGTGCTTCCAGATCAGGTCTAGGTGGGGGACAGCCTGAGTGCTCACCTAGGAGGTGTGCTGCCTCTTTTGAGAAAAAAAAATCTCTTTGTCACAACCACAGTCCCTCTGGTAGGGCAAGAGATACATGCTAAGATGTGCCACAACTATGGATGGGAAATCTGGAGACTACTGGGGGAAGGCGCATAGAGATGCCATCACTAGGACCTGATGATGCTGTTGCCTTCAGAGTGGCTTTGTGCTCAGCTCTGGGCCACTCTTTGTAGAGGTAGGCTTGGAAGGGGACCCTGTACCCCCAGAAGTAGTTTTGATTTTGATCTCAGAACCTTGGATTCAGAGACCCTCACTAGTGTTTAAAGGATTTATATACATCCCCCAGGCTCCTTGAGTGACTGTGGCCAGACTGCTTGTGTTCATAGTTTTGGCAAGGCAGCTTGATCATGAGTTAAATATAAAAATATTCAGGGGAAGGCAGTGACTCATAATTGAGGAATCAGAGGGGACACACTCAATATAATATGGTTTTAGTACAAAATTCAGAGTGGCTGCTCTGATCCTTAGAGGAAAAGGCAGAGGGAAAAGGGAATATTGGCTCATTTAAACAACTTGAAGGTGTCATTTGTATTTTTTGTGTGAATTAAAAGTACATATGATGTTATTAGATGTGGAGATATGGGCCTTGGAATATGTAAATAAGTAACCTTCCAAAACAGGATCTTGTGTGTGGTGTGGTGTGGTGTGGTGTGGTGTGGTGTGGTGTGGTGTGTGTGTGTGTGTGTGTGTGTGTGTGTGTGTGTGTGTGTGTGTGTAGGTTAGATGTCAACATCATGTATCTTTCTCAATTACTCTCCACTTTAATTTTTGAAGTAGTTTCTCATTAAACCTGGAACTTTCTGATTCAGCTAGGTTGACAGATCAGCAAGCCCTTACGTCCCTGCCTCCCCATTACTGGGATTACAGGTACATGTGGCTTTATTTTATTATTTTATTTTTATTTTCTGTGCGTGCTTGGACTCAAACGTAGGTCCTCACCCTTGCATGGTTAGCACTTTACCAGCAGATGAATCTCCCTAGGTGATGGCTCTTGGGCTGTGCTGGCAGGATCTTGGTTCATGCTGGTTGGGGCCAAAGGCAGTCGATGTTCATTGCCCACATGTTGCTGCAGAATCTGAAGCTAGGGAAACCCTGTGGGTTCTGACTCCTAACCCAGTGTTCTTCACTACACAGTCTCTTTCCTAGTCTCTCAGCTGTAGCCATAATTCCTACAACCCTCTCCTCATTTCCTAAGCTGCTTGCAATTATACCTGTGCCCCACACCCCAGGTCCATGTCCCTTAAACATCTTTGACTATAACTCATAGTAAGAAGAATATTTCATAGTATGATCCAGAAGACATACATTCACACATACTCTCAAATTCACAAGTGTGCATCACAATTTGCATGTGTGCACACAGGCACACATCCAAGTAGACACACAGAAATATGCTGGGTCAGCAGTGTCCCCGATCCCCACAGGAAACAGAATTCCTAGAAATGGTTCTGTGTAGAGCGTTCACAAAAGGGCCACACAGAGCCATCCAAGTTGGGTGAAGCAGACAGTTGTGTGGACCCTCACAGCCTCACAGGAGCTGTCATCTTAAGATAGCATAGACAAGATGAAAAAGGACTTTTCTTGGGCCCCTAGAAAGTTGGAACCCTGATGGGGGCTCTTGGTAGGAACTGTGGCCTTATGGTGCACCTTGTGCCAGAGGCGTTGTCCTGAGGCTGGGAGAAAAAGAGAGCAACGACCTCATGATTCCAAACAGGGTTACCCATGAATCAAACCCAGCCAAAAAATAGCCAATGAGATACCACTCTCAGGGGGCCAGTCTGTAGCAGTCCGAGCAGACTAGGAATGGTGGGAACAGGTAATTATGTGTGGCTAACTAATCTGACAGTCAATGGTGCATGTGCATCAGACACTGTTTACCCACATGCTGGTAGACACACAGCACACAGACTGGGCACTGGATAAAGGTGCACTTGGCTCTGGGATTGTGATCCACCATCAGAACACAGGGCTGGTGAACAAAGGCCTGGCTGGATGATCAGACTGGGCTGACACATAAAGGCCAATCTGCCAGCTCTTCCCCTCGTCTCTGCACACACATGCAAGACTGAAATAAAATGTCCTAAAACAATACTTACCTTTACTTCTTAGGTTGATCTAGTTCATTCCCTTCCCATCTCATCCCTCCCCTCCCCTCTCCTCTCATCCCCTCCTATCCCTTCTCCTCCCACCCCACCCTACCCTTTTCCACCCCATTTCATCTCATCATATCCCATCTTTCTCTCTCTCTCTCTCTCTCTCTCTCTCTCTCTCTCTCTTTCTTTCTTTTTTTTTTTTAAAAGAGGGGTTCAGGCTTTATTGGTAAGAACTTTTTTTTCATGATTTTTGTATTCTTTTATTTAAATCTTTTTTAAAAATTCATTTTGTATACCAACCACAGATCCCCCTCTCGTCCCTCCTCCTGCTCTTACACCCCTGCCTTTCCCCATCCCCTCCTCCAAAAGGGTAAGTTCTCCCCTGCTGGGGACAGCTAAGCCTGGTACATTCGGTTGAGATAGGACCAAGCCCCTCCCCCCTGCATCAAAGGTGGGCAAGGTATCTGACCCTAGGTAATGACATCCAGAAAGTCGGTTCATACACCAGAAATAGATTCTGATTGCACTGCCAGGGCCCCCCCAGACCCAGCTATACAACTGTTTCCTGTACACAGAGGGCCTAGTCCAGTCCCATTCAGGTTCCACAGTTATTGGTCTAAAGGTAATAAGTTCCTACAAGCTTGGTTCAGTTGTCTCTGTAGATTTCCCCATCATGATCTTGATGCCCCTTACTCATTTAATCCCTCTTCCCTCTCTTCAACTGGACTCCCGATGCTCGGCCTGGTGCTGTGGATCTCTGCATCTGCTTCCATCAGTTACTGGATGAAGGCTCTATGATGACAGTTAGGGTAGTCACCGATCTGATGACTGGAGAAGGCCAGTTCAGGCACCATCACCACTATTGCTAGGAGTCTAATCTGGGGTCGGCCTTGTGGATTCCTGGGAATTTCCCTAGCACCCCTTACCCCATAATGTCTCCCTCAATCAAAATATCTCTTTCATTGCTCTCCCACCCCATCCTTCCCCCAGCTTGACCATCCCATCCTTTCAAGAAATGCTGGTCTTGAGGCAAGAGAGATGGTTCAGCAGTTAAGAGCACTGACTGCTCCTCCAAAGGGCCTGGCACTCACATATCATCTTACAACTGTTTGTAATTCTAGTCCTGTGGATCTAGCCCTTGTAGTGGGTAGCCATTCCAGCTTTGACCTGGAAGCTCCAACCCCCATTGAGGCTTCAGTAACGGTCACACCTACAAGGCGGGGCTGAGAGAGGACACTGAAGACCTGGGTTCCAGATGTGCGGGCTCTCTTAGTTCCTGGACCCTGGACGCTAGAGGTAGACTAAGCAGAATTCTCCAGAGAACACCACTGGACTGCACCACGCCTTTCTCAGACTCTGTACAACTATCCATTCACTTGTAAGTTACCCCACAAAATAAGCCTCCCTTTTAACTACATGGAGTGGCCTTAATAATTCATCAATAGCCCTCTTCTGGCTTCCAGGGGGCACTAGATGCATGTGGTCCTCAGACATACATACAGGCAACACACACACACACACACACACACACACACACACACACACACACACACACACACAGGGAGAGGTGAGCAGAAAGTAGGATCTGTGTGTAGTGTAGGGTCCATCGAGGTCCTGAGATGGGGACAGAGTCTACACTTCACCTCCATCATTTGGCATGTGCAGCTACATACCCCTGTCATCCCTAGCTCTGCGGTCCACAGCCTTCTCACAGTCCCAGCTACCATTCAGTGTAGCAGCAATGGCGTCGCAGTGGTAACTGGAACCATCACGCTGCGGCAGAGGACAGCATATCACAGCTGCTGCACTTTGCCTGGCAGTCTGGCTTTCAGTCTCACCTTAGGACTTCTCTCCTGGAAAGACATCCCTGGCCATCTGTGCCTCGTCAGCCTCCTAGTGAGCTCGGAGGGGTGGCGTGGGGGTCTTCCTACTACTCAGTGCTTCTCCACATTTCTGGAAATTCTTTCTGAGCTTAGGGGACCCTTAGATGACACAGAGATGTTTAGGAATGGAGCCTGCCTGGTTCATCTCCCCACCCTGACCCCCAGCAATGAGCTGTGCATGTGGTGAGTGCTGACTCCATTCATGTGGAATGAGTGGGGTGTGAATCTCTTAGATGAAGTTTTCAAACTTGCTGTACTTTGCAGGCGTATGGCAAGCTTATGACCTTTGGAAAAGGCTACTTAGTCAAATGAAAACCAAATGCAAGCCCAGATCAGATCCTGTGCTGGGCTAGTTTTATGTCATCTTGACACTAGGCAAAGTCATCTGAGTGGAAGAAATACTTATAGAGTAAGACTGGACTGCAGGCAAGCCTATAGGGTATTTCTTAATTAGTGACTGATGTGGGAGGGCACAGCCTATTGTGGGTGGTCCTGGATTATATAAGAAAGCAGGCTAAGTAAGTCACGGGGAGCAAGTCAGCAAGCAGCACCCTCCTATGGCCTCTGCATCAGCACCTGCCCCCAGGTTCTTGCCCTGTTTGAGTTCCTGTCCTGACTTCTTCAGTGATGAATGGTGTTATGGAAATGTAAGCCAAATAAACCCTTTCCTCACCAGATTGCTTTTAGTCACGGTGTTTCCTCACAGCAATAGTAACTTTAACAGATTCTTTCCATTCCAACTTTTCATTTTGCATCAGAAAACTGAAAGTCACAGAACTTTAGTGGAGAAGGAAATCTAGGCTCCTCAGTTTTCATTGTGTTTTACTTGTAGATTCTTCCGTCCACACTGATCAGTAAAGAAATATATGCTTGCTATAAAGAATCAGATGATGTAGAGATAGAGTCAAAATTTCCTGTATACCTCCTCCTGAGAACCCCGTTGTCAGAGTTGAGTGGGCTTTTGCAGAATTTGTGTGTGTGTGTGTGTGTGTGTGTGTGTGTGTGTGTGTGTGTGTGTGTGTATGCAGTTGTGTGCATGCCACAGTGCACATGTGGAGGTCAGAGCAACCTCAGGTATTGGCCTTGAGCTCATTTGAGACAGATTCTCTTGATGTTTCCTACTGTGTATTCCAGGTTAGCTTCAAGCTTCCAACACTTTGGTCTCCAGCTCCCCTCTCATTATAGGAATGCTGGGATTACAGATGTCTGCTATTGCATCTCCTTCATGTGGGTTCTGAGAATTTGTACTCAGGTCTTCACTCTTATGCATTAAGTGTTTCACTCACTGAGCTGTATCCCCAGCCCTTACTTCTAGAATATTCTCAGTATATGTAACGTTCTGTGGACAGGCGGCTTCACCATGCAGTCAGTTCCCACTGGGTGTGGAGGCTGTCAGCATTCCCTTCAAAAACAAGTACTTGCCTTGGAAGCAGCTAAGACTAAGCAACGTGGTACTCCAAATCTGAGTGGAGCATGATTGTCCTTTTTAAGAGTGGCTTGACAATGAGACTTGCTGTTTATTCCCTCACTAAATAGACCAATTAGTGTGTAGACAGCGCATTTGCTCCTCTGCCAGGGCCACAGCCAACCGGACGGGAAGGAAGGAGGGAACCCGGGTGTTTTTCAAGCTGATGAGAGAAATAATCTGCCCTCCCTCTCTGGCTGAGCGTTCGGGGAGCAGAGTTTTCCCTGTGGCCATCAAGCCCATCCTAGGGGCTGTGGCCCTCCCTCTGCCAGTACACAGATGCGTGTTTTACTCTCTGGCATGACAACGTACCAGGCAGAAAGCCCCAGAGAGCTCCATAAAACGACATAAACATGCCTATGTCTAAAAGATACAGATGATCACCAAGGCTTGAAGATCCCTTCCTTGCTGCCTCCTTCTTGGAACAGTGTTTGTTTCTAGGAGCAGCTATCAAATGCAAAAGGGTGCACCACCATACAAAGGCAGCCACGTTTGTGAGCTCTGGGAAACAGCCTGGTGATGTAACTTGATTGTGTTGACAAATTAACCTAATGAGAATACTTTCCCACTAAGAATTCATTAAGCAAAAATGTGCAAAGATGGTATTTGCTGCCTGTTAACCCTTAATTGGCTCAACACCAAAAACACTTAATTGTGACGTGTGTCACCAAAATCCCTAATGTAGTTAATCACTGTTAGACTTACAAAATTATGCATCTTAAATGATGATCTATAATTAAAAATTATATGGGATTATCTTTAGCCCATGGTTTCAAGTGAGCAGCTTTTGCACACTTGAGAAAATGGTAGCAAAATCAGCTGTGGAAGGAGGTGGCTTTTGTGTGCCACCAAATTTGTGCCTATGGAAAACAGGAAAATGAAAGGGAAGTCCTTCTTTAGTAAGTGCCAAGCATTTCAAAGTGGTACTGCAGAAGGTGCTGAACCAAACTAGAAGAGAGTCCCTGCCATTTAGCTCCCACATGACTTAGAGTAGGTCACTTCTTCCTAAGACCCAGGGTCATGATTGAATTAGGTTGGATTTGGGGAAGTTTTGTATTTATAAATAGGCATATCCCTATGTTTGTCGGCTCACTCCAAAAAGTAGTTTCTCACTCCATGTGTCCTTGTATAAAATTTACCAGAGACTCCAAAACGTGCTAGAAACCCTAACTGAAATACCAGTAACAACAAGAAATGTGGGGGGCAATTAGATTTTTCTCCTGTCTCCCAACACACCTGCCTTTGAAGGACTCATGGGCATAAGCATCTAATTACCTCCTTCTTCTGTGGTGGTCCCATAGGCAGGGAGGAGACTTTTCATCCTAACTCACAAGCCCCATAAGAAGAAAAGAAAATACTTTCTGTAAGTTAAAAAAAAATTCACTTTCTGGAGTTGTGTTAATCTGCCTTCCTCCTTCCACACCCTGCATGATCCATTTCGGAGTTCAATCCAAATTATAGTAGCATCTGGACTCCCTGGTGGCCCATCATCATGT
Source organism: Onychomys torridus (assembly GCF_903995425.1). NCBI lineage: Eukaryota > Metazoa > Chordata > Mammalia > Rodentia > Cricetidae > Onychomys > Onychomys torridus. Next base: position 179,065,940 of record NC_050443.1, read on the forward strand.
ACACAATTTTAATGATCTATATTCTGAGGTGCTTGAACAGTGGTCTCCCCACAGAGACCTGGAAGTCTCTGAGGTATGTGTTCAGAAAACACAGCTGGTGGCAGGGCTTGAAGCCCCAGTGGGGTTGAATGGGGAGCAGCAGGAAGGGGAGGAGATGAGCGGATGACCACATGGACAGGGACTACAGCCCACTGGACTGCAAGGAAGCCAGTGGCATGAGCCACTGTAGGCAAGGGGCTTTGAGAAGGGCAGAAGGCTAGACGGACTGGAGGTGACATGGCAGGAATGAAGCTCAGCTCAGGTGTTCACCTCTCATCGGGATCACAGACCAATCAAAGAACAGCAGGTTTCTGGGTGGGATTGCTCTCATGGGAAGCCAAGGGCCATGACATTCCCTCAGCAGTCACTGAATGTGTCTTGAGGACAAGTGCCCTGCTGAGCCCCATAGATTCAAGCCAGAAGGCCATAGAACCTTCCATTTACTCCCTCCCCATCCTCTTCCCTCCACTCCTGTCTCAAACCAAAGGGGCTCCACAGACACCCACCAGAGCTGACAACTGGTGGCTGGTAGTGTCACTGAGGCCTGTTCTTCATGAGGCTCCTGGCATGCGCCCCTCTATTGCTTGGATTTTGCTGTGCATTGGACTATCCTCCTAATCAATTAGGTGACTCCACAGCTCTTGGGCTTACACTGTCCTATTTCTCTTGTTGTTGTGCTGGCGAAGGACACCCACCTCTACCATTGTTGCTGGGTCATCCACTGTTGCTGGTTCCATCCCCTGACCAGAGGGAAGCTACAGGAGATACCACAAGGTAACACAAAACATCCTTGACTTCATGAGCTTACAGGCTGCTGGGAGAGGGATCATGATGCCATGAGCCATACATAGTATGCCTGTGTGCCAGGAATCTGAGAGAAATCTTGTGTGGGAAAGCCAGAGGAAAATCTTTCCTAAATACCAGTGCAAGCTACTTCTTCCCTGTCTGATGAAACTGCATAATCAAGAACAGATAATGGCTAAACCCAGAGCTTCTGTTGTTAAAGCAAGAAGTGGGGGTGTGCAGAGAACATTAAAAAAAATGACTAGTTACTCCATAAATGGATGCTTTGTTAAGGCACTGGGCACTAAAAGACTAAGTTAAGACCCATGGATCCTTCCCTGTCCTTATAATCATAAACACATATGCATCATTCTTTCACTCGCCATGTAGTGTTTATGATCATGAAAAATAGGAAAAAAGTAGGAACCAGGTGTGGCTCCTCCACATTTTGTAGAGCAGTCTTCTACAGATGGACACACAGTTGCTTCCTACTTTTCATGGTCAGAAACAAAGCTTGCATATGTTTTTCATAGACACACAAGAGTCTCTATTCCAAGAAGGAGAATTCTTCCTGATAGCTTAGAAATCACATAAGGTGCTTGGGTTTGGTCAATAGGCAGTCATCAGGGAAGGATAAAATAGGGTGGTGGGCTCTCATAGGGAAGCTGGGTTCACACAGGGTTAGAAAATGTGAACCAAGGCTTCAAAGAGATGAAGATTTGGGACAGAGGGACTCTGGAGTGAGGAAGGGTAGAGGTGTAGTCAGCTACTTCTCTAGGGGATACAAGGAGGTTGGTGTCTGTTTGAAGGATTTGGGTAGGGTGGCTTGAATGGTATAGTTGGGAAGGATATTGCTTTGTGGGTTGTAAGTGGGCAAGAGCATCTCACACGGGTGCACTGAGGTGATGATGGAGTCACCCAATTGATTAGGAGGATAGTCCAATGCACAGCAAAATCCAAGAGAGTCACATGCCTGGAGCCCCGTGGATGCCTCAGTGACACTACCAACCACCAGCTGTCAGCTCTGGTGGGTGTCTGTGGAGCCCTTTTGGTGTGAAACAAGAGTGGATGGAGGAGGAGGAGATGGAAAGAAAAGAGTGTTGCTCTTTGGAGGGCTTCTGAGTTTATTCCTGTCCATGAGGTCCTGGGAGGGGCTCTTACACAACTATTCTTCCTCCCCTTGGTCTAGTAACCCAGGAACTTGTTTTGGCTACTAGCAGCAGTCAGAGGGAGGAGCCAACCTGAGCATTACTAGCTTCATGAGGCTGGAAATGGGTGGATGGGTGGGATCATTGGGATGCTCACAGCCGCCTTGGAAGCTTGCAGGAGTGGTGCACCTCAGCTACCTCTGGTGATCTTGGTAGGTCCCTCTTGTCACCTCTGTAGCCCCACTGTTTCACAGAGATGGCAATCATGGCTGTCACTTGGTCATACCTTTGCTGTGAGCTTGTCAGAGAAGGCCTTTGACTGACCCTCAAACTATTCTGAAGTTGTCGGGTAGGCTTCTAGATGAGTGTGGAAAGCTAGAAGCATGGGCTGTAGAGGGATGAAGGGGGATGGAGACTAGGAAGCCTGGGATGGGTGGATCACTTTGGTGAATATCCCTTGTTTGGGATGATGACATCACTCCCAAGGTTATTTTTACCTTGACCACATTCATATCAGGAGACATCCAGAAGTAGCTCCAACTTTTCCTAAGTTTCCTGTTGTGTCTTAGGTTTGTCTCTCAGAGTGGGTCTGAGAGTTCATGTCTTCCTCTCTGATGAAGACCTATTCTGTGGGGATCAGGGGATAGGTAGGAAGACTTCTAATATCTGCCTGATGCTACCTGGGATTTCTCAGCTCACACTCTGCAGAGTTAGAGAATCAACTCTCAGTGGCTGCCAGGCGGGGAGTAGGAAGAAGAGAAGCAGGTTGGAAAAGAGACCCAGTTCACTTTGCTGGCTATGAAAGCTGCTGAGGAACCCCTTCCATTACAGGCAAGAATGGCAAGAATGGAGCCGTGAAAATGCAGAGGCCAAGCCCTGGCTAAACAACTGGGCCAAGAGCTGGGTGCCTGGGGCAGTGCTCAGCTGTAGGGTTGAGTGACGAAAAGTGGCACCATGGGAAAGTGGAGCAGGAGGGAAGAAAGAGTAGAGGCAGGAGGAATTCTGGAAAGTTCAGAGACTATGTTACAAAGTCCCACCCAAGCTCCCAGCCCTGCCTCCCCATTTCCTTCAAGAGCCTGACTAATGAAGGTGACTTTTGTCAGGTGGATGAGTAATTAAAAGAGCAGGGCATCTAACCTTTGAGGCCCTTAGGAATCCCAGGTCAAAAATAACACTCTGGTCCTCAGAGACAGTTAATGCCATAGTAACAGGAGAAAAGCCTCCAGGAAGGGCACCAGTGTGGTGCCTGGCACAGCTTCTAGGCATATTTAAGACTAGTTTTGTGCCCCAGAGCAAGCACCAGCCTCTCTGATGCTGTGTTTTCTTATGTGGAAAGTATGGTTGATGCTAGTCTAGATCTCCAGGATGTGGAAGGAGGAGCAGTAGGCACAGTAGAGAGGGAGCCCAGTGCACAGTTCATACTTTGTAAGGCTTGTTGTACTCAGAACAGCCTGGTTGAGACAGCATCCAAAATTTTTCCTTCTCTAGACACAGAGTTGGCTCAGCAGTTAAGAGTACTTGTTACTCTTGCAGAGGACCCAAGTTTGAGTCCAAGAAACCACATGGTGGTTTACAACTATCTATATCTTCTGACCTCATTGGGCACCAGGCATGTATGTGGTACACATGCATACAGGTATGCAAAACACTTACACACATAAAATAATAAAACAGTTTTTTAGAAAAGTTCTTTCTCTGTGAGTCCCCATAGATGGCAGGTGTTTACAGTTCCATAGGACTGTCTATACTGGGGTCACTATTTCTTGAAGGGCATCTGGACTCACCCCCTTTCTTTCACTTTCACATCCTTTCAGAATCACTGAAGATGGGTATTTTTCTGGATCTAGGCATACAAGTTTTGAGTTTCCCTAACCTCTGTCCTTATACTAAGAACCAAGCAACGTTCTTGGTCTAATACTGACAAACATTTACACAGTGGCTTGGCCGAAAACATTACCATGGCAGGGAGCTCCACAAGTAAGTTATATAACTCTGAATACAGTGCCATTGGGCACAGACCTTCCTGCTATGTTAGGTGGGTCGTTCTGGCATACATGAGGTGAGCCGGTGCCTAATGTTCAGCCGAGAGTGCAGAGGACCAGGTTTGTGGGGCCTCTGGATGGAGAATGTCATGGTAGGAAAAGGTTTAGATACTCAGGGACAAGGAAGTCAGTTGCTCACAGGCTGGTGGAAATTGCCCTTGTGAAAGGAGCTTGGAGCTAGACACTGGTGTGTGGTACTTGGTTGGGGAGAGGAGGAGAGAAGGTGTTATTTCCACTCCCTTTCAAATGTGGAAATAAAGCAGGACATTTGTGTCTACTCAAGGACCAAAAGGAATTCCTGGGAGAGCACTGAGCTCTCTCTGACTTCAGAAATCTGTGGGACTTTATTTTGGGGGAAAATCTGCCTCTTTGCCCATCCATATGGATTTTTATGTACAGTAATGTGGATGAGCTGAGGGGACAGGTACCTATATCAATGGCCAGAAGAGTCTGTCTGAAGAATGTGGATAGAGGTAGTGAGTGTGATGTCACAATGTAAGGGGCAAAAAGGGTGCACTGCCCAAGAAGTTGTTGCTACCAAGTCACAGATCTCCAGTGTTCCAGAAGGTAGCTACAGTCCTCCTCCTCCTCCTTATCTTCCTCCTCCTTCTCCTCCCCTCCTCCTCTTTTCCTTCTTTCTTCTTTTCCTCCCCTCCCCCTTCTTCAAAATAGGCACAGAGTTCATTTTATTGGAAAACATACTCTTATTTTGCCCCTTTTTATTTTAAATTTATTCTTTTTGAGTGGGCTGACACTGCTTCTGGATCCATCACATTCCACTGCCCTTGACCATGTTGCATAGTCAGGGAAGGTGACACACGTCTGTTCAGAGATCTTTCCTGGCACTGTTTAGATTGTTCATCTGCTATAGGTACTGAGTACTACGCAAACCTAAAGCTACTGGGAATCCTGTGGGAGAGTTAATTTGAAAATGATTCAGCTAGAAAGGAAAGGAGAGTTTAGAGATGGACAGAACAATTTTTTTTATAACAATACATCTGCATTTAGCTGTGTTTGAAGGCCACTCCAACTATCAAATAAGTTTATTTTTTCTGACTTCTGTTTATGTCTTCAAGGTGGAGCAACCCAGCATCTGAGCTTCCATCTAGATGCAGGGAGACCTTGGGAAACCCTATCCAAAACATCTCTTCTGGGAATGAATTCATATACACTCTTCTTACTGATGTCTTCTCTGTTGATTTTTTTCCCACACATAGATGCTGTGCGGTGCTCTGGTGAAGAGCTGTGGGATACCTGAGATGTGGCGACATCTTTAAAAGGGGCTCACAGGCCATCTTAGAAGGGCAATTGTGGGGAAGTAGCCACCATCAATCTCCAAGCTGGAGCTGTGAGCTCCAGACCAGCTACTTCAAGGCACAAAGTTATGACTCCAGCAAATTGCTTTCCAATTAGTGTTAAAATTTTTTTTAAAAAAGATTTATTTGTTATGTATACAGCATGTATGACTGCAGGCCAGAAGAGGGCACCAAATCTCATTATAGATGGTTGTGAGCCACCATGTGGTTGCTAGGAATTGAACTCAGGACCTTTGGAAGAGCAGCCAGTGCTCTCAACCTCTGAGCCATCTCTCCAGCCCCCTGTTAAACTTTTTTTTTTTGTCTTGTATAAGGGTGAATATTATTTCTTTAACAATAACAACCCAGGACTTCCAGGTGAGATGGCAGATTAGGTGCCGTCTCTGTGTGACTTGGTGTAAAGGAGATCAGGATAAAATGAAGTTCTACTCCCATGAGAGAACTGAAGAAAGAACTATGTCTAGGTGAGATGTTCAAAGAGAAACATCCAGGAGCAGGAAAAGCAGTCTGGAGAGAGACTAACTAAATATGGAGACTTGGCCAGGGCTGGATGCACTGTGGGAGGAAGAACAGTGCAGACTGTGCAGATGGAGGTGGTGTGTGAAGTGGGAGCCTGATGCTGAGATTCTCCTCCTGCCTTGGAATGAAGCCTGGGAAGAAGCTACTACCATTGCTGCCCACATGAATAACACAGGCGACGTGAAGAGTGAGCAGGGAAGTCTCCCTGACAGGCATGAGTAAATGAGCAGAGGAGATGAGAACAGCCAGCTACACAATGCACATCCAAGTGCTGGGCCTTCCACGCCCCACCAGAGACCCAGCAACAGAAAGCCTCATGTGCATAGCACAGTCTCCAAATCACCAGAAAGGAAATTGGAACTGTAAGGTCTCGAACTGGAGGATTCTGGAAGGTAATAGAGGCCTTCTCTCAGCAAGAAGGACAGACTTACATGTTTGAATTATTGAGCAGAATGGCCTTCTTGCCTCCCGCAGCAGGTGCTAGAAAAGACAGCCAAAGGGGAGGGGAACCCAAGTTGCAGCATCATCCGCATCATTTTATTTGCTTGGCTTTTATGACTATCCTTTTTTAATTTCTGCTCAACAATTCTTTTTATATCATTTCTTATATTGCTACATGTCATTCATACTTTCCTGTTTCCCCCATCTCTTCATGTTACTGCTTAATTATTAATGCCCTTAGCTCAGAAAAACTATAAGCTACATTTTCCCCAATAAATACCCCATTGCCACTGTCTCTAACCTTACTGATGATGTGAGGGAAGAACCTAAGTGTCTTCTAATGAAATCAAAACCAGGACATCTGTCATATCTTGTTATGACAGTTGTCTGCCCCTTTAGTAGTCATAAATACAACATTAAGACAACTTGTCAGGAAGACTCATAAAATAAAACAAGCCAAAAAAGAGAGGGAAAATGGGGGGGGGGACCAGAGAACACATTGCTTCCAACAGATGTGCAAAACACAACAAAGAAACACACATATGCCAACATGACACTCCACAAGCTCCAAACTTCATAATAGCAAAACTAAAGGTAATGGACTGAGATGCTGGAAAAAACATTTCAGAGTCCTGCTTTTAAAAAAGAGTGAACAAACTGTAGGTCAGAGGTTATGTGGCTGGCTTGGGATCCCAATCCCTCCACTGGAAGTCTTGCCTGGTTACAGGAGATGGCCAGTTCAGGCTCCTTATCTCCCATTGCTAGGAGTCTTAGCTGGTGTCACCCTCACAGATTCCTGGGCATTTCCATTGCACTAGGTTTCTAGCTCATCCCAGAGATGCCCCTGATTCCAGTGTCTCTCCCAGGGCTCTCTCCCTCCATCCTCCCCCTACTTGACCCCTCTTGTTCCCATCCACACCCTCATCCAGACCTCTCTCCCCATCTATCTATGATGTCTCTTCTACTTCCCCTTCACAGTGAGATTTATGTGTCCCACCTTGAGCCTTCTTTGTTACTTAGCTTCTTTGGGTCTGGGGATTGTAGCATGGTTATCCTTTACCTTACAGCTAATATCCATCTATAAGTGAGTACATACTATGTTTGTCTTTCCAGGTCTGGCTTACTTCACTCAGGATTGCACTGAGTAATACTCCATTATATAAATATAGCATATTTTCTTTATTTATTCTTTGGTTGATGGACATCTAGGTTGTTTCCAGTTTCTGGCTATTACAAATAAAGCTTATGTGAACATAGTTGAGCAAGTGTCCCTGTGGTACAGTAGAAAGTCCTTTGGGTATATGCCCATGAGTGGTATAGCTGGGTCTATATGAGGTGGGTCAATTCCCAATTTTCCGAGAAACTGCCATATTCATTTCCAAAGTGGTTGATTTGTCCTGCCTACAAGATATGCTGGGACAAATGTGGTGCAGAAATTATGGGAGTAGCCAACAAATGACTGGTCCAGCTTGAGACCCATACTATGAGAGGGAGCCCATGCCTGCCACTGCCTGGAGGATCAGGACCTAGAGGCTGGACAGCCCAGAGGCCTAGGATAGAATCAAACATGATTGGCAAAAAAAGAAAAAAAAAAGAAAATGAAATGATTCCTAATGATATTCTGCTATACTCATAGATTGGTGCCTGGTCCAACTGTCATCAGAGAGGCTTCACCCAGCAACTGATGGAAACAGATGCAGAGACCCACAGCCAAACATTAGGTATACCCTGAGAAATCTTGTGAAAGAGGGGAAGAAAAGATTATGGGAGCCAGAGGGACCAAGGACACAAGAGAAAAATATACAGAGTCAACTGACCTGGGCTCCTGGGGGTTCATTGAGACTGAACTACCAAACAGAACTTGCATGGGACTGACTTGGGTCCTCTGCTCATGTGTTTCAGTTGTGTGGCTTGATCTTCTTGTGGGACTCCTGGCAGAAGGACAGTGGGCTATCTCTGACTCTGTTGGCTTCTCTTGGGGCCCTTTCCTCGTCCTGGGTTGACTTTTCCAGCCTCAATAGGAGAGGAGATGCCTAGTCTTGCTGCAACTTGATATGCCATGGCTGTCTGATATACATGGGAGGCCTGCACTTCTCAGAAGGGAGAAGGGAGTGGATAGGGGAGGTTGAGGAGAGAGACTGGAAGGAGAGGAGAGAGGGAGGGGGAAGTATGATCAGACTGGAGAAAATTAATTAATTGATTAATTAATAAAAAAGAGTGAACAAGCTGGGTGGTGGTGGCACATGCCTTTAATTGTAACACCCAGGAAGCAGAGGCAGCCAGATCTCTCTGAGTTTGAGTTTACATAGTCTACAGAGTGAGTTCCAGGACAGCCAAGGCTACACAGTGAAACCCTGTTTTGGAAAAACAAAACAAAACAAAAGCTTGAACAGAAGACTCAAACAGATGAATGAAGTAAGGAGACCAGTTCAGGACCAAAATAAAAAAGAAAAATAGTTTAAGCAGCAATTTCGAGAAGAAATTTAAAAGTATATAGTAAAAACTTCATTAAGGAAATCTATATCTGAAAAAGAATTAAACAGAAATGTTGGAAATAAAAGTCAATCGATCAAATAAAAACACAGTTGGAATCATGATCAACAGACAAGGAGAAGAGTAAATTTCAGGAACAGGGGACAAGGTTGAGACAATAACGCCTTTTAACATACATAAAAATAAAAATATGACCCAAACTGCAATAATTCTGGGATGCACTCAACAGCTAAAACCTAAGAATCTTTGTGGTACAAGAAAGAGCTGGGATATAGTCTAAAGGCACAGGCACATTAATTCAATAAAATTATAATAGAAACAATTCAAACTTAGATAAAGACACAAACATCTAACACAAGAAACATTTAGAATTCCAAAGAGATGGCCAGAGAATAACTTCACAATATATCGTAGTTAAGATGTCAAAAATATAAAGCAAAGAAACATTAAAATTAAAATCTCTGACTTGGGGAATGTGTTGATAGCTCACATACAAAGGCAAGCCCATCAGAATAACACCAGATCTCCCATAGAGCTGAAAAAACCATGAAGTAATATGTTTAAAGGCCTGAAGTGAGAACACCCCAACCATGATTGTAATACCCAGCAAGCTTATCTTTAAAAATGGATGGAGAAATGTCGTTCCAAGACAAGCACAGACTAAGACAATTAGTTACAACCAGGCCAACACTGCAGGAAATAAAGGAACGCTGCACAGAGAGGAGAAAGAATGACAGGCTCACCCATGAGGACATAGGAAAGAATACATTTCATGAGAAGACAGATACACAAAGTCACACTGGGAAGGAATCCATCACCTGCAACAGCACAGTGCGGCAGCAGTCTACTGTTGTACTAATGGGGAGGAAGAGTCACAGGACTGCTGTCAATCATTCCATCTATTATTGCAGCTGGCTTCCCCCTCAGACATGATAGGAAGCATAAGTCCAAGTGAGGACTACTAAAGTAAAATAAATACAAGAGGGAAAATAAAAAAACATGAATCAAGCATCAACAGTTTGACCAATCACAATGGACAAAACCATAGGAAATAGAAAACTCCTATCAAAAATAGTTTAAATGCAAAGGACTCTATTTAACATTTAAAAGATCAAAAAGATCAAACTAGCTGACTGGATTAAACAACAGATTTGATTATCTGTTGTCTCCCAAAAATACACCTCACTGGCAAAGTAGTGTACAAATCAAGAGTCAAAGTGAATAAATCAATCTTACCATGGAAATAAAAGCTGAAAATGATCTGGTATAGCTATTTTAATAGCTGATAAAGTAGACTTCAAGTCAAAGCTATTCAGAAGAGATAAGGAAATAACTAAAGGTAACAAGTCACCAAGAAGAACCACCAATTGTATTTATTTATAAACCCAATTTTGAGGCTCTTCCAATTAATCTACTAGGAAACCTGGAGTTAAAGTATACCATAGATAAACTGGCTTTAATAAATATCTACAGAATATTCCATCCAACAGATAGTAAATATATATACACTTCTCTGTAGCCCATGTAGCCTTCTCTAAAAATGATACATTGTAAACCCCAAAGCAAGCCTTAAGAAAACAGATTTGGGGCTAGAGAGATAATTCAGTGGTCAAGAGTATGTATTGCTCTTGCAGAGGACCCAAACTCAGTCCTCAGCATCTATGTTGGGCAGCTCACAATCACCTGTAACTCTAAATTCTGGGATATCTAAAGCTGCTGACCTCTGTGGAAAAACACAGTAAGACTTACAAATGAAAGGATAGGTAGGTTGTAGGGTCTAGCAAAGGTATGGTACAGTCCGGCGGTTTTCTCTGGAGAACTCTGCTTGGTCTACCTCCAGCATCCAGGGTCCAGGAACCAAGAGATCCCCCTCATTTGGATCCTGGGTCTTCAGGGGTCCTCTCTCAGCTCCGCCTTGTAGGCGTGACCATTGTGAAGCCTCAATGGGGGTTGGAACTTCCAGGCCAAGGCTGGAATGGCTAGCCACTACAAAGAATTACTAATTTACTCAAATTAGTAAAATTAGAGCAGAAGAGGGAGATGTTACAAAAGAATCTACTGAAAACTGGAGAATCATTGGGGGATATTTTAAAAAATATTTAAAAAATCTTGGAAAAAATCTAGAGGAAACACATGAATCCTTAAACATCTATGACCTACCAAAATTAAATTAAGAGGATATAAACAGCTTAAACAGACCTATAACAAGCAATAGAATTGAAGCAGTAATTTAAAGTCTCCTCTATAGAACAGCAAAGGACTGAATGGATTCAGTAGTGACTACCACTCCCCCCAACCCCCTACAGGGTTTGTGTATGTACCTCTGGCTGTCCTGGAACTTACTCAGTAGACCAGGCTAGTCTCGAACTCAGAGATCTGCCAGCTTCTGCTTTCTGAAAGCTGGGATTAAAAGTGTGTGCAACCACTGCCTAGATTCAGTGGAGAATTTTTACCAAACTTTCCAAGAAGGGCCTAATGGCACTGCTTTTCAAACCGTTCCAAAAACAGAAAGTAGAGGGACACTACCAATTGCATTTTATTGAGCCAGTATTAACCTGATACCCAAACCAGATAAAGGCAGAATGAAAAAGAAAATTATAGATCAATTTATCTGATGAATGTAGTTGTAAAAACTACGTTCTTAAGAATACATTAAGGAGACCATGCACTACAGCCAAATTGATGTCATGGACAGGGAGGCATCTTGCTGTGGTACTGATGACTGCAGACTCATAACTGAGATGAGAGACATTGAGGGCTTCTGTGCCAACCTCTCCCACCCTCCACACAAAAGAAAAAGAGAGACAGACATGACGCTGTCGTGGGAAGTCCTTAAGACTTTGGGTGGAAAGGCTGAGGTACGGCTCTTCATGGTTGATGGCTCCTGGTGGGGGTTGGGTGGGGAAGGACTCAATTTTCTTTGAGGGCCCACTGGGAGTTTGACCAGGCTCTGATAGGTATGTGGGCAACACAAATTGGACTTAGTGTTTGTTTTTTTTTTTTTGTTTTTGTTTTTTGTTTTTGTTTTTTTTTGTCTGGGAGGCAGGGCATAAGGGTAGGAGGGTAGACCTTAGAGGAATGGGAAGCAAGTGTGATCAGAGTAGAGTGCATTGTATGAAATCCCCAAATAATTAATAAAAATATTATATTGAGGGTGGAAAGAACATATCTCAAAATAGTAAAGGATTATGTATAATAACATCATAGGCAACAGTATACAAAAACAAAACAAACCCTAAGAAACAAACTCAGCACTGCCTTTAAAATTGGAAACAAACAAGGATTCTTATTTTCTCCACTTCTATCCAATATAATACTGAAAGTCTTAGCCAGAACAATAAGATAAGAGAAAGAAACACACATGGAAAAGTCAAATAATACCTGTTTGCAGAGGACATGATCCTGTACTGAAAAGACCCCAGAGACTCCACCAGAAAACTCTTAAATTTTTATGGTACCATAAAAGACCCTGAACCATCAAAGCAATCCTCAGCAGAGCAATTCTGGAAGTATCATACCTGTTTTCAAATTATGATACAGAGCCACAGTGAGAAAGATGTTTGACACTGGCACAAAACCAGGAACACAGACCAGTAAAATAAAACAGAGGGTCTAGAAATAAACACATAGCTACATCCAGTCAACATCTGTCAAAGTGTCAAAAAGTATCTTGGTAACAAGACTACCTCTCTAACAGATGTTACTGGGAAAAGTGGCTATCCAAATGCAGAAGAAGGAAACTAGATCTATATCTCTGACCTATGCAAAAATCAACTCAAAATGGGTCACAGACTTTAATGAAATACCTGAAAGCTTGAACCTGCCATAGGGAAACACAGGGGTAATACTTTTCCTTGTGTAGGCATAGGCAAGGGCATTGTGAAAAGGACTCCAACAGCACAGGAAACATTCCCAAGAATGGGCAGAAGCTCTACAAAGAAAAGAAACATCAGAGTGAAGTGGCAGCTTATGGAATGGCAGAAAATCTTTGCTAACTACATATCAGATAGGGGATTCATATTCAAACATACAAAAAGTTACAAAAATTCAATACTTAAAGTCAAATCTTTCTGTTCATAAGTGGTCTAAGAAGAATAATGTCTGTATGAAAATTCAACAGTGAAGTCCATTACCTGTAGCAGGAATCTTAAAAAGTTCTTATTAATAAAATCAAACCTGAGGCAAGGTATTGAGGTGATTGCTGGAAGATCAGAGAGACAGAACAAGCCACAGCTACCTCACCTCGCCAGTTCCTCAGCTGGTCTTATTTCCTCAGACTTGGAGCTTCTGAGTCCTCATCCACATGAATCTCAGCTGAACTGTGCTGCTCCAAAGCCTGAATGCTTAACCAGCCAAATGCTTCTAGTTTCTGATCTTTATGCCTTATCCCACTCCCTGGGATTAAAGGCTCACTTCTTGGGATTAAAGGTGTGATTTACCATGCCTGGCTATTTCCAATGTGACCTTGAACTCACAGAGATCCGCTTGGCTCTGCCTCCCGAGTGCTGGGATTAAAGGCATGTGCTACCACTGCCTAACCTCTGTGTTTAGAGGGGGTCATCTTGTTCTCTGACCCCAGATAAGTTTATTAGTGTGCACAATATTTTGGGGAACACAATACCACCACAATTATCTTTTATGGTAATATGGTTACTTAAAACTAAAAAAACAAAAACAACAACAACAAAAAAGGTAAAAGTGTAATACCTGGCTGCATCTTAGTCTATTTCCTTGTCCATTTATTAGTACTCTGCACCTGAATACTCAAGATAAGGAATGCTAGGGTGTTGGCTACTCATTTCAGGAGTGGTGGTGCAGTTGTTAGGGAAGACATGGAGCCAACTGAGCTCTTACCTAGTGCTGGGGGCTGGAAGTGTTGTGTAGGGAGTTTGGAGGATGTAAGGATGCCGCTGTAGATGCTGAGCAGGACAGAGGTGGATCAAGATCACCATCAATGCACTCTGGCTTCTGCCCAGGCCAACTAATTCCCATTCTGACTGCAAGAGGATACAGCCTTCACTGATTTCTATTACACTGCAGAACTGGAAGGCCAGTGATAGGCTTTGCTTCAGGCCAGCCAAGCCCAGCTAGGGTTTGAACAATGTCACCATTTCCTCTTGTCTCTGCTCTGTTTCTGCAGTATACCCCCTGTAAGTCCCAAGCTGGCCTTCCTGGGAAAACTTTCTTGCCAATTGATCACTGCCAGAATTGTGTCCCATGCTCTTTCCAATTAAGTGGTAGAGATCTGATTGGCCCTCCCAGAAGAAGTACATGTGCCCCTTTCATTGTTATTGTTAGAATTTTATTAGAATCAATAGATATTTCTTGAGGTAAGCAACACCATGCAAATGTAGGCCAGAAGGTTCATGCTGATATAATGATGGATTTCTCTTTACAAACCAGCCCCATTGGATTGGTGTTGATCTTCTGCAGTCATTGGATAAGACTATTGATTGGCAGGGTCTTCCTAAGTGTAGGTTACTGATATGGTAGCCACTTAACTGAATTTGCTGCTTCTGAGCCTCCACAGCACAAGGGGCTAGAAGCTCACAGTGATGTTCCTGGAGGAAGTTTGCAGTGGAGTTCTAGGGCATATGATCAACTCACTCTGCTCTCTTCTGGACCCCATCTGTTTGCTTCTCAGCACTTCCTCCAGTGAAAGGACCCTTTGGGGACAAAGCCCAAGACACTGTGATCCTGAGAGTCCTTCTCCATGGTGCCTTGCAGATGTCCTTAAATATCTTCTTTTGAGAGAAGGAATGTTTTAGGGCTAGGTGTTTCCTTCCATCCTGGACTGAGGAGAGAAACCAATGAAGAGGTGACTGTCGTGTGATATTTGTTTGTGTTTTGACAAATAAAGCTTGCCTGGAGATCAGAGAGTGGAGCTAGCCACTAGTTAACTATAGAGGCCAGGCAGTGGTGGCACATGCTTTTAATCCCAGCACTTGGGAGGAGGAAGCAGGAAGATCAGGAATTCAAGGCTACCCTGGGCTACAGGAGATTGATGCAGTCTAAAAGAGAAACAGATTCAGGTGGTGGTGGTGGTGGTGCATGCCTTTGATCCCAGCAATGAGAGGCTCAAGCCTTTAATCCCAGCACTAGGGAGGTGGAGATAGGACTATAAAGCAGGGAAACAGGATCTTGCCCCCTTTCAGTCTGAGGATTCATAGAGGCAGGATCACCCCACCCCCCAATTCAGACTGAGGATTCCTAGAGGTAAGAACTTGCTGGTGGCTGGCTGCTCTGCTTCTCTGATCTTTCAATTTTCACCCTCAGTATCTGACTCTGGGTTTTTATTGTTAAGACTAATTAGGATCACACATTAGGTGATGGCTTGGGATGTTTCACTTGGAATTGAGTTTCCTTTTCCTACTTAACAGCATGGCTGGAGGAGGGGAAGGGACATGACCTGGACATCTGGGGTCTAGAAACATGTCTGACCTTGGTGGGTACCAAGCTTCCTCAGTTTCCCAGTCTCGAAAACAAGGATCAGTGCTTATAGCCTTGTCTAACCCAGACATCCCAGAGTGACACTGGAATTGAGACTGAACTCTAGTTGTTTCTTTACATTGATGCCTTATGTAGGTCAGGAAAAGAGGGTTTCTGTTCACATATGATCTTACACCTATAACCCCCAAGTTCCAAGATTGTGTTTTTACAAAGATATCTTTCAAGAACAAAGAGAAGTACATTCCTGTGGTCCAGACACAGCTCAATTCTCACAGAATGGTGGCTTTGTTCCTGGTCATGGAAGATCTTCACCTTGGACAAGTCACCGTTTCTATGACCGTTATGTTTTTCCTCAGTAAAGAGAATACCAGGGTATCTCTGACTTTATTGAGCTGAGATATTTTAGCATGCACAAGGCTTTGGAAACCATAAAGAGTTATATAAGAGACATTTGATGGTCTCATCAAACGGACCTGAAAATCTGTTTGGCCCTTTTCTCCTGTGCCTTAGACATAGTAGAAACATAGTGAAGGTTTGTAGAGCACTGGACTCAAGTTGCTTATCGGCATTGTAGTGAAAGGCACAGAATTTGTGCTGTGCTAGGTCCTAGCCTCAGGTGTCTGGTGGGGCAGTTGAAGGGAGGGTGAGGGCCAGGACACCAGGGAGACTTTGTGATGCTGAGGGCACTTGCTGGCTGTGGATGGAACAGCTATGAATACATGAGCTAGGCTGGAAAGAGAATTGTTTAGCAGTAGGCATGGCGTGTGTGCGCGTGCGTGTGCATGTGCGTGTGTGTGTGTGTGTGTGTGTGTGTGTGTGTGTGTGTGTGTGTTTCTGCTTGTATCTTAGGAAATGTAGCTATTCTACTCTTCTCTTTGGGGAATAAATTACTGTGGCTTTATAGCCCTTACAGGAGTTTCTGGAAACTCCATCTGGATGAATCCCAAAACCAAAATTCTTTTCTGAGCTTCCAACTCCCCCAGATTCCCACTGGGGAGGGAAAAGGGGTCAGCTTCCTTGCCTCTGACAAACTCTGTTTCACCCTCCAGATGGAGCAATCTTTGTATGATCTAAGTCTTTTTTCTTTAGTTTTCCTTCTCCACACGAGTCCAAGAACATGGCTGAGCTGTCCCTTCCAGCCTCACCCCTACCAGGGTAGAGGGGCTGCTTAGCAGTCATGCCACACCCTTAACTAAGATTCTTGTCCAATCAGAAAAGAGCTGGGGCTGGTGGAAGCTTCTTCCTCATCCAGTGTCACAGCTCTGCCCATTTCCCTTCGAATATTTGCACACTGGCATTTGAAGCCTTCCACACCACCATCTATATCTATGGCTTAGGAGGCATTACTGATGTTACACTGTCTATGAAATGAATGACTTCCACCTTCCTTGTCTTAGAAAATGTCTCCTGGTGCCAAACGTCTGTCATCCTGGCTCCGCAGTTTTCTTGTGTGTTGTTTATGGTGGATGAGCTGAAATTTATGCCTTTGGAATCTGAGGTATTAACTGTTGTAAATCAGCCTTTGGTGCCCAGAGGTAACAATTACCACTCTCATTAATAGATTTCCCCAGCCTCACTCATAAAACAACCATGAAACATCTCTGGGGACAGGGCAGGGAAGTGTATCCAGGATCGGGAACAGTCAAGAAACCAGGGTGGGTGTGGGGAGCTTGTGCCCTCTCTCCCTAGAGCCTTCCCAGCAGACTTGAAAGCTGTGTCCCACCACAGCACCTTAGGGCCAAGTCTCCTTGCATGAGGAAGGTGGGAAGGCCAAGCAGAACTCCGGATCCAGAGCTCTAAGCATTGACTGACTTGGGGAGGAGAAAGATGGTCTCTTGGGACCATCAGGCTGAGCCAGGTCTTGTAATCATGGGGTCCTTAGAGTACTTGAAAATATTAGAGTCTTAAGGACTTCCGAAGGGTCATTCAGCAAGTTGATGGCTGAGCTGGGTGACATGAAGGGAAACAGCAGGTGGCCAGGCTGCACTGCATTTCTGGAGTCTTTGGCACGTGGTCTCTCTTTGGTTGGGAAATAAACTGAATTCTAACTTGCTGTTCTCTAGAGGGTACAGGGGTTGCAGTTCTGAGGCTATATGGCTGCTGGGTATGGTAGATTATGGGGTTCTACTGTCCCCCTCCTTCTGCACCTCACTGTAGCATGGTGGTGCACATCCGGCTTTCTCTGTCCTTGGTCGCTGAGGGATTTTTGAGGTGGGGTCCTACATATCTTTAGGAATGCTACTTTGTGAAAAGAATCCTTATGATTTGCATAGAGACCAGTCTCATCTTCAGGCTTAACTCCATTAGTTAAGAGGCATGCAGGCCCTGGCTATCATAAGGTGCCTCTGTTCTCATCTGCTGAAGACACCTGAGTCCCCATGTGACACATGGGTGTGTGTGTGTGTCTCCTTGCTCCTGTGTGTGCCCAGCAGTGTGCAGCTCAAAGGTAGTTATCTAGCAAATGGTAAGTGGTAAATGAAATCCCTTCGTGTTTCAGCACATGATGGGGTGGGGTGTCCTGTCCTCCTGGTTCTGTTTAGTTCTTACCCCCAGTTCTCTCAGATGAGAAAACCAAAGGCTGCCTGACCCTGGGGAGAGCTTGGCCAGAGAGCCGTTTGGGATGCGTGGCAGCGGGCAGGTGCCAGGTTCCATGGACCCTGTGCTCCCTCCGCTCATCTTCCTTCGTTTCCAGTGCATATCTGGCCAGGCGGGTGGCTTTAGGAGTTAGCTTTTGTTTTTGTTTTTATGTATGTGGGAAAATATACACAAAATTATTATTCAAACCATTCTCAAATGACATGAGATACCTTCTCATCTGCATAACCACCAGCATGATTATTTCATTCCCAAAGAGAAATTCTGCACTTTAGTTTTTGTTATGTCTGTATGAATTTTCTCCATCTAGTCTCGTTGTGTGAGGAGAATCACACACCTGTCAGGCATAGTCATTCTGCATAAAGTCTTCCAAGGTTCATCCATGTAGGTTATGTCTGAATGTTTAAAGGGTTGTATAGTATTCCACAATGGGTCTGGCCACTGTGGGATCTACCACTAAGTTAGGGTGCCAGAGACTGAGGCTGAACAGAGAATTAGGCCACTGAAGCTAGCATGGGTATTTCTGAGTGGCTTAGCAATGCCCCCACTTTCTCCAATTCAGTACACACACACATATGTGTACACACATACACATATAATACACACATACACATACACACATAATACACATACACACATACTACACATGCACACATAATATACGTGCACACACATACACATGCATATACACATATATACACATAATACATATATACATACATACACACATGCATATACACACATACATAAACACATACACACACATATACACATGCACACAAATATACACAGACACACAAATAATATGTATATATAACTTGCCATCTGCTTTTAAATTGCAGAGTTTTGTAGTTGTAAGAGAGACACACTGGATGGGAAACCTGAGACATGAACATTCTGTCTTTGTAGAGACAGTCTGTGGACTGTGCATCATGTAATAGGCTATGGAGTTAAAAGCCATGGTGTAGAGGCTTGCTCTGTTATTACCTGAGTGGCCTTGGGCAAGTGGCATCACTTTGAGTTTTATCCTCTACCTGCAGAATCCTGCTTGTATCACAAGGGATTGTGGGGTTAAAGTTGAGAGCTGACAGGAAATGCACATAGCACCTGTGGACCCTTTCAGTCAGGAGGTGGCTCTAATGTCTGCCTTGGGGCTTGGTGTTGGGTGATTGTGGCAAACACTGATTAGTTTTAGCCTCAGCTTCCCTGTCCATTATCATTTCTCATGTGCATCTCTGTGCAGATGGGGCAGAGGACAATCTTGGGTGTTGTTTTTCAGGTACCATTCACTTGTTTTTGTGAGATAGGATCTCTCCTTGCTGTGTAACTCAAGAAATACCTAGGCGGGCTGTACAGTGAGCTCCAGATACCTGCCGGTCTCAGCCTCCTCAGCACTAGGGTTGTAAGACTGTAGGCATCTCTCTCCTCCTCCTCCCCCTCCCCCTCCCCCTCCCCCTCCCCCTCCCCCTCCCCTCCTCCTCCTCCCCCTCCCCTCCTCCTCCTCCTCCTCCTCCTCTTCACGGGTTGCAGCTCAGGTCCACATGCTTTCAAGGTTAGCATCCATTTTACCAACTGAACTGTCTCTCCAGCCCAGTAGGGAATGTTGTTTATGAAAGTCATACATAGCACTGCCTTTAAGATGAGGCAAAGGCTCATAGGAAGTCCACAGGAAATGGAAGTTGCTGGGGTTTGTTCCAACTTCCGCTCTGTCATCGTCTTTTAGAGCATCTAAGCATCTCGCAGAATCCAGGGAGCAAACCAGCATCCGGCTCAGTCTGCCCCCGCCCCACAGTGCCAGTCAGCCCCGGGTACAGTGCGAAGATGACAGGGCCCAGAAGGGGTGGGTTTAAAGAGTCTCCCTTCCCCACAGCTTGGCACCCAGCCTAAACTCTCTGCTTACTGAAAGGGTGCCAAGCTGCCCAGCACGTTTGAATTTGCAAATCGTCTCCTGTTTATGATCAGAGGATCTGCAAAGCTGAATCTCCTTGCGGGTTTTCATGCCACTATCATGAGTCTTGTCGGGAAGCGAGCCTTCACAAACCTCAGTGTGTAAGTAACAGGCTGCTTCGTCTGTAGGTGAACGAGTCATAAAAGGATTATTCAAGGAGTTTTTTTTCTTTTTTACCCTGGACTGGATTTGAGCATTTGCTGGTTTGGAGGTGGGGATGGGAAACGACTGAGCCTTTGAGAATGGGAAGAGAGTCCAGGATTGGAAACGATCGCCAGTTAGGGGACTCTGCTGTACCGCTCAGCTGTGATGACAATCCACTCGAGATATGTTGTATTAAAAGAAAGTGTGGCGCGAGTCCAGCGGTTGAAATGCAGACGCCCACATGTATTTATACTCCCGGGGCCTGGGCCATGTGTGCGGTGACACAGCGTGCTGGAAAGTCGTGGAACTGAAAATAACATATGTCTGTCTCAAGTGCCAGAGGAAATTGTAGTGCTAGTGAGAAGGAGCAGGGTGCAGATTTAGAAAGGGGAGCGAAATGCCTCCTGTGTCGCTGTGGTGTTTACCCCCAGGCCCTCGCTTTTCCTCACACATAGCGGGAGCCACAAAACCGACAGGAAAACAAATGCTGAACTGTACCCAGGCCTGCTTCCAGAGCAGGTTGGCTTTACGGAGCCCTGCCTTGGAAATGAGGTTCTGGCAGACTGAATTTTGACCCTAGCTGCGGTTTGCTGAGTACCTGGAAGGCTCTTCTGTGAGTAAGAAGCTGTGGATGGTGCTGAAACTGTGCAGAGAGGTGCTGGCAAGAAAGGAGTCTCTTTCACCTCAGAACTGCCTGGACTTAAACATGACTCAGACAGAGGACTGAAGAGGTGGCCCAGTAAGTACTTATTGTGCAAGCACAAGGTCCTGAGTTCAGTTCTCGGAACCCATGTAAAAAGCAAAAAGCTAGATGTGTGCTTGTAAGCCCTGGAGAAGCTGAGAAGGCAGATCCTTGGGGCTGCTAGCCTACTTGGCAAGCTCCAGGCTAGTGAGAGACCCTGTCTCAACAAAACAAAACAAAACAAAACAAAACAGACAAAACAAAACAAAAACGGATGGAATGAAAGCACCAGTGGAATGATAGCTAAGGCTGTCCCTTGGCCTGCATGTGTACATGTTCTTGCATGTACATTAATGTGTGTGTTGTGTACTTTTAGTCATGGACACACACATACACACACACCCCTTCCAAGAAAAAAACCCCAATCAAGTACTTGCAGTCTTTTGGGAACCAGAGAGCCAACTAGATCTTTTCTGGATTCAGAGACACGTGGGCTCACTGCCTTCCTCTGTACAGGGTGCTATCCCTAAAGATGGCTACCGTCTTCAAATTCTGATTCTGAGTGTTTCTATAAAGAAAGGATACAAAGTTAAAGAAGGAATAATTGGTCAAAAATACTTTTTTTTTTTAATTCCCTGAAAGCAAGAAAATGATTTAGCTTCCTTGTTCCCATTTATTTACTCTGCCATTTTGACCATATCAGACACAGTCCAAGATGTGGAGCACATTGGGTTTTATAGGTAGAACTGAGCAGAAAGAATGGGATTTAGATACTTTCCTCTGATTCTGGGGTTCATCTTCTTAGAACACCATTGGCAACCTGGAGACCTCTCTCAGACAACATTGTAGTCTGGAACCATCCTGTTAGGTCCTCAGCAGGGGCTCCAAGATACAAGATTTTATCCTGTGCATTGGCTTATGTGTAAACACCATCTCACTTCTCTTTTTCTCCTGTAGAGTGAACCTGTTCTCTTCTCTCCCTCCCTGCTCCCAATTCCAGTGGATCACACAGATCCTTCCCTTGAACCTTCCTTCTTCCTGTTCATTGTTTATCCCAGCCCACAACTCCAGGAGGCATGCCATGGGAACCTGCCAGCCACGTCTGACAGAGAGGCAAATAGGCCATCAATGCAGATGGGAGAACTTCAGATCCCACTTTCTCTCCTCTCCTCCACATCCAGTTCCCCATTCTCATCCCCAGCTTTGTAGCAGACTACCTGTTGCATCCTCTCCTCAGTCTCTGCTTCCATCCCAAGAGGACTAAGTAGATCTTGGTGGAACACTTTGCTTTCTTCTCTCCTGTGCCCCCCTCAGCCCACTCCTTCAAGCCTAGCCCCATTCCTAAGTGTTAGCTCCTAATACCTAGAAACACTTTTTACTGGGAATTCCCAGTGGCCATACCTAGCAGGATCCCAGAAGAATTCCCTACCAGACACCACACAGACACCATACTCTCACAAAACCAAAGAGGGCAACAGAAACCAAGGCACAAAACACCTACTCAACAAAGACAAGACCAGATATTAGCATCTAGAATTACAATAATCTCAAACACATATACCTATACTCCAGCATAAAAACACAATCAATAACAGCTACTAGAGCCCAGCTGTTGTACTACAGGAGGCCTTGAAAATTCCAACATTGAAGCACAATAGAAAGACCTTAAAATAGCCTTTACGAGTGTTTGCTTCAGCAGCACATATACTAAAATTGGAACAACACAGAGAAGATTATCATGGCCCCTGTGCAAGGATGACATGCAAATTCATGAAACATTACATATTTTTAAACCCTTATCCAAACTAACTAAAAGGCAGAGAGAGAACATCCAAACCAACAACATCAGAAACAAAAGGGGGGACATAACAACAGACTTTGAGGAAATACAGAGAGGCGTTAGGTCATACTTCAAAAACCTATGCGCCACAAAATTGGAAAATCTAAAAGAAATGGACAAATTTCTTGATAGATACCACTTACCTAAACTAAATCAAGATCAGATAAATGATTTAAACAGACCAATAGCCCCCGAGGAAATAGAAGCAATCATTAAAAGTTTCCCAAACAATAACAACAAAAACATCCCAGGGCCAGATGGTTTTAGTGCAGAATTCTACCAGACTTTCAAAGAAGAGCCACTCTTCAAATGTTGTTCCACAACATAGAAACAGAAGGAACATTGCCAAATTCTTTTATGAAGCCACAACCACCCTGATACCCAAACCACACAAAGATCCAACAAAGAAAGAAAATTGCAGATCAATTTCACTCATGAACATAGATGCAAAAATACTCAACAAAATACTGGCAAACTTAATCTAAGAATACATTAAAAAGATTATACACCATGACCAAATAGGCTTCATCCCAGAGATGCAGGGATGGTTCAACATACAACAATTTGTCAATGTAATGCCCTATATAAGCAAACTGAAAGAAAAAACATCACATGATCATCTCCTTAGATGCTGAAAAAGCCTTTGACAAAATCCAACAGACTTTCATGATAAAAGTCTTGGAGAGATAAGGGATACAAGGAACAAACCTAAACATAATAAAAGCAATATACAGCAAACCAATTGCCAACATCAAATTAAATGGAGAGAAACTCAAGGCAATTCCACTAAAATCAGGAACAAGACAAAGTTGTCCACTCTCTCCATACCTATTCAGTATAGTATTTGAAGTTATAACTAGAGCAATAAGACAACTAAAGGAAATAAAGGGGATACAAATTAGAAAGGAAGGAAGAAGTCAAATATCATTATTTACAGGTGATATGATAGTATACAGAAGTGACCCCAAAAACTCTACCAGGAACTCCTACAGCTGATAAACACCTTTAGTTAAGTGGTTGTATACAAGATTAACTAAAAAAAGAAAATCAGTAGCCCTCCATTATACAAATGAAAAGAAGGCTGAGAAAGAAATCAGAGAATCAATACACTTTACAATAGCCTCAAATAATATAAAATATCTTGTTGTAACTCTAACCAAGCAAGTGAAAGACCTGAATGACAAGAACTTCAAGTCTTTGAAGAAAGAAACTGAAGAAGATATCAGAAAATGGAAAGATCTCCCATGCTCATGGATCAGTGGGATGAACATGGTAAAAATGACCATCCTACCAAAAGCAATCTACAGATTCAATGAATTCTCATTAAAATCCAAACACAATTCTTTACAGACCTTGAGAGAACAACACTTAACTTTGTATGGAAATTTATAGACCTTGAGAGAACGACACTCAACTTTGTATGGAAAAACAAAAAATCCAGGATAGCTAAAACAGTCCTGTACAATAAAAGAGCTACTGGAGATATCACCATCCCGGTTTCAAGCTCTACTACAGAGTTATAGCAACAAAACCCACATGGTATTGGTAGAAAAACACACAGTGGATCAATGGAATCAAATCGAAGAGCTAGATGTAAATCCACATACCTATGGATACCTGGTTTTTGATAAGGGAGCCAAAATTATAAAGTGGAAGAGAGAAAGCATCTTCAACAAATGGTGCTGGTTTACTGGATGTTGGCATGCAAAAGAATGCAAATAAATTCATATTTATCACCCTGCACAAAACTCAAGTCCAAGTGGATCAAAAACTTCAACAGAAATCCAGATTCACTGAACCTGATAGAAGAGAAAGTGGGATATACTCTCGAACACATTGACACAGGAGACAACTTCCTGAACAGAACACCAATAGCACAGGCTTGATTTTGGTTTTATTATGTTTAGGTATGTTCCTTTTATCTCTTTGAAAATGTGGTACATTTACACAATGGAGTATTACTCAGCTGTCAAAAACAAAGACACCAGGGAATTTGAAGGCAAATGGATGAAACTAGAAAAAAATCATCCTGAGTGATGTAACCCAGAAAGACAAACATGGTATGTATTCACTCATAAGTGGATATTACCTGTAAAATAAAGGATAATTATGCTATAATCCACAGACTTAGAGAGATTAGATAACAAGGAAGGTTCATGGGGGACACACAAATCTCCCTGGGAAGAAGAAATAGAAGAGATTTTGTGAGTGGGCTGAGGGCAGGTGGGGTTGGGAACATGAGTGATTAGGTTGTGGGGGCATTGAGAGTGCTGAGACTTTTCAGGGTGCATTTTAGGGTTGGATGGAAGCCTGGTGCAGGAGAATCTCCTAGGAGTCTACAAGAAGGACCCTAGCTTAGACTCTTAACAATAGTGGATAAATAGCCTTAACTTGTCATCTCCTGTGACCAGATTGGTGCCTGCCCCAGGTGTCATCAGACAGGTGCCATCTAGGAACTGATGGAGGCAGATGCAGAGACCCACAAGTATTAGGTGGAGCTTGGGAATCCTTCGGAGGAGGAGGAAGAGAGGGATAAGGAAGAAATAAAAGGAGTGTAGGAGCCAGAGGAGTCGAGAAATCAGAGGAAGGCTCACACAATCAACTAACCTAGGCTCAGAAACTCCCAGAGACTGAATGGATGACCAGGTAGCCTTCATGGGACTGACTTAGGGACTCTGCATATATGTTACAGTTGAGTAGCTTGGTACTCTTGTGGGACTCCTAACAGTGTGAATGGGGACTATTTCTGACTCTTTTACTGGCTTTTGGGACCCTACTCCTCATACCTGCCAGCCTTACTTAATAAACGGGGAGGTGCTTAATCTTACTCCAACTTGATATGCCATGTTTTATTGATATTCATGTGTGGAGGCCTGCAAATATTTCCTAATGAGATCTGAGCTTGCTTTATCCAGCAGGGCTGCATTAGAGAATTGTTTGACCACGTGTGTGGTTACAAGGTGATTTGGAAGGCTCTGCACTTGACTGTGCTAGGGGGAGGTCTTTTGCTCCATCCCTTGGTATTCCTATAAAAGGGCCTTTAGAAGATACCGGAGGGGCCAATGGTTAAGGATCCAGGCACTCCTAAGGTTACCCTGTGTTCCTATCTGTTTCTCTTCCCTCTGTCCTTCTATCTAAATATTTATCACTTCATCATCTTCAAGAGTGCCCTGGGGAAGAAGTGGGAGCGGGTCCCCCATACTCATGGCAGACCCACTCTTTCCTGATGGAGAGAGATTTCTGAAGGAGAAGTGATTAGGGATGGGGGAGGGGCTGGGAATGGTAGATGGAGGGGAGCCTGTGTCCAGGATGTAAAATAAATAGATGAAGAAAAAAATAGCCTTTATGAACACAATAGAGGTCATTAAAGAGAAAATGAATAAATCTAAGAAAACACAAACAAAAACTGGAAGGAAATGAAAAAAGACAGTTGAAGATCTAAAAGTAGAAATAGACTCAATAAAGAAAACCCAGAGGGAAACCTGGGAATAAGAAAAAATTAAGAACTCAAACAAGAACCTCAGAGGCAAGCCTCACCAGTGAAATAAAAGAAAGAGAAGAGAGAATCTCAGGTGTTGGAGACACGACAGAAGGAATGGATATCTTGCTCAAAGAAAATGTTAAATCTAAAGAAATTCTGGCACAAAACATCAAGAAAATCTGGGACACTATGAAAAGACCAAATCTATGAATAATAGAAATAGAGGAAGGAGAAGAAATCCAGGTGAAAGGCACAGAAAATATTTTCAACCAAATCATAGAAGGAAATTTCCCTAACCTATTGAAGAAAAAGCCTACCAAGGTACAAGAAAATGTTAAATCTCAAGTTGTAAGAGAAGCAGATTATGCAGTCCCAGTGGCAGGGGTTAAAGGGAGTGATCTGGTTGGATTGGTCTAGTTCCTGGCACCCAGCAAACTATGGAGAAATGTGGGGGGAAATGTAGAAAAACTTGGCTTTCTACATGTTGAATGGCATGACCTTTTTGGTCTGCACTGGATATGGGAGGAGCTTTTTATCTTATGGAGAAACTAAGGCTTAGAGAACCCAGGGTCATCTGGAGGTGCCTGGTCTGGTGAATGGCTGGGCAGGAGTTGAACGCCTTATTCTCCAACTGCTCTTCCTCCCTGGCTCTGACCACAACCTCATATGAGCTCAGATCCAAGTGAAAACCTGAGTCTTTCTCACCAGCCAGTGGCTTCATCACTCTGGGAAGCACATCTTAGCAAGGGCCATGCACCTCGAGGCTGAAACGCTTGGGCTTCTTGGTCCTAGTGCCTCTACTGTGTCCTTCTCTTTCTCCCCTATCTTATTACCATTTGTATCTCAAACAACAGATTTCCAAGGCACACCTACCTCTCTCAAGTGTTCTTCCTCATCTGGCTCCTTGTTTCGACAAACCACATCAGGTTTTGTCTGATTTTAGAGCATTGAACATTCAAGGTCAGGAGGAGATTGAAGGTGGCTTGTTAGTCAAGGTGGCTTGTTAGTTGACAAATCATCCATACCCAGAAAGAAGAAAGGCATCCCAAGACAACTCCTGCACCCCTCCTTTCTTAGTGGGTCCATCTTGAGGCACCTTTGGTCTCTCTCTTCTCTAATGGTTTTTTGCCTGGAGTGTGTGTTGGGGGCCAGTCAGTTCTTAGGTGTGGATAGATCATTCCAGCACACACAGAGTTCTCACAACTCTTTCACTTTCATGAGTTCTGGTTCTAGAATATGGGTAGTTGTCCAAGGCTGCCAAAGTGTCTCAACCTGTATCTTGTGTCCTTATATACCTCCTGGTCATGTTCCTTTCTAGCTCCAGGGTCTTCATTGAGAGAGTGGTTTGAATGGTTCATTATGATGAGCCAAGGGCAGGAAGAAAAGTGTGGAGGATGGAGTGTATTCTCACCCTCAGTGCTCTTTATTTCTCTGTTGACTCCAGGGACTCAGCCAACAGCCTTCCTCACTCTGAGGTCCTTCCCAGTACCTCTGCTCCATGTGTTGCATGCTTGCGGGGCTCAGGACTTAGGAGTAGGAAAGTCACTCAAGATGGGCAGTGTTGTTGGGCTGAGCCTCTGCCCTCAGAGGCTGTGGACCTGCTTAGGGAGAAGAGTGGGTAGTGGTGGGTTGTGGAAAACTAAGGCTGTATGAATAAGCCTTATGGAAATACACTGTTTAGTAAGCTAATTTTAAGCAACAACTTTGAAAAGAAGTGTCAAAACAGAATTACTAGGCATGGGCAGACAATGTCACTTTCCACATTTACTGAAAAAATGTTCATGTTTGCATGTGACACTAGGTGCAGTGTTCATGTATGGGTGTAGAGGCCAGAGGTCAATGCTGAATGTCTTCCTCTATTTCCCTAGTTGTCTCATGTAGCTCAGGCTGGCCCCAAATGTAAGCTGTAACTGAGGATGAACTTGAACTTCTTGCCTCTACTTCCTGAGTGCTGGGATTATAAGTGTGCCTCTTCAAGCCCAGTTTACGAGTGCTAGGCAAGTACCTTTCCACCTAAGGTACAACTTCAGCCTGGAGGAATCCTTCATGTTAACGAGCTACAATGAATCAGTCGTTTGTTTTACGATTATTGCTTTTTATATATCCATTTTTTATATCCTAAAAAATGCTTGCCTACCTCAAGGCTATGGAGATATTCTGTTACCTTCTAGAAGGTTCATGGCTCATCATTCACATTTACTTCTATATCGCTCACGAGATTGACTTTTATGAGTGGTGAGAGGCTTGGCCTTTCCTCCTTTTCCAACTTCCCACAGGAAATTCTATTGCCAGAGAAAGTTGAACCATAAAATGGAGACCCTTTTAGAGTCCTCCAGGTCTGTCCTAGGCGTTTAACTCAGGTTGTACTCCAACCTGTACTGTTGTTGTTGACTTCCCATTTCCTGATGGAACCAAGGCCATAGGGTTGTCAGTGCCCAAGCTAGAGTTTGAACCTGGGGGTCATGCCTTGTGTCCATGTTGTAAGCATGACTAGCCAGTGTGAGGAAGTTGAGTGTGAAGGAAGGAATCACCCTGGCTTTGGAGAACAGCCATCTGAGTTCTAATCTTGGTTCCTGAGCCAACTGCTTGTGAAACTTTGGACACCTTGATTAAAGCAAGTGAGTAAAATGATATGGGATGTTCTACTCAATTTTGACATTTGACAGTATTTATTTGGAAGACTCCTAGAGAGACAGTGTGCTTTTTGGAGATGAAAATTACATCATGGGGACAAGGACTGAGATGTGTGTGTGTGTGTGTGTGTGTGTGTGTGTGTGTGTGTCCTACTGACAGTGGTGAGAGGCAGAGATCATGCTGAAAGCTAGCCCCTTCCTGGATCACCAGAGCCTGGAGCTTGCCTTTTAGATTACTTGCTGGAGGAGTGATGTCTAGATGTTAAGTTTTCTAATGGACTTCCCTCCCTTTCTGGGAATTACTTTGAGAGTCTCCTATTTCTCCTCAAGGTGTGGTTCCTGGGAGAGCCTCTGGGCTCTGCCCAGAGCTGGCTAATGAGAGCTGGCTAATGCTCACCAACCACCAACTGTGTCTGGTTTCAGCACGTGACATCATGCCAGTCTCTTCCACAGGTTATCTTCCTTAGACTATTGAGAACTACACAGGAGCAAGAAGGTGGCCTTAGGAGGGTTCATAGCCAGAGACTGGGTGTAGGAAACTACTTTTATCATTAATTTACCAACAGCAACATGGGAAGGGGCTGTTAAAATAATAAACATTTCACACAAATAGTATATGCTATTTAAAAAGAAAATTTAGATAAACAAAAAGGAGGAAAGAAATGAAAAAGCTGCTTATAACCCTCTAATCCACAGGTAATCATTTTTTAACATTTTTGGAGCAATTTTTTTTTTTAGACTTTCTTTGGCTTTCTCTCTTGGGCATGCACTTTCTCTGTGTATGATTCTTTTTTTTTTTGAGACAGAATTTCTCTGTGTAGTTTTGGTGTCCTGGATCTCGATCTATAGACCAGGCTGGCCTCAAACTCACAGAGATCCACCTGGCTCTGCCTCCTGAGTGCTGGGATTAAAGACGTGCACCACTGCCGCCCAGCGATTCATTTATATATAAACATACTTACCTAAAGTGTGTATGCATATATACACACAATAATTCCACTCTTCTGCTCTGGGTTTTTGTATTTTCCACTGTACTGTAGACATCACTCCTATCACTCATCGCATTTTCTACCTTTTATAGATGTTTAATGAACCACTAGTGACTGCTTGCCATGGTCACTGTTAAACACAGACTATCCTTGCTCATAGAACATATTTCTAATTATTTCCCAAAGAAACTTTTGAAATGAACATACCTGAGATGATTTTCAAAAGACTGTAAAGCCTTTCACACTGTCTTCAACATTATCAACACATGTAAATAAACTGCCATAATGGTTAGTCAGCCTGACACAGACTAAGGTCATCAAGGAAGAGGGAACCTCAATTGAGAGAATGCCTGTCACATTGACTTACAGGCAAGCCATGGGTGTAGTGATATATTGTGCACCTTAGTAAACTTGCCTGAGGATCAGAGGACAGAGCCAGCTACTAGATTATACATAGAGGCCAGACAGGGGTGGCACACACCCTTAATCCTATTTCCTGGGAGGCAGAGATCTGTCTGGATCTCTGTGAATTCAAGGCCACACTGGAAACAGAGCCAGGCAGTGGTGGCACACACCTTTAATCCCAGTATTGGGGAAGCACACACCCCTTTAATCCCAGGAAGTGATGGCAGGGCAGAGAAAAGTATATTTGGCATGAGGAGACAGGAACTAAAGCAGTTCAGCTGAGACCCTTTCAGGTGAGAACTCAGCAGCTTTCAGTCTGTGGAAACAGGATCGGCTGAGGAGTTGGCGAGGTGAGGTTGGCTGTGGCTTGCTCTGCTTCTCTGATGTTTCAGCTTTCACCCCAATATCTGGCTCCATCTAAGCTTAGAACAACACATGGGGGCATGTTTTTGATGATTATTGATGTGGTAGGGTCCAGCCCACTGTGGGTGGTGCCACCTATGGGCAGATGGTCTTGGGCAGTACAAGAAAGGTAGCTGGGCATAAGCCTGGAGAGCAAGTCAGTCAGTTGGGTTCCTCCATAGCTCCTGCCCTCCATCCAGTTCCTGCTTTGAGCTTTGCCTTAACTTTCCTCCATGAGTGGTTCCTTATGTCCTAAACTTATGACTGATCCTTTGTGCCTGCTAACCATTGGTTTTATGTCTTGCCTTCCTCTAGGAGCTGCTCTCTCTGCTTCTCCTGCCTTTATCTAATTTGTTCTTTCTCAAGTGCGCTGGACTGGGGAAAAAGATAAATTGTGTGTTGAGATTAGAGTGAAATTAAGAGTGAATAGGAGCTGAATGAGGACTTGGTGGGACGCAGAGCTGAGTGTTTGCAGAGGCTGTGTCCCTTACCCTGTCTCCCCGGCTCTGTCTGCACTGTAGTTTCATCAGTGTTGGAAGGATGACAGTAAGTGGAGACACTGTTACTCATGACAGACTCATGGGCAAATCAGAGTTGAGTGGATCCTTGTACATTCTCAAAGGACTTTTCAGGACACAGTGTGCATTTGCCTAATTGCCTCCCTCAATCCCATCCTTACCTTCTGTAAAGTCAGAATGATGACCGTGCACCTGCGGTTCTGAAAAGCCATGTGACTTTTCTGTGTTCTTTCCCCTTCTGTCACTCTTTTCTTTTATTATTGCCTCCTGTGTGTATTCCAGCTGACACTGAAATTGCCTTGTAGCCAAGGATGACCTGACTCATGATCTTCTTGCCTCTACTTCCTGAGTGCCAGGATGGTAGACATGTGCTGCCACACCAACACTTTATGTGGTGATAGAAATCTAATTTAGAGCATCATGCATGCTTAAGCAAGCATACTCTATTCATTGAACTACATCACGAGCCCCTCAAGTGACCTTTGCAAAGACTCCATAGATGTAGGATGGCAGAGCTATGACTCAACCGAGGTCTCAATGGCAAATCTGGTGACTTTCACCTTTTTTTTTTCTTACTCATTTACAACCAAGCTAGAAGCCTGTGAGGAGTCTTTGTATGTTGAGAACTTGCTGGGGGAAGGTACTGGTAAGAGCAGATCCCTCTTACAGCCAAGAACTATACCACTAGGACATTCACCTATCCCAGAAGGGAGCAGAATGCTTTCACAGTCCAAAGGCATGGGACTCAGTCAGAGGCCAGATCTAGGGGGATAGTTGCTATGAGGGGTGTGGCTCACATGTTGCTCAAAATGTCCTTAGTCAAAAGGACAGCTGGGCAGGAGCAGGGGCCAAGAACACAAAGTCCTCATTAGCTTGTCCTGCTGGCTGTAGGAAGAACAGGGCCCCATAATCCATGAGCTTGGGTCTAGAGCCTTCATGGCTGTGTCCCTGAGTCAGGAAATACTGATTCTGAGCTTCAATTGAACCAAGGCTCAGGCTTGGTTGGAACCTTCCAGTTAAAAGGAGGAAAAAGCATAGCTTTCCTCTGTGGCCCTCTAAATGGCCAATATTTGAAGCACTTTGCTCTTGTTCTCTCTCTTCTTAAGACTTACTTTGAAGGCTTCTGGTGCCAACAAAAAGATCTTCCAGTTGTTCATGTTTTACTCTGATCCCATTTTCATCTTGATTCCTGTGGACCCCCCTTTACACCAAACCTTGAATTCTCCCTCCCATAGGTGTCTTCACTGCATTAACTTCACACCACCGCCTCAGTTCCCTGTCGAATTCTATCTTCATTCAGCTACTATGACTTCCTACCTTCAATGTGCACCCTTCCTGTGGTCTCAGTTAAGTTCCATGATGTCCATGGCCTGAGATACAAGGCATAGATGCTCTGTGCTCCCGGACCTCTGTTCTCAGCCTTCTTTTTCTGCTAGCCTGCCACTGTCTCCTCTCTGCAGTGCCTGGGTCCTTCTTCTCTTCACAGTGCTCAAGTCTGTGCTCCAGCTGCTGCCTCTGTCTGGAATGGTCCTTCTGCTTGCTATCAGCATGATGCCGTGGGACCCGCCCTTGTAGATGTGTTACTCCAGTCACTTGCTGCCTCTTTGTCCCATCACCTTTCTATGGCTTGGGGTCTATGTTAGCATCTTGTCTTCTTTCCAAATCCCTGACACTATTGTCTCTGGCAGCTCCAGGCCCCACTGAGGCAAACACTTGTGGAAAAACAGATGTATTTTTGGCTGTATCTGGCCCTGGGCCAAACATAGGAGTAGGATTCTCTCCCCTTGCATCCTGAACCCCCTGATTACAGCTTTATGATTATATTACTCTGAAAAATTAGGATTATACAATCTGTCCAGAAAGGCATTTCCATGAAGCTAGCTTAAGGGGCTGGCTACTCTCCATAGAACTTGCTTAAGCAGGTATTTTTCCTTCCAGGGGGGAAAATTGTATTAGTTTTTTTTCCAAGTAGAGTTTAGACTATAGATTTGTCTTTCAACTTTTCTGGCCCTTCTTAAAATTTACAAATTATAGATATAATTTTTCTGTAATGAATTTGATTTTAAAATTTTTGTCACTATGATTTGAATTTTCTGTCAATTTAAGATTTATGAAACACATTGACATGTCCACTTTGAACTGCTGTCGTATGTATTTGTGTGGAATGCTTTTAATAACAACCAATTGAAATTAATTCTCTTTGCTTCTCAGGCTGTTTCTAGAATATCTGAAGGGTATTCTGGGCTTTATTGTCCAGGAATAGGCTAGTATTCCTCTCTATTGGTGTAACAAAGAGTATTCTCTGAAGTGAGAGGGTGGATGGTGCTTGTCCCTTCTCAAGCCCTGCTGTCCTCTCTCTTCCCTCTGATTGAGAGATGATTTATTTGTTCCAGAATCCCAAATAACTTATGTCCTTGGTCAGAGTCCTAAAGCCCATAGTGAGGTCAGAGTCAAGACCCAAACCTGCCAGCATGGCTCTGAAGCCTATATTCTCTAACTGGGTCCCTGTCCTTCCCTGCAACTATCCCAGGGAATGACAAAGTTTCACAGAGACTTTGGCAGAGTTGTCCCATCAATCACCATAAGAAACCATAGAAATCAGATGAACTCTGGGTTATGATTACTATGGGTGTAGTCAAAGCCTCCCAGGAGCAGGAGAGTGCCTCCAATACTCAGTTCTGTAACCTATAACCTGATGTAGGGCATTCACTTTCCTGGTTCCTAGTTTTCTTATTGATGAGATTTAATCAACCATCAAATATCAATCAGGTTCCCACTGTATATCAGATAGGACTGTAGATGCTGGGGATATGATCATGGCACATGTAATGTTCTTGCCCATGTTGGTTACTTTTCTCATTGTTATGACAAAACCCTGAAAATGCAGTATGAGGGGGAAGGGTTTGTTCAGTACAGCCTATCATAGCAGGAAAGACATGTCCACAGGAGCTTGAGGCAGCTGGTCACACTGCATTTGCTGCCAGAACCAGAGAGTGAGAATGGTGTCCAGCTTGCTTTCTCCCTTTCCATTTTGTTTTCAGTCCAGGACTCCCACAGGGTCCTGGCCACCAAGACTCAGTGTGAGTCTTTCATCTTCAGCTAAACCTCTCTGAAAGTTCCCATGTAGACACATCTAAAAGTGTGTCTCCTAGGTGATTTCAAATCCAGGCAAGTTGACAATGAAGAGTAACCAGGACTTCACCTCTATCTCTGTGTCCTCAGAGCACAGTGGTTACTTGTATAGGGGCAGAGGTTGGGGAAGGCAAGAAAGAGGAGGAATGTTATGGGGATGCAGAACAGCTGAAGGTCAGACCTTGCCTAAAAGTACTTTGTCCTGGAACTGCCTTTGTGAAATGACTGAGAATTGAATACCCTTAGGTTGGTGGGAACCTGACTTGATGTGCCGTGTCCCCATTGGTATTCTTGGGTGCCAATCTTCCCTCCACTCCCCAGTCAAACCCTCTTCAGCTTGTGTTAGCCCAAGCCTCTTTAAACAGCCTCTGGTGTTAATAATTTGAATGCCAGAAGTTGACTTGAAGGTGATTCTGGAAAGCAGCAGTGGGAGTTGGTGGGGTGCCTGGATCCTATGGGGGAGAACAAGGAACGAAATGTCAAGTGCATCTCTTTGGGTTGTTCCTGAGAGTACTGGGAATGGCATTTTGACCAGGAGCTCTGAGAGATGAGTCTTGCTTCAGTGGTCCTACTTCAAGGTTAGAGAAAGGGGTCCAATTGCTCACACACTCTGATTGTGCACTGACTGAGCTGCTCCTAGAGGTTGTAGTAGCTCTTGGCCCCTTTGTCCTGTTGAAGGAATAGTCCATTTAGCAGAGAGTAAGTAGATAGTCTAGCAGGTAGAAGACTGTGGGTGCCTGAGGCACCGTAGGTGTATTCCAGAAAGGTAAAAATCAGATGTGTGAGCTGATGTTTTTAGGCCCCAGGGCCTTTGCACCTACTAAGCTTTCTCCTTAGCTCTTTGAAGAGTTGTCACTCCATCTTCTAGTTTTTGTCTTGGAGTCTTTTCCTTAGACACTTCCTTTCTAGATTACCACCCATCCCCTAAACATCTCCATCATATTATCTCATTTGTTTCCTTAACAACACATGCCACAGTTAGAAGTTGGCTTTAATGTTTTGGTTGCTTGCAGGCAATGCCTAGAAGGTCTGACTCATAGTTGCATCTTGGTAACTATGCTTTCAAATGATATATCAGTGTGCTTGCATCTTATAGCATCTGCAGAGCAGGTACCTTGCTGTCCACTGTGATCCCCATGCTTCCTGGGTTTGGGTTATGAGGTTGTGATGATGCTGAGAAGCTTTGTGCACAGTGGCTAGATACTTGCTAGTTAGAGAAGTCTTAAGTCTTTGCCCTTGGGGTGTTGTTGTCCCATCAGGAGAAGAGAAGACAACGCCCATATTGATGACAGTGCTTGAGCTCTGGAGTTCCTTGTATGACTTGGATATGCTTCTGATATAAAGTACAGATCCCTCTGCCATGCCACATGTAGGCATTAAGTGGACAACATCCTGGTGAATGTTCTTCAAGATAAATCTCATGTCATCTTTTCTTGCACAAAGAGGTTTATTCCATCCCTTCAAAAAAATCTGTAGGGTCCCCTGCTTCTGTTTTTCAAAACTGTATTTAGTTTGCTTTGAAGATGAATACCACTGAGATGCTACACACTCCTCCCCTGCTTTGCAGTGTCCAGAAATTCCTTTGCTATTAATACTCCTCAGAAACAGATTTCTTTGATTTTTTTCAGTTTAGGAGATCAAAAGCTGCCAAAAATTGTTTCAAAAGAAAAATAAATCTCAGAGAAGTTGAATTTGGAATTGCGAGGGAGCTTGCCCGTGTCCACTTCTCAGGGAGTCATGCAAGAGTGTTTGTGTTGCAGAGCTGGCCTCTTCACTCTGTGCCCTCCACGCCTGGGCCCTCACTTAGCTTCCACCATCTGCTTTGTCTCATGAAGTCCAATGATACTGGCCCTCAATTTAAACTTCTCACAAATGGAGCAGGCAAGATCAGTTCCCAGTTTAATCTATTTCGATCTAGGAGATTAGTTCTCAGACTTAAGGGCTTTGAATGAAGGACTTGTTTCTTTTGGGGTCTGAACTCTGTCTCTCTCTGTCATTGTTTCTCTCTCTCTCTTATATACACACACAGACATAGACATCCAGCCAGACACACACACACACACACACACACACACACACACACACACACACACATCACAGATACCGTTTAGCATCTCCTTTCTATCTGTGAAGGGTGGCCTGGGCCAAGGCCCCTGATGCTTCCTATCTTGGCCTGAGATGGTCAAGGGATTGGGATCCATCTCCCCTCATGTCTCTTTGGAAGAAGACTCAGGTCTTGGAAACCAAAGATGAAACCCTCATGGGTAGATATTAGATACCTGCTTGAAGACAGAAATCTAAGGAGGAAGAGAAGACTCAATACTTTCCAAGATTCCCTAGGATGATGTGGGGACTGGGTAGAGAGGGCTTCAAAACACATGGTCCCCATCCCCATGTTCTCATGCCTTGGGGCTCAGTATTGGAGGTAGATCTTCCTCTAACCATTAATCTAGCTCTATACTAGATTACACACAAAATTAAATTGTAAAAGTTGGGAAACGCCCATTAAAACAGGTTAGTGACAGAAGAATTAGAAAGCAATGATATAAAAGAAGAAAAGACAGCATCATCTATAATCTCTTCCCTGAGAATACAGGGGTGAATAAAATTCATTATCACTTTACATTTTGAGTGTGTTGTGGTGTGACATAGGACATGCTAATCACACACACACACACACACACACACACACACACACAGCACATATATATATATACACAATATATGTTGCTGCTGCTAGTACATACACAGATCAGCCCCACCTTATGAAACTTCAATCTAGGAATCTTTGAGCTTTTTTCCCTTTCCATTGGTGCAAAAATCAATGCATGTTTGGTGGGAACTACCATTCAGTTTTGAATTGGGACATATTTCTGTGCTGTACTATGATAATCAAAATTCAATAATTAACACTCACTGAATTGTGGATTTTATTTGGGCATCCTAGTCTGTCTTCTGTTACATCATCTACTAGTGTCCCAAAGTCATTGCTGTAATTCCTCCTGAAGCACTGTGGCTCTCCTGCCTTTCCTTTGTTTTTTGTTTTTTTGTTTTTTTTGTTTTTTCTTTCCGTGATGTTGACACTTTTGAAGGGACAGCAATTTTGAGGACCTTCACTGGGTTTGGGCTGATCTGATTAAGTCAAAACAGAGTATTTTGAGTAATGGTGCTTTGTGCCATTTTCAGTGCTTCCTGAGGGACACAGGATATCCCTAGGGATGTTAGCTTTCCTCATCTGGTTAAAATAGTGACTGCTGAGCTTCTCCAACATCAAGGTGCTGTGTGCCTGTTTCAGGGGAGTTGTGAGCAAAAAATCTCTTTACCTCAGTTAGGGTACCAACAACAGACCAAAGAAAGAATTCTACCCAAGTTCTAGTCCAGTGAAACACTGAACTTACTGGGGCTACTTATGGGGACAGGGGCAACTCAAAACAGTTTCCTCACCGAAACGTCCCACCCCAGTGTGGATGTTGTGAACCGTGTTTCTGAGTATGCCACCCCTCTCTCCAATAGGGAATGATTAAAAAAAATGGGAGGAAGTGGCTATAGAATATGAGGTGTTATTTTTCCCTTTACAATGAATAAATAAATGAAGAGATACCTTGAGAGTATATCCCATTTCCAATCAAACATTAGTGAGTTATTACCTTTCCATGGATGTGTCAGAATACCTGAGAAGATCATCTAAGAAAAAAGGTTTATATAGGCCCATGGTTCCAGTCACCTGGCCCACTTGCTTTGGTTCTGTGATGCATTGTCGTGGTGGTATCATCTCACGGCACAAAAAGAAACAGATGAAGAAGGGGCTGATCTCAATAGCTCCTTCAAGGGCACACACCACTTTTCAAAGCCTCCAACAACACCAGACAGCACTTCAGGCTATTGGCCTTCAGCATGTGGCTTGGGGTGGGCTTGGGAGACCTAACAATTAGCTAATTTTGGCATTCACTAGTAGATCCTGTCTGTAACACTTTAGGGCGACTCTCTTCAGCATCCTTTCTAGATTTATTGGATGTAATTTTTCTGTCCTGAAGAACAGTCACTTCTCATTATTTAACATTATTAGGCCTTATGATTTGTTTTACTCCATGGTGATAATCCGGTGCTGCCCTTACTTACATTGTGGTTCAAGATGTTCCATCTGTGAATCTTTCCAGCCTTCATTGGTTGGTTTAAAAGCTTTTGCCTTCCCGTCTTTAATTTTCCTGGAGATGTTTCATTCAGGCTTGCTGTGTGTTTTTCTGGCCAGTCTTGGAAACCATGATCTGGCTAGCTTGTCTCATTTCTATAGGACATGACTGTTCTTAAGCCCACTCAGCAGCCAGGCTTGGGGAGTGTATATGTTTACAGTGTTCTGTGCATGTGCCTGTTTTGTCTTAGCTTCTTTTACATTGCTGTGCAAGCATCATGATCAAGACAACTTATAAAAGAAAATGCTCACTGGGGTTCTCAGTGCAGAGAATTAGAATCCATGATCATCACATGGGAGCATGGTGGCAGGTAGACAGGCTGGGTGCTGGAGCAGGAGCTGAGGGCTTACATCCAATTCATAAGCAGGCAGCAGATTAAAATTGACTGGGAACAACATGGGCCTTTGAAAACTCAAAGCTTAACCCCAGTGACACACCTCCTCTAGCAAGGACTCACCTCCTAATCCTTCCTTAACAGTTCTGCCAACTAGGGTCACATGTTCAAATACACAAGTCTGCGTGGGATATTTCTTGTTCAAGCCACAACAGAGTCATACAGTTTTTATGAACATTATTTTGAGACAGAATTTAGCTATGTAGTATAGGCTGTCCTTAAACTTGTGGCCCTTCTGGCCCCATCTCTGAGTGTTGTGATCACAGCTGCATGCCATCATGCCTGGCTTAGTTCTGTGAAAACAGCAATCCATAGGGACCCCATCTTGATAACCACCAAATTGCTTTCCATTTCTGTAGTTTTACTTCATCCCAAATGCCCTTTAAGCCATTCGATACAGCCTGTTTCCTTGGGGCCTGACATCTTGCATTCAGAAAAGTGTGTGCAATCAAATTTATCCCTGTTGTCATGTGAATCAATTGTTTGTTTTATTGCTGAGTAATATTCCACTTTATTTCTACTTATTGAAGTGAGTTTGGGTTGATTTGTTTTGGGAATTAACAAATAAAACTGTTTTAGATATTTATATTGAAGGATTTTTTTTTGTGAGGGGGGTGTGTCTTAGGTTTTTTTTCTCTAGTTGCTGTGATAAAAATCCAATAAAGGCAGCCTAAGGGAAAAATATTTATTTTTGTTCACAGTTCAAGGACAGTCATCATGTCAGGGAAGTGGAAGCAGGAGCTGCAGCAGCTGGTCATGTCTGTAGTCAGAAGAGAGAACAATGAATGCTTGCTGCAGCTCAGCTTCTCTTTTATCACGTACACAGTCCAGGACCAACCAGGGAATGGTGCCACCAACAGTGGGCTGGTCCTCCCACCTCAAAGGAATTAAGGTAACCCTCCATAGATGTGCTTGGAGGTCTGAATCCAAGGTGGTTCTAGATTATGTCGAGTTGACAGTGATCACTAACCATCATAGGGGAAACAAATTTTTCTCTTTAGTATAAATATTTGGTGATTATTTGGTTTTCTATGAAAACTGCTAAGCTCTTTTCTGTGCTAGCTTCAATTTTCACCAGCAATACATGAAAGTGGCCTTTCTCATCAGCACTTGATATTGGCAGTTTTTAATTAAAAAATAGTCATTATAATAGATGTACAGTGATGTTTAATATGTGATGCTAATTCAAACTTCCCTAGTGACTAACAATGTTAAGCATTTTCATTTGCTTATTGCTGTTTACACATCTTCTTTGGTGAGGTCTTTGTTCCTATCTTTTGCCATTTTAAAACTGGGTGGTATGTTTTATTATTGATGAGTTTGAGACTTTAAATATTCTCAATGCAAGTTCTTTGATAGAAATAAGATTTGCAACTGTTTTGTTTTACAGTGTGATCTATGCTTTTACTCCCTTGAAAAAGATGTATTTTGCTTTGTGTATATGAATTTTTCTGCATGTATATACACATACATATATCAATATGTGTGTATATATGTACCACATGTGCTCCTAGTGTCAGTGGAGGCCAGAGGAGGGTGTAGGTACCCTACAAATCGTTGTGAACTTCCATGTGGGTGCTGGGAACTCAACCTGACTTCCCTGTCAGAGTGATAAGTGCTCTTAACCACCTCTCCAGCCCCCAATTGTGCTTTCTTAACAAGTGTCTTCTGCAAGCAAAATTGTACACTTTGATAAAGTTCCACTAATTTTTTTCTTTTATGGATCTTGCTCTTGGTGTTATATTTATTCGTCAACCCAAGATCACAAAAGTTTTTCCTATGTTTTATCTAGTAATTTCATAAGATTTTATTTGCATTTAGGTATATAATGCATTTTTGATTCATATTTGTATTATGATGAATAGAAGTATCTTTTATGCTTGTATGTTTTTACATATGTACATCCAATTTTGTCAACATTATTTTTGAAAAGCATATTCTAAATTTAATTATTATATTTTGTATAATCAGCTTTAGTATATACATGCATGCTATATATATGCATGTATACATATGGATATATATTAGCTCTAGTTGGTTTTTGTAAATTTCTAGTCTTTCAAATTTTCTTTGAGATTAACAAAAATAAATGTGGGAGGGCAGTGAAACAGCTCAGTAGGTAAAGCCCATTTTCTCAAGTTGTCCTCTGATATACCACATGCATGGTATGGCAGATATGTGCTCCCCACACAAAATAATTAAATGTAATAAAAAATGGAAGTGGCGAGATGACTCAATGAATAAGATAGCTTATAATGCAAGCATAAGAACAAGAGCTAAAATTCCAGAGCCCATGTAAGAGCAGAGCATGGTCACTTGAGCTTGTAACCCCAGTCAATGTCTTCCTTTGACCTCCATGTGCACCCGATGGGCACATTCTACACCTACACCACACACACACACACACACACACACACACACACACACACACATCAATCAATCAATCAATCAATCAATCAATCAATCAACCTAGTCTACGGTAGTGTTTTTCACACTACCATAAGAAAGAGTGGGTATATTTGACCTAAGTTGTCTGGCTTGGGGATACAGTCGCTTATCTTGTCCCACTCATACTCTACAGACATCTGTGAGATCAGTAGTGATGTCCATTCTTGCATTCCTGATGTTGATTAGCTTGTGTCATCCCCCCCCCCTCTCTTTATTTGTTTTTTTCAGAGCAGAGGACTGAACCCAGGGTCTTGTGCTTGCTAGGCAAGCACTCTACCACTGAACTAAATACCCAACCCGTGTCATTTCTGTTTTTTCTTGCTTGGTCAAAATCTTTGCAAGGAATCAGCTTTTAGTTTGTCTACTTTTTTCAATTTCAACTATTTTAGCTGCCACATTTATTATTTCTTCTTTTTGCTTGCTTTCAGTTTATCATGTATTTTTTGTTTGTTTTCTACTTTACTCATTTGATTTATAAAGCTTAGTTTACCCACCTGAGACTTCTTCCAAATATAAAGGATAATATAACAAAGTTACCCCCAAACTCTGCTTTGGCTGTATCCCACAATATTTCAATATGCATCTTCATTTTCTTAACATTCCATTTTTAGTTTCCATTGTGATCTCTTCCCTCTTTGGATTATTTTGATGTGTTTTAAAAACTACCAGCTAGTTATTTTTCAGAACATTTGCTACTGATTTTATGATTTGAGAACCATCTCAGGTCTGCCATGATATGAAAACTTTGATTTCTATTATTGTAAATTTGTTAATGTTACTAGTTTAGAATAGTCTGTCTCTGTGAATGTGCCTTTAAGTTTTAATACGCTCCTAAAACATTGTATTCTTAGGCATGTAAGGTGGCTCAAAGGTGCTTGACATCAAGCTTGATGACCTGAGTTTAGTCTCCAGGACCCACATGGTAAAATGAGGAAACAAACTCCTGTGAATTTTCCTCTGATCTCCATATATGTGCTATGGCATACATGTATCCCTTACCACTCACACACAGAAGAAAAAAGTTATGTTCCACTCTATAGTATGTTTCAAACTTTCATTTATGTTAATTTGACATAGAGCCTTTATACATCCTTCTGTTCTTATACCTACTGTTTATTAATTACTGAAATAAGTGATGATGCAGCATGTAAAACTCTAGATTGATTTACTTATTTCTTTTTTCAAGTACTGTTTTCAGGTCTATCATGTTTAAGACTGTTATGTAGAGATTTTCTGAAGAACTAGTGAGGAATACTGTTATCTATGATAATAATCTTTATTCTAATCTAATTTTATGATGAGAATGTAGGGACTCTGATTTATTTTTTGCTAGCATTTCCTGGCCTATCTTTGCTCTTTTACCCTTTTAAAAATGAGTTTCTTGTAAACAGCATATAGTTGGGTTTTGATTTTATAAATGAAGTCTTCTTGAAATTCTTGTTTTTTAATTTTTATATTTAGATAATTCACATTTACTGTAATTTTTTTTACAAAGTTGAAGTAAAATCTATCATCTTTCTAGCTGCTGTTGTCCCATCTGCTCCCCCAGACCTTTTTCTCTGTTAC
The DNA here is from genome assembly GCF_903995425.1 of Onychomys torridus. Lineage (NCBI taxonomy): Eukaryota > Metazoa > Chordata > Mammalia > Rodentia > Cricetidae > Onychomys > Onychomys torridus. The sequence goes on from NC_050443.1 coordinate 179,108,538, forward strand.
TGGCTTATCTTAGGTTACTAGCTCAATCTTAAATGAATTCATTTTTTCCTACTGATTTATTATTTGAGCTGAAATTAGTGTGTGTATATATACATTTTATATATGTAATATAACATTTCATATATGGTATAGGAATTTTAGAGAGGTATTACCACTTTCTCCAGCTTGTGGTGTATTTGCCACTCATTTCAACTTCGTTATGAGCACTTATTTGGTTGCTTCTGTTTTCATGTTAATTGTCCTTTAGGACAGTTAATACCAAGAAAAATGATCTTATCTTGCATTTCTAAGGTTTTTCATTTGTTTGTTTAGCTTTTCTAGTTTCTGTTTTGTATTATATTCCTTTTGCACAAAGAAATTATTTTAAGGAGTCTTCTTCGGTAGATCTCCAACAATGAAATCTGTTTCTGGTCACTGGAACAAGGTCTTTATTCCTCTTTCATTTAAGAAATGTTCACATTGGGTATAGAGTTCTGAATTTCCCAATCTCCACTTGGCCACATATTTTATCATTTGAAAGCTGTTGCTTCATTATCTTCTAGCTTGAGGAGTGGTTTATCACAACCATGTTTTTAAAATTCCCCTTTACCTTATTACCTACATTTTTTTGTTTTTGTATTTATCTTTCAGATCTATGTTTAGTGTCTGTCATTTGCTTGATAAATCCTTGGCTTTTATTTCTTTCACTTCTTTCTTGCTCATTCTTTCTCTTTTCTTCAGGTGTTTGCTGTAATTTGGTAGGTGAGTATTTGTGTCTTTTCTTTCCTTCTAGGCACCTGTCTGGCTCTAAATCTTTTATAAACTAATTATTTTATGACTCCAGGTCTACAGTGATTCAAGAAATGTCATGATCATGTGGCCTGCCTGGAGTTTTTCTTATTCAACAGGCAGGACTGATGCCGTTTTCAGTTTTTTCTGTATCTACAACATGATTATTAGTGATTCTATCTCATTTTATTGATGTGATATGCCTTTGTTAAAAACCATTTCTTGCTATTTGGTAATTAAGTTGCTTGTATTTGTTTTACTATTAATATTGAAATAATATCTTTGAACATACATATTAATACTCTTATCTGAGTAGGATAAAGGGTCAAAAGTGTGATTGTAGACACTTATTGTTCAAGGGATTTTATTGTTCCCATCCTGACTTTCAGGAAATCTCTGAACACTATCATAGATGACAATGTTTTTGAGTTGCAGCCTAGGGACTTTTGGAAATTTTTTTTTATCTTGGCTGTGAGTAACAGCTACTCATCACAGACTTGGAGCTGCCATTTGCTTGGGGTATGTGGTATCCACACAGAGAATCCCAGGTTTATATCTGTGACCAGCTCTAACTGTATGCAGCACTTGTCATAAAGGAAGGCCTGGGCCAGGTTGGGATCAAACTGATGAGCTCCACCCAGGCTGTACTGCAGGGCAATCCTCTAACAGCAATAAAGATACTTCAGGAGCATTTTGGCATTTCCTGTTGTAAGAGTTCTAAAGCACAGACCAATGACACTCACACAACAGGACAGCACAAATTGAACATGATAGAGATGAGTTTCTGATAAAGGCAACTTCTAATTATGGTGATAGGAAATAAATAGCAAGTGGTCTTTGGATTTCTCACTTTTTCCTTTTCTCTTTCTTTCTTTCTCCCTTTTTCTTGGTACTGAAGAGAATGCTGTGGCTGGTACTTTTAGTTCCAAATTAAAGTGGTTAGTGCTTTATAAAGCAGTACTGTTTAAACTGCCAATAATATTTAACATGAATTTATTCACCATTCTCCAGCCTCACACTGAATAATTTGTAACACTAAACCCGTTCAGTACTCCAAAATGCCAGATAAACTTTTCTCATTTGCTCTTAATTTGGCCATGCAAGGTAACACCAACATCTGAATGCTCTTTAAACCACTTTTTATAATGCATTCCTATGAGTGCCACCTGTAGACCCTCTGCTCCTTGTCATCATCCATAATTATTTCCGATCCAGAGCATCCCTTAATGCATGTATTAAACTGGCATTCTCCTCAGTGTGAAGCACATTCCTCTCTATTAATTTTACCCTCACTCCCACTTTTTAAATGGGACTGTAGATATTTGGCTATTAAGAAAAAGCTATTAGAAGTTAACACTTTTCTCTCCCTGGAGGCTGGCATCATCCTCAGTCTCCAAATGCCACCCTATTTCACATTATTATCTGCTAAGATGAAGTACTAGAGCCTTCCATTAGTTCTACTTTAGAGAAGCAGTGCTATTATGAGCAGATGGTGGGACTCTGCTCAGCCTGTGGATTTTCCCCCCTTTTCTTTCTTTTTCAGATGGGGTCTTGCTAGACAGCCCTGGCTGGCTTAGTGCTCCTTCCTCAGCCTCCTGAACACTCCGTGCTCGGAATCTAAGCATGTGCCACCATACTTGACAAAACTGACTTTTAGGTATTTATTTTGGAGAGTGTGCTTCCAGCTGGTGGACATGTGAGGCTTCGGGTGAAAGAGGCGGAGCTGGCTTGTAGGAGAGAAAGGGGCTGCTTCCTGTCTGTCCTTTCTGTGACCCCTTACACTCTCTTCACTGACTCCTTCCACTTCCTTCCCTGGCCCCTTCCGCTTGTATGATTTCCCTCTTAGTGATGCTACTGCTGTGATAAAAACACCATGGCCAAAAGCAACTTTGGGAAGAATGCTTTTATTTCATCTTATAACTCTCATGTCATACTTCATCACTGAGGGAAGTTAGGGTAGGAACTCAAGGCAGGAACTGAAGCAGAGGCTGTGGAAGAATGCTGCTTACTGGCTTTCTCCTCATAGCTTACTCAGTCTGCTTTTTTATACTACCCAGGACCACCTGCCCAGAGGTGGCATCCTTCACAGTGAGCTGGACCCTCCCACGTGTAGCATGAATCTTAAAGATACTTATTAATAAAATGAAACCTGAGGCCAGTTATTGGGCTGAACACTGGAAGATCAGAGAAGCAGAACAAGCCATAGCTAATCTCACCTGGCCAACTTCTCAGCTGATTGTGTTTCCTCAGACTGGAAGCCTCTGTGTCCTCATATCCGAATGGCTCTCAGCTGAACTGCTGCTAAAAGCCTAAAAGCCTAAAAGCCTAAAAGCCTAAAAGCCTAACCAGGCCAAAAGCTTCTAGTTTCTGGTCTTCATGCCTTATATATCTTTCTGCTTTCTGCCATCACTACCTGGGATTAAAGGCGTGAGTCCCCATGCCTGGCTGTTTCCAATGTGTCCTTGAACTCACAGAGATCCAGAGGGATTTCTGTCTCTGGAATGCTAAGATTAAAGGTATGAGTGCCACCATATCTAGTGGCTATCCTGTTCTCTGACCCCAGTTAAGTTTATTAGGGTACACAATATTTTGGGGAACACAATACCACCACACCCATGCCAATCACTAATCAAGAAAATGTTCTATAGACTTGGCTACAGGGCAATCTTATGGAGGCATTTTCTCAATTAAGATACCCTCTTCCTAGATATGTCTGTTTTATTTTTCAAGTTGACAACAAAACAAAACAAAAACTAAAATCAACCAACCAAACAAACAAATACCCACCAGGACAGTGCCAGTGGAGTATTCCAAGCATCATTGACACACAAAATGGCTGAGGCTGATGTAGCAACAAACCCAGGAAACTACAACTGGCACACCAGGGTGGTGATAGCTTTTAGCACCATAAGGCAAGGAATACCAGAGGCCTGGAAAGAGAAGAGATGCTAATACATAATTTGCCATGATCTGTTTTGGGATATGGGTTTTACAGCTTGTGGGGCTTGGGTTCCAGGTCACCTGCTGGGAAGAAACACACAGGAATGGGGAGGACAGGCTACAGACAGACATGGTTGCCCCTAGTGCTAGCTGGAGTTTGGGATCCTCAGTGAGGTGCAAGCTGAGGGGATGAGCACCAGTCTGGCAAGTAGAGTCTCCCATGATCCTCCTGGGCACTCTGACTGACCCAAGCAGGTCTACCTGCCCGAACACTGACTTGTCTAAGGATGCTGAGGACAATTGTTTTGTCTCATGGTTCTCCCCATCTTCTCCGTGTTTGTATTTAGGAAGACAGAAGCCAGTTAAGCAAAGCTGAAGATGCTAAACCATAGACCACCTGGACTACGGGTCTCTTTGGGGCTCTGCCCAGGACTTTCATCTGAAGCTTGGACAGTAGTGACACCCAAATCCCTGAAAAAAGTTCCTGTGGGGAATGTGCCATGAGAATATGTCTATCAGTAATGCTGCAGAAGATGAAGATGAGGAAACGGATTCTGCATCAAGTAACATCCTGGCCTTGGGGCCCTTTTTGATGGGAACAGGATTCAGTTTGTTTCTTGCTACTGTTGATATCTGTTCTTATTATATTTCAACACCTTGTTTCAGAGGAGTTTTGAGCAAAAAGTAAACAAAAGCCATGTAATCCTGTACACTTAGCTATTGCTAGTCACTGTGTGCTTGTCTCTCCTGTGGGCAGATTCCTTGATTCTCTGAAGAATGAATGCTTGAAAAAAATCTAAGGAATTAAGACATGGACTAGTAAATATCCCAAGAATATGAATTAATTTTGACTGTGGTGGTATCTTATCTGTGTACCCTAATAAAGTTTATCTGAGGAGCAGAGGAAAAAGCCAGTCACTGTAGTAAACATAGAGGTCAGGCAATGGTAGCACATGCCTTTAATCCTAGCATTCAGGAGGCAGAGATCCATCCGGATCTCTGTGAGTTCAAGGCCACACAGGGAATAGAGCCAGGCATGGTGGCACACAATTCCAATGTTAGTTAACCATAAAGGTCTGTACAGACAGACAGGAAGAGACAGAGCTGGGCAGAAAGAGGAAGTGATGTAGCTGGGTGGAGAGAGGAAATGAGATGGCAGAACAGAAAGGCATATAGGCATGGGTATACAGGAAGTAGCTCACTCTGGAGGCTGAGGACCAGGGAACTAGAGACTTTTAAGCTTTTAGGCTTTTAACAGTAGTTCAGCTGAGATCCATTCAGGTGAGGACTTAGAAGCTTCCAGTCTGAGGAAACAGGAACAGTTGAGAAGTTGGCAAGGTGAGGTTGGCTGTGGCTTTTCCTATTTCTCTGATCTTTCAGTGTTCACCCCAATACCTGGCTCCAGGTTTTCTATTAATAAGACCGTCTAAGGTTTGTGTTACATATGACAGAATTGTTTTAGTATAAGACTTCAAATCAATACTATTTTTTGTAACATTATAATGACCATTTCTCTGGTAGTTCTATTTTTTCTGTACACCCCACATAAAAAGTTTGTTTTACTTTTACAGGACATTGCTTGCAATTTAAAATTGTCACTTGACTCCATTTAAAGACTATTGATTAAGCTTGATTATGCTAAAAATAAAAGTAATATCTCCAACTATTTTTACACATTGTACTGAGAGTCTGTGATTAATTTCTCATAGGCATGTACTGTTCAAAGTGTCTCCCCCTAAGTCCTAGCACAAAGGTCAAAAGATCTAGACACTTTTATTCATTTTTGACGTCTTGTGTATTGCACACTTTTTTTTCTTTCTGACCAAAAAAAAAAAAAGCAGTCTGACAATAGCTCTTAGGAACATGGTGCATATGTCTCTGACTCAGTGATGCTCCTAGAGGGGGCTGAATATGAGACCTCTGCAGCATGATCTGCAGCAGAAAAGAAACAAGAAAACCAAAGGTGTATCGGTATGTTGATGCAGAGTGACCTGTGATATGTTAAATGTCAGAAGCAAATGTTGGAATTAGTATTTGTCACACGGTCTCATTTCAAAGCTTTGTATCCCCACCTGATGATACAATGTGTACAGAGGTTCACATGGAAGGTATTCTCTGGGCTGCTTTGAGTCAGGGTCTCACACTATAGCTCAGGGTGACCTTGAGTTCACAGCAAGCCTCCTGCCTCAGCTTTCTGACTTGGACCATTACAATGAGCTGTCAGTAGCAGATTATTAACTTTTCTTTTTGAGATTTTTGGGTACTTTTATTTGTTCTATAAAACATGCATAACTGTAGTTATAAACATGAAATTAGTAAAATAAGAATCAAGTCACCAGGTGAGTTCAAGATTGAGGATTTGGGTGCCTACTTTATATGCAAAGGATATTAAAAATTAGCCATGCTCCTGTTATGGGAAAGGTACTCCCAAGACTAGTCACTTGAGTATACAGCAAGATTTTCCACTTTTGACTTGCTGGCTCATGGTGTTGTGGTGTTCTTACATACAACTCTAGGAAGGCATTTGCATGTTAACATCTCTCAGTGTGAACACAGTCTCTTGACAGAGACTGTTCTCCATCTATTACAGAATGCCCCTCTCTCACATAACTTAATTTCTTTCATGATTTAAATAGAAGATATGAAACATAAAAAACTACTGATTGGCTGCCTGATAATTCACTTGATAACAGTTTTGAAGGTCCATGGAATAGATTGATTTTCTAATTTTGATAAATTCATTCGAGCTTTTCCTGTCCATCAAAGGAAGGGCCTTGTTCTAAATTAAGGGACAACTAAAATGAGCTCTACCCTTAAGAATCTTAAAGCTCTACTGAGATGACTGTCCCTGAGCTCTGGAGTCCTGGGGTGAAATGTAAGGTGAGGACCCCGCTGAATGAAAGCTATTTGGTGACAACATTCACAATCACTTACTCTTAACACTAGCTATCACTTGACAGTGTAGAGATTTGACTTAGTGGTTATCCCATCAGGCCACTCCTCTCTGGCTCTCCCTGCAGTGAATGTCACCCAAGATGTAAAGGAGTAGATGGAATGGGGAATCATGCTATTATAATCCCATTGCAATAACTTAAAAATCTGTTTCTGTTGATTGGCTTTTCTTATTCTGAGTTGAGTTTGTCTACTTCATTGCCTGTCCTGTGGCCTTTGATTGGCTGCCAGCCATTGTGAGTTTGACCTGATTGGATACTCTGTAGTTTTGCATTCCTTTAACTCATTTCTGTGCTTCCTCTGGGATGATTTGATTCTGTGGAGTTTATTTTTACACTTCATGAGGTGAAGCCACAGCAGTCTTTGGTCTAGGACTTACAATACCCCTTTGGTATATTCTAGGTTGATGTCTAGCTAATGGGTTCACAAAGAATTCCTAGCCAACTGTGAGGACTGGTGACTTTCCTGTCCTCTCTGCCACTGATTGCCTTCTTTCCCTTTCCCAAGTCATTTTCACACACAATTATCCTGTCAGTTTTCAGTTGAAACTCAAGAGGATGTATGGAGCTTCTGAGAGTTCCCCATAGGAACCCATGGTGCCTGTTAGTTCCTTTCTGAAACTGAGTTTTCCTACTTGTTTTTTTGTTATTTGAGATGTGTGTGTGTGTGTGTGTGTGTGTGTGTGTGTGTGTGTGAGAGTGAGAGAGAGAGAGAGAGAGAGAGAGAGAGAGAGAGAGCAAGAGAGAGGATCTAGTCCCTATTTCTTTAGTGTAATTGGAAATGGAAATCCATCCATCTGTTTATTTATGTATTGTTTTGTTTTTTGAGATAATGTCTTGCTATGTAGCTCTGGCTGTCCTGGAACTCACTCTGTAGACCACGATAGCCTCAAATTGAGAGATCTATTTGCCTCTGCCTCCTGAATGCTGGAATTAAAGGTGTGTGCCACTATGCCCAGCTGGAAATGAAAGTCTTAAAGAATCTCAAAAGTCCAGCTGGTTCCCCAATCCCAGCCCTATAACCTACAGTGACACTGTATGCCCTAGCAAGCTCCTAAAGTTGAACAATCTGAAACACTTCTGGACAAGTTGAACAATTCAGGTCTAAAAGAAAGGAGATGTCTAGGTGACAAGAAGTAAGGTAGCATCTGCCATTTGGTAACCACAGGAGTTTCTTGGTATCACAAATTGTCACATTTCTGTCCTTACTAGTACAATAAGAAGACACATCCTTGCTGGTCCCTGGTTATCTTCAAGCTTACCTCGCCTTTGTCCTGCTGCCTGCAACCATGCTGACTTCCTTCATTCCCAAGACAGTGCTTACTGGGCTCTACAAGCATTCTTGGTGATAGTTGCAGCTGTGACATCATTTCTCTTGAATGCTAAGCCTGCCTCAGGGAGGAGGGGTTCTTAGAGGCCTCTTCTCTCCTTTAAAGCACTCATATCAGTGTGATAACAGGAGGTTCCATCATCCTTAGGGAACCAAAACTGGAACGCCATCATAGATCATGATCACTTAAATCTGAGATCTAATATCTCATGGGAAACAGGATTTACAAAAGTTTAGTTCACACTATATTTTGAAAACCAAGTCTAAAAAACACTAAGGGACCATGGTGATAGTTCTGAAGGTATGAACATTTGCTGCATAAGCATGAGAACCAGAGTTCAGATCTCTAGAACCCATGTGAAAGCCAGATGTGATTGCATATATTATAATCTCAGAGATTTAGGGGCCCCCTTGAGGCAGGAGGATCCCTGGGGTGGCTTAGCTGGAGGTTCAATGAGAGAATCTGCTTCAAAGGAATAAGACAGAGAGTGGCTGAGCAGGACCTGCATGTCTTCCTCTGTCTCCATATGCACACACACACACACACACACACACACACACACACACACACACACACGCGCGCACACACACACACACACACACACACGCGCGCGCGCGCACACACACACACACATGCACACACAGGTACACACACACATTCACACACACATGCACACACATACACACTCACATGTACACACTCATACACATGTACACACCCACTCACTTACCAACTCACCCACATGCACACGTCCATACACCAAAATAACCATCACACACATACTCTCTTACACAAAAAATAATTATAAAAATATGAAATTTATTTTTATCTTGTTCTCACAAATTTTATATGCCAATTTCAACCATGCATAGTACTTTTGGATGATAAAGGGGAATCCATAATTTTCACAACAAAATCCATTGGTGGCACACCATGACTTCCTGTGTCTTATTTGCATGTTGTATTCACTACACAGATAGAAAGCTGTTTATTTAAAAATGAGTTGGGGTTAGGGATTTAGCTCAGTGGTAGAGGGCTTGCCTAACAAGCGCAAGGCCCTGTGTTTGGTCCTCAGCTCTGGCAAAAACAAACAAACAAACAAACAAACAAACAAACAAATAAATAAATATTCCTTGTTCTCCCTTTCTGTTCTTGATCCAGCTGGGATCTCCTGCTCCCCTAAGGTTTCTTTCCCTCAAACCTTGCCCTTCATTACTCCCACTGTCGTCCAGGTTGTTCATGTAGATCTCATCCATTTCTCTGTCATTGGGTGATCCCTGGGTCTTTCCTAGGGTCCCGTTTTCTATGTAGCCTCCCTGGAGTTGTGTAGCAGTCTAGTCATCTTTGTTTTACATCTAGTATCCTCCTATGAGTGAGTACATACCATGTTTGTCCTTCTGAGTCTGGGTTACCTCACTCAGGATGATTTTTTCTAGATCCATCCATTTGCCTGCAAACTTCATGATGTCATTGATTTTCTCTGCTGAGTAGTACTCCATTGTGTATATGTACCATATTTTCTTTATCCATTCTTCAGACCATGATAAATGAAGACCACATGAGAACAGGAATAGGCAGAGTGCTTGAGAGGTTTCCTGAAATCCACAATGATACATCCTCTGTAGACTGCTGGCAATGGTCGAGAGAAAGCCTGATCTGACCTAGTCTGGTGATCAGATGGCCAAACACCCTAACAGTCGAGCTGGAACTCTCATCCAATAACTGATGGAATTGCATGCAGATATCCTCAGCCAGGCTCCAGGTGTCCAATTGTCGAGAAAGAGGAGGAACTGTAAGAGCATGAATTATTGAGCCCAAGATTGGAAAAAGCACAGGGACAAGTAGCCAAACAAATGGAAGCACATGAATTATGATCCAAAGGCTGTGGAGTCCCCAGCTGGATCAGGCCCTCTGGATACGTGAGACAATTGAATAGCTTGAACTGTTTGGGAGGTACCCAGGCAGTGGGACCTGGACCTGTCATTAGTGCATGAGCTGGCTGTTTGGAACCTTGGGCTTACACAGGGACACTTTGCTCAGCCTGGAAGGAGGGGACTGGAGCTGCCTGTACTGAATCCACCAGGTTTAAATGAATCCCCAGGGGAGTCTTGGCCCTGGAGGAGATGGGAATGGAGGGGAGGGGATGGGGGGAAGGTGGAGGTGGGGGTGGGAGGGGGGAGGACAGGTGAACCCATGGCTCATGTGTAAAATTAAAACACAAATATAATAAATAAATAAATAAAATAAATAAATAAAAAAGAGTCCTGGTCTTTGTGAATTTTTTGCAAGAACAATTCTTAACTACCTAACAGTTCAGTCTTTCTGCCTGACCGTCAGTCAGCTCATCTTCCCTGGTGAAGCTCTCTCTGTCTGTCCGTTGTCACCAGGTCATTGATGGTCTCATATGTTGCTGGCTTGACTGGGATCTTAAATTGTTCTCTAGGTCTCTCATCAGCCTTGCACAATCCCGTAGTCTTGCTAAAATGTTCAATTCTTAGCTTTTGTATCACACCACTGATAACCAAAGAACCGAAGAGAAACTGACCAAGTGATCACAGCTCTTTGGGTTCTGGTAGACAGTGACCTTGTGTCTGAGTGGAAACTGATCTTACAAGTAGCTAACTCTCTGAATATTTTTGAAACTATTATGGTAATTTTTACTTCCCTATGAAACCCAATGAATGTGGACACTTGGTATATAAGAACACAAGGCCTCCCTATGTGTAAACATTTGTGTGTGTGTATAATATGGTCTTTATTATTAGATGTCACTCCAGAAGACTGGGAGATCTGAACCTCTGGACCATAGCCAAGATTTGATAAAAATGTTTGCAAGATAAGTAAATGCACTGGAGACCTATGAGGAGAGGTTCTTTGGTAGAGCATCTCAGCACAGGAGATCACTCTGGTGTTGATGCTCTGACTCCTTAAGGACATCATGCTGGTTCATTGGCATCCCTTTCTGCCACACACTGGTGTTTGGTGAGATGAACGCACCAGCCAGGTGTGGTGGCTCACATCTGTAATCCCAGCAAACATTTTACTGACTGTGATGATCTACATTGTCAAGTTGACAGGTTCTATAATCACTCTGGAGACATCTATGGGCACATTTATGAAGGACCATTTAGATTGGGTTGATTGAGGTGGGAAGACCCACCCTAACTGTTATAGTGAATGAAGAGGGCAAAGCAAGCTGAGCATGGCATTTATAGCCTTTTGCTTCCTGTTGGTGGATGCATGGTGACAAGATGCCTTAAGTTCCTGTTGCCATGCCTTTTCTGCCATGATGTACTATATCCTCTTGAACTATAAGCCAAAATAAGCCCTTTCTCCCTTAAGTTTTGATCAGGTATTTAGTCGAAGTAATTAGAAAGGTAAGTAATACATGATTAAGCTATCTCCTCAGTCCCCACATTTGTTTTCATATAAAAACAATATCTCCCATCCAAAAGTCCCCAGATAAGAATAAAACAAACACTTAAGTAAAAGTTACAGACTGGACACACAGTAGGTGGACTCTGGCCTGCTGTCCTCTCAGGCAGTAACCCATGCCCACAGACCTCAGTTTATGCAATGACTGTTTCTGAACAAGTACCCCCTCCTCAGCACTATTAGCATCAATTTCTGGGGGCCTTATTAGCACCAACCCTGAGTTAGGAAAAGAGAATCACACTTGCAGATTGTGGCTCACTCTTCACCCCCTCCATCCCCAAGTGCAGCAATAACCCAGTTTCAAGAGCTGAAAGTCCCACTCAAAGCACATTTGCATCTTGATGCCTATTATAATCTAGTTCAATCATAAAATATAATAACATTCTCCAAAAGCAAAAACAAACAAACAAACACATTTAAAAAACACCAGCAAAAAACTTTCTCATTTTTTTTCTCCTACTTAGGACACACCAAGTGCTTTCTGTGTTGAGACCCTGGGGTGTCTTTTTCAGGAGGTGCAGCCCCAGCTCTGCTCTGGCATCCTCTGAAATCTTGGCATCCAGCAAAAAGCTCTGTCTGCATTTATGTGTTGATGGTCATTTCCTTTCTTCTCATGCCAGGATTGGTCACAGCTCCTCTGTACTTGGCTCCTTCCAGCTTCAGATTTTAGAACAGAATCCAGCCAGACTGTCAGAAAGATCCTGAGTCTATGCAGTCTGTCCTGCTTGTGTCTTCATGTCAGGCAGCTGATTCCAGAGGCTGGCCCCTGGCAAGAGAGCTTCAGATCTCAGCTCTGCTTCAGTAGGCTCTGACTACCCTTCTGCATTCATGGGTGTTTGTTCATAAGCTGAGGGGCTGAGGAGATAACTCAGTCAGTAAAGTGCCTGCTTCACAAACACAGGGACCTAACCCTGATAAGGATAGGGATCTAGCCTTGATCATGGGCATATGTTACCCTGGTGCTGTTGGGGAGAGAGACAGCAGAGCTCTGGTGCTAGCTGGTTAGTCAGTCTAGCCAATGGGTAAGTTCTGGGCTCAGTGAGAGACACTATATCAAAATAAAGTAGAAAGCAAGTCAAGAAGATCATGGACATCAACTTCTGGCCTCAGTATGCAGATGCAGACAACATGTACCATGCACATACTCTATACACATCTATTATCATCTATTTCATTCTCCCTCTCTCTCTCTCTCTCTCACCTATCTATCTATCTATCTATCTATCTATCTATCTATCTATCTATCTATCTATCCATCCATCCATCCATCCATCTATCTATCTATCTATCTATCTATCTAATCTATTTATCATCTATCTAAAATAGGATCACAGAATGAGATAGAACTATTAATAGAAAGGCCTTTAATCAATATTCACTTGCCTCCATTCATTTTCTTTTCAGTAAAGAGTTTTATTTAGTGGGGGGAAGAATAGGGGGAGAGAAAGAGGAAAAGAGAGAAATATGGAGAGGGAGAAGGGGGAAAGGGGTTCAAGAGAAGAGAGCACCTCCATTCATTTGATAGGGGAAGAAACTAGACACCAGAAAAGCTTGTGACTTGCCAAAGATTACTCAATGAGTCAAGAGCAGGATCCCCATCTCCTGACTTACTCAGAGATAGCATGATGAAAAGTTAACTTTTGCTGGGGAGGGGGTGGACTACCCTCAACTTAGTTCTATGTCTTTGATCTAGAATTCTCCTTATATGCTTATAATTTGTAAACTTGTTCTTTTCATGGTGCCCCAGAGTTCCTGTGTTCCATTTGTCAAGTTAAAAGAATATTATATTCTTTGAGTGAATGATCCAATTCCTCTACCTTGTCTTCAGGCTCTGATGTTATGTCTTCTTTGTGATCCATTTTCTTGTTGAGACTGTCCAGTGATTTATTTTTTAGATTTATTGAAATTTTCATTACAGTGAGTTTTCATCAGCTTTTTTGCCTCCTTAGTCATCCAATGTACACATCTTAAGTTGATCTCATTATTTCAACCAGTCATTGTTGGTGCTTTCTAGGACTTCAATCAGGATTTTATTTCTGACCTCTGTAAGTTCATTCAGGAGTTTATTCATGTTCTCTTTGAATTCTTCAAACTCTTTGAACTTGTTTATAATTGTTCTTTTGAATTCCGTGTCTCACATTTTGTGTAAGTTTTTCTTGTTGGGGAATGTTGCTGTGGGGTCTCTGGGGAGGCGTACTGTCTTGGTTTTTCATGTTGCTTTCTTCTTGAGATGGGACCTGGACACCTGAAGTTAGGTTGTTGACTGTATCTTTTTATGTGAGTTTTTAGCCCACAAGGATAGAGTCCTGAATCACAGTATCAGGCTGAGCTGTTTGGCAAAATCCTGAGGAGATAGAGCTAACTGCAGTGGGTCCCTTACCAGGACCATGCAGGTAGCTATTTGCCTAGGTGGCTTAAAGAAGCCCCAAAGGTGCAGAGTTCTCTTGCCAGGGTCAGTCATGTTGGCTGGGTGCATTCACCCCAATACCTGACTCCAAGTTTGTTTTTATTAATAAGACCTTTTAAGATCGTTCTACACTTGGCCTCATCATTCTCTTATGAGATGCCATCTTCAGATGAAATCTTCAGTAGACATCTCAAAACTTCAGGAAGAAAGGGGGAAACTTAGGATTGGTATGGCTGCCTAAAGTGGAGACTTCAAGAGGCCCTTACTCCAAGGCTCCATGGCTCTGCATGACAAGTTGGAGATCTTGTAGCTGGAGTTTTTCTGGTTCTGCCTGGATCACAGTCAGGACAAATCTCTCTCATCCTCCAGACCCACAGCTGCTCAGACCCAACCAAATAAGCACACAGAGACTTATATTGCTTACAAACTGTATGGCCATGGCAGGGTTCTTGTTATCTACTTCTTCTATCTTAAATTAACCTGTTTCTATACTTTGCCACATGGCTCGTGGCTTACTGGTACCTTACATCTCACTTGTCATGGCAGCAGCTGGCAGTGTCTCTCTGCTTCAGTCTTCCACTTCCCAGAATTCTCTTCTCTGCTTGTCCTGCCTATACTTCCTGCCTGGCTACTGGCCAATCAGTGTTTTATTTATTAACCAATCAGAGCAACACATTTGACATACAGAACATCCCACAGTAAGATCTTAAGATTAGATCATAGGCAGAATTCTTCTTCCCTGTGCTGAGCCCCCTTTCATGTCTTATGTGCTCATGGGAATCATCCCTTACTCCTCATTCTGGATGCATTAGTTTCACCCAACTACAGTGACCCTGAACCAATTCTACACAGCAAACCTGCTTTACAGAGGAGAGAACAGTTTCCAGGGTCCATGTTCTCACCCAGTGGGATCCCTGAGCTCTTTGCACACACATGTGAATGTGTGTGTGTGTGTGTGTGTGTGTGTGTGTGTGTGTGTGTGTGTGAATGTTTATGGTTCTTTGGGGGAAAGCAGAGTTTACCTTCTTGGACTATTTCTAGTTTGTGCTATTCTAGAACAGAGAATGGCAAATAACTTCCTGTGGGTCAAGTGCAGCTGGGAGTGTGCATTTTATATCACAGAACTAATAATGGTTTATATTCTTTTAAAATACTGTGTTTTTAAATGACCATTCATTGCTTTGCCACTGCCAGGAACAAAAGTCTGGATAGCTCAGAGACCTACGATAGAACCAAACATGAACAGAAAAAAGAGTCAGTATAATGATTCCTAATGACGATAGAACCTGGCACAGTCATCATCAGAGAGGCTTCATCCAGCATGTGATGGGAGCAGATGCATAGAGCCACAGCCAAACATCCTTTAGGGAATCCTGTGGAAGAGGGGAAGGAAGGATTGTAGGGGCCAGAAGGGTCGATGACACCACAAGAAAATGGCCCACAGAATCAACTAATCAGGGATTATAAGGGTTCATGGAGACTGAACTGAAAACCAGGGAGCCTGTATGGGTCTTACCTAGGTCCTTTACATGTATGTTATGGTTGTGTAGCTTGGTATTCTTGTGAGACTATTCATGGTTGGAGTGGGGTTTGTCTCTGACTCTCTTACCCACTTTTGGGACCCTTTTCCTCCTGCTGGTTTACAGCCTTAATAAGAGGGGATGTGCCTAGTCTTATAACTTGATATGCCATGTTTGGTTGACATCACTGGGAGGCCTACCCTTTTCTGAAGGATGGGACATGGATCTGGGAGACAGGGGAAGTTGGTGGGAGGGACTGAGAGAAGAGGAGGGAGGGTAAACTCAGTCAAGATATAATTTATGAGAGAAAAATAATTAACAAACAAAAATAAATAAAAATAAAATAATCTATACAAATATGTAAGAGTTACAGTGTAAAATTGATACACTTTTAAATAATAAATACTTTTTCCATATAAAAAGAAGACCACTCAACAAAAACTGTATGTGATAAACAAAGCCTAAAATAATGGCTTCCTGGCTCCTGAAAGTATGTTGAGGATTTGTTCAGTCTGAGCCAGAGAGTAGGGCAGAGTGGAGCAGCCTCAGGACAGGGGCTGCATCCCTGTGAAGCCTGGGGCTAGTTGAGTGGTTTGTATGTCTCCCCCAAGGGCCAGGTTCCCTGAGAGCTGGATTCCCCCCATGACTCAAGTTCCATCTCAGCCATGCCAGCATTGTTCCAGCCTCCAGCAACAAGGTGGCAGCCATATGGTTGTTCTGTAGGAGTGAGTTCTGGAGCAGTGATGACCGGACTCAACTTCAGGCTCAAATAGTTCCATACTTCCTCTCTGAACCTGGGGCTGTTCTGACTTATTCTGCGGTAAGTCAAACACCTCTGCTTTAGTAAGGTCCCATTGCTATGTCCCATATGTCCACAGTTCTGGTAGGACACCCTAATCAACCAGCCTGCAACTCCAGACGTCTATCCAGGATATACCCCTTATCTGTGGTGCTCAGTGTCTGTAGGGCATGGTAGCTTGTTACTCCCAGAAGCCATTCACAGCCACATAGAGTTGCTAGCTAATTTAACCCCTTCAGGGACCTATAAAACTGGAGGGTGGTAGGTGTGGCCAGCTGATCCAGGACTCTAGGGGTGCTATCCTTGGCAGAGAGGGAGAACTCACTGACACTAAATTCTAGAATTGCTTTGGGTTCAGGTCCCACTGTGTGGTGGAAAGTCAAATCCCTTCAGTTTCCCTATGATAAAGAATGAACTATATCTCTGCTTTTCACAATGTGGTGCTTGAAGCAGTGATTAAAATAAAACAGGGGGGGCCTGGGCAGTGGTGGTGCACGCCTTTAATCCCAGCACTCAGGAGGCAGAGGCAGGTGGATCTTTGTGAGTTCGAGGCCAGCCTGGTCTACAGAGTGAGATCTAGGAAAGGCACAAAGCTACACAGAGAAACCCTGTCTTGAAAAACCAAATAAAATAAAACAAAACAGGGGTTCAGTTTTATTTTACGTGTGTGTGTGTGTGTGTGTGTGTGTGTGTGTGTGTGTGTGTGTGT
Organism: Onychomys torridus; assembly: GCF_903995425.1. NCBI lineage: Eukaryota > Metazoa > Chordata > Mammalia > Rodentia > Cricetidae > Onychomys > Onychomys torridus. Next base: position 179,125,398 of record NC_050443.1, read on the forward strand.
GTGTTTTGAGACAAGGTCTCATGTCTCTTGGGTTTACTTTAAACTTGCTATGTGGTTAGCACTGGCATTGAACTCTTGATCCTCTTGACTCTACCTTTCCAGTGCGGGATTATATAGGCCTCTGCACCCATCTTAGCTGTTTTTCCATTATCCGAGGATATGAATGTGTCTATTTTGTTTAATCTGGTAGTTACCCATCTGGACATGTCTGTAAGTACCTGAAGGACTTTTATTTTGTTGCTGGGGACCAAACTCAGGGCTCTGCACATGTGAGGTAACACTCTGCACTTCTGAAATTTTAGTATTTCATGAATGTGTCAATCAGAACTGCACATTTGGATTCTCAAGGACAAGTATGAGAAAGTACACACAGCTGTACCCATTGGAGGACCATGACATCATGGCTCTCTATGAAAGTTTTTGTGACAATCAGAAGGGAGAGTTGAATCACTGGTAGGACTCTAAATACCACTTCACTGAAGGCAGATGGATCTACACTTTTGCATCCTCCACACAGGGACCTGGAATCCTGTTCTGCAGAACTGCCAGGCGCCTGTTCCTCCACATTGTGTCCTCTCTACTCTTGTGAGTGTTAGCTCCAACAGCAGCTTTGGCCTTCTTAAGGAAGTGCTAAAAGCTTGAGATGCTTGCAACTAACTAAATTGTATCTCTCTGTAGCTTATTTAAATAACATTGAATTAAAAATAACCCACGGTAAAGCTAGGGCCCTGTGGACACCAGACACTGCATTTCCTTCCTAAAAATGGTATGCACACTACCTGAGAGTCAGCCTCTAGAACAGGCTTCAAACCATCTACAAAGGGCCAGGAGTGAACCTCTAGGGTTTGCAATTTAGAGAGTATCTGTAGGAATGACTCAGCTCTGAAAAGCAGCTGTGAAGACTCCACAGCCAAGCCTGTGTCCTAATAAAACTTTATTTACAAAACCAGATTCAACCAAAGGTTTCTGATCCTTGTCTGAAAGATCCTGAGGCGTCTTTCTCCTCAAACTTGGGACTGTTTTGTTTCTAGTACTGGGGATTCAGCCGAGGGTCTCAGTCATGCAAAGTAAGCACTCGGCCAGCGAGGTACACCCTCAGCTCTGTTTTATTTTCTATTTGTGGACAGGTTCTTGCTAATGTGCCTGGGGAGGTCTTAAACTTGTGATCATGTTCTCATCCTCTCTGAGTGCCCAGCTGGCCTTGGGAGTATTCTTGAGCCTTGTCTCCTGGCTTCCCAGAGCCCTCCTTCTCTCTGTTCTTCAAGCTCCCAGAGGCACTCACTGGAGGATGGATAAAAGGCTGACTTTCTCCCCACACTCAGGTCCTGGCTTTGGACACTGGGCTTACTCCTCCTCGGGCCTGGATTCATCTGGACTTTCCTGGTGTCTTCCCCTATGACTGCCTCTGTGTTCTGTTGAAGAGTCATCCCTGCCCCCGTCCATACCTTGCCCACATTTGGAGGCTGTTAGAGGAATCAGCCTGCAGCCTGGCCTGGGCAAGCTGGCCCTTTTATCTTTCTTTATAAATCACCCTCTCCCTCCTCCTGATCCCGTCTGTCCAGCTTCTCTGAACCTCCTCCAATTTGTCTCTAGTGAGTGGTGCAGAGCTCTGCCTGCAAGGCCAGGTGTGGTCGTTCTGAGGTTTGAGGGGAAGGAGGGCCCCTTTTCCATCTGCCATCAGGCGCCTTTGCTGGGCTCTGCTGGCGTTACCCCAAGTTGTTTCCTTACCGAACAGTCACTCAACTTTTATTTCCTGAGCTTCAAGCTTGAGTGCCAGGTGGGAAGACCACGGCTGTGCCATGGCTTGAGCCCAGGAGCATGTGCAGTCTTCTTATGCATTTTGCAAGCTCCACAGAAGAAACCAATGGGGTCTGAGATAGACAGTGTGGGGTAGACACAGCAGGGAGAGCAGGGCCTCTGAAAAGTGACTTCTGTGCCTGTACCTGAAGATGAACAGAGCTTGAGCTGAGAATACAATGGGGAGGAAGAATCCATACAGAGAAACAGCATGTGCAAACATCCTGTGGTTTCCACTATGCTTGACTTGCAAGGGCTGGCAGATCTGCTCTTAGGAACTTTGGGCATGTCAGTGCTCTGAGGCATTGAGGACAAAAGTGCTCACAGACCTGATGAGCTTCATGACCATCCTAATTGCATCCACCTAAAGGAAAGGTCCATGTGCTCAATTCTTCATTAAGTTTATTAGTGTACAGGGAAGATCATTTACAGATAAAGAAACAGAGGCTCAGAGAGGTTCAGTCATTTGTTCCATGTCATACAGCTTTAAGGAAGGAAAGCTGTAAGTCTAATCCGGACAAGTTAGACTTGGTGCCCTTGGTGTGAGGCAAAAAATAATCATTTCATTTAGAATTATGTGTGTGTGAGTGCCACCCCCATGAGTATAAACATATGTGTGTGGGAGCACAGAGATGCCTGGGGCTTGAGCGTTAGAGGCTGTTGTGAGCAACCTGAAGTGGATGTTGGGAACTAGCTGCCTCATGCTCCTGCTCCAATCAGGGAGCAGAGAAGACAAGTGCTGGTACTCAGCTGACTTCCTCCTTTTTATCTAGCTGGGGACCTCAGCCCGGGGATGGTGTCATCCATCTTAGCGTGGCTCATCTATGCTCTGTTAAAGTTTTCTGGGAACATCCTCACAGACATGCGCAGAGGTGTGCTTCCATGGCGATTCCATATCCTGCCAGGCTGACAGCCATATATAAAGCAAAGGACTGGCAACAGGGGTGAAGATTAGGTCAGATGATTGGCTCTAACATCTGGGGCAGGGGATTGCCTGTCCTCAGATTAGGCGTGGATGTAAGGAGCAAGCTGAGGAGGATGTTGGTTGCACACAGATTGTGAGGAGTCCATGGGCATCCAGGGGCCATGTCCTGGGCAGACATATTGTGGAAGACAGAGTTGGGAACATGGGAGAGAAGCATGGTTGGGCTATCTCTGGTGTGACTGTCTCACATCTCAGTAGGGTGAGTTCAGTATCAATCTCCCCACTTCACTCTCCAGTCTACATCAGAGAGGGTCCTCGTGAGACATCTTTTGTCTATGGGGAAACTAAGACCCAAGAAAATACAGCTACTTGCTCTAGATCTTATATAAGGTCAGTGCATGGTAGTAGTTCAAGAAGCAAAGTCTGTCTATTTATGTATCTATGCATTTATCTATGTATGTTTCTACCTACCATCTATGTATTTATCTATGTATCTATTATCTATGTATTTATCTATCTATGCATTTATATATCTATGTATCATCTATCAATCATTTATCATTATCTTATTTATTTATAGATTTTTGAGACAAGGTCTGACATGTCCCAGGCTGGCCTTAATTTCAATATTTATCAGACTTTGAACCCCTAATCCTCCTGCCTCTGCCTCCATATTAAAGATGTGTATCACCTCACCAGGCTCACCAACATCATTTTAGAACCCAGGCTGGACAAATCCACATCTCTTTCTCTTTGTCTGGAAAGTAGAAAACAGGTGTTATTCTGTTTACAGAAGTTGTCCTCCAGCTGTGGGAGATAGCCCAGAGGGGACAGCATAGCTGTTGTGTTGGTCTTGCTGGGAGGAAGGGATTCTCCTTGCCCAGGTTTCAGTCCCACCAGAGATGCCAGGGGCTCAGGGGTCTGGAGAGCCAGGAGCTGAGCTGCAAATGTGGGTCACCATCAGCACACACAGATGCATTAGGTGGGAACAACTCCCTGAGTTCTCTCTCTGTCATCTCCTGGCCACCATAGATCAGAGGTGCAAAAGCTAAGTTCACACTTCACAGATCCTTCACTGAAGGCTTGTAGGATTTGGGCCTCATCAGCTGGGCTTGGTGTAGAGAAGGAGGCAACATTGAGGTCAGAGTGGAGAGAAAGATGAGCTTAGGCAGAGAAGTGTGAAGAGTTGCCTGCCCTCTCGCACGAGATGTGGAGGGTCAGAGGTCAGCACATAGGGTCCTACCCGCTTCCTGCTCTCCCTGACATCTAAGAAATGCTCCATTAGTACTTTGGGCTGAGCTGGTGTCTTGGCCCATGTCTGCCATGGCTGTGACTCTTAGTTCTCACTCCATGCAGAACAGAAGAGTGCCACAGCGTGGAGAGGCCCAGAGAGCACCTTGACTCTTTGCTCACCATCCTCGTGATGAACTCAAATGAGAGACCACCAGAGGCTCCCAGGGGCTCCAAGAATCCTGGTGGGTCGTGAGATCTATGCAATTACATGGAATGGGGCAGCCTCAGAGGGCAATTCTAGGGGCTCAAGCCTGGTGAAAACTCATTTCCTCAGCTCTGAGAAGAGGAAGGGAAAAGTGAGTCAGATTCATACAGGCTTTCAAGATAAGGAAAGATGGGGACAGGTAGTCACTTGCCCCAGGCCAGCTAGGTCATTTAGAGCCCAGCCAGGTGATAACCTCCATCTATCTACAAGAGTCCTTGCCACACTGGGTCCCCCGAGTCTGTTGTTGACCTCCTTCTCTGCCCCAAGTTGAATCCCTTGTGACTATTTCCCACAATGCCACATTCTTCCACATCTTCAGTGCTTTGCCTGTGTTCCAAGCACCTGCTGTTCCTCATATGCCAGCCGTGTTCTGCCTGTGGGAAGCCTGGGCAGACTGCTGTCCAGCACAACCCATGCTCCCTTGCTCTGTGTCCCTATGTCAACATTTTTACTTCCTCATTTCAGGGGTCATCTCTTCCCTTGCACCAAAACCACTTTCAGATCACAGACTGTTCGGGTGGGAGCTCCACCTCAATCCCTGGCACCTGGCATCCCTATACCCAAAGAGTCTGGAATGTTTGGAAGGAGTCTGGTGGAAGGAAGATCCACCTTGGCTCCCCTCCCCAAACCTGCCCCTTCAAAGCCTGCCAAACACAGCTCCTCCCCCAGAGAGGCTCAAGACCACTCCCACAAGGCATATATAAGCAGCATCCCAGAAAACAGAATCGTGGTTCTTCGAGTCTTCGCCTGGGATGTTTTATCCATTAAACCTGGGCTTTTCCTGATTTGGTCTGACAAGACCTTCGGGAGGCCTAAAACTCATCACAGGCCATCTCATATACCGCTTGACACACAGTGGGTCTTTAGCACTATTTGTTGATTGGTTGAGTGAATGTACGGCAGACTTTGATTATGAGCTACTCAATTAGATGACTCACTGACCTGCCTGAGGGCTTTTCCCCCAAGATTTTTTTCCTAGCCACCACATCAGACCTACCCCTGTGTTTCTCTAAGCTGGAGACCTTTATGTGATTGCTTCACTCCACCTGGTTACAACTCATAAGCTTTCATTTGGGCTTTTTGGGTATGTCTTTGTGGAAACTCACCCTGGTCCCTAGGAGGACAGGGCCACAGTGATCTTGCTCAGCAGTGGCTTCTGAGGACTGACCTCATGTAAACACATAGGAAGCTCTGCCCTACTGAAGGAGGGAAAATAATGGGAGTGCTGCTCAGAGCCCTGGGATCAGACGGCCAGAGCCAGGTCTGGGTTTCTGAGCTCTCCTGAGTCTCATGCTCATTACTTCTGTGATCCAAGAGAAGAAGCCTTCCCTTTCTGGGCCCTCCCTCCTACCATTTGAGAGTGATTTTGTGTGAAGCTGGGGTGAGGTCCTGAACCCCATGTACAGACAGCTGGCTTCTAGGACCTACCATGCTTGTGCCTGCAAGTTCCATAAACAATTTCCTGGTCATGCTAGCTGTTCCCCAGGAGCTTCGTCCACCTGTTCAAGGGAGAAGGAGTCAGGCCCTCCAGGTTCCAAAGCTCAGTGTGTCTCTTCTTGTTGCATCACCAGGAGTTTCAGCCCCAAGGAATTTCAGTGTCTTGTAGGATGCTCAAGAGGGATGTGTGTCTTCAAACGGCTGCACTCCTCTTCAAAGAGAGGCATGTCCTTTACATCCTCTCAGCAGGCCACACACAGAGGAGGAAACCTAGGTGCAGCCCTGAAAGCTAGACAAGGCCATCCTGGCTATGTCTGTCTACTTACACCTTCTCTCCCCACTGGAAGAATGGCCGGGTTGTGAGAGCCCCTTTTCACATTTCATTAGGAGGTGTTGGGCTGAGTGTTAAAGAACAGCGCTGTTCTGTCCCTGGATCCATAGTTCAAGGCAGTACTCTGCAATCATTCCCAGCAACCCCATCAATTCACCTGCCTCTCTTCCCCATATAGCCTGAACTACCAGAACTGTATGCCTAAGATTCTGCGCATTACCAGTATGGGTCAGAAAAGTGGGTGGACTATCTCCGTTTTTATATAAGAGAGATCCCGAATCCAGAGAGGTCAAGTGACTACCCCAAGGCCACTCTGTTAGGACATGGCTGAGCTGAGTTATAAGCCTAAGCCAGCTTGCTTCTGAAGCACCTGTGCTTCCCTTTTCTCCAAGCTGACAATGACTATCTACCTAGAGAAGGAGATGCCGGTATGATAGCTACTTGCACCAGAGGATCTCAGTGTAGACCAGTGAAATGAGAGGGGTTGAGAGGCAAGAGGAAGGAGATGTAGGGGACTGAGTGTATATGGTTAGTAGAAGTCCCTACAGCTTTCAACGACTTCTTAATGTCCCAGAGACCCTGATCTCTGCTGCTCTTGGAGAATAACACAGTCTCCCTTAGCAGTGCCTCTATTCATTATGACATAACCCATCATATGACATTCTAAGGGTACCCACATCTTCATTCTGCTCTTATCTAGAAACCCAAGAAGATGCCATCATCTTTGCACAGACACTCAGAGACTCCACATGACTTCTTCATTAGGGAGAATGTCACCCTGAGAGCCCTCCAGCCTGGTTTCACAGGAGGAAGAATTTGGCATCTTGGGGTTCGGACACAGCCTATGGCTTATGTCAAAGACAGGCAGCAGGGGCTCAGAGGAGAGAACCAATGTTGTTTGTTTCCTCACATTGCTGGTGACCAGCCTAGATCTAGAAAGCCAGTTTGCAGGAGAGAGTGTGGCTCATCTCCTTGCCCATCTTGGAACACTCTGGAGAATTCAGGCTCAAAGTGATCAGTGTTTTACCAAGTTTCCACATGTAGAGTGCTTTTCAGCATTTTTCATTACATTTTTAAGGCTCAGATTGATGAAGGCAAGGTAAGAGCCAGACCCCGGGGTGGAAGAGACAAAGGTTTAGTAATGAGTTCAAAGTTTACAAAACACAGAAGCCAATATGGCTTCAATACGTGATGTGACCCTGTGTAAGCCTGGAAACGACTCCTCAGAACTCATTCTGGCCTGACTTCAGAGTCAAATGGATGCTGGGACACCACAGATTGACTTTGAGAAGTGGGTTGGTATTGCAGGAATTTTTTAATTTCCTGTAACTCAGAGCAGTTTTCTCCCAGGGCGCTTTCCAGTTACTCTACTGTGCATTGACCACGTTGCTGCTTCAGGAATGGCCCAGAGGAAAGGAAAACACCAGCCAGGAAGAACATTAATGGGATTCCCCTGGAAAACGACACCATCAAGAGTTTAGAAAAATAGTTCCAGGGAAATGAGGGACCCGCTATTCAAAAGACAGAAACCAGTGACCTGACACCTCTGTGCTTTAAAAAGCGGAATAAAAATGGCGTCACTTACACTTTCCAACTGAAAGAAATTTGGGAAGAGCAGATTATTATTAATTATTTTAATTGCTTCTTAATTAGCCCTTCAAACAAGTTTTTAAAAATCCCCAAAGGTGTCTAATTTGCATGACATGTTTTTACTTTTCTGTGCATTTCATTAACAGCCCCTTAAAAAAATAAAACCCCAAAACCAACACTTCCTGCTCCCACCCCCAGTACCCCCAAACAAGCTGACAAGAGAGTAATGGCTTTTCAAGGTGGATTCGAAAAAGGACTACTGCTCTCCAGAAGCTGGCATTTTTCTCTCCACCTCAGTCGCCCCAGGGTGCTCATGGGAGTTTCCTCAGAGTCACCATGACCCTGCAGAAGGATGGCTGGCTCCAAAGGGGCAGGGACTGAGGGGGCGGCTGCGCCTTCTGCTGACAGCCAATCTGCTAAGATAATGGACTTCGGACGCATCAGTGGGCACACGGCCGGTCAGGAGGAGCTGACCCCGGGACACTGAGAGACCAGTATGCGGATGTCTCTCACAATGTGTGAAGCCAGGCAGAAAAGTGGCACATTTGATTGAGAGAACAGAGGACAGCGCTGAAATAGCAACCCCCCGCCCCTTCTCCAGATCCTGGCGGATGTAGGGCTGGGAAGCTGGAGGTGGCACTTGGCAGCCCAGGGCATGGTGCCAAGGGATGGGTTCAGAACCCTGAAAGTGCTAGGCAGGAGGGAGGGGCTGACTGCTGCTTTTCCCTGCCTCCCCTCGCCTCCCTCGCCCTTTCCGTCTTTGTGACAGAGAACAATCGTCGCAGCCTCATCTAATGTATACCAAGTCCAGGGCAAGGTCTCCATTATCTTCCCCGTTTGGCAGAGATCAGCTGTTTAACAGCTAACTTTTAATGAGCAGTTACTATGCAGCAGACCTAGGAGTCAGTTAATTTTTACCACACCCGCTGTTCTACAGGAGCTACCCTTCCACAGTGGAGTTTCCAAGGAGGAAATGGTGTCTCAGAGAAGCTAAGTGACTTGCCTCTGTCAAACAGCCAATGGGAGATTCCCAGACAGGCCTTGAATCCAGGTTGAACTTTAACTACCATCGTCTTTTAAGGGCCAATCAAATCACTTGTGTTCTTCCAGGAAGCCTTCTCTGATTTTTCATAAATCTACATTTCTTAAGCTTTCTTAAGCCAAGTTTCATTATTTGTATTGCCATTTAAAATTTGATCTCCCTATACCTGCCACACACTTTCTTGATTGCATTTTCAACATGCTTCAGCTCAATGGCTGCATGCTGTAAGTACTCAAGATCTGCACCAAACAAGTGTAGGACACAAAACAACTTTAGCTGTGCACTAGGACACTGGATAAAGTTGATTGTACACTGTTGGGGGCTGAGGGTCCAGCACTGCTTATTAGCTTTCAAGGTGATTTGTCTTCCTGCTTGTTTTTTTTTTTTCCTTGACTACTAATGGAAAATTCTCTCCAAAGTCACACTAATTAGCACTCAGAGGCTGTTGTGGCAAAATCTTCCCAAAATAGCCCCAAGTATATCTGCAGGAGAGAAGAAGGGCAGAGCTAGGGACAAGGTATGTGGGTTTGACAGGCAGAGAAAGCTTAAAACGGACAAACCGACAGCCTCCACCCTGTCCTGGAACATGGGTGGGAAGTTGGCAGCCCCAAGGTGGAGTCGATTGTGTGTTTAACCTGAAGGCAGTAAGTGGAAGGGATGTGCCATGTTATCCTTTCAACAGAGTTCCAGCGACAGAGGGCCCACCCAGAGCAGAAAACATGATTGGCACCTTTATCGCCAGACTTGACAGCTAAGCAAACTTCTTTCTGGTAAGAATGGGGGCTCAGCAAACTTGAGGCAGGATGGACTGTGGTACAAGAGTATGCCCATGTGTGTTTCTCTTTGTTTTATGTCACTATGAAGCCTTGATAGTCAGGAACCTGCCGTCACTCTTCTAAAATCCTCACAAGCAGATGGCTGCTCGTCATCACAGCAGAGGAAGACTGATGTGTAGAGAGTGTCCATCGAAGGACTGAAGTCATGTGGGAGAGATGGCTCAGTGGGCAAAGACTTGCAGAGCACCTTTGAGAACCCAAGTTTGGATCTCCAGCATCCAGGAAGAGCTGGCTGCAGTACCAAGGTGGAGACAGGAGAATCTCTGGATGCTTGTGGGCCAGTGAACCTGGAATAACCACAGAGCCTGCCTCAAGCAAGGTGGGAGGTGAGACTGGCACCTGGGATTGTCCCTGCACACACACACACACACACACACACACACACACACACACACACACTCGATAAAATGAATAAAAATTAAACAAAATGCTGATGAATGGCAGGCAGTGGGACATTGGGTAACAGGACACTCCTCCTTGCTTGTTTACTTCCACTGGGTTTGTAGATATGAGTAAGAAATAAGCTTTCATTATTTTATAATATGAGGATTTGGGATTGTTTGTTATAACATCTTGACTTGGCCAATGCTGACTGATGCGTTTGCTCATTTTGACGTTCACTCACTTTTTCTCTGTCATCTCTTGGATGTCTGTGGCTAATTCTTCTTCCCTCTCCTCATTTAAGCTTAAAATACTACTCTCCACAATAGAGACTCTGTAGAATGCAGCCCTCACTGATGCCATGCCATACCATGCTGGTATCTTCTGTGTACTTACTTACCCTCTGTCTCTCACCCCTCAGTATAGTTTCCATGAGGACAAAGGCCTTGCTGTGGCCACTACTGTATACGTAGTGTTTAGTATCAACATGGAAAATTGTTTTAGGGAGGAAATGAGCTTGGAGATACAGCAGACAGGTGAAATGAGTTTATCTCCTCGTCCCCCTGCTAGGCACTCTCTAGACCCTCATTCTGGTCTCTAGTCCAACAGGTACAGGTTAGGGAGGTTTCTCAAGGCCTCTCATCAGCAGTACTGCAGAGGGTCAGGAAGGCTCTGAGGCATGGACAGGTTTGGAGAGCTTGTTTGAGCTTCAGGCTTCATGACTGTGTAGGCTTGCATCAGTCACTTCACCTCCTGAGGTTCCACATTCTCATTTGTGAACATATCTACTGCTATTCATATCCCAAGGGTTCTTAGTGTATTGTGACTTACAAATGACATAGTTCACATATAATGCTTAGCATAAGACCCTCAGGATTCAGCTACTGAGTATGGAACCCAGGGAGTGCTTGCTAGGCAAGAGCTCTACTACTGAATGACAGTCACAACCTTGGCATTAGGACCACAGGTGGAGTTGATACAATTTTCTGAAGGAATCACAAGGAGTAGAGATCTTAGCCACAAGTGGAAAACTCCAGAACCAATCCCTAAGGAAATGGAGGCTTTGTGAACTTTCTCCCCCTGTCTCCTGCTTATCAGGTCCTCAACACCTTCCCCACCTCCATAAATGGCTTTTTTGGGAAAGGACTTAGCACCAAGTGGGTGAGGGAGAGTCCCATGGAGCAGTTATTCCCATCATAACTTTCTTCCATGGCTCAGAGATCTTAGGAACCTGATATAGCCTGTTGGCTTTAGTGCACACTGGAACCCCTGAGGCCTTTCTCCCAGGCAAATTGTAATGGCTAAGGCAGAAATACCAATGTTCTGTAATAAGGTGGTTCTCAATGAAGGACAGTTATCTCCCCAGGGGTCTCTGGGCAATATCTACAGAATTTTCACTTGCCACAACTGGGGAATAGGAATGATATTCTTATTTGAAGGTAAGGGCCAACAATAAGTATAAGTATCCTGTAGCTCCACTATAAGGCATGATCTGGCCCTAAATGTCAACAGTGACAAAATTTGAGGAAAAATTGACTAAAGAAACTTCTGAGATTGGAAGGGAAATTGGTTTCAAGGTCTAGTGGCAGCCATGATTCTCTTTTCCACGTGAGGCCACAGAAGGCCAATGACAATATCAGCTGTATTGTGTCACAAAGGCCAAGGTCTTTCATAAGCACTGTGGTGTGTTCTGTTTGTGTGTTCACTTTTGTGTGATGCAGGTGCACACATACCACAGATATGGAAGTCAGCAGACAACCTATTGATCCTTGTACTCTTTGAGAGAGGATACTTTGTTGTTCTAATACTGTTTTCTTAGCTTCCCTGGGTGCTCCGTGGACTCACCTATCTCTGCCTCCCAGCTCTCTTTAGGAGGTCTGGGATGGCAGATGCTCAAGCTACTATATTCAGTTTTCATGTGGGTTTTACAGATTGGAACTCTAGGCCTGACCCTTGCCTGGGCAATCACTTTTATCCACTAAGCCATCTCCCAAGCCTGAATTGACCCAGAGAAGGTAGATGTGCTCATGGCCTCTATTGTGGTATATTCTATGCAAAGTTGTACTTGCAGGAAGCTAGCAGTGGCAAGTTTAGATGGCACAGCATCTGTCTGCCATTCCACCTTCTACAGTAGCTTCTTTCCCCTGGGAGAATTGGCCCTGAAGTTGCCGGGCATGCAGGGAAGGAGAAATTCAGGACTGTTTAAGAGACATGATATCCAAGGTCACCCAAATAAATTACTCAGTAAATTCCACTTGAGTGATTCTCACTGATCAAAGTAAAGGATCATCAGGGAAATCAATCCTGGGTCTTGGGAACCACATCAGGGTGGGTATGAAATTTTAACCAAGGCATTTGGCTGGGCAGCCACACAGCAGTACACTGGGGCTACAAGGGACTCGGATGATGCTGGAGGACAGAAGTAAGCTAGAGAGAGGTGCTGCCTGCTGCCCTTTTGAGTGAAGAGACAATACTGAGTTTCTAGTGAAAGAGCTGACAGCCTTCTGGGTTCTGTTCTGGGTCACCTATGGACAGTGGGCAGCTGGCTCCCTGGCAGAGACAGAGATCAGATACCAAGCTCTGACACTGGGGCCTCTAGACCAAGAAATGCAAGGCTGGCCCAGGGCTCCTCACCCATGACACCCTGAACAAGCAATGGTCTATCTTCTCCCACCTACCCCACTCCAGCTTGCCAAAGGGTTTTCATAGTGGAGAAAACTGGCTCTCATGACTAGCATCCATCCATTCTTATGATTATGGGGAATGGGCTCATTGTTATCCACTGTGAATCTGAGGGGAGGGGGCAAAGCACAAGTGCCCAAAGATCAAAGATCTTCTCATGTTGAATGTTGGAGGAAGAGGGAGACATATGACCAAGTGTGATACATGCCACAAAGGCCTGGTAGACATCAATCAGATCTCTTGTAGGCCAGGGCATCAGTTTTCCTGCAGACACAGCATGGGATGACTTTTGAAAATGGGGAGCTTTTCCTGTCTTAGATTTAATTCCAACCCATTACAAAACCTTTCAGAAAATAGACTGGACTTTCCCAGGGAAAGAGAATAAGGCTTACCCTTCACAGCAGCAAGAGTGACTAGGGGCTTGCTTATTTTACCCACCAGCCTCGAAAAGAAACAGTCCTGTTACATTCCAGGTGTTGCAGAACCCCAGGGTGAGGGGAGCCTTCACAGAACTCCAGCACAGCTGGGAGGTGGAACTAAGGGTTCTGAACAGAGTTGGTGGCTGTCTATTTTACTGCTCTTCTCATTTGGATTATCAAGAATGGGGCAGGTGAATGTGAGTGCCACTCTCTAAGCCTTCACTCTTCATGCTACATGGCTTGGTTGGTCACTTATTCCCTGATTCAGCTCAAAAGCTCTCTGCACAGGGATGCTTTCCAAGCCTGTGTGGTCCTGGCTGTAGTCTCCTTCAGTGCTCTAATGTTCTCTCTTACACTTCTGGAAGGTTCTCGATAGCAGGGCTCTATTATTTATTATTATATTTTAATCTCCAGTGATGTCTGGCATATAGCTGGGACCATGTAACTCTTGGCTGGGTGAACCAATAATCAACAATGTCTTGGTGGGTTTGTTCCTTTTCTTCTTAGGAGTCAGTATGTTTGCAGAGTCCTTTTACCTCTAACCCCCTAAATGTGCCTTAGCTGATTTGCACAGCCCAAATCACACTTTGGATAGGGAAGTCAAGGCTCAGTGATGCAGAAGAACTGAAGATGGGTCTTCCCCTAGTTCAAGGGCCTTTCTTTGAACTGTCTGTTGCAGTCTCCTAAGGGCGCTATCAACAAGGATTCGGGTGGACCCTGAATCAATGTGGTTGGAATGTCCCACCCCTTTGGCCAATTTCAATGTACAACCTGCATGGAGGACACAGATTAAGCCTCAGCTGGATGACAGGAGGGTTGGACCCCACTTGTGTTTATCCATAATCTACCAGAACCCCGGAGATAGGCTGACATCTCTGAAGGTCACACCTCAAGGGGGAATAGTCTGGAGCAGCAGCCAGTCCCCTCAAGAACACAGAGCTGCTTCCTCTGCACAGGTAGAGCCATTCCTGGAATCCCCAAGCTCCTGCACCCCAGCTGAGGGTACCTTGCAGACAGAGAAGGAAGCAGCCATGTCCATACACCTTATTTGAGGCAGCCACACATCAGATCCCTTCCTCTCTGTGGGAGCTCAGCCTCATTATGGCTCCCATGATGTTGAGACATTTGGGGGAACAAGAAGCTGTCTTCAGACCTGGGGCCTGCTCAGAGGCCATCTCTAGGATGCCTGAGTTTTGGGGGCCACATGTAGAAAAGGCAGCTCTTTGTAGGCCGTAGGAGTAAACAGGGCCTCTTGTGGGTGAAGTGTGGCCTTAGTGGTCTGCCCTTCATACCCATTCCTGGGAAGACTGGGGCACTCCACCCAATCTGGCTTCATGATGGATGTGGTGAGGCGACCAAATGCCCCTCATTAATCACAGGCTCCATCTGGCTCCCCACTTGATGACTTTCAGCTGACTTGAAAAAGACCCAATTAGATCAAAACATTTTGACAATTTATCTTATGGCGTGAGGGCTAAAGAGAGCCTATGATTTCATCATCCAGGAAAGAAGAAAGAGAGTTTGGTGAGTCAAGGGGTCCTACAGGAGGTGCCTTATGAAATTGGGGTGCACTCTATTCTCCAGGGGCTGCTGGCCATATTAATACCTGTCCCAGGGCCCAGGAGTGTGAAGGCGCCTTTGGGTTTGAATGGGAGAGGCCCAGGGCAGGGAGGCTGAGTGGGGCAAAAAGATGAGCAGTAAGAAAAGAGAAAGTTCTTGGACAGCTTGGCACAAGGGTATAAGCACATGGCAGACTTAAAAGTGGAGATGTGACTACGGCCACTCTTGATCTAACCAGTTCTTAAGACATGGGCATGTCTCAGCTTGGGAGCAGAAACTCTTCATTTTTAGGTGCTCCTGCACCTGCGCACCTACCCTGAGATGAGCTAAACCAATCCTAGTAATTACTATCTTCTTGTCAAGTGGGAACACCACACATTCCCTTGGTGGTGCATCTGTGGTAAGAAATCATGAGACCTCAGCTTTTGTTCTTGACTTACTTTTCATTTGTGAAATAGTATCTCACATAGCCCAGGCTAGCCTAGAACTTGCAGGTTGTAGCCAAGGATGACACTGAATTTTTGGTGCTTTTGTCTTCACCTTCCAAGCACTGGGATTGCAAGCAGGCACCACCATACTGGGTTTATGTGGTACTGGAGATAGAACCCAGAACTCTGTGAATGCTAGGAAAGCATTGCATCAACTAAGGTTTGTCCTTGGACCTTTGATCTTTGTTCTTGTGCATAGTAGTGTGTCTGCTCAGCAGCCCCAGGAGAGAGGCCTGGCAGGCATTTTACCACAGCCTCCAGAGCTCTGCTCCATCTCTACACTGTACAGATAGATGCTGCAGGCTGAATAGCAGACGGTGCCTCTCTTCTAACTTCCCTTCCCTGGTCCCTAAGGTGAAGGAGGGTATGCTGGCAACAGACTAGGACAGCAACGATTGTTTTCTGGCCAGGACTTCCATTCTCTCTGCTAAGCTGAGGAGGGGTGGGTGCCCAGCTTGCCCCCACCCTTTCTGAGTACCTTCAGGTTCACAAGGAAGACCCCCAGAGTTTGTAGGAGGGCTGACATGAAACATCCCAAGGAAGACTCCCCTCACTATATTGGTTACTTTCCTCATAGCTGCCACAAAATACCCGAGAAAGGCAACTTAATGAAAGAAGGTTTATTTCATGGTTTGGGATAAAAGTCTTTTATTGTGAGGAAGGCATTGTCATAGGAGCATGAAACATCAGGGTGCATCCAGTCTGAGGTCAGCATTTGAATTATTTTTCTGTTGCTGTGATAAAACACCATGAGCAAGGCAACTTATAAAAGAAGGTATTTAATTCATTTAATTTAGTATACAGTTTCAGAGGGTTAGAGTCCCTGATGGCAGAGTAAAGGAACAGAGCTCACATCTCAATCCACAACCGTGAAGCAGAGAGAGCTAACTGGACATGGACTTTTGAAAACCCAAAGCTCACCCCCAGTGGCATACTTCTACCAACAAGGACACACCTACTAATTCTTCCCAAGTAGATCCACCAACTGGTGACCAAGTCTTTAACCACATGGGCCTACGGGCGCCATTCTCATTAAGACCATCACAGCCAGGAAGCTCACTTTCTCCTTTTTATTCCCCTGGGACTGCAGTCCGTGAGAGGTGGAGCTGCCCACATTCAGAATGAGTCTTCCCTCCTCAGCTAAACCTTTCTGGAAATACTCTCACAAATGCACTCAGGGTGTGTTTCCTAGTAGAATTTAAATCCAGTTAAGTTGAAAACAAAGATTAGAAATCACGCCCCAGAGAGTCTCCCCCTCTTGTAGAATCGTCACTGGTTACCCCACCTCTTGCCATATTTACCTGTAGGTAGTCGTCTATCAGCATACACATTCCATGGTCATCTTCCTCCCATTGCCTGCTTGGATGTATAGGCATGTGTGCACACCCCTTAAAAGATGTTGCCACATATCTTATCCCACCTCCTCACTCTGAAGTGCTTCTCACACATGTATCCTCCACTTTGTTCAGAGACACCCATGCCACACTCACATACATTCACCATACTCCACGAACCTCAATTATGGTGAATGCAAACACACACACACACACACACACACACACACACACACACACTATTTCTCTCTTACACACACACACACACACACTATTTCTCTCTTACACACACACACACACACACACACACTATTTCTCTCTTACATACACACAAACACTATTTCTCTCTTACATACATACACACAAACACTATATCTCTTACATACACACACACAAACACTATTTATCTCTTACATACACACACAAACACTATTTATCTCTTATATACAGACACAAACACTATTTCTCTCTTATATACAGACACAAACACTATTTCTCTCTTACACACACACAAACACTTTCTCTCTCTCTCTCTCTCTCTCTCTCTCACACACACACACACACACACACACACACACATGCACACTCACTCAATGGAATAGTAGGTTACCCTACACATACCTTTGTTCAAGCTTATGCACTCCTGTGCATGCAGGTACCTGTGTTTCTTCTCATAGCTAAGGCTGGGGACAGAGCCTGGCTGATGATCAGGTGCAGCTTTCATCCTGGGAGGTGCCATGCTTTTAGAGCATGAAACTGAAGTTTGCCCTCAGCAACCCTCCTGAATCCCTAGCAGGCCTGCCAGGGGAGCTCCGGTGACTTTCACATCTGGGTGTCTTGCTAGAGCCCTGCATAATGCTTCTCCCTCTCCTTTCCACTTTGCTTCTTCACACACTTCTTTCTCCTGCCTCTTTCTAGCTGGTTCTGCTGCCCTTGTTGAAATCCAGTTCCTTTTTAGAGTTTTATGTTCATCCTAAAACAGGATCTGGGGTCTTTCTGAAGCTCTCCTTTAGGAGCCACAGCTGGTCTTTATCACACCAGGCGGTTTGAACAAGTCTCCCACATGTAGGAATATGCCTAGCTTTCTACTCCTAGTTTGAAGAAAATGAAGGACAGCATTTCTGCCTGGTTCACCCTGGGTCAGATTCTATCCACAGGGCCGTAGCTGATCCTAGGTGATGTTCCACTGTGCTCAGTCCAGTCTTGGAATGGCTCCACTATTATGGCTTGAGTAGCATTTTTTTCTCCCTTGACCCCTGAAACTTCATCCCTGGAAACAAAAACCCACAGGATTCCTGTGCAGAGTTTCTGTTGCTAGTAACAACCTTAGGACGTAAAAATCATTCTTGAAATAGATGTTCCAGCTACATGGTCCTGACCTCATGTCCTAGAAGAGTGTCTTACTATCCCCAGAGAGCTGGATGGACATTTTGGAAGAGTACTCCAGAGGAGCTGAAGGGAGCCCTCCTTACAAGTGTGGAGCCTGGGGCCCACCTTAGGCACAGAACTTTCATTTTGTAGGTGCTTGCTCTGCATTGCAGGTGTGAGAGGTGGCTGACTTATGGGTCTCTTATGTGAGCCAGATCAAAGACCCCATTCAAACACAGTTCAATGTAGACTCCACTCCCACAACCCTTCACTGCCTTTTTAATTTTTAACTTTTGTTTCTCTGTACACTCATTGGCTAAAAATGCAGATCCTGGCCCTTCTGGGTGGATTCTGAGAGATGGTCCAATTAAAATCTCTTTAACAATATCATCCTATACTCTTTGCTTTCCAGGACCTGCACAGGGAAACTGTGGTAGGCGAGTGAATTCCCGGAAGGTGGGAACTTTGAACATGAGGTGCTCCAGCTGTCCACTCAGTTTCTCCAAAGGATTTTAATGGCACTTCTGAGGGAACTGGCATGAGAAGATTGCTGACTAAAGAGATCCATAGCAGTAACAAAACCCACCACCACTGCTGCCACCACCATTTTCTGTTTTGAGGATGTATGGTAATGAGGATGTATGGTAATGACAGCAGCCTCGTTGGCCTCCTTTAAGCACTTCCAATGCTCAGATCACAGCATTCATCTCTCTTTACATGTCACTAAGAGTGTTCACTGGTTCCATGATACTTCTGTTGGATAGACAAGGGCTCCAACTTCAGAGAGGCCGAGGAACTCTTTTGAGGGCACACAGCTAGCTCAGAATTCTAATTGAGGCTTCTGTGATTCTTCCAAAGTCTTGGCTATTGACCACTGTACCATATGTTTCAAAAAGTCCCAAGCTGCAAATGACCTACATTCCGTCAACAGGGAAGAAAGGATAAAGGGTGTAAACCAAGCTGTGGAAATCAGAGAATTGCTTAAAATGATGTATGCTTGTGTGGCTTGATATGTAGTGATGTCTTAGATTGTGCCTGAGAAGGAAGACAAACTGCAGAAGAGCACAGCAGTTTCATTTATTCTCAAACCACAAAGAGCTCCATGCTTTCACATACGCAAAGGTACAAAGGTATGAAAGGACATGCCAAACAATGATACCTTAGGGAGGGGACAGAACGTGGATGAGGGCCAAGGATATATTGGTCTATCTGTATTTTTAGCACTTTATAGATGAACTTGGCTTGCTGATTTCCCCTCATTATCATAGAGGAAGCATTTAGCATGGCTGCACTGTGCAGAGTCTGGTTGTTCTGGTATACAGCTTGGCTCTGCTGCCTATGGGCTATGAGGTCCCCAGCAGGTCATTTATTGTTTCCACATTTTTAGAGTGATAACCACCTCCACCATTGCAATATTACACATGCCAGAGATCTTACAAGGGTCCCAAACCATAGCCCTATTGCATCACTGGGTTCTACTCAGTAGCTGTCAACAGCAGCATGCCTCACCCCAATCATGGCAATATTAATAAAAGTATGCCCAAGAGAGAATACCCCACAGGTGAACACCACCTGGATTAGAGTAAATTAGTTCCTTTAGAATACCTAGGCCACTCCCGACACCAAAAGCAACTTGGGTAACACTGTTCTCATCCATCCAAGGATGAGAGAAACAAGGGTGGTGGATCTCCATCTAGCCGAGGAGAGGTGTGACTCCTGCAGGAGTAGAATTTGGGGTGGAAGTCAGGGTGTTTGGGATCTGCCTCTGCCCTCACCTCCGAGGTGCTGGGGGCCTTTGGGTCCTGGCTGACACTTAACTTCCTGTCTGTGTGGAATGTGAAGGCCCCAGCCAAGGCTGCATGCAGCGATCCCTTTTCCATCTTTTAAAGCCACAGTGTTGTGGGGTTCAACCTCTGTCACCTTTCTTAGGCAGCTGTCCCAGGACTGGGCTTCCGCTCAGCCTTGCTGAAGAATCCTCCTCAGATGTACCCCTCCCTCCCTCCACAACTGGGGAGCAGATGCAGTCTGGTGACTGCTGCCCAGACACAGGTGGTACCACCTGTCACAAGTGCCTTGATTCTTGATCGTCCTACAATCACTTTTGGCCCCCAAACAATTTGCTGGGTGAAGGGAGAGGAGGAAGAGAGGGAGGGGAGGTGGGGTGGTGTGGGGTTAAGAGTGGCTTTGAAGTTTGCAACCGTCTTATAGAAACCATCTTCAGTCATTCCCCATTTGGGTGATGTCAGGAGAACACATTACCATCTGAGATCAAATGCAACAGTGAGAATCACTTGTTGCGCACCAGGCTGTAGTCATATATCAAGGATTCCAGGCACATGCAATTCGTAACTTTCCCCCAACAGATTGATATTTTCCTCTTCCACTTTGTAGGAAGAGACATCTGACTTTGCTTCAAGAGCAGTCTGGGAGGCGGCAGGGAAGCTACAGCAGGATGCCTTTTTCAGTCACGCAGCTGGTGCCCGGCTCTGTTTCAGCCCTCTGTGTCCCAGGCAGTTCCTTACGGACTATGTAGTAGGAAAGAAACCCAAAGTCACCCTGTCAGGGTCTCTAGAGTTTGGCCCAAGCAAAGTCCAGAGCAACTGGACTGGATTTTGTGGCTTATTTCTCCTGTTATACATTCTTGTTTCTTTTGTTCGAGCCTTCTGTGTCTTCTCAGTGTCGGTGGAATTTAAGCCCAGAACAGCCTGTAAAACTGGAAGACGCCTGGTGAGCTGGCTCAGGTGGGAAAGTGCCCCCTTTGCAAGCATGGAGGCCTGAGTCTGAGTCCTAGAACAATGAAAAATAAACGAGAGTGGTGGTGCCAGCATGGAGTCTGGTGACAGGAAGTCAGAGACAGGATGACCCTGGGGCCAGACAGCCTAGCTTACTTAGTGAGCTCCCTACCAGTGAGAGAGCCTGTCTCAGAAAGCAAGGTGCAGTGGCTGGTGAGATGTCTCCAGGAGTAAAGGCCTGCTGCAAAAGGTGACAGTCTGAGTGTAACCTTTGGAAACCACATGGTGGACAGAGAGAAATGATTCCCACAGTGTGTCCTTGGGAACACACACACACACACACACACACACACACACGCACGCACGCACGCACGCACGCGCACACACACACACACACACACACACACACACACGACTGATTTTTTTCTTCTTGAGATCTTAAGTGGCAGAGCCTCCCCACCCCCCCCCCCCCCCCCCCCACACACAAAAGGAAGTAAAAAGGAACTGAAGATCATGGAAGGAGAGTCGGCTCTAGGTGCCATGAAGTCTAACCTTGACCAGTTCACTCACTTTCTCTGGAGGCTATTTCCTTTCTTTGTGAACAGCGAATGAGGAGACCCATTATAGCTTCTTCCTGGAGCTGAGAGTTGGAGAGCATGACAGAAAGTCCTGCAGAAAATGCTTCCCTAAGTCACAGCCAGAGAGGAGCTGCTATGGCTTGTCAGGGAACCGTGCAGGCCATGTCACCCGGCTGAGCTGACTTCCTGTGGCAGGTAGCCTTCTGAGAGAAGCAGCTTAAAAAAATCACTTCAAATTTCCAGTCCATGCCAAACTGGCTTCATTGCTTGTGGGCCAGTGGTGAGACAGAGCATCAAGGTGGGAGGCTGTGGTGGGGCAGAACTCTCACGGCAGCTGTGAGGAAGGGAGGGAGGAAGTGGGGAGGGAGAGAGGAAGTGGGGAGGGAGGGAGGAGGAAGTGGGGAGGGAGGGAAGAACCGAGAAAAAGTGTGGGGAAGGAGGGAAGGATAGACAGATAATGTGGTTGAAGGAAGCTGGGTCAAGATACCTTTCAAAGGCATACCCTGGCAACCTGTACCTTCAATCACAGCATATCTAAGTCTCCACCAGCTTCCAGCAACACTCCTCATTTTGTGACCTTGTTGGTGGGTCAATCAGCTCAGAATGTCAGAGCATCATGATCTAACCACTCCACCAAGCCTTTAACACACAGCTGTTTCAGAGGACACTTCCTATCCCAGCTACAACTACCCTTTCTCACATGCCTGGGATGAATTTACACAGCCTGAGCTTAGGGCAGACACAAGTCTGAGTCTGAGGGCCCATGTGGCATGTGTGTGCTTGGAGGGGGCACTATGTATCCAGGGGAAGGAGGCAGGCAGGTGACTCACCCGCAGATTGTAGTCCCTTGGAACTAGGCCCCAAAGAGGACAGGCCGACACTGACCTTTCCCCATAACGTCTGTGCTGAGGCGCCTGGAGCACAGGGTAAATGGTTAACACCACCCACCCACGCCTCTTAGCCACATCCTTTCTGTGATTCCCAGCTACTCTCAACCAGTCCAGCTGGCTCACAACAGATAGCTCGCTCAAGGGTTTAATGTGGGTGCTGCAGCCAGTTGTCCAGGGTAAAACTCAAGCTTTCCTGATCCCATGCTGTGCAACATGGCTGTACTCTTCAGCCTCCCTGAGCCTTGGCTTTTAGCCTTTTAAGGTTTTTCTTGTTGTTATTTGTTTTTGGTTTTAATCATAGCTTAATGTGCACACAACACGCAAGTGGTAAAGTCTGGTGAATTTACTTCTCAGCATAAAAAGCAGAACTCGTTTCTCACCTTGGGGCCTCTTTCCTTAGATCCTTACTTCCATAAGCTGTGACTGACATCTTGAAATGGCTGTCTCTTGTCACCTCTGATCAGTCACTATCCACCTTGTTTTTTGAGGTAGGGTCTTGCACTGGCCTAAACTAACCTTAGGAGGGATTGCTGGGCAATGAGTTCCAGGAGCTCTCTGTCTTCACCTTTCCAGTACTGGGATTACAAGTGGGTGCCACCCTGCTCAGCTTTTTCAGATGGGTTCTGAGGATGGGACTCTGTTCTGCATCCTTGTGAAGTGAGCATTTACCAGTGAAGCTTCCTTCCTACCTCTCATCACTTTCCTGTGAAGTATTAACAGCAATGACCCCTTTAAAAAAGTTGTCCAATTGCCACTCTAAATAATACATTGCTTATTTTTGAGCTTTTTAAAAGCAGTATAGAGGTGAGCTCAGTTCCTGGCACCCACATCAGGCATCTTACATCCACCTGTAACTCTAGCTCCAGGAGATCTAATGTCCTCTTCTGGTCCCCTGGAAGCATCCACACACACATGTACTTAAACTTAAATACACAGACACAGTACTACACACACAAATACTAATGAATCCATAAAAGCAGTTTCTGACCATGGGAGATTTTCTGTGCCTTGCTTCCCTCTCACTGAAAACTGAAAAATCTTTTTCGGTTCTGTGAGACAGGCTTACCTAGAATGCACTAGAAGATCAGGCTGGGTTTGAACTCATGGAACTCTCCCTACCCCAGACTCCCAAGTGGTGGGATTACAGGTGTGAGCCACCCCATTGTGACGACACTTCCAAGACTCATCCCTGTTACTGTTTCTTTCTCCTTTCATTTTTTTTTTCCTGTGGAGACTTCCTCATTGTACAAGCACAACACAATTCACTTCTCCATTCCCCTTTGGATGGGTACTGGGGTTGGTATCCTGTTGCTGGCGGATGTTGCTCTCATTGGTTGATAAATAAAGCTGTTTGGCCAATGGTGAGACAGAATGAGGACAGGCGGTACATTCAGACTGAAGATGTAGATGAAGAAGGGTGGAGTCAGGGAAGATGCTGCAAGTCATCGCCAAGAGAAGCAAGATGTGAGAGCCATGTGGCAAGACATAGATTAATAGGAAAGGGTTGAGTTAAGACGTAAAAACTAGCTAGCAAGAAGCCTGAGCCATAGGCCATACAGTTTGCAATTAATATAAGCCTCTGTGGTGTGTGTGTGTGTGTGTGTGTGTGTGTGTGTGTGGTTTTTCGAGACAGGGTTTCTCTGTAGCTTTGGAGCCTGTACTTCTCTGTAGAACTCTCCCTGGTCTCGAACTCACAGAGATCCACCTGTCTATGCTTCCTGAGTGCTGGAATTAAAGGCATGTGCCACTACCACCTGGCTTAAGTTATTATTTTATAAGCGGCTGCTAGAAGTTGGGTGGGAGAGATTCGTCTAAACCGTGGGGCTAGGTGAGATCAAGAAACTCCCCCCTACATCCGGTTTTACTACATCTGGTAAAAGCACTTCTGTGAACATTCTGGTGTATGTACATATATGCAGATTCTCTGAAGAGGAATTGCCACATCTTAGGGAGCAGGAATATTAGCTTTATGGGGGAAGCACTAAGTTAGATTCCAGCATGCTTGAAGGAAAACTTTCTGTTTTCATTTGGGATATGGATGCCTACCCCACGGAGTCTGCACAGAGGAGCTGTTTGAGATGCACAATCTGGGGCCAGCTGCTGCCTTCCTATCCGGATTTGAGTCCTATTGAACCTTCTATGATAAATGCTGCTGCTGCTGCTGCTCTGGGACTTTGCTGGAACTTACACCTGTGACATGGGCTTCAGGGTTTTAACAACCATCTGTCCATTTCTGCCCTTTCTGTCCATTCATCAGCTTGGTGTTATCTCACTAGGCCTCTCTCATTAGGCCCCAGCCAGAGCAAAGCCATGTTGTCCACTTCCACCAGTAAATGCTCTCTTGTTTTATTAGGGACCTGTGAGCACGCAGAATTAGATTTAGTGGTTGGAATATTTTAGTCAGAATATCCCAAACACACCTTCTAAGTACTTCTGGGCCCACAATAGACAGTAGGTGATACTATTAGGTGATACTGAAATGTCTAATGAAATGTCAGTTCCATCCTTGATGAAGAAACAGGAGGGTGATGGAGGGCAGAGGAACGACCAGTGTGGGAAGTGAGTCAGAAATGCTTTTGGGTACAGTAATCTCTGGGGGGACGTATGAGTTAGCTAGGCCATGGGCAGCAGAGGCAGAATCTAAAGCCAGGACAAGGAAATGGAGAGAGCTATGTGTTGGTAATGTCCTTTCCATGATATAAGGAAACTCACCTTCTGTGAGTCCTTTAAATGACTTTGAAACTATTTTTCTGGGGGGCAAGGGTAAAAACAAGTGTCCTAATACATTCTGTAGTCCTTATCAGGACGTTATCAGGCAGACATCCTGTGAGGCAGAATCCATTGCTTGACTGGAACCTTTTAGTTTGGGTATGGCTCATGTCTAGCTTGCTACCTTCACCTAGAGCATGTGAAAGCCTAACTCACTCCAGCCCTGGCCCTTGTACTCTGGCCTTATGCCCAGAAACCCACTACTTAGGTGAGTGCTTGAGTATGCAAATGGATAGCCAGTGAATGTGCCTTTTTCTCTGACCCAAAGGGCTAACCCCAACTGTTAGAAAAATAATTGGCTTGGTTTTCTAAAGCTGAGACCTTCTTAAGAACTCTGATTCTGAGCTTTTCTTAAAATTTCACCAGAGACCTAGCTGTTGATCACTGTGAGGGCATCACACTGACTGTCTCTCTAGGAGGTAAAATTCAGGTTTTGATGAGTTAAATATTCTCCACTCATTCCCATCTCTGCAGTTGATAGGTAGACACCAGGAGAGCATGCAAACACAGTTCTCTACAGCTTGTCACTCATGGATGAGATACCACACTTTCCTCTTCAAATTGAAAATTTCAAGCCAGGCTTGGTGGTGCATTTCTGTAATTCCAACTACTTGGGAACCCTGAGGCAGGAGAAACACAGGTTAAAGGCTAGTCTATTCTTTGGAGTGAGTTCAAATCTAGCCTGGGAAACTTAGTGAGACCCTGTATCAAAATAAAAAGAAAAAAAGTAGCGTATAGATATAGCTTAGTGGCAAGTCCCTTGCTTATTATGTGTTGTGATCTGGGTTCAATCCGTAACACTGCAAAAAAAAAAAAAAAAAAAAAAAAACAAAAACAAAAAAAAACCAAAAAAAACAAAAAAAAAAAAAAAAAAAAAAATCAAAATGGAAAACAAAAATACCAAAGTGAAAATTTCTGGATACTTTCTGACATCCGGATGGTGGTGACTCAAATATTCCTGCACTGGAGCACAGATCCACATGTCCAAGACTCTGAGATGATGATTGATGGCATGTGACTTCATCTGGCATTTGGCTCTAACCAGACACTTGGGTTCCCTCAAGTGTCTCCCTGAAGGTCCTCACCAGTTGCTTTGGAGAGGAGGTGGTAGGGCTCTGAGCATTCCAGTCATGCTAACAAGGAGGACTAGAAGCCCAGGTCAGACTCCTCACCTCTCCATGTGGAGTTGATTTCAGGCAAAGTGCCCCTCACATCCTCACACTCAGTTGGATATTTATAAGACAAACAAAATCTCTCAGGAGCTTTGAATGGACCAGACAAAAGCTGTCCAGAATGTTTATATTGGAGATTCAGCTACTCACTTTCTGTCCTCTTTCCCAGTCATAGAAACCTGAATGGTGACTTTAGGAATCTGGATGTGTTCCATGGAATACAATTTGGGAACCACTGAACTATATAAAACTCCTAAGTCTTTTTTGCTTGTTTGTTTGTTTTTGATGACCTTCAAAGTTATTTTGACATAGCTGAGTTTGGAGATGTAGAATGTTATGGGCTAAAGTATGTATGTCTCCCAAGTTAAGTCCTAATTCCCCGTACTAAGAATTCGACCTAGTTGGAGATAAGATCTTTAAAAAAACCTTCTCATACATTACATCCTGACTGCAGCCTCCCCTCCCTCTATTCCTCCCAATCCTCCCTCTACCCTCTTCCCTAGATCCACTCCTCCATTCCCCTTCAGAAAAGAATAGGTATTCCAGAGATATCAATAAAACATGAAATAACAAGTTACTATAAGACGAGGCACAAACCCTCATGTCAAAGCTGAGCAAAGCAACCTAGTAGGAGGAAAAGGGTCCCTAGAGCAGGCAAAAGAGTCAGAGACACCGTCCTCCCCTGACTCCCAGTTAGGAGCCCCACAAGAACACCAAGCTAACAACCATAACATATATGCTGAAGACCTAGTTCAGACCCATGCAGGCTCTGTGATTACTGCTTTGGTTTTTGTGGGCCCCTGTGAATCCTGCTTAGTTGATTCTGTAGGCTGTGTTCTTGTGATGTCCTCAACCACTCTGTTTCCTAAGTTATTCCTCCCAGTCTTCCCAGAGGTTCCTTGAGCTCTGCCTAATGTTTGGCTGTGGGAATCTGGATCTGCTCTCATCAGTTTCTGGATGAAGCCTCTCTGATGATGATTGGACTAGGGACTGATCTATGAGTATAGAAGAATACAATTAGGAATCATTTCATTGACATACATTTAATTAATTAATTAATTAATTTTGGCCAGTCATGTTTGGTTCTATCCTAGGACTCTGAGCTATCTAGTCTCTGGTTCCTGGCCATCCAGGCAGTGGCATGGGTCTCAAGCTTGACCAATCACTGGATGGCCACTTACACAAACTCTGCACTACCCTTGCCCCAGCACAATTTTGTAGGCAAAACAAATTGTACGTCAAGGGTTTTGTGACTAGGTTGGTGTCCCAGTCCCAACACTGGAAGCCTTGCCTGACTAAGAAAATGGCCAGTTCAGGCTCCATATCTCCCTTTAGTAGGAGTCTTTGTTAGGGCCATCCTTGTAGATTCCAGGGAATATTCACTGAACTAGGTTTCCACATCACCCCTCAAATGCCCCCCAATTCCAGTCTTCTTTCCCAGTACTCTCTCCCTCCACCTCTGCCTGATCCTTCCTGTACCCATCTCCATCCCCCAGTTCACCCACAAAATTTATTCTATTTTTCCTTCCCAGGGAGCTTCCCTTTTTGAGCCCTCCTTGCTGCTACTTAGCTCTCTAGGTCTGTGGACATTAGCATAATTTTCCTTTACTTAACAGCTAATATCCACTTATAAGCAAGTACATATAATGTTTGTTTTTCTGGGTCTGGGTTACCTCACTCAGGATGAGTTCATTTCTGTTTCCATCCATTTGCCTGCAAATTTGATGATATCATTGTTTTTAACAGCTGAATAATACTCCATTGTGCAAATGTACTACATTTTTCTTTATCCATTCTTCATTTCAGGGACATCTACATTTCCAGGATCTAGCTATTATGAATAAAGCTGCTATGAACATAGTTGAGCAAGTATCCTTATGGTATGGTTGAGCATCCTTTGTGTATATGCCCAAGAGTAGTATAGCTAGGTCTTGAGGTAGATTGATTCCCAATTTTCTGAGACTGCCATATTGATTTTCAAAGTGGCTGTACAAGTTGGCACTCCCATCAGCAGTGGAGGAGTATTCCCTTTGCTCTATATACTTTCCATCATAAGTTGTCACTTGTGTGACTAAGGAGCCATTCTGACAGGTGTAAGATGGAATCTCAGAGTACTTTTGATTTGCATTTCTCTAATGACTAAGGATGTTGAACACTTTTTAAAAGTATTTCTTCAACATTTGGGAATCTTCTATTGAGAATTCTCTGTTTAGATCTATACCCCCCTTTTTCCATTGAATTATTTGTGTTTTTGATGTCTAGTTTCTTGATTTATTTTGGATATCAGTCCTCTGTCAGATGTACAGTTGGTGAAGATCTTTTCCCATTCTGTAGGCTGCCATTTTGTCCTATAGATGTTGTCCTTTGCTTTACAGAAGCTTTTTAGTTTCAGGAGGTCCCATTTATTTTTGATATTAGTGTCTGCACTATTGGTGTTCCGTTCGGGAAGTTGTTTACTGTGCCAATGTGTTCAAGGCTATTTCCCACTTTCTCTTCTATCAGGTTCAGAGTATACAGATTTATGTTGAGGTCTTTTATTCACTTGGACTTGAATTTTATGCAGGGTCATAAGTATATATTTATTTGCATTTTTCTACATGCAGACATCCAGTTTTATCAGCACCATTTGTTGGAGATGCCTTCTTTTTTCTATTCTATAATTTTGGCTTCTTTGTTGAAAATCAGGTATCGATAGGTGTGTGGATTTATTTCTGTGTCTTGAATTCAATTCTGTTGATTCATCTGTCTGTTTTTATGCCAATACCATGCAGTTTTTATTACTACATCCCTGTAGTAGAGCTTGAAATCTGGGATGGTAATACTTTCAGAAGCTCTTTTATTGTACTGAATTGTTTTAGCTATCCTGTTTTTTTTTTTTTTCATATGAAGTTGAGTATTGTTCTTTCAAGGTTATACAAAGAATTGTGTTGGGATTTTAATGGGAATTGTGTTGCATCTGTAGACTGCTTTTGGTAAGGTGGCCATTTTACTATGTTAATCCTACTGATCCATCAGCATGGGAGATCTTTCCATGTTCTGGTATCTCCTCCAATTTCCTTCTTTTAAGATTTGAAGATCTTGTCATACAGGACTTTTACTTGCTTGGTTAGAGATATTTTATATTATTTGTGACTATTGTGAAGGGTGTTGTTTCCCTAAATTCTTTCTTAGCCCATTAATCATTTGTATATAGGAAGGCTATTTTTTTTTTAAAGATAATCTTGAGGGATGGGGATTTAGCTCAGTGGTAGAGCACTTGCCTAGCAAGTGCAGGGCCCTGGGTTCAATCCTCAGTTCAAAAAAAAAAAAAGGAAAAAAAAGATAATCTTGAATCCTGCCACATTACTGAAGGTATTTATCAGCTATAGGGGTAGAATTTTTGGAGTCACTTCTATATCCTATCCTATCATTTGTGAATAATGATACTTTTGACTTCTTCCTTTCCAATTTATATCCCCTTATCTCCTCCAGTTGTCTTATTGCTCTAGCTAGAATTTCAAATACCTTATTGAATAGATATGGGGAAAGTTGGCAGGCTTGTTGCTGATTTTAGTGGAATTGCTTTGAGTTTCTCTCCATTTAGTTTGATGTTGGCTATAGGCTTGCTATAAATTGCCTTTATTATATGTAGGTATGTCCCTTGTATCCTTGATCTCTCCAATACTTTTATCCTGAAGGTTTGTTGGATTTTGTCAAAGACTTTTTCAGCATCTAAGGAGATGATCATGTGTTTTTTTTCTTTGAGTTTGTTTATATGATGGACTACATTGGTTGATATTTATTGAATCTCTAGGATAAAGCCTATTTGATCATGGTGAATGATCTTTTTGATGAGTTCTTGGATTTGGTTTGCAAGTATTTTATTGAGTATTTTTGTATATATGTTCATGAGTGAAATTGGTCTGTAATTCTCTTTGTTGAATCTGGGTGTTTTGGGTGACTGTGGCCTCATAAAATGAATTTGGCAATGTTCCTTTTGTTTCTATGTTGTGGAATAATTTAAGGAGTATGGGTGTTAGCTCTTCTTTGAAAGTCTGATAAAATTCTGCACTAAAACTGTCTGGCCCTGGTCTTTTTATTGGTTGGGAGACTTTGACTGACTGCTTCTATTTCCTTCCTTAGGGGATTATAGACCTATGTAAGATGTTTATCTGATCTTTCTTTATCTTTGGTAAGTGATATTTATTGAGAAAATTGTCCATTTCTTTTAGATTTTCCATTTTTGGTGTACAGCTTTTAAAAGTATGATCTAATGAATCTTTGGATTTTCTTGATGTCTGTTATGTCACTCATTTTGATAATTTGGATATTCTTTCTCTGCCTTTTAGTTAGTTTGGATAAGGGTTTGTCTAGTTGACTTTCTCAAAGAACCAACTCTTTGTTTCATTGACTATTTTGTTCTCCTTGTTTCTATTTTATTGATTTCACCTCCCAGTTGGATTATTTCTTGCCATCTGCTCCTCTTGTTTCCTTTTGCTCTAGAGGTTTTAGGTACACTGTTACATTTGTGTATGAGATATCTCCATTTTTTTATGTAGGCACTTAGTACTATGAACTTTCTTCTTAGCACTGCTTTCATTGTGTCCCATAAGTTTGGGTATGTTGTGCATTCATTTTCACTGAGTTCTAGGAAGTCTTTGGTTTCTTTCTTTCTTTATGCCTTGACCCAGTAGTCATTCAATATAGCTGTTCAATTTCCATGAGTTTGTAGGCTTTCTGTTGTTTTTCTTTTTGTAGAAATGCAGCTTTAATTCATGTTGGTCTAATAGAATGCAGGGGGTTATTTCAGTTTTCTTGTATCTGTTAAGACTTACTTTGTGTCTGAGTATGTGGTCAATTTTGGAGAAAGTTCTGTGAGGTACTGAGAATAAGGTATATTCTTTTGTGTTTGGGTAAAATGTTCTGTAGCTATCTGTTAGGTCCATTTGGTTCATAACATCCATTAGCTTCTTTGTTTAGTTTTTGTCTGGATAACCTGTTGGTGTGAGTGGGATATCAATGTGTGAGGGTCAATGTGTAATCCTGGGTTTTTGGCATCAAATGAATGAAAAAAATGAAATAAAAGAAGGAGGACACGACCACTCCTAAAGTATGGAGAAGATTTTTATTGTAGATATCATGGAGAAAGCAGGCAGAATGAAGATTCCAGACTGAACATGGCTGGCAGACTAAACCAGACCATAAAAGGAGAGAAGGAGGGAGAGCAAGAGAGGAACCACTGACCAAGAGAGGTGGCCCAGTCCAACAGAGGGAGCGTGCAGCCAAAATCACAAACTTATGTAGGGATCAGGCTGGGGAAAGGGAAGCAGAAACCCAGGTTTAGGGTAGGGGAAGGAGTGAGAAGTGCTGGGGGGAGTGAGTGAGTACTTGTCCTGGGTTTGAGACCTAACAATTCACAAGAATGATAATGATGGACATGATGGTTGGGACCTGCAGAGGGCCTCTCTGTCTCTTTCTCTCTCTGTGTCTCTGTCTGTCTGTCTGTCTCTTTCCCTCTGTCTCTCTCTCTGTCTGTCTGTCTCTCTTTTTAGCATAGTCAAGTCTGGCTGTCGGACATCTGAGGCTTGTTGGAGCCAGAACCCAGGTTTCATGTCTTCCTGCTTAAGTTGCAAGCATCATAATAATAGTCAGTAGTGGGAGTGTTGTGTGAAACTAGCAATTTTCGCTTCATGGGTATTTGGAAAGAATCACAGTTTTTCACCTTTGGAAACTGCCATTTGGTTTCATGAAAAATTCAAGGTGAAAAGGAATGTAGGTGAACATGTTCAATTATTCATTAGCTTGATTTTGGCATAGGTGACAGTGGCCTTCAGTTTCGGTCCATGGTAAGAGGGGTTACTATGGTGAGGGACCACAAAGGATGAAGAAGATAGTGGAAGGCAAATACAGGTGTGAAAGTCATGGTGGTGCTCATAGATACCATTTCAAGGGAATCTCTTCAGGAGGGGTAGGAGGGGATGACACCAGTTCTAAGACATGTTATTGTTCTCCTTGTTGCCTCTGTTTTTTCTCTTTATTTGAGTGAAGGCTAAATATGATCATTACCTAGTTTATAAAGATTACCTCAAATCCCTACTGGAGCCTCAATAATGGGCTATATGATCCCACAATAAAAACTCTGTTCTATCACACTGCCAGTTACTCAAGTGTAAAGATGTCACATCTTCTGCTTCCCTTGTAAATCTTGCTCTTGAATGTCTCATACCCGTCCCCCAACATCTGTGAATGGTCTGTTGCTCTAGCATTATTGTGGCAGTCACTATGATAAAGAATAATATGTCTCAGAGATGAAAAGTACACTGCTAGGCCCTTAATAAAAATGTTTTCTGATCACTGCTAAAATTATATGTGAAAAAATACTAGACAAGTGTAGTTAGAGTTTTCCTACCTGGCCCAGAGTCAGGACAAATCTCTCTCACCCGCCAGGCCTATAGACGCTCAGACCCAACCATGTAAACACAGAGAAACTTATATTGCTTACAAACTGTATGGACGTGGCAGGCTTTTTGTTATCTAGTTCTTCTATCTTAAATTAATCCATTTCTATTAGTCTGTACTTTGCCACATGGCTCCTGGCTTACCTGTACCTCACATTTTCCTTGTCATGGCGGTGGCTGGCAGCGTCTCCACCCAGCCTTCCACTTCCCAGAATTCTCTTCTCTTTTGTCCCACCTATACTTCCTGCCTGGCCACTGGCCAAACAGCATTTTATTTATACAGAGCAATATCCACAGCACTTTGTCTTTTTTGTTTAGATTTTTTTTTTGTTTTTTTTTTTTTGTTTTTCGAGACAGGGTTTCTCTGTGTAGCTTTGTGCCTTTCCTGGAACTCACTTGGTAGCCCAGGCTGGCCTCGAACTCACAAAGATCTGCCTGCCTCTTTTTTTGTTGTTTGGTTTTTTTTGTTTGTTTGTTTTGTTTTTTGTTTTTTGTTTTTGTTTAGATTTAGTTGGAAGTCTATTTTGTCAGATATTGGGATGGCAATGCCTGCTTGAAATACTTTTTTTTCTATTTGTGCTGGCTGGTCTTTTGTCAACTTGGCACACATACGAACTAGAGTTATCTGAAAGGAGGGAACCTCAATTGAGAAGATGCCTCCATAAGATTCTGCTGTAAGGCATTTCTTAATTAGTGATTGATTGAGGAGGGACCAGTCCATTGTGGTAGTGGGGTAGTGGCCTTGGGTTCTATGAGAAATTAGGCTGAGTAAGGCATGAGGAGCAAGTTAATAAGTAGCTTCTCTCCATGGTCTCTGCATCAGCTCCTGCCTCCAGGATCCTGCCTTGTTTGAATTCCTGTCCTGACTTCCTTCACTGATGAACAGCAATGGTGAAGTGTAAGCCTAATAAAGCCTTTCCTCCCCAACCTACTTTTTGGTCATGGTGTTTCATCACAGTAATGGAAACCCTAACTAAGACACTATTCTTTCACTTTGAGATAGTGCTTAGATGAATTTCTTATAGATGACAGATGAGTTTTATTTCTTAATCCATTCAACTAGCCTGTGTCTTTTGATTGAAGAGTTGAGGTAATTACTAATTAGAGTTATTATTGAAAGGCATGTGTAGATGGCAGTTGTTTTAATTTTTTTTTTTGCTGGTTTGTGTTTAGATGTGTGTGTTTTTTCTCATTAGGTTATAGCTTCATTTGTTTTATTTCCAGAGTCTCTTGGTCATCCATATTCCTCTCTTAAGTTCTGAGTATTGCCTCTAGTGTTATGTTTAGTGTTGTTGTTCTTGTATGAATTTTTTAAAAGAGTATTTAGATCATGGAGTCATCTGGGTTATTTCCTGCATTGAGGACAGGAAGAGAGAGAGAGGACAATGAGCTCTGCTCAAGGAACAAATTAGCTGAGAACTTTCCTGTGAGATCCAGTTTGCAACTTTTGTTGAGTTTCACTTCCAGAATGGGGTCACAGGCTGGGTGTGAAATAGAGTTCTCTAGCAATGCACATTGTAAAAGCCATGATTCCATAAAGAAGCATGTGAGGATGTCCATCACGGGAGTGGTTGCTAGTTCATCTGTTATTCTTCTTCGAGATTTTTAAAGAACACATTGTGGAGGATGTCTGCATCCAGAAGGTGAGGAAGGGGTGATGCAGAGATGTGAGAGAAGTGAAGAACTTCTTACAGGGCACTGCCTTCCTTTATTCCTTGTTATCCATGACCACGTCAGATCTATGGAGTGTAGGAGAGGACTCAGGACACTCTGCCCAACTAAGGCAGCCAGGACACCCTGTTGGGTCTGTATCACATGCACCAGTAGAACTCAGTAGCCAGAAGTCCATCCTAAATATTATACCCTGGCTCACACAATAAGTAGAGTTGTGCCCTCAATGTAGGAGCTGCTATGACTCAAGGTACATGGCTGTCCCCACTGAAGCCAAAGGGGACACAGAGACAGCCTCTCTGCCTACAGAAGGGCAAATGCCTGGGTCTGAGGTACACATGGTTCTTCAATTAGAGTTACAACATCTTTATGGCCTCTTCTATTTGCCTGGCTTCCTCCTCTCTATCGGAACTACCTTCAACATTCCCACAGTGAGGGACCTTGGGTGATCCAGGTAAGGATGATACAGTAGGAGATGAGAACATAAAATTAAAAGTATTAACTGCATTTAGGGACTTGGAATGGAGAAACTCCATGAGACCAATTTGTGGAAACTTCCAAGTCTGAGTTAACTCCAGTCAGTGTGGCACCCCAAATCTTTTGCTACCAGGTTCCAGCCACCTGACCCAGGAAGTCTTCTGCACTAAGGCATGAGTGCAGTCATGTGATCTGCTCTTGAGAGCAGGTGCACAAGTTATTAGAGAGGCTGATGGGTGTGGATAATAGCCCAGGATTTCTGGCATTCTGGAGGGATCAGAAGATGCCTCTAGTCATTTCTAACTGGATGACTTCTGTTCCCATCAGTCAAATGGGAAAACTAGTTAAAGAAAACCCAGAGGTGGAGACACTGTCATCAGTAGATACTAAATAAATTCTCCTTCATTCCTTCCACTTCCTTTTTCATAGAGGGCACAGGAATGGCTCAGTTGTGGTTGTCACTTGATAGACCTGGACCTGGATTCTTTCTGTGTGCATGTGGATGTGCACATTCATTTGTGTGTGCAAGTGTGGAGAACAAGGCACCTCCAGGTGTCATTCTTCAGGTACCACTTACCTTGTTCTTGATACAGGGTTTATCACTGACTTGGAGCTTCTCAATCAGGTACAGCTGGTTGACCAGAGACCCTCATGTATCTTCCTATCTCCATTGCCCCAGAGCTGGGATTGTAAGTTCACACAACTGTAACTGACCTTTTCATCTGGATTTTGAGGATTGAACTTAGGTTCCCATGCTTGCATGGAACCTAATGCCTATGGAACCATTTTTCCCAACCTCTGTCTGGGCTTGAAATCTCCTCTGGGTTCTCTGCTTATCTTCTATGCTCTAACCTCAGAAGGGTTGGGGATTTCTATTCTGTGTGACATTGAAAGGCCACACAGAGCTTGTCCTTTTTTCATGAGACTGTTACCAGAGACTTGGCCTCCAGGCTGCTGGTGGCAGGGAAGCCAGGCTTCTTCCACTGTGAATGAAAACTTCTGATCTCTTCAAATTGGCAGAGCCTCTCACTCAAGCAGAAAATGCGACATGATATCAAAGCTCATGGGGATCAGAGGTATTAGGAGGCCTTTATTGGCCTGTCAGATCTCATCTCCAGGGGCGGAACTTCTTTACCTGATCTCTGGAGTAATGTTCTTGCCATTCCATTCCCTGGCCCTGACTCCTCTCCTGGATACAATGACAGTTCCTGCTGTGAGAAGGACCTGGAGGCCAGGCACCCCTCTAGAGCTGCTAAATATGGAGGACCACTGATAGCTGAGCCTAGCTGGATGCAATGCTACTACCCAAGGTAATATCTGTCCCCAAACTCTGATACAAGGAGTGCATCTGCCCTCTATGGAGAAGGCTGTCCCCTCCAACCCACCTGTTCCTAGGCACATAACTCAGTGTGTCCCTTAGAGATGCATATGGAGACAAGAATGAAACATGGGTAACTCATCCCATGGGGACCAGCAGCTCCTCCCCCCAGTGCATGTTTCTGTGTAAACACAGCTTTTATTAGCTGTTTTCATCATATCTAGGCATCGTATCTCAAGCTGTACTGTGCACCTTTCTAACTTCATCCATTTTTGTAGGTGTTGTAGTGATGTTTCATTGTGATTGCAGACATAATTTAATGACTATGTTCTACTTATGTGCTTCACCTGTTTTTTTCCCCAAGTAGCTGGAGCTCCATGACCCTGGGTAGCCATAGAGTAGCCATAAGAAGTCTGCTTGTGGGGAACCCATGATTGGATGCCTATGTGCACCTGGTCATGGGCAGCAGCTATGCTTTTTCATAGCCATCTGTCATGTGAAGTCTTCGTCCCAGCCTGTTGCTTTGTTGTTATGGTGCTGACCATCCTCCATGACTCTCAAGGGCTGTTAATGGTGATCACAAGGTGTCTTTTGAAGTTTCATTTCTTCAAGCCAACATGCAAGCCCTAGGCACTGTACTTGACATGGAATAGTGCTAAACTACCAGACTGAGACTATGGGATGGTAGTGAGGTGTCTAGGTTGTAGAGTTAAGGAGACATCTCCTCTCAATGACAGTTTCACCTTTGCATGGCATCAAGAAAAGACTTCTCTTGCCAATTAAGGTTTTGGTATCTGAATCCCTCACACGTAGCCCATCTCAGCCTTGCTATATGTCCCATGACTCCTGTGCTGCTCTGCTGACTCTCCTGGCCAGTGCTTACCGAAGTCTGAACCTTAAGGGTATTTGAAAAGTAATTTGTTGAACTTTGGTCACAAACTATTAAAAATGAAATAGAGTGGAAAATATCAAGCTGGGTATGGTGGTGCATACCTGTAAGTGATCCTAGTACTTGGGAGGTTGAAGCAGGGGTCTGTCATGATCAAAGGCTACACGGGCTGAAATGAATAGCTAGACAGGACTAGAGTGAGATCCTGTCTCAAAACCAAACCAAACCAACCAGAGCCTCATCCTACATGATGACTGATATCAGAAACTAAGGAGACAGTTACAATATGGCTGAGGGTTTGATGGGAAATGCATTTCTTTCTTAGCGTCATAGTTTTGAAAACTTTTACTGTCAGTTTAGCATCATCAACAGTACCAAGAATGACACCCCATTTCCTTTTTACTTCCTTTATTTAATAACTTCTTCCAAACCCCTTCACTGGCATCCTGATTGAGCACCCTAGACTACCTCTTACTATAGACGGATGACTTGTTCCGTGTCACATACATGCTTAGTGCCTCAGTTTCCCCCATTTGTAAAGCAAAGATGATACTACTTAGATGCTTGGATTGATGCAGAGATTTCAGTTCAAGGTCAGTGAGGAGTCCCCAGCCCAGTCCTGGTAAGTTCTTGGGGAGTTATGAGCGATCTTACTCATAGCTCATGCCCTGGCACTGTGGCTATTGCTTTGCCTTCTAATGGTGTCATTTCTTGCCTGACTAGTCATCCTCTGTGGCTAATGAGTTTTGTGCCTGGCAACTGCATCAGGAGCCTCGAGCCCCAAGCCCTGTGCTTCTATCCCTGAGTGCCTTCCACTCATGAAGATTTTGCCTGGTGTCTGTCTCCCCAGCAGTGCCTGCTGACATTTGCTCACCATCCTTGGGAACACCATTCGTGATAGCCACTACTCAGGACATTTGGGTTGTGAGCCTAGAGCAGGGAGGGACCCTGGGACCTCTGGGGCTAAGGGTGAGGCAAGAACTCAGGCATTTGAGGAGAACCTTCTCTGTCCCTGTCACTTTTTTATTTGTGGCTCAGAGTTACTGAACAGATACAAATAAGGAGAGAAAGTGCAGTGCAGGAGTGGGAGGATGCAAGGCTGCACATTCACAGGACACAAATGCCACACAGAAGGGCAGAGATGAAGTAAACACCCATGGATTCAGGGCTTCCTAACAGTGGTGCTCTGTCCTTCAGACCCCTCTTCCCTGAGAGCTGGCTTCCACCATTAAGTCTTCTAGAAGAGATTCCCCAGCATGGCTCAGGAAGCTCTGGTCTCTGCTCAGATGCTTGGCCTTGACCTGGGACTCATTCACCTCCTTTTAGAGCCAGTCTGTGGCTTTACAATTCCTGTAGCCTATTTCCACAGGTGGGTAATTGGTGCACATGTGATCATGTGCATATGCAAACACACACATACGGTGGTGGTATTGTGTTCCCCAAAATATTGTGCACGCTAATAAACTTATCTGGGGTCAGAGAACAGGACGGCCACAATATTAAACATAGAGGTTAGGCAGTGGTAGCACAAGCCTTTAATCACAGCACTTGGGAGGCAGAGCCAGGTGGATCTCTGTGAGTTCAAGGATACATTGGAAATAGCCAGGCATGGTGACTCACACCTTTAATCCAAAGAAGCCAGCCTTTAATCCCAGGGAGTGATGGCAAAAACAGAAAGATATATAAGATGTGAAGACCAGAAACTAGAAGCATTTGGTTGGTTAAGCGTTTGGCTGGTTAAACTTTTAGACTTTGGAGCAGCAGCAGTTCAGCTGAGACCCATTTGGATGAGGACTCAGAGGTTTCCAGTCTGAGAAAACAGGGTCAACTGAGGAACTGGCAAGAGGAAACTGTGGCTTGTTCTGCTTCTCTGATCTTCCAGCATTCACCCCAGTACCTGGTTTGGATTTGACTTTATTAATAAGACTCTTTAAGATTAATGCTATAACATACTACACACACCACTGTTCACACACTGCTCACACATTGCTCACACATGCTGCACACACTGAACAGACACATGCAAACACACTCTGCACACATATACACATGCTGCATATACACAAACTGCATACACACATTGCACACATACACACAAACTGCACACATACACACTGAATACACATTGCACGCATGTACAAACTGTACACACACACAAGCAGCACACATGCACATGGTGCACACACACATACATACACACTGCACACACATACACACTGCATATATATATATATATATATATATATCACAAATGTGTGTGATGAGGAAGCATACAGAATCATGTATGTACATCCATGAATGCTAAATATTCTTGGAGAAACAGTATAGCCCATACTAAGGAATAAGGTGTTTTCTTAGATGTGTCCCACTCTTCAAATGCCAGCTCTTTTGGGAGAAGCCTTTAGAGCACCAGATGGCTCTGGCCTACCTCTTCCTCTCTTTGGCCAGTTCTGGCTGTCCTCTGCAAGCAGTGTATGTAAGGATTTGGGTCCATATCTGAGCCATCTACACATTTACAGCTTCACAGAGAACAGTTGCAAAATGAACTCTCATCTACATCCCAGGACAGCTCACCCTCTGAGCAAGGGCATTCCAGGAAGAAATGGAGGACAATGAAGATTTATGGCCTTCAGTTTAGGCAAAGTCAAGAGAACTCCTGCTTCGATTACATAACTGTTAAGCCTTAGTTGAATAAATGAGTCAACGAATCTTATTGCTGAGATTTCAGAATCCAATAGCCATGGGCTTAGATCCTTGCTTTGTACTGCCTGAACTTCCACACGGCCTCTTTATTTTCCTGATCCCTGCCTCTTCTACCTGTGAAATGGGCACTAGAATACCACATTCTTTAAATATAGACTTATCCTAGCCAAGAGACTCTAATATTACAGTGGTCTCAACAAGGTAGATCTCTTTTCCTCTCATATACCTGAAACAGGAGAACAACCAGCTGGCTGTGGAAGTTCTACTCAGGAAGGCTTTCCAGCACCCAGAGTCCCTCCAACCAGGGGCCCTTCTGAGGTTGCCTTCTTGTGCATGGTCACAACCAAGTCATCACCATGTTTGTAGAATAGCAAGAGGAGAGAGGGGTCACAGGAAGGTCTTGCCTTTGGAGTTGAGAAACAACCCAGTGTTACACACATCACTTGCAATAACACCTCCCGCATCAAAATGTGGTCACATGGCCAGACTAGCTGCAAAGGAGCCTGGGAAGTTTCAAGTCTCTATGAAAGAGAGGAAATTTTCTCTCAGATGGACAACTAGCTGTCTTATCATGAGCTGCCTCATACAGCATAGGGATTGTGTGCAAAGCCCAAGATCTGACACACAGCCAGAACTTGAGAAATGGGAGCTATTATTTAACAATTTCAAAGGAATTCTCAGGGTGAACGTTAGAATAATATGAATTGTTATTATATGTTCCTTTGGTGTGGCCAGGGATATGGAAAAAATAGTCACAACTTTTTGGACAAGATTTGGAAGAAGTGTGTAACCTTGAAGGCAGAATTCACATAAAGGATGTGCCATTTTCTCTGGCACATCTTAAGGTAGTGAGTGTCTTGGAGGAGGTTAAGGCTTTCTAGGAGGGTCCCTCAGGTGAGAGCTTGCACGTAAGAACTCTGCAAAGCTGGAGGCCATCATGATAAATGTGAGGTAACAGTTCTGCTTAGTTTCTCATTCTGCCAACACATGTGCTTGTCATATTCTGTGGAAATACTCAGGAGGGAACAGAGCAGGCCAGCAGGGCATGAAGCTGTCATGTGCTACCTGCGTGAGTCCCACCACCTCCCCTTTTTGAATTTTATCTTGTTCACACACATAATAGAGACGTAGACACTTCCCCTGTGGGGTGGCTCCAAGCTGAAGCAAGATAATGGGTGTGTCGCAAGTTCTGAACCTCTGCATGTGTGAGGAATTAGGGTAATTAACTAAAGTGGGGGCATCCATCACTGGCAGTCGAGTGTGTCCCCCACCCCCACAGGGGCTCATGTGGTGGGTGGGTGGGGCCTTCTTACCTGTCCAAGAGACATGCTTGCCCATCTCTTTCCCCGGGAGTGACCACAGAGCTGTCGAACCTCATCAGAGTGTCCTTCCTGGAAACTGCTTCCTCTGTGTCACGAAACTGGCACATTCTAACCTCTGCTTCAGGAGTTGTTTTCTTTGCATTTGCTAAATCTGCTTTCACCTAGAGAAGACAGAAAGCTCTGCATTTCCTCCTGTCTGGGTATCACCATGGCTCTCAGGCTGTCCTTCTGTCCCCATTAACACCATAGTTGTCCACAGCCCTCAATTTCTCCATGTAACTTTCAGGAAAGGTAATTGACTTCTCAAGATTAAGGCAAGCAGCCGAACTAAGGAGCCAGTGGTAAACAGCCTGGTTGGGTTGCTGGGACAGCGACAGGCTTTATGGGGGCAATACTGACTTGAATCCCTGGCCTCTTGCCTTGCTTTGGTTATCCCTAAGGGTAGGCTGCAAAAGTTTGTTCTGAAAAGACCCAAGACCAGGATTTTTTTTTCCAGTCCAGGTCCTTTCTTTCTTTCATTTCTTTTTTTTTTAAATTTTCTTTTCTTTTTATATACCAACCACAGATCCCCCCTCCTCCCTCTTCCTGTCCCCCAGCCTTTCCCCCCAATCCACCACTGATTCCCACCTCCTCCAAGTCAAGATCTCCCATGGGGGGAGGGAGTCAGCAGAGCCTGGTACATTCAATTGAGGCGGGTCCAAGGCCCTCCCCACTGCACCAAGGCTGTGCAAGGTGTCCCACCTTAGGCACTAGGCTCCAAAAGTCTGCTCATGCACCAGGGATGGATCCTGACCCCTGCCTGGGCCCCCCCCCCCAAACAGTTCAAGTTATTATGGAAACAGATGCAGAGATCCACGGCTGGGTACCTGACTGAGCTCCAGGAGTCCAATCGATGAGAGAGAGGAGGGATCCTATGAGGGAGGGACATCGAGATCATGATGGGAAAATCTAGTGGAAACCCATGAACTGTGGACCAATAGCTGACAAACCCCCATGGGACTGGACTAGGCCCTCTGGATACTCAAGACAGTTGTTTACCTTTATTTCTTTGTGCACATTAGGCCATGAATTCATATGGAATGGGCTTCAGTTTCTCAGGCTCCTTCCTGTTAATCCTCACAAAGTGTGTTTCTCCAGGTGAGGCAGGTTGGCACTTCAGCTGAACACAGGTGCCCTTCTTTTTGGCTTCCTTTTTCTTCTGGTCGTTCTTCTCACCCACTCCAGGAAGCTGTCTCTGCCCTTAGAGTGCTTGTTGTGCTCAACCCACATGTAAATTCTCTTGGCGAGGGTCTTGCCCTTAACGTGTTTACCATGAGGCTCATGGAATGCTGGGAGACATTGTAGACTCTTCCATTTTTTGCTGTGGTAACACTT
Source organism: Onychomys torridus (assembly GCF_903995425.1). Taxonomy (NCBI): domain Eukaryota; kingdom Metazoa; phylum Chordata; class Mammalia; order Rodentia; family Cricetidae; genus Onychomys; species Onychomys torridus. The sequence goes on from NC_050443.1 coordinate 179,167,418, forward strand.
ATGGGGCATTCCTTTTTGAACAGTGCTCATTCCCTTTATATGTACATTAGACCTTCCTATAGACTCACATGTATGTGGACAAAGGAACAACTCCATGTTTCCTGAAAGGCCTGGAGAACATGTAGCGAGTCCCCTCCTCTCTCCCTTATTGTTTGTCATTTGGGCGAGTTACTGAAAGACAGCTGCCATGGCCAAAAGGCCAAGCCCAAGATCTTACGTTGGACATGAGGACACTTTAGTTCACCTTAAATTGTCTAAGATGGTATTTTTGTTTTTTTTTCTGGTAGCTGGAGAGAATAACGTAGAGTGCAGTCATGACAGCAGCTACACATTGTCCATCTCCTGATCATTGCTGACCTGATCCTGCATTTAGACTTCACCATGGCTCTAGGAATGGATGGACACATTTTACAGATGTGGAATGAGGCTCTGGGAAGAATCTGGGTTTGCCTGAGACAAGACAAACAGTGGGAGCTGAGCTCTTAATTGAGTCCCATGTCCAGTAGGTTTCCCAGCTAAGAAACTGGACTTGAGAGGCAGGAAGGGAGACACTATCTTAGCTAACCCTCAGTGGATGCCACATCCCTTGGAGAGTCCCTATTTTAGGATATCTCTATTTGGGATATCATCATTTTGGGATAGGTGCATCTCTGGAGTATATCCTAATGAGGGGCATCTCCAGATAGCTAAAAGTCTGATTTGGACAGTTGTTGTTAGGCCCTTCTATATCCAGCATTAACATGCTGGGCTATTGAGAGGCCAGAGCCCATAGAATCCACTGGCTCTTGTATCTGTATGCTGTGAATGTGTTGCTCTGATTAGCTAATAAATAAAGTACTGATTGGCCACTAGCCAGGCAGGAACTATAATATAGGTGGGACAAAGAGAGAGGAGAATTATGGGAAGTGGAAGGCTGAGTCAGCTGATAACCACTGCCATGAGAAGCAAGATGTAAAGTACTGGTAAGCCACAATCCACGTGGCAATTTATAGATTAATAGAAATGGGTTAATTTAAGATATAAGAACTAGATAGCAAGAAGCCTGCCACGGCCATACAATTTATAAGTAATATGTCTCTGTGTGTTTACTTGGGTCTGAGTGGCTGCAGGAGCTGGATGGACACATCAAAACTTCAGTTGTACCCCTTTTCTGTATGGGGACCCCCCCCTGAACATTAAGACATTCAGAATATGTTGGAGGCTGAGGAGATAAAGTACTTGCTGTGTGAGCATGGGGACTGGAATTTGGATAATCAGTACCCACATAAATCTTGTAGTACATGTCTGCAATTACAGCACTTCTATGGTAAGTTGGGAGATGGAGACAATGAGAGACTCTAAATACAGTGGAGAACAACTAGAGATTCTGTAAAGGTAGAGGGTGAGGACTAACCTCCTGGATCATCCTCTGACTGTCACAGGTGAGCCATGACATAAGCACCTACATTCACAATCACCATACACACATACACCCCCCCACACACACACATTAAAAAGAGAATAAAGTATTTTAAATATCTGATCAGCATCTTAATTAAAATAACAAACAGTACCTAGTGTATTGCCAGTTCATAATATATGGAAACAGGGCTGTGTTATTCATCAAAGCATTGTTACAAGTTGATAATAGCTGTACATATATAATAGGCCATTCACAGAGGAAATACAAAGAACCAATGAGTGTACGGGAAGTTAATCACTTCCACTAGTAATCAGAGAAATGCAAATTAGAGCAATAATAAGACATCATTTACATTCATCAGATAGGCAGAAATTCCAAGTCTGATACTATCTAATGATGGCTAGGGTAGGGGGATGTATACCTTTGTCTTTTTTTGTTTATAGGAGTATAAATACAGGCAGCCAATTTGCAGAGGAATGTGGGAACTACTATTAAAAACACAAGAGACACACATACCAGCAGTTAGTTGTTTTCCTTGCTGATAAGTCTTACAGTATTCAAGATGAGACACATAGAGTCTAAAATAACAAAAGCACTGGACATTGGTCAAGTGTCTGAACATGGAAGGATGCTTTCTACAAATAATGAAATATTTACACAATGGGATAATGTACAGCCATTTAGATAAATTATCAGAAGGACATGTACTACAGGGGACAAGGTCACTGTGGGCTGGCAGGAAAATCCATATTTTAACAAATTTCAAGCAAAGTACTATAGTTTGAGAGATCTTTTTTAGTGTGAAATGCACATGCAATCAAAATTATACTTATTTATCTGTGTGTTGGGGGTGTGCACATGGCACATCACTTGTGTGGAGGCCAGAGGACAGCTTGGAGAAATTGGTTCTCTCTTTTCACCATGTAGGTTCTAGGAGTCAAATGCAGGTCCTCAGGATTGGACCCCCAAATTTTACCCACTGAGCTATCTTGGTGATCCAGTGCACGGGCTATGATGGTTATTCTTGGTTGTTAAGTTGACAACATCTGGGATCAACTAAAACTTAAATGGCTGGGTACACCTACGAGGGATTTTTTTCTTAATTAAGACCCACTTCTAATCCTTATCTTTGAGTTGGAAGATTCACCTTTAAGTTGGGCCACATCTTCTGCTGGCAACCTATTTAAAGGACATGGAAGAAGGAAACTTCCTCACTTTGCCTGCTTGCTCTCGTTAGCAAGTTCGTTCCTTCACTGGCATTAGAACTTACTTCATGATTCCAGGATATACTGAAGACCGGCTGAGACATCCAACTTCATCGACTGAACAACTACTGGATTCTTGGACCTTCCATTGGTAGACAACCATTGTTGGGTTGGACTAGCTGGACCACAGCCTGTAAACCATAAATCTGCAGGGTGTGTGTGTGTGTGTGTGTGTGTGTGTGTGTGTGTGTGTGTGTGTGTGTGTGTGTGTGTGTGTGTGTGTGTGTGTATTCATTCTATAAATTATGTTCCTCTAGAGAACCCCGATGAATAGACAGGCTTTGCAATCTTGTTATAGAGTTATCTACACCTGCAAACATAAGGAAACCCCTCTAAGAGTTCCAGGAGGAAGGCAGTAGCCTCTTTCTTTGGGGAAGTCATGGAATGGAAATCAGTGCAGAAAGGGACAAAAAACAGGAGAAGACTCGAAGCCACAGAGTGAGGGTTGAAATCTCATTTTTCAGCTTGCTAGCAGTGGGACCTTGTGAAAATTCTCCACTTCTCTGGCTTCAAGATTCTCCTCTGGAAAACATTGACCGTAATAGGGTTGTCCAGGTAGAATACAAATTAAGGCCCAGAAAGGACTTCATACAGTGTCTCAAGGAAATAAATGCAAATTCATTGGTTTTGTTTGTTTATTTCGTTTTAGTCAGTGAGACAATCTCTCTCACTTTTACCTAGAACTTGTCAATTTGGTTAGGCAGCTCTCCATAAAATCCTAGAAGTCTGCCTGACTCCATCTTCCCAGTGCTATGATTGCAAGCTCAGGATCCCCCTCCTCCTTTTTTAAAGACATGGGTTCCAGGGGTAGAAATCAGGTCTTCACACTTGCACTTTACAGACTGAACGATGTATCCATCCTCAGCCAGTTCTTTCTTTCCATTTCACACATCATACCTTTAAAACTAAAGTTTAGAAAATGGCATTTGATAGTGTCACCAGAACAGAAGTATTCATGGAGGAACATGCAGACACAAGGGCACACTCTGATCACACATGAGTTTTTGCATTTTACAGGCACATTTATAGTGTAGCTATATAATGGCCTGCTAACACAGCCCTATTCTTTTCTTTAAATTAAAAAATTAAAATTTCAAGTCTGTGTACTGTATTGTTTTCTTCCTTTAACCCTTTTTGTATGCCATCCCTCGAATTTATGGCCTCTTTTCCCGTTATTATTATTTCAACCACAATCTTTAAAATGTCCTTTCCTCTCCCTCCCCACAGTTCTCAAACTGCAGATGCTTTGAAGTTTTCCACCCTCAAACCTGCCTGAATGTCTCCACTGATAGCAAAGCCTTCCCTTTGCCTACACTTCTCTTCCAGTTCTTTTAGGTCTGTATCGATTTAACCTCTAATTTTCACTTGCCTGATTCCTGATTTTGTCACACAAACAGAAGCCCTGAGACAAGCCCCCAGAGAAACCCAGCTCTCTTTCTTCTACCACTGTTTCTCAGCAACTTACTGGAGGAAACCAGAGAGAGCCCAGCCCTGGGAGTTTGAGCATGTGGAAGGGGCAGGCCGCTGTCACACTAGATTCATCAGGAAAGCAGTTTAATTAAGCCTGAGTGTCAACAGGCCTGTTCTTAAAGCAAGTCACTGCTACTATAAAAGGTTCCTTTTCCCCAGGCACATAATCCTATTTTTACATTGAGCAATTGGCCATGAAACCTTCTTGCATTAAGCAGATATCAAGTATCTCATCTTCTGCTTAGCAAGAACAGGGTGACGGTGAAGGGGAACCAGAAGCCTCTTTTCTTGTTTTGTTTTCCAGTTCTCACCATGTGTGCACTTGTTGCGTATTGATCTTTTTGGATCCTGTACTAGACAACACACGCGTTATCTCAGTCGATCACTGACTCTGGTCATGAAGTCCTGATTTCCACTTTTTTTTCTTGATGAATAAGCTGAGGCCTAGAGAAACCAAACGAAACATCATACAGTCTCTTGGCTTGTGTGTAAATGGGAGCTCCAGTGATTTGGCTCTGTTTTGTAGGACCAGAAAATAGCTGAGTTTCTCAAAGTCTCAGCCTTAGTTTCTCGCCTGCAGATATGACTGTAAATACCTAGCTGAGGAGACTGTTGTGGAAACTAAAATTACTGCTGTGAGGTATTTAGCTCACCACAGGGTACTGTGTAGGTGTATTGTAAGCCTTACTATACATAGGTTAAGGCAGCAGGAAAATCATGGCCAGATCAGTGTATCTATAGCTGATTTGTAGGTTAGATCACTTGTTAACCACTGCACACCTTTCTGATTCATCACTTTGTAATTTAGGTAATCTATTGTTACAAGCACAACAAAGCTAAAATCCCCAGACTCTCTTGCCACTGTAAATCTGCATCTGATTCTATAGATCCATATACTGTGGGAAGTGGACAAAGCAAGAGACTTTGGGGGCCAACACAAGAAGATCAGATGTGTGACAGGACTAGCAGAGTGTTAGTATTTGTGGCTGAAGCTCCTTATGGTAGCAGAGGTTCTGATGTGTGGGCTGCAGAGATCTTGGGTTTGACAGTACAGAGCATTTGTTTCTTCCTCTAGAAGAAGGTCCTTTTGGCCATGCTAGATCTTTTAGTGTTCAAATTCAATTCCCCTAATCTTCCTAGAAAGTCTATGAATTCTATAGTCAGCCTTAATACATCCCTTTCTACTTAAACTGACTAGGTTCTGTTGTTTGAAAATAAATTCACAGATCAACATAGCCTCACCCAGAAATATGGACCAGGAAATACCCTTCTTGAGTATTTGATGCATCTCTCAGTGGGTGGTCAATGCTTTGAGCCAATGTATTTTATACCTACCTAATGCATTTCAGGCTGCATCATCAAGACAAGGAGCAGAGGCATGGTGGGAAACAGAGATACTTTCTGAATTTTCATTTTATGAATTACCTTAATTATCTGTAGTCACTTTAAGTAGATGGTGCTAATGTGCCAAAGGGTATTGCTTATGAAGTAACAGGGACATTTAAACTTCAAAACCAGATTATGACCCTAAAAATAGTAAAACTTCCATGCCTCCCAACACTGGACTATGTCTATGACTGACAATTGTTGTTGTTCTAGTGGAAAACCAAAATATAATGTTTGGACAAAATCAACAGGGCTTCTGCATGGCAAAGAGTTGTTGTGAGGAATCTTACACACACACACACACACACACACACACACACACACACACACACAGAGAGAGAGAGAGAGAGAGAGAGAGAGAGAGAGAGAGAGAGAGAGAGAGAGAGAGAGAGAGAGATTGTGTAGCCTGATACTTCCAAATTTCAGGATTGTCACATGCTGAGTGATCCCAGACAAGGTAAAGGTAGTCGCCATGTGTCTGTATTAGTTATTTTTCTGTTGCTGTGATATAAATCCTGATTTAAAAAAACTTAGGGGAGAAAAGGCTTGTTTTGGGTTATAGTTCCAGAAGGAATAAGGTCTATTATGGTGGGGAATGCATGGCAGGGCAGCGGCAGTGTTTTGTTTGCCAGGCAGCCTGAGGCTCGCTGGCAAACAAAAGCATGAGAGAAAAGGAGTGAGAAGCGAACAGGTTAGGAAACCTTAAAGTACACTCCCAGGGATATGCTTCCCACAGCCCCACCACCGAAAATTTCCACACCTTTCCCAAACAACATCATCAAATATATGACACTATGGGGGGGGGGGCACTTGTCATAAAAATTGTAACTGGCCTTCTGTCCCTGTGATGAGAATCAAATGAGACCAGCCTGTGCTGATAGACCACAGGTACCTCCAGTTTTCTTACCTATTTTAGTTCACAGAGAAGCCTAACCCAACCAGCTATTGTAATTATGAAATATTGTATGTGAATTGGATTTTAGGATATCCAGCAGTGTTTGACCTATGCCAAGGAGATTCTCTAGGGCCACAATGGGTAAGGCTTTTCAAAAATCAAAAGCTCCTTTTGTAATGCAGGCAAATCTTCATGGAATTTCTTAGATATATAAGATGGGGGCACATGTCTTAACCTCAGGCTGAGGAGGAGGCTCAATTGTTAAAGTGCTTTCAGTAACTTTAAACTGGAGTTTAAACCCTCATCAGTGCTAGGAGAGTATGGCAGCCATGTTCCAAAGGCAAAGATGGTATCCCAGATGAGCCATATCAATGAGCGCTGGGTTTGACTGAAAAGTCCTGCCTCAAAAAATATAAGGTGGAAAGAGCAATGTAGGAAGATTCCCAACATTAACCTCCAGCCTTCATGGGCACATGCACAAGCATGCACCTACACATATGTGAACATGCACACACACTTGCACATCACACTCACACACATATACACAAAGATGAAAAGGAAGAATCAGCTTTTATACCTGCCAGCAGAGTATGCATGTACTATATCTACATATTATAATTGTGTGTGTAGCCCATTTCTTAATTGGACTGTTGGGCATTTTGGTGTCTAATTTCTTGAGTTCTTCATATATTCTGGATATCAGCCCTCTGTCAGACGTGGGGTTGGTGAAGACCTTTTCCCATTCTGTAGGCTGTCTCTTTGTCTTGTTGACCATGTCCCTTGCTCTACAAAAGCTTCTCAGTTTCAACAAGTCCCATTGGTTGATTGTTAAGAAATGGGCTATAGAACTAAACAGAGAATTCTCAACAGAGGAAGTTCAAATGGCTGAAAGACATTTAAGGAATTGATCAACATCCCTAATTATCTGGAAAATGCAAATCAAAATGACTCTGAGATACCACCTTACACCTGTCAGAATGGCTAAGGTCAAAAACACAGAAGACAGCTTATGCTGGAGAAGATGTGGAGCAAGGGAAACTCTCCTCCACTGTTGGTGGGAATGCAAGCTTGTACAGCCACTTTGGAAATCAATATGGCACTTCCTTAGAAAATTGAGAATCCATGTCCCCCAAGACCCAGCTCTAGCACTCTTGGGCATATACCCAAGGAATGCTCAATCATACCACAAAGGCATTTGCTCAGCTATGTTCATATCAACATTGTTCATAATAGCCAGAACCTGGAAACAACCTAGATGCCCTTCAACTGAAGAATGGATAAAGAAAATATGGTACATATACACAATGGAGTACTACTCAGCAGAGAAAAATAATGACATCATGAGGTTTGCAGGCAAATGGATGGATCTAGAAAAAATCATCCTGAGTGAGGTAACCCAGACTCAGAAGGACAAACATGGTATGTACTCACTCATAGGAGGATACTAGATGTAAAACAAAGATGACTAGACTGTTACACAGCTCCAGGGAGGCTACCTAGAAAACGGGACCCTAGGAAAGACTCAGGGGACACCCAATGACAGAGAAATGGATGAGATCTACATGAACAACTTAGACGACAGTGGGAGTAATGAAGGGCAAGATTTGAGGGAAAGAAAGCTTAGGGGAGCAGGAGATCCCAGCTGGATCAAGAACAGAAAGGGAGAACAAGGAATAACAAACCATGATAAATGATGACCACATGAGAACAGGAATAGGCAGAGTGCTGGAGAGGTCCCCAGAAATCCACAATGATACATCCTCTGTAGACTTCTGGCAATGGTAGAGAAAAAGCCTGATCTGACCTAGTCTGGTGATCAGATGGCCAAACACCCTACCAGTCGAGCTGGAACTCTCATCCAATAACTGATGGAAGTAGATGCAGAGATCCTCAGCCAGGCCCCAGGTGGAGCTCCAGGAGTCCCATTGTCGAGAAAGAGGAGGGACTGTAAGAGCCTGAATTGTTGAGCCCAAGATTGGAAAAAGCACAGGGACAAATAGCCAAATGAATGGAAGCACATGAATTATGAACCAAAGGCTGTGGAGGCCCCAGCTGGATCAGGCCCTCTGGATAAGTGAGACAATTGAATAGCTTGAACTGTTTGGGAGGCATCCAGGCTGTGGGTCCTTAGTGCATGAGCTGGATGTTTGGAACCTTGGGGTTACATAGGGGCACTTTGCTCAGCCTGGAAGGAGGGGACTGGAGCTGCCTGTACTGAATCCACCAGGTTTAAATGAATCCCTAGGGGAGTCTTGGCTCTGGAGGAGATGGGAATGGAGGGGAGGGGATGGGGGGAAGGTGGAGGTGGGGGCAGAAGGGAGGAGGACAGGTGAACCCATGGCTCATGTGTAAAATTAAAACACAAATATAATAATAATAATAAAAAGAATTGTGTGTGTATGTCTTTTCATACATATATGTATACATAACATTTCTCTAGCTGCATGATACATATACATATCCAAGATAGGGACTCTATCTGTGTGATTAGCCTTAAGGAATTTCAATGACTTTATGATAAGCAGGTGACTTTTAGCATCCTGGAGTCTGGAGAGGGTCCCCTTTACCATGTCCATCTCAGTCCTTAAATCTTCAGGTCAGTTGCTAATTGGCTAAAGCAGGAGAGCACAGAGCAAATGGATTACACATGCTGAGTGACCCCTGGCATAAATCTACCACTTTGGGGTGGTTCCTGTGAGAGATACGCAGCTTGGCAACGGCTGTGCTGTATTTCTTCTTTAGATAAACAAAGGAGTATTTCCACCATTGTCCTTGAAATATATAACAGTGCAGGATTGAGTTTATCCAGTAAACTCTGAAGGTGAGTGGAGACAGGAAAATGTAGGGTGACTTCCATGACGTCATAGTTAGGTTTTGCAAAATCGCTTCCTTTTAGTTAGTTGTTTTGATACTGGTACAAATGAGCTCTCAACGGCTAAGTAAGAAGTTTGGCTGTATTCTTAGACTCAAGTTTCCTGAGAGTTAGCTTAGCTATAAATTAACTAGTCTCCAAAAAACAATAAATAAATGAGTTGCCTTGTTCGGAGATGTCTCCAGTAGGGTGCCGGCTGTTCTTCTGAAGCTGGTGGCTGCGCCACTGCCCGGAACTTTTAGAAATACTTATCAGTGACATATTGAGAAAAATTGTACCTACAAAAGCAACATCTTCTTCCATGCAAATCAGGCCCCAATTCCCCATAGATAAGGATCTTTTTGATGGCACGCCTGCAGAATCCCCAGCTCTTAATTCTTTCATTAGTATTCCAGGCAGCTGGTAGCTGAGTAACAGAGAAAACGGTCTGAACTGCTGTGTCTGAGCCTAATATTGATTTGTTTAATAGTGTCAGGAAGTCAAAATTCACAAATCTCCTGTCGATTGTTTATGAGGCAGTTAGCAGAGAATTGGTTGCCCTTGCTTAATTAATAACTCATTACTGAAATTTGATTATATGCTTGAATGCTTTAAATGGGTTCTAACATGGTGGAAGCAGAGTGGGGTGGGGACGAGGTAAGGCACTCTGAGGACAGCTTCCCTCTGGAGGCTTCTGCCATGAGAATGTCCCCACACGTGCACCAGGCAGGCTTCTTCCAACGCCCCCTCCCAGGTCAACTCTCTTGCTGTCACCAGCTGTGTTTAAGGCAGTCTAGAGTCACACAGACTAGAGACTTGCTGCATTTGAAATCTGAGGTGACAAGCGCAATTGATTGGTTACTTGATCAGGAGAGAAGGATATGTCACAAGGCTATTGATGTATCCGTCTGGAGAAAGGGACTATGAGGGGAAAGAGCCCAGGACATTGTCTGTGTCATAAGCATATTGGTCTCAAAATAGAAAAAAGCAGCATGGCTAGTTGTTACCCTGGACAGATAGAATGTAGGATCAGAACCAAGGTCTGCCTGATGAGAACTTGAGGCTGGGGCTCTGAGGGGGGCATTGCTCTCTGTGCCTAATGCCAAGGACAGATGGAGAAATGAGGGTTCATGTTAAGGTGATGCCTGAGGACAAGGGTGTCTATGCTCTGTTTCCACATTAAAGTGGGGACTTAGAGCTAAGACAGAAAGGCCAGGCGCAGGTGTGTGTGGAAGGGAAGCTCTTCCCCTCTGCCTTTCATGATTCCCACAGAACTAGTGGGTCATCCCGCTCTCCCATCCATGTCCCCAGTGTTGATGCCAGTCAAGCCTTATGGGCCCATGCATCTCTGAGCCCCCTCTGTTTTCAATTATGTGCAACCAGGGTGAAGAAGCAGAAGTGGGGCATAAGTGGACTCCTTCATGTACCTTGGAGGGCTGGGTGATTGAGGACGGATATAAAACCGTAGACAACTGTGCCTCCCACTGAAGCGTTGCTGTAGTGCAGGTTTGGGCTAAGTTCCTAGTCTGATTGGAGGACATTCCTTCCTACCTTCTTTAGCCCTTCTATGGGTTAAGTCTATTGGCTGGGCTGTTCAGGTTACGAGCAGCCATGGGCTGTGTGACAGGTACCTCTTATTGGTTTCTGTGGCAGGTATAGTGAAGGCGAAGTGGGACCTGTTGGGCTGGCCAGCCACCTGACGCCTTCTTGGTGTGTGCCATGGGGCAGACTGGTTAGAGGACCTCACTATGTTATCTCAGATCATTTTTGTTCTGGAAGAATGGAAGGATTACATTCTAGATTCCAGACAGCTGACTCATAGGGAACCTTCTAGAGCAGCACAAAGTGAGAGATGCCTGGTAACCCTGAAGTGAATAAAGGGCACTGCTGACAGGCCAGTCTGTCCCATGGAGGGGGCACTGTGGTCACCCTCCTCAGGAGTTGCCTGCTTGGGAGCTGAAGATCAACTGAGGGGGCCTGGAAAGCTCTACAAAGGACCAAAAGGTATGGCTGTGGCTTGCAGGGGTAGTGGTCACTGCTCACAGGGGCCAGGGAGCTTCTGGAGGGAGGTAGAACCAGCATGAGGCCTTGAAGGATGGGTTGAATTTCATTGGGTTGGGGCCCAGAGCATTCCAGGCTGGCCCAGGAGCAGGCTGGTCAGAGGTAGGTTTCAGGACCAGCGACTGGCCAGGGTAATATGACCGGCCTGTCTTTTGCCTGTGGTCTTAATTGAACCAGCCAAGCTTTAAAAATGAACACTTGATCATTTGATTAAGAAGGGCCTTTGACTCTTTCAAGACCCATGGAGACTGATTCTTATCAGTGTGGATTGGAATGGTTTGTATGGAGGAATGCTGGCTAGACTTGGGAAAGACTGTTTGTGCTGGCCCTGGGGCCAGACTGACCTGTACTTTGTCAATGATGGGTCCCTTGGTAGAGTGGGTGTTCAGGGCTTAGGCAAGAACCTGCCCCCTGTGAAGGGTGCCCAAGTCCCAAGCCTGTGCCTCCTCCTGGTGAAGGAGCTTCATTACGCCTGCTTTAAAGGCACCACCTGGGCCTCTGCACCAGGGATGGATGTCTCAGCAGCAACTTTCATGTGGCACCCTGCTCCAGCACCAGGAGAGCTTGCTGCTGTTGGCCATGAAGCTTATTTGTCAAATTGTTGTAAAGGACTTTCAGTTAAACAGATGCAAAAAAAAAAAAAAAAAGAAAGAAAGAAAAGAAAAAGAAATAGAGTTAACTCTTGAAAAACACACACTAATTTATTCTGCTTGATTACGCAGCTGGAATGGGAAGGTAGCTGCTGTTTGTGGTTAAATAACTCCTGACAATTTCTTAAAGAAATGATCTTCAAAGCTTTAACGGGTCAGTGGCTCAAGTACAAAGGCAAGATTGATTTCCATCCTCCTACTCTTTGTTCCCAGAGTTTAAAACAGACACGTTTGGGTAAATTAGTTTGTCTATGTTATTAATGGAAGAAGTTATTAAACTCCCATAAATACATGCTGGTATCTTGCTTAAAATGCCAAGTTTGTTTTAAAGGAAGGAAAAAAAAAGTCAGAAGGAAAACATGGAGAAGGTCAGAGGGGTGGATTCATGTTTTGTGTTTTGGTCAGAGGGGTGGATTCATGTTTTGTGTTTTTCTTCTCTGGAGGTGAATTTGGATTGGTCAACTGGGAAAGAGGATGACTCCAAGGGCTCCCCAAGTGGTAGGGTCATACGCGGAGTCATAAGACTAGTGTCAGTGGGATGCAGGGGGTGGGGTAGGGTACTGACCTTATCCTTTCCTTAGCAAAGAAGATGGCATGGGGCTGTCCAGCTGGAATCCAAGAGTCAGATACAATTTAATGGCAACTGAAAAGTTTTCTATGCTTTTCCAAGGCTGAGGAGACAGCTCAAGGAAGAAAGCCACATTGTAGCAAACCAAACCAAACCAAACCAGCAGAGCACTGTGGCATGTGTTTGTAATCCAAGCACTGGTGGAGCAGAGACAGGAGGATCCCTGGGTCTGACTGGCAACCGGCCTAGTGGGATTGTTAAGTGCCAGGCCAGTGAGAATCTGCCTCGAGGTGGACAGTATTCTGAGGAACAACATCCAAGTTTGACCTCTGGCTTTCGCATGCACTCATATGTGTAGATGCGTACACATACACATTAATAGGCCCTTTCAGGATAAGGGACCCTAAAATCTGACCCAGCCGGCAGAGGCAGCTTCCCCAACTCACATCTTAGAGTGCAAAAGAGATTTGGCTACAGGACCCACCATGAGGCATTGCCCAAGTTTCTGGGACTCACAGCAACAGAGTGCTTACATAGGTAAATCTCCTGATTGTGTGGGGTTCATGAGTTATAAGCCATGAAGTTTGGCGTTTTTTCTGAGTACACACACACACACACACACACACACACACACACACACACACACACAGAGTTATTGAGTGGTCAGTATCAGCATCCCTGGTCTGTTACACACTGATTCATCCTTCTCAAATGTCTTCACCAAGCATATCCATACCTACACTCACAAGAAACAGAGACACCGAGAGTTGTGTCATGTCTGGCATTGTCATACAGAGAGTAGGACCTGTGAGCCTTGAATCCAGATAGACTGGCTGACTCCACCACTGGGGCTGTGTCCCTGTGAATTCTGCATTCTCCCTCTTCATACATGTGTAGAATAGTTAATACGGGCACAGCTATATCATGGATAACTACAATATTGGGGGTTATGCATGTAGCTCAGTGGTAGACAGCATGCTTAATGTGCAAAAGGCCCAGGTTCTCCACTTCCTAAAGATTCATAATTTCCAAAACCATACCTCTAGTTAGGGACAATATATTAAGCACATTTTGGGGACAAGGATGTTTCATATTTATAGCCCAACCCTCTTCCAGGGACCCCCTGAAATGCCCACCAGCCTCAGTGGATGTTAGTAACCAAACTCTGATCCTCTACAAGAGCAGTATGTACTCTTAACCAATGAGCCAACTCTCCAGCCCTGGAGCGCCCTTTGAAAAGCCTGAGCACAATGGTTTACAGGATTTCAATTGCTGCTCACAAAGCCCTGTACCTCCTGTTCCTTCCTGTCCCTTTGCCCCCAAATAGTTTCATGCTAAGTGGAGAACTAACTGACTCAAGTACATTCAGTTCCTGGGTTCAAATTCAGGTTCACCAACCCCTGAGCTCTGCCTGCCTCATCAGCCCTGGAAGCCTCTAGGCTGTTGGCTGTATTGAGCTCTCCTTTGCCCCTCCAACATTCATTCTTTGAAGCTGCTTCTAGATGAAGATTGCATCCAAATGAAAATGGGCTCCTTTTGTTGGATAGAAGCCACTTCAAGGCAGTCAGGAGTACTGGAATTTAGTATAAGGAATTACTTTAGCAATGTTTTTGTCTGTCTCTACATTTAATTAATCTTTTAATGTTCTGATCATTTTGATGCATTAAGAATTTTAGTGTGTAAAACATCAGATATGTCTCACAGAATATTGACATTCAATAACCATCTCCTCCTCCTCCTCCTCCTCCACCTCCTCCTCTTGCTTCTCCTCCTCCTCCTCCTTCTTTGTTTTTGTTTTTGCTTTTGAGACAGGGTTTCTCCTTGTAGCCCTTGCTGACCTGAAACTCGCTCTATAGACAAGGCTGGCCTCAAACTCAGAGATCTACCTGCCTCTGCCTCCCAAGTGCTGAGATTAAAGCCATGGGCCACCACCTCCTGGCTTCATCCTTTCATTTCTCTGTACCTAGTCATCAGCAAGTTCTTTGCAAGCCTAGACTTTGTACTTCCCCCTGTTTCCATTTGAGTCATACACTAGGGGAATGAGCCTATGCATCGAGGGAATGCAGAGTGTAAGATGCTTGGCAATCTTGATCTTAGGGACTCATTTGTATACTGGCAAGCTTAAGTGATCACGATGGGCCATCTTGAAGATACTCTTGGGAGGATCTTGGCACTGCATAGCTTAGTCACAGTCCAACTTTCTACATGTCCCATCCATCTCTATAGAATGCATGCAGGGTTTGCCTCACTCATAGCTGCCAACACTAAGGCCTCAGACCTCCTACCATAAGGCCTATTGTGCACCGGGCATCTCTGAGGTTAATGGATCCATTGGGAACACTGTAGACACGTCTGGTGAGCCTCCTTCAGCCCTGCTGGCTGCTGGCTGGCAGGGAAGGAATTGACACTTTCCTCTGGGCACCTGATTCTGTGGGCTGACCCAAACCACTGTCTTTCCCGAGTAAGCATCTTCCTCTACCTGTAGTTAGCAGAAGGGGCAGGAGGTTTTGCCTTTGTCAGGTGGGCAAGGGATAAATGGACCATTGAGCACCATCTGTCAGATTAGCTGCACCAAATTTGGTGGTGGTAGCAGGAGGTGGAAGGCAAGACACAGAGACAGAAAGAGAATGAGAGGCCTCTGAAGCACAGGCTTGGAGCGGGACTAGTTTGCTTCCACCATATTCTACTGGAGTGTTAGCTACTCTCCTCATTTCTCTGACCATATGCGTGATTGAAGCAAGTAAGGGAGGAAAGATTTATTTGGATTCATGGTTCAGAGGACACAGTCTGTCATGGCAGGAAAGGCATGTCGCTGCAGAGGGCTGTTCTACAGCAATGGAAATTTTCATCACAGACTTTTTTCATGGCAGTGGCAAACCGGAAGCAGAGTTTTCAAGCTGAAAGTGGGGCTGGGCTACAATCCTCAAAGGCCTGACCCAGTGACCCAGTGACCCACTTCTGCCAGCCAGGCCTCTAGCTCATGAGGTTCTTCAACCTCCCCGTGTAGTTTCGCCAGCTGGGAACCAGGTGCTGAAAAACATGTGCTCTTGGGGGACATTTCAGACCCTGACCATAATACCACCTGAAGTCACAAGGCTAGCCTAGACTAAAAAACATATTCTACAAGTGACTCTGCCTTCTGTGGGGAGGAGCCACAGAGTCCCACTGTGGAAGACTGTGGCTGTGGGCAGAG
Organism: Onychomys torridus; assembly: GCF_903995425.1. Taxonomy (NCBI): domain Eukaryota; kingdom Metazoa; phylum Chordata; class Mammalia; order Rodentia; family Cricetidae; genus Onychomys; species Onychomys torridus. The sequence continues at coordinate 179,183,159 of NC_050443.1, forward strand.
ATGATAAGTTAGAAGCTGGTGGAGATAGGCAGGGTTGAGCAATCAACAGCTCATAGAAGAGAGAAATAGATGAAGAAACTGTAGCCAGAAATGAGCTGTGCTGAGGGTTCTGAAAGTCTACTTATCCTCCTGGTTGCCTGTCGGGAGCAGAATTTGGCCTGATTATAGGAATGGTCTACTTCTGATCAGCCATATTGCTTTGGAGAGTCACTGAATACACTTTAGTCTTTATTTTCCCATCTGTTACATGGAATTCCAATTCTTATCTGCCATGGCCTAGCTATGGAGTATCTGCCCACAAGGCCCACATTTGAAGGTTAGTTATTGGATCATGAGGAACCTGATTTGTTGAATGTATTGATCTACCAATAATGTCATTATTGAGAGGTGATGGAAACGTGGTGGACCTACTGGAAGTAGTAAGTGAGTAGGGGCATGCCCTTGGGGGCTTTGCCATTTCTTTCTTTTTCTGTGTAATGTATGCTTGTGTGCACATGTGTGTGCAGGAGTTCTAATTTGTGCAGGTATTTGTGGAAGCCAGAAGTTAACCCTGGTGTCTTCTAGATCACCTTCTTTTCTGTCTCCTCCTCTGCTCCTCCTCCTCTTCCTTCTCCTCCTCCTCCTCCTCCTCCTCCTTCTTCGAGGAAGAGTCTCTCACTGAACTTGGAGCTAGACTATCTGGCCATCCAGAGGCCTTGGAATCTGCCCATTTGACTGGTGGTGCTAAGGTTACAGGCATGTACTGCCAATGTGGGTGCTGGGGATCAAACTCAGATCCTCATGATGGTACAGCAAGAACTCAGCCATCTTCCCAGCTCCTGGGATGGTTATTTCTTATTCAGGGTCTTTCCCTGTCTCTTTCTTCTTCCTGATCACCATTAAGTGAGCACCTTTGCAGCATGCTTCGTCATAGTGACACTCTGCTTCATCACATGTGTCCAGCAGTCGACTGAATCCTCTGAGACCAAGAGCCAAACTGTCTCTTTCCTCCTTGTTTACCTCAGCTGTTTGCCACAGTGATGGAGACTAAGACATTGCTTCAGAGGATCATTGTGAGGCCGTCTAGCACATCTCTGATACAATGATGAAATGTGTCTACTATTAATCAAGTAGCAGTTATAACAAATAACAGTATACATGACAAAAACAATAAGCAATAATGAGCAGTTAAAATTTCCCACTTGAAAATGGGCCTGGAATTTTCTCTCCTGGAAGGAAAATGGTAGCTTGGAATCATTCCGGCAAAGCAAGGTCAGCATTAGAATCGGCCACACGTCACTTGAGCCCCACTTCCTGGCTTCACATGTTTCACAGGGCTCTGTTAGGGTGTGAGTAACACTGGTCTCCATTTCTATCTCTGGCCCTTGATTCAATGCCAGGGAGAAGAGGTCTTATCCAGTAAGCAAGGAGGCCCTTCTCCAGGCTAAGGAGAGCCACTCTAGTTTTGATCCCCACATTCTAGTGTTTTGGGGTGGGAACAATCAGGAGGGTGACCAGAAAATACATTTGACTTCTTGCTCAGAAATCTTGAAAATAGCCTACATATATATATTATGTATATGGCCCCTGAGCTTGTGGTACGTGGCTGGTACGAAAAGGTCTTTCTATTAAAAAATAAATAACTTGTGTAGCCTCACATGGCTAGTAGATCCTATATGGGAAAGAGAAGTTCTAGATAGACAGAACTTTACTGCCAGCCATCAGCTGGAAATGTTTGAAAACCTTGTCTTGGGCAATGTGGGAGCCAGGTGCAGGGCTGCAGGGGCTCAGCTGACTCCAAAGCCCAGGCAAGCTCAGCTTCTCTGACTCCTTGCCTGTTTCAAGTCACTTGTAGCTTCCAGAAAGGCCTGTTCCCTCATTCTGCCAGGTGCCAAAGAGAGGCAGCCTTAGTTGTCTCCCTGAGGACAAAGGCAAGAACCATGTTCTCCCTGAGTAGACAGTGATTTTGCAAGTAAATGGTCCAATGTGAGCTTGGGGGACATTATACCAGCTCAGACATCTTAGCGTTCACACACACACACACACACACACACACACACACACACACACACACACCCTTTGGAAAGAAGCTTTTCTTGGAGAACTGAGATGTGACGCCTTAGTATGGAGCGGCAGACAAGTCTGCCTTGGCTTTAGCCGGGTTCTGAAAGACGACAAAACAAAGCTGCCTCAGGGTCTTCTTTTGAAATTCACACAGGAATTTATTTCAGGACCCTCCCTAAATACTCACAGAATGCTGAGCAAGGCCTGGATGGCGGCTTTTGCTTAGACACTTCCTACTCCCACTAACCCCCGCCCCCCCCACCATTGTCTTTCAGCTGTAGCAGCACTAAGTGGTCCAAGCCAATTCCAGTCTCGAGTGCATGCTAAATGAAAAATGCCCCTTTTGTCCTCACTCCAATCTTTCAGTCTTTGGAGATTTCTTAAGTTGGGTGAGATTGCCAGCTCCTCGTGTCCTCTAAAATACAGATTCCTTCTGGAGCTTTTCATGAGCTGACTGCAGTCAACCGGTGGTTCCTTCATGGGCTTGCTGCCGTGGCATGGGTGAGATTAGCTTTCTGCTATCACTGTAATTTACAAGGCTCACATCACCATGTAACAACTTGGTGATTACATGGAAAATATCGTATAAATACACAGTAATTACAAGTTCATGCAGATTACTTGGGATATACATTTGAAGTTACCGAGTAGTTCAAAGATTAATTATCCTGTAACTGGCAGTATTTAAATCATTTTCCCCCCTCATATACGGATACATCGAGGTCGACTTCAAGGCAGCCTAGGACAGGAATGCCATGAGTATGATCTGAAAAGAAAAAATGAAATTTGACAGGCATGGATTATTTAAAGCATGCATATGGGAGCCGAACAGCCACTACACTTTGATGCAAATCGTAGGGGAAAGAGCAGGGGGATGGCGTGGAGGGAAAGGTGCTGACCAAAGTGAGGGCTTCCTGCTGGGGACTTGAAATTTAAACAAATAATCATTTAAATGGCAGCTCAGCATTACGTTTGGAGCTGCGTGCATTAATGTCAACATCTGGTACCAACATTTTGACAATTCTATTAAAATGCCCCAGCATTCTCTATCTAACACCTGTTAGCTCTAATTTTCTTTCCTGAGAAGCACACCAGTAGACAGGGTAGATTCCAAACCATTTATCACTTTTAAAATGCTTCCATATGCGTGTTGGACCCAGGCTGGCCCTAGGCAAACGTTTTCCGAATGCATTAAAATTCAGGACTATTTTTTTTTAAGTGTAGACACCAATGTTTCATTGAATTCATGTCTGGTAATTATTAGCTTAAATTATGGCTCACACATGACAAAGTGGACCATGAATTAAAAGGCGTGCACACACACGCGCACACACGCACACATTCTTCAATAGATGCACTGGAGCCGTACATTGCACGTTATTGAGATGTCAGTCAGTAACCATTACACAAACATGCTTCATGGAGGGCCCTGGTAAGAGGCCTGGGGTTCCCAAGAGACCATCTAAAAATGTCAAAAATGTTACAGTATAAATGAATGACATCAATAAGACTGCATATGATTGAGATGCAAAGCTATTAGTTAATATATTACAAATTTCAAACCTCTAAAGCAAAAAAGGCAATACAATTTTCTTTTAACAAAGGGCTGAAGATAAGATCTAACTGATTCCCAGACAATACAATCTCTGATTTGAAGAGGGCCTTCAGCAGGCTGGGAGGGTGGGATGATCCAGGGAGATTCAGGGGCTCCTGGAGTTTGGCTCTGCCTTGTCTGGAAACGATGGGTGGAAAGTGAAGTTCAGATATGCCAGGGGATACGTGTGGCTGAACCTTGCTGTGTCCTTTTCATAAACAGAGGAGGTGCAATGAAATTTTGTGGCTGTTTTTAAAGGAAAGTAGATCCTTGCAAGAAAGAGGTGTTGGGTGTAGGATTACTGCGCAGGCAAAAGCTCACTCACGGTTTTCTGAGGAGCCTCTTAAAATTAGTTACCACATTTTTGTACAGTTTGTTTCAGATTCTCACCCCCTTGACCCTAACAAACCCATATGAAAAGAAAATGTTTTAAGTAACTACCAAACACACACAGAAAAAGGAAAAATTTGAAGCAAAAAACAAAAACAAACAAACCAACCAAACATTTCCATGTACTTGGGATGAATAGTTCCCTCAGAAATACAAGAAAATACCGAGACAACAAGGGAAGAAGGTACAGAAACCCAGTGTCACCAAACTCTCAATGTAAATGACTCAGAAGACAGTTAAAATGTCTGCCCCTGTACACACGCACACCTACACGTTCACACTTCCTCTGTTTACTAAATAACATTTCAGCACAGTTTTCATCTTATAAGGAAAGTGTTTGAAACTTGGAATAAGTGCACTTAATTAAAGGAAGGCTGTGAAAATGTGCACTAATCTGATATGACTAATAGCAAGTGCATGAAATTGCTAATTAGAATTTCATTAAAGGTGCTGCTTTATCAGACTGTGAAAATCACAACCTTTAAAATTCTTTCAGGAGAGCTTAATTCTTTTTCAAACAGAAATATTCTTTAAAGACATTTGATTTGTTCTGAAGGAATACGTGGTTTCTGCTGGAACTAAAAATGTCTCCAATATTCCAGGAGCCGACATCAGAGTAGGAATCTAGATCTGAGACTTTGTTGTCTTTGCCTGATGAGTTTACTCGGCCCCACTTCCACAGATGCTTGTTCAAAAACCCAGGCATAAAAAAGCCAAGTAGGGTTGTTTTGTTCCACACAGAATGTCCATTCTGCTGAAACCAACATTTAGCCTCTCTTGGAAGAGTAAATGGAGTGACACTTTAAATGTTTTTTTTTCAGTCACTAAAAGAAATGAAATTAAAAATTTTTTCACATGCATTTTTTGGGGGTAGATTAGGATATATGCTTTAAATTTCTGCTTTTAAAAATATTTATTTTTAGATTATAAGATAATCACATGCATTTTTAAAAGTAGAAGACATTTACAATAGGTATTTTTTTCTGTTTTAAAAAAAAAAAAAGGCGATTCTGTTTCTTTCCTTACCAGCAAGTAGCCTTTATTCTTTTCTTTTCTTATAAAGAAAAAAAATCAACCTCTTAAAATATAACAACACCTCAATCTTAAAATTGCACTTTTTAGGTTGGAAGATTCCAACATCAGTACACGCCCTGCTCTGCTCGTCTGACTTGCTGTCTTCATTGTGTGGTACTGTATTTCCCATTTTAATTACCACACTGCCTCCAAACTTCAGGTCAGTTCTTACCAGATTAATAAGAAATTCTCTTTTAATTTTCCTGCTTTTTTTCATCCATTTAGGTGAACTTTTTAAAATTTAAAAAACTCGTTGCTGCCTCTTCCAGTGTGGCCAGTGAGAATTTCTGTGCTTTCTTGATCTCACAGGTAGTGAAGGGATTCTTTTGAATACCCAACTCTTGATTGAACAGTGACAATTTTGTTACAAAACAAAACAAAAAACCCATTAGTAATCATGTAAACTAGAGTCCTTCAGAACGCTATTTTAGTTTACTTTCATGGTGTTAAAAATCTCAGCCTTGCGGACTGCTCTGAACATCCCATGTGACAATGATGGTATGATTTCAGAATCAAATCTTCTAAATACACCTCAAATCTTGGTTTAGAAGCTCATCAGTCATGTTCAGATGACGATCATTTCTGAAAGGGGAGGAAATGAAATTAGAAGTAACTTTGAGAAACTGATTTCCTTCGACACCTGAACAAATCTCAAGTGGGTTAATGACCGTTTGGTTTGATTTTGAATTCAACTAAAGGAATTTTCATGGCACTTAGATAATTTATCACCAATGCAAGGCAGCAGGTGAAAGACTACTTCTTCCTTTCCAACATTTGGGGGGTACATTTGTACAATAAGGATAATGATTTGAAAAAAATGGGTCTAGACTGAAATGAGAGAAAATTATGCTCCTTGGCTGTAGTCTGGAATACAGGGCGGGTGTCAGTCTTGCGCTCCATGGCCACTGCAGTCAAACAAAGCTGCTAATTCGAATGTTTTAAGTTTCAAACTGGAGAATATTGTCCCAGTGTGGAAACAATGGGATCATTGTCCTTGTGAGTACTCTGCCATCTGAGATGCCTTACTGCTTGCTTTTATGCAAAACAAATGACAAGTAATGACAATTTAATTTTTGTCAAGTCAGTCACAGAGAGAATGTGACACAACACACAGCAGACTGGGACCCTAGTTTCTCTGTCAATAGCTGAATTAACAGTGGCAGGAATAAAAATAGCAAAGTATTCAATAGCCTTCTTCGGACCCCCACTACCTCAGAGTTCATCCACTGCCACCACAGGGCAGAAAACTCTCCAGTTGCCTATGCTGGACAGAGTCACAGAACTAGAGCCCTGAATCCAGGATTTGCTTATCTCTAGGGTCCCTGAGGCGGTCAGCATGGGATACACTGGTGGACCTGGGAGACAGATCTGAGGATGGCAAGTCCCTTTTTGGCTCTGTGGCAAGGTCACTGAGCTTTGGGTTCCTCTGTGAGTAGCCTTAAATATTTTACTTGCTGTCTCTGACTTCAGTTTGCCTAACCAGAGGGTGCTGGCAATGGAAGTTTGCACTCAAAGGCCCAGAGAGCTCCCACGGAGAGCTTTAAATGGTGCTTGATGGAAATAAAATAGTACAGTTAGGAAAACTCATTTTCTGCTGTCCCTGACTTCCCTAAACATGCCCCTGCCTCCAAACCTTGTCCTTCCAGGCATAGTTTGTCCCTTGATTCTGTCTTGTTTCTGCTCAGCTGTCACTGCCAAGAGGTCCTTCATGGCTACCTCACCATGGTGAGGCTGTTGCTTTCCTAACACATGCTCTAACATAAATAAATGGCTTTCTCTTTTTGTTTAGCATTATTGTCTGTCTTCTCTCCAGAAGGTATATTCAGATGGACAGGCTCACCAAAGGTCAATGCTGGGTATGTGGGAATAGTCAATAAATCATGGAGGGTGGATGTACAGAGTCTCTTTCTATGCAATGTGCATACCAGACTAGGTGAAGAGCAATGTCTCTAAGCACCAAGGTCTGCTACTCAAGGATGCACATGAATTCATCCACTTGGAGATCATGTATTTTAGAATCATAACAAGCACAATTTCCTAGCAGATGTAGGTTCTCCAGAATGATGACAGGCAAGTGGAGACCTTTCTTTTTGAAATCAGCTTCTTTCCACCTCATCTGGTGTGATGAGGATGAGCTCTGTGAAGGGTCCTTTTGCTCAATGAGCCCGAGGATGGTCCTGACAACTGGCCAAGGGAACTCCTAGGTTTCCTCCTGCCTTCCTCCATGTTTGAGAACTGTCCTGGTTCTGGGTCATCCCAGACCCCAACCTGCAGAGATGTAAGGCCTAGGAACTCGATCCTCACTTCCAGAGCAGCACTCTTACTTTTCTACAGTCACCTTACAGTGTCCCCTAGTGACACACCCTGAGGTTTTAGTCCGTAACCTCTGCGCCCAAAGCTTCTTTTGACCTTAGACTGACTTTGCTTGGCTTGACCTTGATCACAGAGTCATGCCTTTTCTTCCTCCTCTCTTAAGCCAGTGGCCCAGACTGTCTCCTGCTGGGATAGCCAGACCCACCTGAGGTAGAGCTGCACTAGCTTCCAGCTTATGGAACCAGAGTCCACTGGGGCCATAGCAGCCTAGTGTCCAGTGGGTGGGGTGATGCACAAACTGGCCAGAGCCTCTGGGTCTCAATGTCATGGCTAGAACCAGGGCCTAAGTATTTCTGGAAGGCCTGGCCTGGCTCCACATGCCATGCTATTTATTTACTCCATGGGATTACTGTGGACAATGACCATCCTTAGTGGCGCCTCCTATCCTGTAGTCCTATTTTGAGAAAGAATTTGTGGAAGATCTCTGGCTATCTACCCAGAGACCCAGAAGTCCAGATATGAAGGTCATTTATGTATCCCCTATCAGCTGCTTAGCAGCACCCAGCTCAGTGCAGGGAGCTGGAGACATAAATATAATCATAGCTGACACTGGCTTCCACTTCCTCTGTGCTAGGAATTGTACTTCAGTGTGCATTAGTTAATGCACAGCTATCAAAGCAGACTCTCCTTGTCACATTATGTAGGAGGAAACTGAGGCTCAGAATATACTCAGAGCTTTCTAAAGATGCCTAGGGAGGATGTGGTGGGATCTGACCTTGGAAGCAAAGCCTGAGATATAAGTTTCCCTCTTAGTCTTGGATTCAGAAAGCAGTGATGTTCAGTCTCTGTGAGTCTCTGAGAGGTTGAGACATAGCTACCATTCTTCAGTAGCTCAGGATTTGGGTAGTAAGGAGAGATGTGGGTGGGGAACTTCATCCATGGCATCACCCAGAACTACTCACTGCATACCAAGTCCTGTCCCAGCTGCTTTGGTTACCTTCCCTGCTGCTGGAACCTTTGGGAAGAAGCATCACCCCCCAGGATGGATGTGATGGGCTAGCCACTCATCTCTGGTCTCAGGGCCTCTGAATGGCAGAGCTGGGCTGGGAGGCCAAGACCCCAGCTCCAGGTCTGCACACTGCCTTATCATCACTCACTGGAAGGGCTCTACCTGTGCTGGCCCACAGACAGCCAGATTGCCCAGGTATGGGTATGCAAGACCAAATAACGGTAAGTGAACTCCTCTGAGGTTGATATGTCTGAAAAGACAACAAGGAGGACAAGGTCAGTGGCACCTACCTTTTAGAGCTATTACTGTGTGTGTGTGTGTGTGTGTGTGTGTGTGTGTGTGTGTGTGTTTGCCCCCCATAGGTCCACATCAGCTGTCTTTCTCCATCACTAGTCACCTTATTTACTGAATCTGGAGTTCACAGATTGGCTAGGTTGGCTGGCCAGCTGTCTCCAGGGATCCTCTTGTTGGCTTAGTGCTCTTGGTTCTAGGAATCAAACTCAGGTCTAGGTTCTAGGAATCAAATTCAGGTCTTCATGCTTGTGTGGGAAGCGCTTTAGTGAACAAGCCATCTCCCCAGCACTAACATTTTTTATTTTTCTTTATTTTGTGGTTTTGGGATCAAACAGAGCTCCACTCAAGCTTGGTGTGTAGTGGGTAGCTGTTCCAGCTTTGACCTGGAAGTACTACCCCCAGTGAGGCTTCCAGTAACTGTCATGCCTACCTTTGACCTGCCCCTGAGGCAGGGCTGAGATGGGAGCCCTTAAGACCCAAGATTCAGATGTGGAGGTTCTCTTGGTCCCTGGTGATCCTGGATGCTGGATGGTAGACCGAGCATAGGTCTCCAGAGAACACCGCTGGACTGCACTTCACCTCTCCCGGATCCTGTAACCAATTCCTTTACTTGCTGTGAGTTACCCCAAAATAAACCTCTCTTTTAACTATGTGGAGTTGCCTGAATAAATCTCCCATTATTGGTGAGCACTGTACCCCTGGGCTTCATAAGCATTTTTTTTTTTTATGTTGAGTCAGGGTCTCATTAGGTTTCCCAAGGCAGCCTTTAACTTTCCTGTAGCCCAGGTAGATTTCAAATTTGCAGTCTTCCTGTGTCAGCCTCCCTATGTGGCAAAGATTACAGGCCTATGTCACCAGGCCTGCTTGATCTTAAAGACTAGGTACAGGGAGAACCAGACTGTGTCTGTGGCCCCAGATGCTTCACTGTGTGGCTTTGGTCTCCAATAGCATCATGAAGTGTGGCTAAGTAACTGACCTGCCTCCAAAATTATGTTCCCTAGTCTAGGGCACATGGCCATGGCAAATGAAGGGAAATCAAATTAATTGCAAAATGGCTATAAGTGACAAATCACTTTGGATAATAAGACTATTATCACCACCATCATCATCATTAGGTTTTTTTGTTAAGAAGGTTGTACTCTAAGGCTGCTGGGCCAAACCTCAGATGGCTTCATGGTAGAACTCCACTGAGTCCTCACACAGTTACCTTGACCTTCCACCCATTTTACACGTCAAGAAACTGTGAGAACAAGCAACCCAGGGTAGTGAATGGTGGAGTTTGGCTCTGTGCCAAGTCTGCCTAGCTTGAACTGCATGTCTTTGTGGCAGCTTCACAGATTTCACAAGATCTGTGTACAGGGTTGCATTGCCCTCCTGGATCGGAACCTTGGGCTTTAGCTGTATTGTGGTCCAGAGTGAGTGGCACCTCCTGCACTTTGCTGTATGTCACACTTCTTGCTCTTGGAGAAGGTCCCCTTCTCAGATACCCAATTAAATGTTTGAGGCCCAATTCCATATCCTTTTTACCTACCCTCCAGCTTGCTGCTCTTGTGTTTAGAACCATTCAGCCTCTGTGGCCCTGGTTCCATGTGAGCAACGCTTTGGAGGGCCAGGGTGACATGTGTATGACAGGCCATGTGGCCTTGGTTCTTCCTACTTTCTCAACATGCTGCTGGCACCAATGTTCAAGTTGATTTTAGCTCACACATCAGGGTGGCGGGAGAGTGGCATTGAGACATCACCTTTATAAAACCATCAGGTGCACCGAACATGATGAGAACGATATCTGTTGGTCTCAAGCTTATAGTGCCACCCTACTAAATGGTTATAAGTGGCTAGTGACTCTGCTGAGGACCAACACACCCTTAGGGGGTCTTGACCTTAGACCCCCGGGTGCAGGTGAGGGAGTCATGTGCTCTACTTCCCTCAAACTCACCAGGTGAGCAAAAGCGATATTCAAGGTCGATAAAAATGAGTGAACACCATATGAATGATATTGTCACTGAGAGGTTCCATTCCCCTCAAGATAGCTGCGGGGCCTGGGGCACACTACATGCCTTCTCTGTGCCCAGTTTCCTCATGAATAAAGGTGATGTAGTAGCTGAATATATCTCCTAGGGCTTTGAAGGATGATTTTTTTAATGTGATGTATGGGGAGTGTTTGAATGGGTCTGTTACAGAAGGAGCTTTTCAGCTGACCCCACAACATCTGCTGAACATCTTCACCTTCCACTTGCTTCCCCACTAGAGACATGTGGTGTGTGAGTCCCAGAAGGGCACGCTTTTAAAACTGTATGCTTCCAGGAGACAGGGTGGAGTGTTCTTGGGTTCCCCACTCACTGAGTGACCTAGGATGGGCCTTGTAGTCTGGCCTTCCCTTATCAGTAATAAGGGAATGAAATGAAAATTGACACCAGAGAAGGAGGATTAAGTGAATGTTATGCATAAAGCAAATTGGACCAGTATTTGCCACATTTTGCCCTTTAAAATTTCCCCTCTCTTAGTCTTTATGAAAACTATACACCCCAGACTAGTCTGCTTCCTTCTTGGGTGCATAAAAAGACTACATTTCCCAGCCTTCTTTGGGTCAGAGCCCATGGCACTGTTTTTTTGCTAATGGAATAAAGGCAGGGATAATATGAAACTTCTATGCCTGCCTATCGTTGAGAATTTCTTCATATTTTCTTTTATTTTTTCCCCTTAACTTTTAAAGTAGTTATTTAAGGGCTGACAAGATGGCTTGGGGGGCAGGCAGGAGGAACATGCTTACTGGTAAGCTTGATGGCTTGAGTTTAGTCCTCAGAATCCATATGGCAGAAGGAAAAAATTGTTTCCTGCAAGTTGTCCTTTGACTACCACATGCATGCATCACTCTTGTAAAATAAATAAAATTTAAAATAATCCAAAATACAAAGCGATGGACTTCATTATGACATATATATTCATATATAAAAAGAAATGTGGCCAGGCGGTGGTGGTGCACGCCTGTAATCCCAGCACTCAGGAGGCAGAGGCAGGTGGATCTCTGTGAGTTCGAGGCCAGCCTTGTCTACAAAGCGAGTTCCAGGACAGGCTCCAAAGCTACAGAGAAACCCTGTCTTGAAAAACAAAGAAAAAAAGAAAAGAAATGTGTGTGTGTGTGTGTGTGTGTGTGTGTGTGTGTGTGTGTGTGTTGCATATGTGCGCTTGTTTCTAACTTATCCAATACTAAAGGTTCACAGACAAAATGATGTGACAATAACATGTTGAAGATGGCAGAGGTTCTCCCAGAAAAATCTGCCTTCCTAGCCTGCTGGCTACATGTGTCCTTGGACCATTTCACCTGGGTAAGTGTTTGGGTGAGAAGATGCCAGTCTGGAGGTCCAGCATGCAAGTAGGACATGGGGACTCTGGCCTGGGTAGTGCATGCCCCAGGCAGCCAGCCTTCCACAGTTCCTGACAGTACATAGTGCATGATTTGTGGTGCTAAGGCTTCAGAGGAATGGTTACACTTCGTTTTGTATTTCCTTCCACAGTGAAGATGGTTGTCAGTGTTTTTCAGATGAAAACTCCTAGCTCAGTCAGGCTTTCTCTTCCCTAGAGTTTTCATTGTTAAAGAAGGGAGCCTGGAGATACCCCAAGTCCCTGATCCAGCAGACCTTGCTTCTTGTCTGGTCTCCTCTTGCCTCTTGGAAAGAGCAATATTACCAGCTGCTCTTCCCTGGATGGTAACTTTGGAAGCCACCTGTGATCCAGTAAGAACCACTGGCTGGAGTCAACACCTAACGTGCACACACAGGTCTTATCCTTGGGATAACAGCAAAGACCCCCATCCCCAAATCCCCAGACTGAGAACAGGGCTGACCTCTACCCCCACTCCTTATCAATTCATGCTATAGAATAAGTGCCTTGGACCATAACACACTGTTGACTTAGAGCAGAGAGGGGCCACGCAGTCAGGAGCAAGAAGTGAAGTCACAAAGGCCTTGACTATTCCCATTTGCACACCAGCTCTGCTCCTTCTAGCTGAATGACTTCGGGCAACTTACTCCACCTCTCTAAGTCCATTTTGCCACCGATAAGACGGAGATAATAAAGGCATCAATCAAATAAGATTGTTATGATGAAATAAACTAACTGTGTAAAATGGCAGGCTCTACACTGAGCTCATCTGTCCTTTATCATCTAGGACTAGCAGGGTTTTAGCATGTGACAAGAGGTGAACATGTACAAAAGGTATACAGACACAAAGCTTCTGGACTATGGATGATGTCTAAATGGTTCATCGGGGCCTATAGAAAATGAGGAGGAAAGGCTGGCTAGGGCAGTTTGTCCTGACACTCTTTCAGTGATGGGTAGTGTGTATGCTGGTGGTCTCACAATATCATATCACCTAGTGATGTCATGACCATCTTATTTCCATAAGTATATTCAGTGATGTTTTCACAGCCACAAAAATCTCTTAGTGACACACTTCCCAGGCTGTGTCCCTATCATTAAGTGACACATGGCTATTTAATAGGCAATGGGGAGCCACTGAAGGTTTTTGAACAAGGGAATGCCATGGTTCTGAGTTATTCTAGAAAGAAACCTCTAGCTACAGAGGACTGGGTAAGCAAGCAGTTGTCTCTGGCAGGCTGGACGAGGAGAACATGCAGGGTGCTCATGGAGAGGGGCCCCTGTGGACTTGGCAGTTTGTGAATTTCATGATGCACAGTGTGCTACACAGACCCTTGTCGAGAGTCCATACGATGGGAACATCCATCCATGTCCAGTTGTGCAGCTGGCCTCCACAGCCAGCCTTTATCTTTGCAGGTACAGCCTGGGCTTCAGTCCCTTCATGCACTGTGTGATATCAGCAATGATCACTGTAGTCAAGGTAGAGCCATAGGGACCAGGTTCCTTTGGGACCCAAGACCCAGGGAACCTGCTGTCCTCAGGGTGGCAGAGCCATTTGATCTTCAGAATCCAGTTCCAGAAGGTATGCTCAGAGGGCCAAGAGAGGCAGGCTCCTTTTGGAGTCACATGCAGTTTTCTGAAATGCAAGCCACACTGGCGAGAGCTGCCTGTCTGTCTCAAGCGAGCTTTCCCTTAACCTTTGCTTGTAATCCGGCAAGCCCAGCTAATCAATTGAAGATCATAAAATATTAGACTTAACGCTGCAAAGTGCTGCTTTTTAATTCACATAACAAGCTCCTAAATAATTCAAACAGCAAACAGACCCTGTGAGTCAATGGTGGGAGGCGGCTTGGATCAGCAGGAGAGTGTCAACACATGCCACATTTCCCGGATCGACTCCATTTCAAGAACCCTATTAAGTTAATTGCTGGTTTCTGACAGCACAGAGCATGCTGGGAGAAAGCAAGCTTTATTAGCCTCGTGGCATCTGGAGGCCTCCACCACTTTGTCTCTACTTGCAGACATGGGGAGTGGCATGGAGAAAAGCAAATCAAATTAGGAGACCAGAAATGCTTTGGATAACTGGTGGCCATCAGGCTCACGGTCAAAGCAAGAAACTTTCAAGAGTCAATTTGCGTTATGATTACTCTTACACCCACACCCACTGCCACCACAAGCCAGGTTGTTTACATGTCACAAAGAGTTTAGTAAATAGAAGTTATGAGGAGTTATATTGCTTGTTGTGGCACAGGGTATTTCAGTAATCATTAATGGAAGAGAGGCACCCTCTCAGCTCCTCATGAGATATACCTGCTTGGGAGAGTCTCCGAGTTGAAGGGGAGTAAAGGTGGATTCTTGAAGGTACCTTGGTAGATCCTGAAGTCAGTGAAGCAAGTCCTAGCCCATTGAGATGAGCAAAAAGGACCAGGGAAGGACAGAAGGATAACAGGAACTTTAGCCTCTGGGATGCAGTTGAGGCCTCCATAAAAAGATTTACATGGAAACCAGCTGACCCTTTTGTGGTCCTAGCACATGGTAAGTCCCTGTGGGCTGGTGGTCTACCACAGGTGCTGTTTTTCTTTCAAGCTCTGGATGATGTGATAATAGATACAAGCAAGATTCTGTGTAGATTATAATTTTAACTCACTCTTTGCTGTGATTCTTTAGTGTGTAGTGTATATGTGTGTGTGTGTATATGTGTGTATGTGTGTATGTGTATGTGTGTGTGTGTGTGTGTGTGTGTGTGTGTGTGTGTGTGTGTGTATGGAGGCCACATGTCAATGTCAGGTACCTTCCTTGACTGCTCTCACTCTATTCTTTGAGACAAGGGCTCTCACTGAACCCAGACATCCTTGATGGGCTGGAATAGTTGGTCAGCAAGCTCCAGGCATCAGCCTGTCTCTGTCCCCGAGCTTTGGTATTACAGATGCAAGCTGCCCTGCCTAGCTTTTTATCTTTTTGCTGGGAATCCATACCTAGGTCCTCATGTTGTACAGTCATGCTTTAACGATTTAGCCATCTTCCCAGTCCCTATATGAACATAAGCAAAAGAGCTAATTTCCCTGTCCTTCTCCCCATGGTCCAGGTGAAGATGGAATGCTGATTGAGAGGACTGAAATAAATGGTATACACTAAATATCTGGTCCAGAGCTTGGAGCATGATAGCCGAGAACCCCTGTCATGTCCTTTCCACTCTATGTGGAGCTCCCAGGTGAGCATCCTGTCATACAAGGTGTTACATAGCACCTGTTCCCAAGCACCTTCTAATGCATCTTGCTTGTACATCTGATTAATTACAAGCACTTTGTATACAGTTGGACAAACAACTCTTAGAGTTCTTTTTGCCCCAGTTCTTGGGTCCAGTCTCTCTCTAAAGAGAGTATGCTTCTTGGTGAAACAAGACCTTCCCTCAGGAGGCCTACAGCGGAGAATAAAGTGTGAGAATGACTGGAGGAGTGAGGGTCTGGGTTTCGATGGACTGCAGTGGGAAGTGGGAGTGGGCAGACAGGGAACCTGGGTGGGTGGGATTTCAGTGCCTTGCTGCTTTGAAGATGACTGGACCACAGAAACGGACACAGAGAGTGGTACAGGATCACCTCACATATACACAGTACCCAGCCAGCTTACAACTGTCTTATAGACAGCGGAGTTATCCTATTTTACATATAAAGAGCATAGGCTGAAAGAAGCTAAGCATCTCCTCCGAGGTCACACAGCGAGCAAATGGCTCTCTGCATTGCACCACTGGACTGCTTAGTCACTATTTACACTCTGAGGTCCTACATTCGATGGTGGTCTCCTGTAGCAGCAGGGTTGTCCTCAAGCCCTCCTAGCAATACTTTCTCCTAACTCCTTTATTTCCTTCTTCTTGACTCAGGACATTCCTCTAATCTCAGCAGGTCTCCTGGAAACCACAGCCTTCCTTACTCCCATCCCCTGACTCCTTGGGACCTGAGCCAGAGACATTTGTGTGACAGCACAGTGCTTTTAGCTCCACTTCCCAGTCATCTCTTCAGACACACTTCACGGCACATCTATGCAAGTGTTGGACTCAAATCAAGAACCACTTGGCTAGCTGACCTATAACAGGATCTCTAAAAAGGATCCCAACATGGTAGCCTCTGCATCCTATACCTGCCTCCATCTTAGGGAATGAAGCCCCAGCAGCTAAGGAAAAAACGAGCATGCCTGACTCCCACAGGCCTGGGAGGCAGGAAGAGATGAGTACAGCTGAGGCCCTGCTGCCTGCCACTTGTCTTGGGCTTCATATACAGTCTAAATATATACTTTGAAAATTGAAAAAGGCTCACATATAGAATGTGGCTGGTGGAGGCATGGCTCTCTTTGAACTTGTCTCTTTAAAGACAAAATTGGCAATGTGTTTTCCTACCCTTAAGGAGATACTTGAACACGGCAGCAGATGGGGGATGGAAATTGAAGTGTCTCTCCCAGGCCACCGTACATGAATAAAACAGGCACCATCTATTCCAAGCACTCATTAATAGCTGGTCTCTGAGGTCTTGGCAGCAGCTAGAGGATTCACTCATTAAAAAGATGCTGAAGTAGAGTTGGTGGTTCCCTGGGCCTATCGCTGCTGCTAGGGCCTGGTGCCACACATTGCTCAGAGGCCTTAAAGGAGCATGATTGCTGGCTGGGAGCAGTCAGTGAGGGTCTAGAAAGTCTCTGGGCCACAGGTGGGATGAGAGACCCTTCCTATCTACCACTGTTATTGGTCTTTCCTCCTAGGTGCCCTGGCCTGGTGCCATCTCAAGATATAAACAGAGAAATGAGTTTTCTTGTCGACCTCTGAAGGGTCTTTCTGCTTCTCAACAGGGCTGGGACTCTCTGGGTGAGCCATAGGGCACTTCCTGTGGGAGGCCTGAGCCTCAGAAAGGCCTGGAAGGTTCTAGACTGTGGAAGGGACTATCTCACAGAACCCACTTGCAGGTATTCCCAAGGTTGGAAAGAGGACAAGATTAGTGTGGGCAGTCACAGTATATTGTTCCTGTCCTCACTGTGGGGGGCTCTGTGCCATTTCCCCAGGCTGCTCCTGGATGAGCGCTTCATTTTTGCATAACTTGGTGCCCCTAAGCCCTTTCAGAACCTCAGAAGAGCTTGAACACCAGATCCTTTTTGATAGCCCTGTTCTTGACTTTGCTGGACCTTTGACGATCCTCTTGGCTGAGAGGACTTGCCACATGGAGCATTTTTTGTGACATGCCAGTGACACTGGGTCCAGGATTTCTGACCCCCAATTAGCCCATATGCATATATTCTTTATGAATGCTAATTGTTTAAGCTGATCTAAAATGACTCAACATTAACATGCTCTGATCAGGGTTGGAAGGACTGGGAAACACGGAAACACACAAACCTTCTGTTCCTCCCTCCCCTTTTGTTCTCCCCCACCCCTGTATTTCTTTCTCCCTCTCCCCTTCCCTTCCACCTTTCTTTTTTCCTCTCTTCTTCCCTCCCTCCCTTCTCTGAAGATACCTGAAAGGCTTGGAGTTGACTATAGACATGCACCCAGTAATGTGATTCAGTAATAGCCATTGCTGAAAGGGCATGGAGAGAGAAGAATGGCCACTTTACAGGTCTTGAAGCTCAGCGTGCTATAAGCTTCATGGAGGTCAAGATGATGTCTTAGAGATAGCAGGGGCTAGCCCTTAATTCCCGAGGGGAGTAATATAAGCACTCAGAGTTCACTGGGAGCTTGAGGAAGGTGGCAGGAAGAATGCATGGCTTCATACAGCTGGTGTTGCCATGTTCGATTTACCTGGGTCTTATAAGGGTCTTAGAGAGTCTTATGCTCCAATGGCTACTCATGGAGGTAGAAGGGTATTTTTGCCAGGATAGGAGCCTGAACTTAACTCTCTCAGGCACAGGCAAAGAAAGTAATTCTAGCTCCATTTCAGGAATTCAGGTCGAGCCGCTGGGTGCAACATTAGTGATTTGTGGAAGAGAAGGGAACTACTCCATTTGAGCTATGCCAAGCTGCAATCACTGAGTTGGGAATGTCAGCTCAGTTGTGACGTGTGTGTGTGTGTGTGTGTGTGTGTGTGTGTGTGTGTGTGTGAGAGAGAGAGAGAGAGAGAGAGAGAGAGAGAGAGAGGGAGAGAGGGAGAGAGAGAGAGAGGCATGGTGTGACACACATGTGGAAGAAAGAGGACAATTTGTAGGAGTCAGTTTTCTCTTCCACAATATGGTTCTCGGGGATCAAACTCAGGTCATCAGGCTGGCTAGCAAGCACTTTAAACAACAGAGCCATCTTGCTACCTTACTCTTGGTATTTGAGTCTCTAAAGCAATATACTTATCAGTCTGTATTGCAGCACTCTGATTTCATACCCAGATATGTGTACCTGAATAATGTCTGGGGTGCACTAGGACATCATGTCAGAACATGTCCCTACTGAAACATGCCATGTGTCATTTTGTCTGGTCCTAAGTTATAGTTGAGGTGCTATGCTGACTAAACTATTCTAAATATAGACAAGCTATGTCATCTCTGAACTTTATTTTAGGATAGGAAATGGTTACAATAAGGTGCTGCCTGATTGAATCCAAAACCTGGGTTGCAAAACCACATGTAGATCTCAAGAAAGACTGCGTGTTATTCCAGGTAGACAGAGGAGCCAAGGTTAGATCTGAAGAAAGAGATTCTTCCAGGTAAGCATGGCTAATAGACTTCCCTTACATCCCCCTCTCTGGCAGCTGCAGTAAGCCACTCTGTAAATTAAGGGGCTACCAGCAGAGCACCCCTACCCCTTGCTTGTGGGTAGAATTGTTCTGTTCCTTTGTGTGGCTGTAGGTTACCTGTTTGCAATGGTAGCCAGGCCTCTTTCTTCTGGTTTGCTGATCTACTCAGGCCACTTGCCCATGTTTTATTTTGCCATGTTATATTTTCTGATTAGCCCTGTTACCTGACTGCTACCTCAGGCATCATTGTATCTCAGGAGTCAGCCTCTCAACCTTTAGACCCCAGGCCAGGAGCTAAGAATATCTCCCAGAGTATTCCCCAACACCTACAGCAGATGTGCCCGCAAATTAGCTGGTCCCAGTGGTGGGGTGTAGAGGAGGAAAGGCCACATTGTTGCTAAAAGCATTACATACTTAATTTGCAAATTACATCATACACTCAAACACAGGTCAGTGTTCTGGGAGCCTTTTTCAAAAACAGAGACAAGTCAAGCTCTTGATTTTGTCTTTTGCAGAGACGGCAGGAGAGACAGGAGAGAATCAGGAAGGATCTACCAGGCAGATACATTCACAGGTGCGGTCAGCTTGCTCCTGCTTAAGAAAGATAGATGTGTAGGCAGAGCCCCTGCTCTACACCTGCTGCTTTCTCCACAGACTTTATTTCCTCTCCTCCCAAGTCCAACCCTGTTGCATGAGCACTGTCCACCTCATTTTCATCTCAGAGGCAGGAATTGGGGTCTCATGAGGTGTCCTGTAGTCCTTTCCTACCATATCATGTGACACAGAGCAGTGCCTAACCTCTAGCACAGGTCCCTGTGCCTTTTGCACCAAGCAGAGCTTGCAGAGGTGTACACGGCAATGACACACGCGTATGTGCTGGTCATGTTTACGGGAAATCATTAGTGCACAGTCTGGTGACTTTATTTTGTGAGGGAAAGCTGTTGAAGCCATATGAGGTTAGAGTCAGACTGTATAAACAGGAGCATTTAGTATCAGGAGTGGGGCGGGGGAGCACACCTACAGCCCCAGCACGGGGCAGGTAGGGGGCAGGAGGAATGGGCATTTAAAGCTATCCTCCGTCACATATCAAGTTCAAAGACAGCCCAGGCCACATGAGCCCCCAGTTGCAAACAAAATGCAGCAAAGCCAAGGAGATAGCTTAGTAGGTAAAGTGCTTGCCCTACCAGTGTGAGCACTGGAACTGGATCCCTAAACTCATGTTGAAAGTGAAATGGTGCCCCCTTCTATTTCCTTTGTTGAGAAGTAGAAATAGAGGCTCACTGTCCAGACAGCCTAACCAATTGGTGAGCTACAGACCAGTGAGAAACCCTGTTTCAAATATACACATACATGTGAAAAGGTGGTTGGCAGCCAGGAAATGATGTCAGAAACTGTCCTCTGGCCTGCACATGCAGGAACATAAACCATCATGTAGCACCCCCATCCCCCACATACACAAAAGAAAAACCAGGGTTGGAGAGATGGCTCCATGGGTGGAATGCTGGCTGTGCACAAACTTGAGGTCCAGAGTTTGGAACCCTAGACCCCACAAAAAAGCTGGGAATAGTGGTGCTTGTCTGTAACCCCAATGTTGGAGAGACAGAGACAGGTGTATGCCAGAGGTTTGCTGGCCAGCCTGCCTAGCATAAAGGTCCAACTCCAGGTTGAGTGAGAGACCTTGTCTCAAAAAATAAGGTGGAGAGCAATAGAGGGAGACACCCAGTGTTGACCTCTGGCCTCCACATGTGCACACAGGGCAAGCACACTTCACACATATGTGCATCGACAGGCATCACACACACGCACGCATGCATGCACGCAAGAACTCTACTAAAGGAAAAGTCAAAACGAAAAGCAAAGAATGAGTGGCTTTCAGATCAAGTCAGGTGGGAAGTGGTGGACATGGATCAAGTCACTTTGCAGCAAAATGGAGTATCAGCTCACCCAACGCAAGATTACCTTAATAGACTGCTGCCACAGAGTGTTGATGTGTGTGTGTGTGTGTGTGTGTGTGTGTGTGTCGGAGGGATCTTTTTCAATTGCTTCTCTCCATATGATTTTTGAGTCAGAGTCCTTCACTGAATTTGGAGCTCACAGATTCAGCCAGACTGACTGGCTAGCAATTCCCAGCAATCTTCCTGTCTCTACCTCCTCAGTGCTGGAACTGGTATGTGTCACCACATCCAGCTGTGTATGTGTGGGTGTTGAGGTCACAACTCAGGTCTTCATGCATTAGTCTCTTTGAGGACTGAGCCGTCTCCCAGTCTCAATCACAGATTTAAAAAAAAAAATTAACTGGAGAG
Organism: Onychomys torridus; assembly: GCF_903995425.1. NCBI lineage: Eukaryota > Metazoa > Chordata > Mammalia > Rodentia > Cricetidae > Onychomys > Onychomys torridus. The sequence goes on from NC_050443.1 coordinate 179,204,255, forward strand.
TGATTTTGTGAACCAAAGAGGTAATTTACAGGGTATTTAGAGTTTTAAAAATAATATTAGATGTCAATGAAGTTAAGCATTAAAAAAACAAACAAACAAACAAAAAAACCCCCAAAAAAAACAAAAACAAAAAAAACAGAGTCTCAATGTGCAGCCCTGGCTGGTCTGGAACTTGGTATATAGACCAGTCTGGTCTTGAACCCATGGAGAACCACCTGCTTCTGCTTCCTAATTGCTAGAATTAAGACACATGCCACCAAGCCTGGCACCATTTTTTTCTTTTTAAGATGACTTTTAGACTCCAATTATAAATTGTTTTTTTCCGTGTACAATATACATCATAGACATTCACCATTTACCTAATTCTTACTCCTGCATCTAGTTGCATTTAGTAACTAAAAAATGTTAATATTTATGTATTTTTTAAAACATGGAGATTGGTCTGGTGAGACTGCTTAATGGTTCCTGAAAGAAAAAAAAGGGGGGGGGGAGTTGTTCTTTGATAACTACATGCACTGAAGCACGAGTGTCCACATTCAGACACATATATTATTCAGCTACACACAAAATGACATTAATAATAAAGATTAAATAAAATGTTTGAGACCACTTCTGAAAATTCTGGCAGAGCACAGTGGGGTTAGAGGCTTTTGGGAGAAAACACAACCTTGAGTGTCACTGTATGCCCTCCCAGGGCCCAGGAAACACTACTCCATCTATGTACCTGTTTGTGGGGTGTGTGTGTGTGTGTGTGTGTGTGTGTGTGTGTGTGTGTGTGTGCCTCTGTGCATGTGTGCATAGGTATGTGTATGTGTGCTTCTATGAGTGTGTGTGTGTGTGTGTGTGTGTGTGTGTGTGTGTGTTTCTACCCATTTGATCAGCTTGCTCCAATCTTCGTTGAAGGCCACTGAGAGACACTCTCAAATCCAAGCTGCCTCTTCCTCCTGTTTTACAAAGCAACGAGATTTACATTTTCAAAAACCCTTTAGATAATCACAAAGCCCAGAAAGTTCCACTCCTCTGAGGTTTAATTAGGAGAAACTGTCTTTCTGGTACTTCAAGACCTCCATTCTAAATTTCTCAGAGGAAAGGAGAGGTTCACTGAGAAGGAATGAGAGCTTGAGGCTGTGTGCCAGCCTTCTGTCCCTCTCTCTGCCCTGCTGTGGAAGATGAAGACAAAGGCAACTTGCTGGTCATGGAAGTCACACTGTGAGTGTGCTCTGTATCATTAGAGCCCAGAGAATGGTGACGATCGGCACGAAGATAGCACATTAGCGATAGATAATAGTGTCTAAATAAACACAGTCAGTCCTCCTCTCTGTCTCTAGACCCAAGCTTATCTATAAATACTCTAATGACGCCTAGCCAGCCAATTACCCACTTCTTGGAAGAGCCCCTTATTAATGGCGTTGCAGTGAGGGAAAAAACATTAATTATTGGACACAGTGGGATCTTTTACATTCTGTCTGGTCCGGACAGCACCAATTAATGCAACAATTATTATCAACGACCAAGGCGGTGTACTGAGAGCAACCACACCGGGCTGACTTGATGGAGTGGGAAGAACACACTCACCCAGGGAACATGAGCCACACTCTTTCTATGAAGCCTGCATCTTCATCATGTAGAGGCTGCTGGGAACAAAGCCGAGGGTAGACAGAGGATGTTATTTTTCTTTGAAGTTTCAAAACAGTGCCCCTGGGGGATGGAGATGAGGGGAGACCTGTTACAGTGCATTGCTGAGTGAACAGGACCAAGGAGGAGCCACCTTCAGAGCTGGACCCCTGCTCACCACCCTCCAGCCCCATTGCTAGCAGGAAGTCTCAGCATTTCCAGTTCAGCTGCCTTCAGTCCTACCTTAGGACATTTGCGAAAGCTAAGCCCCAGGTCTCCAAAATCTTTCCCTACAATATTAGTTTTTTATTTTTCTGTTTTTGTCACATCTATTACAAATTATATTTAACAGCTGCCCTTTTATTATTTTATCAGCGTCCCTTTCTTCCAAGAAGGCATGAAGGCAGGCATTTTTTTTTTCTAACATCTACCCAACTGTCTGTGGATACCAGGGACTCACTAAATAGTGGCTCAATTGAGAAATCCTCATGTAGAAACATACCCAGACTGTCAGGTATCTTATGAACTAAATCAGTTACTCTCACACAGAATTGCACAGAAAAACAAGATAAAGCAAATCAAAACCTCAAGCCCACCCAAAATATTCTATTAGTAGCAGCACTCTTTCTGGTAGGCTATGTATCCACTCTACTGCCACACTGAGGAAGCCGTGACTTGCCTGAAGGGACCTTGACAGTCCACTCTGGAAAACAGCAGCCTCTGTGAGAAGCCCACAGCCCAGCAAAATGAACCTGACCTACACAAGATAGGATAAAGTTACAGGAATGCTGCTGTTTTCCTTCCCGGTCATGAGGGGAGATTTGCTTCTGGAAGGCATTAATTATACAGCACTTTGGAAAATTGGATCCACTGAGACTTATTCCCCAGAGTCCAGACCATGGCTGGGAGAGGTGGGTGGGCTGAGTGGCCTTTCTAGAGGAAAAGTCCAGTAAGAGCCACTAGAAGGCTCCCTTTGGGGTGTGAGCTGTTCACACAGGTTGGGTTGAGTCACAGCCAAGTAGCATGGAGTTTGTCTAACCCCCTGAACCACAGCCCTGCCAACACTGGGGTTTGGCCCATCTGTCCTTGACTGAACTGAGAATCTCCTAAGATTTTCTTTTATTAGAAAACATTTGTGTGTGCATGTTCATGCATGTGTATGTGTGTGCACTCATATGTGTGTGTGTGTGTGTGTGTGTGTGTGTGTGTGTGTGTGAGAGAGAGAGAGAGAGAGAGAGAGAGAGAGAGAGAGAGAGAGAGAATGTAGCCAGAGGTCAACCTACAGTGTTGTTCCTCAAGAGCCTTATTTTATGCAGACAGGGTCTCTCACTAGATCTGGGGTTTGCACACCAATTAATCCGGCTGGTTCAGGGACTGATACATCTGTCGTTACCTCCCTGGAATTGGGGTTTGAAATGTATGAAACTGTACCCAGGTTTTCAGTACAGGTGCTGGCTGGGGATCACACTCAGGTCCTCACACTTGTCCAATAAGCACTTTACCCCTGAGCCATCTCTCCAGTCCCTCTCCTAAAATCCCTGAACAAAATTAAAGCTCAGAGGCAGTTGTGGGATCCCTCAGCCCAGGGCTGCTATACAGATGTGGCCACAACAAGCATTCCCATCTCAGGCCTCCTAAGAACCCATCATCTGGGGGGGGGCACAGAATGCTCAGACTTGACAGGGACACTCAGGGTGCCCTGGAGGGGGTTGTCTGGCCTTCATCTCCTGAAGTGACAATGATCTCACCTCACAGTGATCTCACAGTCTTTGCATGTCTCCAATACGTTTGATCTCCACAATGCACTGGGGCCCAGCATGGACTGTCCAGCTTCCAAGCTGTTCAGGACAGACAGGGTCTGTGATGTCCCCACACCCTTTTAGTGCTGAGCTCAGTCATGCCAGCAGGGCATCACTCAGCAGAAGTCAATCTCAATGCCTCATTGGGTTGAGTTTGTGAGTCTATTGCTCAGTTCTTGGTGCACAGGGCTCATGCCAAAAGGCTTTACAGATTCAGAGGGAGCAAGAGAGCTAGTCCCCAAGAGTGACTGGAGGGGCCTGTTGTCAATGGCCTTTCCTTTCCCATGCACTTTCAGTTCCTGCTGTGTCTGGGGACACAGAATGAAAATATGAATGTCATCTCACACAGGTGGTTGGAAAAGAGCAGGCTGGCCAGCCTCCCTTTGAGTCCTGGCTCTTCACTTCCAGTTGGGGAACACAGGGGTCACAGGGTATGATATTGAATCCTTTTATTCCATAATCCCCTTGTGTTAAGATACAAGTGCCAGTCACACTCCTGGTGTTCTTAGGATGCAGGATGTACTAACATTTTCTGGGACCAAGTTCACTCCAATGAATATAAGGGTGACTGGCAACAAGCAGGGGTCTGCAGAAGGTACCATGCTTCCAGTCATCTGGCAAGTTTATCTCAAAATTCATGCAAGCTGTTCAGAGACTTAGGCTTGACGACACAGGCGACATGCACTGGTTGTGTGCCCTGACTGGTTGCCTGGATTCTCCCTGAGGTCCTGTTCCCGTCCCCAACCCCACATGGACAGAGCATTTGACAAATGAGGGGAGCCAGGGTAGATAGTGGTGTGGGCTGTTCAAGAAGGAACTAACACTGTAGTACCTGGAACAGGCCTGGAGAGCCACTAGCCCTCTTTAAATCTCCCAATGACTGTAGTCACAGAAATGCTCATATCAGAATAATTGAGAACCTCAAATTACAAACTGCATTTCAGATGGTTGTTCCCAAGACTTTGTATTTGTGTGCAGGTGTGCACAGGTAGTGTGTGCAGTTAATGTGTACAGGTGTGTGCAGGTGGTGTGTGCAGGGGTGTATGTGTGTGGGGGTGTATGTTTGTGTGTGTAGGCCAGAGATCATCCTTGTGTGTTCTTTCTTAGGTGCTGTCTACCTTTCTATTTGAGACAGTCTCTCACTGGCCTGGACAGTCTGGCTGGCCAATGAGCTCCAAAGATCTCCTTGTCTGTGTCTTCTCAACACTGAGATTACAAATGCACATTACCATGCCTGGCATTTTTACATGGGTTCTGTGGGGTTGAGTCCAGGTCCTTGTGCTGGCAATGCATGTGCTCTACCCTTGAGCTATCCCCTCTGCCCATGCTGTCAAGACTTTACATCCAGTCCCTTTGGGAACTGTTGATTGTTGTCTTTGTTCCTGGCATCTTCATGGGTTTACTTTTATCAACTGATTTTAAAGGAGGCTGTCCTTAAGAGCAGTTGTTCAAGTGTGTGTGTCTGATTAATTAAGATTTCCTGTAGCCCCTCAAGTGACAATTATGAATGTCAGATAGTCTCTCTCTTAAGTCTGGCTATCCTGAATATAATTTTCAAATTTGAAGGTCAATCTGGGCATTTTGCATATATGGAGGCAGTTTGGCAGGAAGGTATCAGTTCAGATGGCATGGGTATGATTTTGAGATGGGGCCACTCTTTTCATTGGCTTTAAGTCATCTATCTCCCACCCACCCTATTATTGTCCATGGCTTACCTCCCTGATGTACAATGATTCACAGTTTCCTGGAAAGTTGAAGAATATGATAATCATTTAAAAGACAAAATGATTTACCACAAATAAGAGCTTCTAGCAATTTCCACTGTTATTCATGACAAAGGAATTCTCTTTTAAAATGGAGACTATAGTTTGTCTCTAATCTGATCATATAAATTCCACACAGACCAAGATGCTAGCAGCAGTTATCAACCTGGGTCATGAACCCTTTGGAGGATGAATGGCCTTTCACAAGGGTCACCTAAAACCACCAGAAAACACAGATATTTACATTTACAATCCATAATAACAGACGAATCACAGTTATGAAATAGCAATGACAATAGTCATTTTAATGGTCAGGGGTCACCACAGCATGTATTAAAAGGTCACAGCTTTAGGAAGATTGAGAACCACTGAGCTAGTGGAAAGGCAGATGGATTCTAAGGATGTTACAGTTTGGATCTAGGAGGTCCCCCAAGATACATGGTTAATCCTTGATCCTTGCTTGGTACTATTGGGACGTGGTGGGAATTAAAAGGAAGGGTCTACTGGGAGGTCATTGTGGTTGTTGGGGGCATACCCTCTAAGTATGTGGTAGGACCCCAGTTTCTTCCTCTGTCTCTCTCACATCCAAAATCTGGTGCGAGAAGTCCTGCTCTGCCATGAGCTTCTGCCAGGATGAGCTTCTGCCAGGATGAGCTATCTACTCCATATTGGAAGCTTCAAAGTCACAGATACATCCAGTTATGGACTGAGACCTTCAACACCATGAACCCAAGTAAATCATTCCACTTTATAAGCTAATTAGCTCAGATGTTTATTATAGTGATGGAAAGCTGACCAACACAGGATTTTATTAATAGATAATAGCAATAGAGTGAAGACCCCTAAGGGTTTTCTGGCTTGTGTACACTTCTGTTACATTGGCAGCCACTGATATTCTGTGGCATACTCACACAAGGTGCATACTTTACCTGATTCTTGGAACCTTGTGCTTTCTTTAGTTGCAGATCTCAAGCCTTTGAACTGTTTGATGATATCCTAGGACTTTCAGTGCCTGTTTGCTTAGCTTCCAGTTTCTGAAGATCTTCCAAACTCCCATTATGGAGGGCACCAAACAGGTCAGTACCAGAAGCCTTGAATTCAAGCAATAGGTCAAACAATGAGTGTAGTATAGTAGGTAATGAATGGGAGCCACACAGAATGCTATGGTACTGGAGACTGCCTCTGTCTAGCAGAGACAATGCTGTCCTGTGGGGCTCCGGATGGCCTTGGAACAGCAGCAGGAAGAAGGTCTCAGGGTTCTGGCCTCTGGAGTAAAGACATGGGCTGAAAATGGGCTATTGGCTGGACAACCATATGTTCCTGGGCAAGTTCACTGTGTTCACAGGACCACTGTTTTCACATCTATAAAAAAGAAACTCAGATGAGCTGCTGTGACCTGGGACCATACAGGGTCTGGAGCATCGACTTCTGGGTCGTGCTGAACTTAGCTCGAGAATAGTGACCCATTAAGGAAGGAGAGGCGCTTTTCTTTCTAACAGTGAAACCATTTGAAGATGTGGGTCCTGGATCTCATGAATCACTAGGGATGGAGTTGATACTTGGTTTTTGATTGGAATAAGTCTCCAGAAGGGTCTAGGGATAGTGCTGGGGAAATTACTGAGTGGGTAAAGTCTGTTGGCACATGCGTGAGGACCTGAGTTTAGATTCCCCAGCACTCACATTAAAAATCTGGTATGGCAACACACCTGTAACTCCAGTGTGGTGGGGAGACAAGTGGATCCCTGGGGCTTGCTTGCCAGAGTTTAGCTGATATACTGAGCTCCAGATTCAATGAGATACTCTGTTTCAAAAGATAGGGTACAGAGCAATTGAGGAAGACACCTGGCAACTTCTGGCCTCCACACATACAGGCTGGGTGAGTACACTGTGTACACACATGTGCATTCATCACACACATTCACAATAAATAAGTAAACAAATATACATGCTAAAGACTCTTCCTTCCAGGCCTGACCACCCTGCATGGAAGGGAGATGGATGACTCTCAGTATGTTTAAAACAGTGTGTTGCAACCCATCAAGGGGAGCGTGGGGTCCCACTTCCATTGTCTTAGAAGGTGGTCATTCCACACAGAAGGTACCAAGTAAAGGTAGCTAATTAAATTCAAATTTAGATGATCTATGAGTGAGAAATACACAATATAACAGAAAGAATATAAAGTATCCTAGCCATTTCCTACTCAATAATAATTTTTAGCTATATTGGGCTAAATAAAATAGTATAATAAAATCTTCCCTTTCTTCATTTCCCTGTCCTCCTTCACAATTGTTATTAGAAAATTTAAAGTAACATATTTTAAATAAAATATGTGGCTCACATTCTAGTTCTATTGGACAGTGCCAAGCAAGGACACGGAAGGTCCTTTCTTAACATGAGCATTCAGGAGCCTGATTCTGATGTCCCCACTTGCCCACCAAGTGTTCCCCAAGGCTCTTTTTAGGCTCCTGTTAATCTGGGACATGGCTGGAGCATGAGGAGGGAGCATGTGTGTTTGTTTCTGCTTTTCACTTCTTTTCTCTCAGAACTAACAGGAGACAAATGTGTCATTGTGGAGGTAATCAATGTTCACCTCTGGGATATGATTTATTGACATTGCCTCTTTGAATGAAGACAAACTTTTGTCTCCTTTAGAACTCCTAGGGAATTAAATGCTATACACCACAACCCCAAAAAGAAGATGGCTACCTGAGACATATCTTTCTTCTCAGTGGTGTTATCAACACAGAGGCAAAGACTCCGTCAGCTCCACTGCCTGAAAGATCACTGGTAGATCAGGATGGATTCTCTCAAGGGCCTGCTGCCCTTCTAACTGCAGAGTGATCGGAGCCAGAGTAACAATATGGTACTAGAGGTTGCTAATTCAGCCCCATAACTGGACATTTAACACCATCTAATCTGTTTCCCCTCACTGTCTTTGCTATGTGTGTCTTAGGTATGCATAAAGATGCAAGTAGACATGAAACTACCTTTCTCCATGCCAACTCAGCCCCTTCTGCTTTCTCTCACTGGCCCATAATGACAGCCGGAGAGAGCAAGGACTGACTTTTGCACCTTACTTTGTGTGGTATCTAATTCCTGGGACAGTTTTTCCTTGTCCTCTCTAGCCGGTTTGTCTTGGTTTAGTGATGCCAGCTCTTTTTGTGCCTTCAGTTCTTCAGCTATAAAATGTTGATGGTGGTGACACTTACCTTGCAGAGATCCTGGAAGCATGAATAGGCTAATGCAGGGAAGGGTTGGGAAGAGATGCTGGCCTCTGGTAAGGCTAAGCAGCTATACTGAGCTCATAAGGGCTCCCAGAACAACAGCCTCTTTTTGTCATATGACAAATGGCTCCAGAAAGGTTGGTCGCCAGTTTCATATCTGTCTAGGAAAAGGGCAGGTCCTGGGTGGCCCTGATGTAACATACCTGTTTTTGGCAGATTCAAGCAGTTTGGGAAGTGGCCTGTTTACTTGCATCTCACTAGGTTGTTGCGATGGGTTTCATCAACCCACAACCTTGGCCCACTGCCAGAAGGAACATTCATGTCTACTCTGAACTGCTATCTCCAAGGTGCAGCTTCATCAGTGGTAGGGAAAGGGTGCACACTGCTTGGTGATGCCATCCTGCTTACAGGGAGACAGATGCAGCCACAGAGTTCACATTCTTCATTTGATTCCTTAGGGGACATTGGATGTATCACCAAGGAGGTGGGTGGTTTTGTCTGTGTGTGTGTGTGTGTGTGTGTGTGTGTGAGAGAGAGAGAGAGAGAGAGAGAGAGAGAGAGAGAGAGAGAGAGACAGAGAGACAGAGAGACAGAGACAGAGACAGAAAGACAGAGAGAGAGACAGAGAGAGAGAGAGAGAGAGAGAGAGAGAGAGAGAGAGAGAGAGAGAGAGAGAGAGAGAGAGAGAGAGAGAGAGAGAACCTTGAGCTTCCTGAGGCATGCAAACCCACTGGAAAATTGATGACAGTCATATGATGTGGAGAACCTTCTACTCTATGGAAACCCCTAGCTTCTAGCAGAGGCACAGATTATCCTAAGCACCCGGAAGGTCAGAAGAAATATCAGTCACCCTTGTATGTGATAACTTGTACTCTGGAAAACATCTTCCTTGGATTTCTGTACCACCAGCCCAATTGGAGGGGGGGGTACTGTATTTAAAGGAGACTCCAGTAAATATAGGAAGCCTGGGGTTTGAAATCCTTTTAAAATGAGGCTGAGCATGAAGAAAAACATGTATAGATAGAGGCTGAGGAAATGGCACAGTCAGGGAGTTTGATCCCTAGTACCACATAAAAAGCTGGGCATGGTGGCACTCACATGTAATACTAGCACTGGGGAGGCAGAGGCAGGTGGATCCCTGGGGCCTGTAGGCTAGCTAGCCTAGACTTCTCAGTGAGCCCCATGACAGTAAGAGAACCTGTACAATATGGGTGGCACATGAGGAATGACGTGATGTTGACCTCTGGACTACACACACACACACACACACACACACACACACACACACACACACACGCAAACAAACAAAACGACCCATGAAGTTAATGATGGGGTTCAGTACAGTCTGAATTGTTAGTGCTGGTAGCCAGTGGGACAAATCTAGCCAGGTGACTTTGGGGTCTGGTGTTCCTGTGTTCCAAGTATGACTGTGTGGTCTTTATCAGATCATGCTACCTCGCTGAGCCACAGTGTGTGAGTATGAGCAATGGAAGATTCTTCTAATTTCACAGGGCTGCCAGAGAAAGTAGTCAGGAGGCAGGCCAGACCTCTGGATTTCAGCTTACCTGCCCCTCCTCCAAGTGACCTTCCCTGACCAGCTAGAGCTTGCTAGGCCTCTAAGAATTCTGCTCTGCCCCTTCCCAGTAGCCTGCCATCTCTTCCCCTGCTTTGACGCCTCTCCAGCTTGTGACAGTGTATGATCCTCACTGTTACTCCTCTGTAGCAGGAACCTTAAAGGGTCTTGTTAATAAAATCAAACCTGGGCCAGGTATTGGGGTGAACGCTGGAAGATCAGAGAAGCAGAACAAGCCACAGCCACCTCACCTCTCCAGTTTCTCAGCTGATTCTGTTTCCTCAGACTGGAAGCCTCTGAGTCCTCATCCAGAATGAATCTCAGCTGAACTGTGTTGCTCAAAGCCTAAAAGCTTAACCAGGCAAATACCTCTAGTTTCTGGTCTTCACACCTTATATACCTTTCTACTTTCTGCCATCACTCCCTGGGATTAAAGGCTCACTTCTTGGGATTAAAGGCATGGGTCACCACGCCTGGCTGTTTCCAATGTGGCCTTGAGCTCACAGAGATCTGGCTGGCTCTTCCTCCCGAGTGCTGGGATTAAAGGCGTGGTCACCTAAGACTATCAGAAAACATAGATATGATGGTCGAGCTGGGGGAGGAATGGAAGATATCTTAATAGAGGAAGACATTATGGGGTAAGGGGTGCTAGGAAAATTCCTAGGAATCCACAAGGATGACCCCAGCTTAAGCTATTGCAATAGTGGTGAGGTGCCTGAACTGACCTACCCTGATAATCAGTTTGGTGAACACCCTAATAGTCATCATAGAGCCTCCATCCAATAACTGATGGAAACAGATGCAGAGACCCACAACCAAGCACCAGGCTGAGCTCCGGGAGTCCAGTCGAAGAGAGGGAAGAGGGTTACATGAGTAAGGGGGGTCAAGACCATAAATGGGGAAATCTACAGAGACAACTGAACCAAGCTTGTGGGAACTCACGAACTTTAGACCGACAGCTGTGGAGCCTGCATGGGACCTGACTAGGTCCTCTGCATACGGGATGCAGTTGTGTAGCTGGGTCTGTTAGAGGGGCCCCTGGCAGTGGGATCAGGATCTATCCCTGGTGCATAAGCTGAATTTCTGGAGCCCATTACCTATGGTGAAATGCCTTGCTCAGCATTGATGCAGAGGGGAGAGTCTTGGTCCCTCAATTGAATGTATCAGGCTTTGCTGACTCCCCATGCGAGGCCTTACCTTTTTGGAGGAGGGGATTGGAGGGTGGGTTGGGGGGTTGCTGGGAGGAGGGATGAGAGAGGGATCTGTGGTTGGTATGTAAAATGAATAAAAATATTTTTTAAATAGAAAAGAAAACGTAGATTTTACATTAATATTTGTAACAGTAGCAAAATTATAATTATGAAGTAGTAACTAGATAATTTTTATGATTGGAGTCACCACAACATGAGGAACTGTATTAAAGGGTTGCAGTATTAGGAAGGTTGAGAACCACTGCTCTAGATTGATGCAGAGATCCTTGAAGATTGGGGCTTAGAGGAGATTGTTCCGTGAGCAAGAAAGCCTTGGCATGTCTGGCTTACAACAGATGGCTTCAGTGTTGGTGTAAGTCTTGTCTCTAGGGCTAGCTTGTGCACCAATGAAGTCTCCACTTCCACTTAACGTTGTCACCAAACAAAAAAAGAGCTGTAGTAGGATTAATTTAGTATAAAGGAGGGAACAATCTACAGTGGATATGAATTTCACAGTGTGAGTTGATGCCATGAGACAGCACACAGAACAGTGGAGTTACCCAAATTACAAGTTTTTATTCTTTCTTCCTCTGCTCTGTTCTCTACACACATTCTCTCTGTGTGTGTGTATGAGAGAGATATTATTATTATTGTTATTATCATTATTACAATTACTAGGTATAGATATTGCAAATTTTACTGCTACAGAGGCAACCTTGAAAACCGAGGAAAGAAAAAACCCGCAGTTTTCAGCCTCTCATTTTACAAAATCAATGATTTCATGTTTAATGCCAGTTGTAGCAGCCATGGAGTGAGTTCATGTATTACTCTGCAAACTGACCAAATGAGTCAGTTTAGATGGGAAAGCTCATATTTTTGGACTTGGCATTTTTCTTTCAAAATGAGATTCTGTGTTGTTTTTCCCTATGAGGCTACATTAGGACATTTCTTCTTGAAATAATCCTACTTAAAAAACGTTGATGCTGGGTTGGGGATTTAGCTCAGTGGTAGAGCACTTGACTGGCAAGCACAAGGCCCTGGGTTTGATCCTCAGCTTAAAAAACAAAACAAACAACAAACAAAAACAAAAAAAAATTGATGTTTCCTCATGGATGGTGTGGTAGCTCTTCTATTTGCAATGCTTTAAAATGAAGCAGGAATAAGTGAAGAAATGTATTTTGGGAGTGTGGTTTTCTTACAAAAATCCTATTGCCAAGTTTTCTTGCTGGGAGGCAACAGATACTAATAGTTGCTCACTTGTGACCCTGTGCATGGTTGTCCCTGCCTCTGGTCTCAATTTCCTATGTTATCCTAGGAGCTTGGACCAAGAAGGGTCCTTCTGGGCACTCCAGGTTGAAAACACTTCTGCTGTTAAGATCTCATGGCAGGGTGGTGGTGGCATACGCCTGTAATCCCAGCACTCAGGAGGCAGAGGCAGGTGGATGTCTGTGAGTTCGAGGCCAGCCTGGTCTCCAAAGGGAGTTCCAGGAAAGGCACAAAGCTACACAGAGAAACCTAGTCTCGAAAAAAACCAAAAAAAAAAAAAAAAAGTTGTGTAGTAGTCTAGTCATCTTTGTTTTACATCTAGTATCCTCCTATGAGTGAGTACATACCATGTTTGTCTTTCTGAGTCTGGGTTACCTCACTCAGGATGATTTTTTTTTCTAGATCCATCCATTTGCCTGCAAACCTCATGATGTCATTATTTTTTCTCTGCTGAGTAGTACTCCATTGTGTATATGTACCATATTTTCTTTATCCATTCTTCAGTTGAAGGGTATCTAGGTTGTTTCCATGTTCTGGCTATTACAAACAATGCTGATATGAATATAGCTGAGCAAATGCCTTTGTGGTATGATTGAGCATTCCTTGGGTACATGCCCAAGAGTGCTACAGCTGGGTCTTGGGGGAGATGGATTCCCAATTTTCTAAGGAAGTGCCATATTGATTTCCAAAGTGGCTGTACAAGTTTGCATTCCCACCAGCAGTGGAGGAGAGTTCCCCTTGTTCCACAGGGATCACCCAATGACAGAGAAATGGATGAGATCTACATGAACAACCTGGACGACAGTGGGAGTAATAAAGGGCAAGGTTTGAGGGAAAGAAAGCTTAGGGAAGCAGGAGATCCAGCTGGATCAAGAACAGAAAGGGAGAAGAAGGAATAACAGACCATGATAAATGATGACCACATGAGAACAGGAATAGGCAGGGTGCTGGAGAGGTCTCCAGAAATCCACAATGATGCATCCTCTGTAGACTGCTGGCAATGGTAGAGAGAAAGCCTGATCTGACCTAGTCTGGTGATCAGATGGCCAAACACCCTAACAGTCGAGCTGGAACTCTCATCCAATAACTGAAGGAAGTGGATGCAGAGATCCTTGGCTAGGCCCCAGGTGGAGCTCCAGGAGTCCAATTGTTGAGAAAGAGGAGGGATTGTAAGAGTGTGAATTGTTGAGACCAAGATTGGAAAAGCACAGGGATAAATAACCAAACTAATGGAAACACACGAATTATGAACTGAAGGCTGTGGAGCCCCCAGCTGGAGCAGGCCCTCTGGATAAGTGAGACAATTGAATAGCTTGAACTGTTTGGGAGGCACCCAGTTAGTGGGACCTGGACCTGTCCTTAGTGCATGAGCTGGATGTTTGGAACCTTGGGCTTACACAGGGACACTTTGCTCAGCCTGGAAGGAGGGGACTGGAGCTGCCTGTACTGAATCCACCAGGTTTAAATGAATCCCCAGGGGAGTCTTGGCCCTGGAGGAGAGGGGCTGGAGGGAAGGTGGGGTGGGGGGTGGGAGGGGGCAGGACAGGGGAACCCATGGCTGACGGATTAAAACACAAATATAATATTAAAACACAAATATAATAATTTTTAAAAAGGAGAAAAAAAGACCTCATGAACATGAAATCTTTTCATATTTCTATCTCAAAGTTTCCAATGCAGATGCTTTTAATCCTAAAAATTTTACATTTCCTTTCTTTAGAATGAAACTGGTGTGTATGGGGGATCCAAGTACACGGAAGAGACTATGGCAGAGCTATTCTGGTTAAAGATTGTATGTAGAGAAGTCTTTCTCATCCCACTGGGACCAGGGAACTTCTGGATATCCCTAGGGTTTTGACTGCAGCTACAGGACAGATGGACACCTGGGAAATTTAATCACTGTTTAAAATCTTGCTGTCCTGAACCTGACCTAGATCTTTAACTTCTCAAGGGTGTGTCAGACATGAGGCCATGGCCAGTGGAGATCATAGGAGTCTACTCAGTGGATGAAGGAGGTCAAAAGTTAGTTCTGATTTCAGGAGTCCAAGGACACCCCATACAGTCGCTGCTCATCATCTTTCGGTGGACAGAGATGTTCCTGGGACTGTATATTGAGTTTTTCTTTTTTTCCCCCAGGTGATCTGTGACTTGTCAGGCAGGGCTTTTGGGCTTATAATCATCATTTCCAAACTTTGCAATGGCAAAATTAATTTATTTTGAACACTAGGGGATGTTTAAACAGTAGTTTGAGTATTCAATTTACATTTAAAGGGCACTGGGAATTAGGGGGTTTGTAGCAAGGAGGACTTCCCAGAACCTATGAAAGAAGGATGGAAACCATTGTGGAGTTTTGCTGGGAAGGTTCCCCCCGCACCCCAATTGAAATATTGCTTTAAAGCATTGGCAAGCTTACAGACGTGAAATGAAAAACAAATCCCACAAAAATCCTGGAGGATCATAAAACTAACAAATAAAGTGGTACAAATGCTTTGATTTCAGTACTATTTTTCAATAACATTGGTGCATTCCACCCAGAGTGAATTTATCTTGAGGGAGGCCCTCTGCACTGTGCTGTAAGAGTTTATAGCAACGTTTGGTGGTCAGGGTCGGGATAAGATAATGTAGGACTACACATGTATGGAAAGAGGCGTGGGCTTACAAAGCTGGAAGGACCTAGGTTCCAATCCCTTATTCTTTTGGCCTTCCCAACTAGGGGTTATCCTCCCAAGGGAAAGGTTTCTGCTCTGTGTTACATGCAAGGAGTAAAGGCACCTCAGTGGGCAGCTGTGGAGATTCCTGAGCCAATGAAAATAACAGCTGTTAATCAGGTATGTACAGACATCTGGACTTGCATGCCTTAAAGGGGTGATTCTGTATTTTTAGTCCAGAGTTTTCTGAGCTATCTCTAGAGTTACATAGGCTCCATATTCCAACGGTATAAAAATCCACAGCTGTGTTCTTGGCTTTTTTTTATGCTTGTGAGATTCATTCAGATTTACCAGAGAAAGCCTTCAAACCAAAGATAGTAGGTTTAGAGGTGTGGCTTGGAGTGGAGAATGCTTGCCTACCATGAATGAGGTCCTGGTCCATTCCCAACATCACCAAAGCAAAGCAAAGCAAAGCAAAGCAAAACAAAACAAAACACAACTTCTGAGATCTGAGAATAGATATTAAGAAGGAAAACATGAGTCACACACGATCCTAGAAAAAGACACATATATAAATACAATTACTTTTATTTTTTCAAAAAATTAGTTAACAATTTCATTCTGAAAAATTAGTTTCATTTATTGAGACTCTCAAATATGCTAGAATATTTGAAGGTAGTGGGGTGAACTCTCCAGAAATCATCCCTATTGTCATGGTCCTTACGGAACAGATCTCAGGTGTGACAAATGCTGCCGAGAGCAGGAGGCACCACTGAGGATGTTAGTTCAGTCTTTGGGATGCTGCACGGGTTCTGGGAAGATGCTGTAAAGAAGAGAAGCTTAAGCTGAAATCCAAAATAGAGGAAAACAGAATAAAAGAAGATCCCTGCTGAAAAGTGATGGCCATTGTGGTTTATCTAGGAAGTCTACTATCCAAATCGTCTCGTCTACTCCCCACACCAATGCGTATGTGTGTGCTACACACACACATACATCAAAGCAGGCCTTTCATGGTACAGGATGTTATTCTGATATAGAACGTTATCAGCAGATATTGAAAACACTGCTGGGAGCCAGTGAGATGGCTCAGTGAGTAAAGGCACCTGCCCAAGACTGATGGCCTAAGTTTGATTGCCAGGACCATCAAGATAGAAGGAGGGAATGAGTTCTCACATCTGTCCTCTTCCCTCCACATGCATACCATGACCTGTGTACCTTGCTCCAGATAAACCAATAGAGTGTAAAAAAACAAAGGAAGCATTATTGAAAATCCTCTCTAACCATCAGTGATCCAATCTGTAGACAGTCAGTTATATGAAGTTACAGTGGCCATAGCTTAAACCCCCCTCTAAATATGGGTATCTTGGGATTCAAACACCCCAATAGACATCCCTTTTCATCATAATCCAGCCCACTGAGAGGCTAGTGATGCCTTTCCTGAGAGCTGTCTTTTCAGGAGGACATTCCAGAATATACCAAACCAGCTACATGCAGAGTTAGCACTTGGGGCTATGGTCCAGTTAGTTATATGGCTTGGTTGTGTTAAATAGAATGCTGTGGGCTGGCCTACTAAGCCTCAAAACGAGACACAGCATATTTCCTTTGATATACAGACTGTGGTCTAGACAAGCCTTAAGAAGGCACACTCAGAATATGGACACTTCCTAAGAAGCAGGGGACATTTTTAGGAACATGGGCCTTTTGCAAGAGCAGTATAAGAGCAGTGTGTGCTCTTAACCACTGAGCATCTTTCTAGTGCCAAAGAATAAATGTTTTAACTGAGTTCAGTTCCCAACACCCATATCTGGCAACTCACAACCATCTGTAACTCCAGCTCCAAGGAATCCAATACCTTTGGCCACCTCAGGCATCAGCACTATCTCCCCCCCCCCCACCATGTACATAACTGAAAAATAATTAAAATATTTTCTAAAATATTCATTTTTTGAGAATTTCATATAGGCATATAATGAATTTCAATCATATTCACCCCTTCCAACCTCTCCTTTATCTCCCTCTCAATTTTATGTCATGTGTATATCCCACTGAGTCCAATTAATGCCGCACGTATCCTCATGGGTGTGGGGTCATCCACTGGAGTGTAAGCAATCCAGGAGGGACCACAACTGTAACAGGAATCTTAAAAGGTCTTATTAATAGAAAACTTGGAGCCAGATATTGGGGTGAACGCTGAAAGATCAGAGAAACAGAACAAGCCATAGCCAACCTCACCTTGCCAATCCTCAGCCAATTCTGTTTCCACAAATCCTTAGACTGAAAGCCTCAGAGTCCTTACCCCTGAGGGTCTCAGTTGAACTGCTCCTTAGTTCCTGTCTCCTCAGGCCTTATATATCATTCTCCACCCAGTCATGTCACTTCCTAGGACTAAAGGCGTGTGTGCTTTCCAAGCAAAGGCGTGAAATCTCAAGTGCTAGGATTAAAGGCTCTGTTCCCAGTGTGACCTTGAACTCACAGAGATCCATCTGGTGATAGGATTAAGGGTGTGTGCTACCACTATCTGGCCTCTATGTCTAATCTAGTAGCTGGCTCTGTCCTCTGATCCCCAGATAAATTTATTAGAGTACACAATATATTGGGGTACACCATACACAACCCTAAAGCAAACTGGTTCTTCCTCCCCTAACAACTATCAACTGTTAATAGCTCCTCAGGTAGGGGTGGGGTTGGCCAGTCTCTCCTTGAAATAGTTGCCTGATTGAATCTTGGGTAGGTCTTGAGTAGGCAACCACTGTGCAGGCAACCACAACTTCTGTAAATTCATGAATGCAGCAGTGCAGAAGACAGTGTCTCCCTGCCCTCTGGACCTTCTCAACTTTCTGCTTTCTCTTCTGTGGTGTTCTTTGAGCATTGTGTAACAGGTATGATATAGGTATCCCATCTCCACAGTCTCTTATTCTCTGTACTCTGACCAGTTATGAGTTTCTGTGTCAACTGCTGTCCACTGTACAAAGATACTTCTTCGATGAGATCTGAGAACTGCCACAATCTGTAGGAATATAAATTAGAATTCAGAGGGAAATTTAAGTCTATGTCCACTTACACACTCATGGTCTTGTTTTCACATGTTACAGGAAGATGGTGGGAGTATGGATCATTTTCTCCCTCTATCTTCCAGATGGATGGTCCTATTTGCATTTAGAATTCAAATATGAGAAAAGCTAACCATTTCTTCCTGTTTCTTTAAGTCTGTTTAGGCTAAAGAAGGCTGTTCAGCACTTTCCTAATGTGGTTAGAAGGGCTGGTATTCCTGGTGGGCTTGCCTGCCTGCCATTGCATGGTGGGATGCATACATAACTGGGAGTCAGTTATGGAGGGAAGGCTGGCCCTGACTGCTTCTCCATTCATTCAAGCCAGTGAGGACTTCTGGGATTTTAGAAGCAGGGCAACATGGGTGTTTGTCTTTGCAAATAACAATAATGAAAAATATTAACCTCCATTTACTACCCAGTGTCATACCTGATCTTCAAGAAGAAATGGACCTTGAAACCATGTGATAAATCCTATCTCTCAATCAAACATCATGGGGTAGCCCATGGGCTTGCTCCAGATTAGCAGGAAGGCCAGGCCCTTTACCATCATTTCTCAGCTGCTCAGAGAACCAACACATGAGAAATAGGGAGAGGTGGAGCTGTAGGTGCAGCTGGGGAGATAGCTCAAACACAATGTCCTGAGTGCAGTCCCAGCACCCATGTAAGAGTCTGACATACTACAGTCACTACTTTGGGTGGCAGAGACAGGTGGATCCTGGACAGACAGCCCAGCAGAACCAACAAGCCCCAGGTCTGTATAAGATCCAATGTAAAAAAATAAGTAGGTGGAGAAGGTTAAGGAAGATATTGACTGTTGATCTCTGGCCTCTCTACACATGTATATACATGTACAAATACTCACAGAGTCATTGCAGGTGACACCTAATTCCTCCCAGTTGGCTCATTCTACAGCTGATTCACTTTGGAGCACAGTCCAGAAAATTCTGTTGCTCAAAAGTATCCAGGACATAGGGGCTGTACTAAGATGCCATTGCAGCCAAACAGGTCTTGCCTTCCACAAGCTTCAGGAGACCTCTCAGCTGACTAAAGACCTTGAAACACTCAGTCCTAAAAAAGGATGTCTTCATCAAATCTCTCCTTTCAGGGCTCAGGGAGCTATGTGAAGAGGTAATGGAAAGATTGTGAGAACCAATGGATGGAAAACACCAAGGAAACAAGGCCTTCTAGACACAACAGGGCTGACACATGTGTGAATTCACAGAGACTGTGGCAGCCTGCACAAGTCTAAGCTAGATGTGGTCCCAGTGCCAAGAGAAGTGGATATAAGCCCACATCCCTAACCCAGAACCTATCTCCAAGTGTCAGCTGCTCCCAAAGGAAAATTCAGTTTTTTCCAATGGAGTCTCACTGAGTATACAAATCAGACTTATCGTATTTAAAGGAAGGCCCCATGCCCAGAGGCAGATGACCCACACAAAATGAATTCAGTGGTATTTTTGGAGGTTTTTTTTTTAAACCTTACTGGTCTATTGCTTATATATTATGGTTTCAAATGTTGTGTTTTTATGGTGTATGTGCGTGTGTGTGTGTGTGTGGGGGGGTGTCTCTGTGTGTATGTATTTTTTCATGCTTTTTCTTTTTTGTTTTTCATTTGTTGGGCTTTTTGCCTGTTTGTTTTTCTAAAGAGAGAAAGAAGTTGTGGAGTTGAATTGGTGAGGGTGGGTAGGGAGAATCTGGGATGAGATGAGGGGGTGAAACCATGATGAGAATATATCATATGAAAAATTAAATAATTAAATAAATTAAAAATAAAATTATGAATAATGTTGCAAAAAGCATTGGTGTGCAATTATCTATGTAATATGTTAGCATCACTTGAGTAACTACCCAGAAGTGACATAGCTGGACCACATATTTGTTATAGCTGTTGTTAGTTAAGAAACCAAGTTATGATTTAAGTTAAAAAAAAAAAAAAAGAAGAAAGAAAGAGAAAAAATTAGATCTCTCAGCCCAAAATGAGTAGTGGTATCAGAAGGTGACGTTTTAGAGCCCTGTGGCCTGTCAGAGGGGGTGTCAGCTCAGGCCCATGAGCAGGAGAGCTGCCGCCATTGTAAGACTGGCTCCAGCCAAGACCCTCCTTCTGGGATGTGTCCCACTGGCACCCATTTCATTGGAGGCTCTTTCTGCTCATCACACAGGCGAAGCATGTATCTGTGGACATGGGTGGCAATTCAGAACACAGGTGCCAAACGGCAAACAGAAGCTGGAAATCACTGCCACTAACTGTCAAAGGGGGCACAAAGCTGTCGGGTGATGGAAACTGACCAGTGTGTGACTCCAACCATCCATATAGGAAACCTCTACACCTGTCCTGTGCTATACATACAGTAGCCACTAGCCACAGGGGGCTGGTGTGCTCAAGAAATGCACTGAAATTTTTATTTAATTTAACAAAAATAGCTGCAGTGGTAAATGGCTGCTCTGTAGGAAAGGGTGGTTTTAAAAGGTACTTAATTCAGGAAGAGCCCCACCTTTTCTGGAGGAATATTAGAAAAACCAAATCAAATTCTTCCTGGAGGTGGTTGAAGGTGGTGGCCATTTACATTTTATCCAGAGTTTTCCTTGAGGACTCGTGTGGGAAAATCTGGTTTAAGATCCGGAGGATCCGAGCTCCACTCAGGCTGATTCTTATTCAAGGGTGTTGGAGTTCTTACCGAACTCTCAGCTGGTGTCACTCGTTGGCAATGGCAGATCTGAGACTCACATTGCTAAATGTGTAAGGCTATGCTACATGCAAATTCTGCTGTAGCTTCGTGTGGGGCTTTGTGTCCTTCCCACCTTCCATGGAGGGACAGCAGCCTTGTCTGGAAATCCCTCTAGTCATCTCAGTGTGTCTGTCAGGGGACTGGTAGAGATCCTTGTGCAGGATCCTGATACACAGCGGGTCCAGGGTGGGAGAAAAGGTCAAAGGATCTAGAACAGGCTGTTGGAAGAGAGCAGGAACAAGGGTGAGGCAACACAGTTCACTGTGGGTGGGGTGGGGTCCTGTGGCACCTCTGCAGTTGAGACAAATATTCAGTGTGATTGTTTTTGCTCTTCCTTGGGAAGATCTATACCTCCCCTCTCACTCATCCCTTCCCAGTCACCCTGCAGTTATTTCCACAGGAAGTTTGGTATTTGGAGTCACAGTGCTTATGGCTGATTGTGTTTCACTCATTTCAGAAGCCCTCACGGGAGAGAGGATTCTAAGACCTGGGAGCATCAGCTTCTACCCTTAACCCACAGGGCAATGTGTTGACATCACTGAACTATTTAGCTTCAAATGCAACATGCCAGACTTCCCTTTGCTTCCCACCCAAGTCAAAGGAGAAACTGTTTAGAAAAATCAGGCCCAGGTTACCCTAGAGGGAAAAATGAGTCGAGTGAAGGCTTTTGTTGAGTTACATTAATTATAGTCGTTTAGGTTTGACATTATTAATTAACCTTCTCAGTTGTTTATATTGTAGCCTCTTATTAAAACAATGAAATTAAAACAAATAATTAAAGAACACTACTACCTCCACAAGTGTGTGCATATACCATTTTAGGCTTAAAATGGCTTCTATCTACAATCTCATTTGATTTGCACAGTGATTCCAAAAGTTAGTAACATCAAGGCTTAGCCCCCCTTTCCTAATTTTTATTATAACAACTGATGCATGATATAAAATAATGAATTATATGCCTATAATTTCATATATGTAATAAGGCATTAGATTATACATGTTTCCTCTCTCTCAGAGCCTAATAACTTCTAATATATTCTCTGTTTCTGTGAGTGTGACTATTTTAGGCACCTCATCCATGAATCATGGGGCATTTGTCTTTTTGCACCTTTTGTATTTAGTTGGCAGGTCTTTAAGGTTCATCCAGGTTGTAGCATGTACTGGCCTTCCAACCCATCTGAAGACTCAATACGTTTGCTCTATGTGTGCATCATTTCTTCACCCTCCAGGCATGCTTTGTTCTCTTTCCCCCTTTCAGCTATTGTACAGAGTGCTTTTCAAGAGATGGCAAATCATGCTCTTATCTAATCAATATAGCTGAGGTGCTGCAAACTCAGGGTAGAACAAGGGCTCCCAACTCCCTCTGCACATAATAATGGCTTAAACAGGGCCTGGAGAGGTGACTAAATGCGTAAGAGGGCTTGCTTTGCAAGCATGAGTTTAAATCTCCAGGATCTATGCAAAAAGCTGGAATGGCCTTGAGTGCCTGTTAACCCCAGCATCATATGTTGGGGGGGTAGGGACAGGAGGATCAATTGTCCCCAACCTATTTCTAGGTTCAGTGAGAGACCCTGTCTCAAGGGAATATGGTAGAGGATGATAGAGCAGGACACTGGACACTCTTCTTTGGCCTCTCATGTGCCTTGCTGAATACATGCATGTGGTATTTCCTTTTTATTCATGTAATTTTTTGTATGCACTCACACTCAAAGGTGCATCGCGCGCGCGCGCGCGCGCGCGCGCGCACACACACACACACACACACACACACACATACACAAACAAATTTGAGGAACAGCTTAAGCATCTTCCTGGGCACCACTCTGTAGCCTTGGGTATCTTTTTTTCCCCCGGACAACCTGATCTGGGTGGGGCATTGTAGATAAATCCTCCCTATACCCTGGCAGACTCTTCAAGGGCTGTTTCCAGCTGGCTTCTGTAGGCTTTCTGCTTCAGGTTCCCCCTCTTTCTCATGGTCAGTGCTCCTGACAGCACGTGGACCCAGACTTTGTAGCAGGAAAAAAAAAAGAAAGAAAGAAAGAAAGAAAGAAAGAAAGAAAGAAAGAAAGGAAGGAAGAAAGGAAGGAAGGAAGAAAACAATTTCAAAGTAAAAATTCAAGTTTTAAAAACTCAAAAATGAAAACCAAAACAAGTTCACTATCCGTACCAGGAAGCAGAATGCTGGTGTGTTGGCTAAATACCTGGACCCACTTCTTTCTTGCATCTTAATCATCTCATTTTAATGACGCCTCACAATACAAGCAGTTGTGTGGGCTGGTTCCGCTCCCTTTAAGAAGTCTCGTTCTGTGTGCCAAGCTTGTTGTTCTGTGTGGTTAAATGCTCATGCATTAAAATGCTAATAATTAAACTGTTACAATTGACTAATGAACTCTGCCAGCGATAAATGATGGTCTTGTTAGAATCACTGCGCAGCAAGCCTCCCTTTGTACTTAGAAAGTTAAAGGTTAAATCACTCTTGAAACCATGAGTGGATCTAGAAGCAATTACACTCTTCCCTTGAAACTAATAGTTACTACAATAATGTTTCGATTCTAGCCCAGTGGGAGAAAAAAGAATAAAAGTGTATGAGAGGTGGTGGGAATGATTGAGCTGTGTTCACTGGGAAGGACACACGGAATGTATTGAGTCCACAAGGCAGGTGGTGTGGGCATAAAGACTCAAGCCCACTTACATACACGATTCTTGGAACCTCAGCTCCCAAAAATAAAAGCTCAGATGATGATGTTTCTGGATACAGCAGCAGGTGCCCTACACTTCTGGTATTATTTGGAATATGGTGGTTTAGCCACAAAAGAAAGTTCTCTGGAACTCTGTGTGATTGGGGGGAAACTGATTAATCTCTTTGTACCTCAATCTTCAAAAGCAAGATAATAACTCTCTAGGAAGAACATTCACACTGCCCTGCACAGCGAGTGCCTGTGGTTCTGGGAAGACTCTTGGGGCTGGGTGGTAGTTGCCTCTAACCCTGAGTGCACTGTGGGTAAACATGTGACCCAGGCTTTGCCAATCAGAGCATCACATTCCTTTGTCCACAAATGGACCTGACTAGAACCAGAGAGAGAGCCAAAGCTTGGGGTCAGGGTCATAGCAATCTAGAAAGACAGACAACCTTTTGTGAAAAACTTGATCCTAGAAGCATTGGGAGTATGAAGATCTGTCCGTTAAAGATGACAGAGCAGAGGCTGACACCATTCAGCCTCACTCCATGATGTTTTAGTGTCACAAGCCCATATATTCCTTTGTATGTCACATTTGGCCAAACAAACACATTTGACTAGATACATTCTGGTTATTTTATTATGATACAAATTATATTATTCTATGAGAATCTGAAATTCAAAGCAATGATGATTGGTCAATGAGTACTTCCTAAGCAAGAGTATGGGGAAGTGAAAGCAGAGGAAGCCATGGGTGTGGCGGCATATTGTTGAGGTTACTTGCTGCAGGGTAATGGCAATCCTGCTGCTCGAACCCTGGAAGAAACTGCAGACTGCCTTACAGAACATGCTAGCTGAAAGACAGGACATTGGAGCATTGTCCACAGACTCTGCCCTCCCCGAGCCTGAGATTCCTACTTCAATTATTCAAAATTATACACTACTCTTGCTAGTGAGCTCAGTGGCTTTGAAGACCTGTCTAAGCAAAAAAAAAAAAAAAAAAAAAAAAAAAACGGTGGAGACATTTTACTTGCCTTTGAGATAGGCTGAACTGTCTGCTGCTTGTGGTGGCATCAGAGATAGTCTGTGACGCAGGCTATGACGCAGGATGTTCAGAATGCACTACAGCCAAGTGTTAAGGACATCATTGCCCACAGCTCTGAGAAGCATACAGATGTCTTACATAGTTTTCTTCCCAAGAAAAGGAAGTATTGACAGTTACCAGCCACTAGGCAGCATTGGTACTGACTCCTGTTTGTGCTCTCATCTTGGAAAAGAAAAAGGAAAAAAAAAAAAAGGCAGAATAGGAACTGAAATGTTTATTACTCAGGCAAGTGCCTGGCATAAAGTGGTACCCAGTGAAAGTAAGGGAAGAAGTACAAATGGACAGGTAGATGGATGGACATTCAGAGGGATGGCTGGATAAGAAAATATATTGTCACTGGGAAGTTTGGAAGGAAAGCTGAGGATTAGCTCTATGCCCATCTAGAGGTAGTAAAAGGATGGGTTCCTGAGGGAACTTTAAATTTGTCCCCAAGAATTCCCTTTCTACATGTACTGAAGTGTCCTTTGGCACAGCTGGAAGTCCAGGCAGAAGTTAATGAGAAAGCCACACAGCACACCTAATGAGGTTCTTAAGTCAATTATGAAACTCACCCATCATTTGTTAACGTTTAAAAACCTTTACAAATTAATTTTATTAAAAAGCCCTCACAGTCTGTTAACTCCATAAATGTGTTTTAAATTTGTTTTTTAATGTGACAATAAGCAGAGTGTGTGCATGCCTGCACTCTGAATTCAGCAGTTCTGGTGGGAACCAGCTGTTCTCTTCTGTCACAGAAAACCAATCTGTTTTGTTGTATTGAGACTGGGATCTCATGTAGTCCAGACTGGCCTTGAATTTTCTCTATAGTCTAAGATGGCTTTGAACTCCTGATCTCCTTCTTATGAATACTGAGATTACAGGTGTGCTTCCATGCCCAGTTTATGCTGTGCTAAGAATTGAACCCAGGGCTTCTCACATGCTAGAAAAGCACTCTACCAATGGGGCTACCTCCCCAGCCCCTCAGTCTGCTTTGAATTCCAGTGTCTGTTGGCTCCCACAGGAAGGTGCTTCACCTGTAGCCTTTCTGAGTCAATAGAGTGGCATCTCTGGACATGAAATTTGGTGCCTGTGGGAAAGGGCCAGGTGAATGCAGTCATCATGGGCCCCAGGAAGCAGATACCCCAAAATCAGTCTTATGAGGCCTTGTGAAAGAGGGAAAATGAGGCAATCCCCACTGGCAGGCTGCCTGGAGAATCCAGCCAAAGTTCTACCAATAGAAAAGCACTGTTCCCTTCTAAGCCAGCAGTATGTGAGCAAACCTCAAGAGAGGGTTATCAGACAGAGCCCTTTGCTCAGCCACCTCTACGGCAGCCAAAGTCTTGTTTTAAACACTGTGTTTGGAGAATAATGCAGACATTCTGGGAGGAGGACAGAGTAGGGGGTGACAGTCATGTGGCAATGTTCCCAAGCAGAACTGTATTTTGTACTTTGTGTGTGGGGGAGGCTAGGGTGTAAGAGATGGAGAAGTGAAGAAAAGCTTAATGACTAACCTCTGACAATTCCACAGAGGCTTTCACAAGCATGAGCCTCACAAAGCTTATTTTCACAAGTGATAATGGAAGCCTTGTTTTGTTTTGTTTTAAATGAAGCAGGGGAGACTACAGTTAGGTCTAAGGGGGGCTGTCTTGAGGACAACACGTTATTTATAGTAGCAAAGAGCTAACTGAGGAGAAATTGTCCTTTCTGAAACCCTTAAAAATCTGTCTCCTGGCTGGATGTGGTGGTGCACGTCTGCAACCACAGCACTGTGGAGGTGAAGAAGATGATCATGAGTCTGAGCCCACCTGGGCTGCACAAAAATAATAGGCTAGACTGAGCTACAACTGGGAGGCTTTGTCTCAAGGAAGTCAAGAAGGAAAGAAGAGAGAGAGGGAGGAAAGGAGAGAAGGGAGGGGAGAAAGGAACAGAAGGAGGGAAGGAGGAAGCGAGGGAGGGGCGGAGGGAGAGGTGATTTTGTGTGTGCTGTATCCTAACCAGAGCCACCAACTTCCTTGAAGATGGAGCCTCAGTCTGTTCCCTTCTGACTTCCCAGACCTTTATATTTCTACATAATCATATCTCTCATGGTTAAAGACAGTGATATGATTATAGTGACAAAATTAGTATTTTTCAAATTAAGCTTTTTATGGCCGTATGCTTACTGTAGGTAAATTGGGAAAACAGAGGTGGAGGGCTGCCTGTTCATTCTTGGGACTACACAGGGTTCTAACTTCCAATCCTAGTTTAGCATGGCATTTTCTGTGAGAGCCTGTGACAACCTCATACTTCCAGTGAGAGTATCCTTGAGAGCCTGGCACTTACTTTCTTTCTGGGGCAGCAGTTATGAGTATCTAAAGTCAACATTTCCCATGCCTGTCAAAGTTGAGTCTGTGTGGTAATATATTGTTTCTCCCAAAATATTGTGCACCAAAATAAAGTTTATCTGAGGATTAGAGGAAAAAGCCATCCACTACAATAAACATAGAAGTCAGGCAATGGTAGCACACACCTTTAATACTATCACTTGGGAGGCTGAGACCTGTCTGGATCTCTGTGAGTTCAAGGCCACACTGGGGGCAGAGCCAAGTGTGGTCACACATGCCTTAAATTCCAACACTAGTTAACCATAAAGGTCTGGAAGTCTGTACAGACAGACAGGAAGTGATGTAGCTGGGTGGAGAGAGGAAGTGAGATGGCAGAACAGAAAGACATATAGGCATGGGTATATAGGAAGTAGGTCTTTTTGGAGACCGAGGTGTCAGTGAAGTGAGGTTGTCTGTGGCTTGCCCTATTCCTCTGATCTCTCAGTTTTCACCCCAATATCTGGCTCTTTTTTTTCTTAATAAGACCATTTAGCAATTCATCTTACCAACCTGGAGAATTATATGTCAACTTTTCCGTCCACGTGAGAACATCCTGGGACCTGAAATCGAGGCATCCTTCATTTTGCCCGTTTTCATGCCCACTCTACACTAGCCACTGTCAAACAGCCCAGGCTGTCTGGAACCAAACTGTGTAACGGTTCTGCCTCCTCAGAAAATGGCACCCACACTTTGATTCCAGGTGGCTGAAGTATAGAGCAGGACGTGCTGCCTTCTTAGACTCCCAAAGACCCCAAAGGGCATATTGTCTTCCCTGGGTCTGAAGAGGAATGCATTTCTACCAGTGCTACATCTGGGCCTCACCTCACCCCTGACAGGAGACACCTGTGGCCCTTCACCAGGTCACTGGAAGCAGAGCCCAGCTGCTCAGAGAAAGGATGAAAAAAACACTCAGCTCAGGCTGTTTCTAAATTCAAGGACAGAGGCCCACAAGGCCACCTGTTTGAGAACAGAGAATTGGTGCTTCCCTGAAAACCACTAGAGAATAGGAGCAGTACAGCCTAAAATGATTGTCAACTTGATACTTTGGGGCAAATGAAAACATGAAAGGTTTGAAAGCATTAAATGAGACAGGGAGAAATGCATAAAGGAAAGTATGAGGGTCTCTAACATCCCCATCCCACCCGGATCTCTGGGGCTGGTGTGGCTTCCCATACAGCTTTGACCCACAGCATGTCCTTAGAAATCTCATTTGGTTTCACTTCTTTCCACCTACCTTGCTTTGAACATGGACTTGACAGCTCTGCAAGCCTGGGAGTCCGAATGAATGCACTACCACATCTTTCCTTGTTTTGGTGTCTATGCTTGCCCACACTCAATGTTTCCAAGTAAGATTTTATTACACATGGGATGTGTTTAAGCACAGGCTTTGAAATACCTTGCTTCCCTCCATGGTACCTACCTATAACTCATGAGGGCAACCTGCTACATGTTCTGTTCCTTAGTCTGTGCCCATACCATAATGAATCTATGCATGGCTATACACACATGTCTATCATCACATTTGATTCAGGCTTAGTGCGTTTTCCTTTCCCTCCTATCAATGGGTCAGTAAAATCCTTCTTAAATCAAATATCAAAGTTCTCACAGTGGGAAGGAATTCAAAACTTTTGAATGATTGCCCACTAAGAACAATAATTTTATTTTATAGATTTATTTTTAGCTACAACAAACACAGGTAGCAAACTGTCCTGAGGTATTTACCTGCAGATGCTTGTCATATCTGTGGAGTTGCTCCCTGGAATGAAAATTTGTAGACTTTGGGACCATTTAAGGGTTTAAAGAAAGCCAGAAAATGATTTGTGTTGCTCAAATCCCGAGTTTGGGACCTCTGACCTTGGGGCATGGCCTGCAGTAGAATTTTTTGGCTCTTGTCCCTAAATATCTCCAAGTATTCCTGTGGTCTTTCTAAGGTCAGAGTCAGAACAGTGGGTACCAACTACTCATATTGTTCCAGAGTAAGCTGGGGATATGGCTCAGTTGGTAGAGTACTCACCTAACATTCTGCAAGTCCTAGGTTCAATGCCCAGCTCTGAATAAACCAATGTGAATGTGCACACCTATAATCCCAGCACTTGTGAGGTAGAGACAGGAGTAACATAAATCAAAGTGCTACATGAAACTCAATCTTAAGAAAAAACAAAAAAAAGCCAATACCCAAGGCTACATAAGACATTCACCCTACCCTTTAATATGGCCCTGACTCCCTTCTCCAGAGCTTGCAGCAGAGGCCCAATGGGAAGCTGTGAAGTCCTATGCCCTAGGAAGAGGTGGGCACTGTTAACATCTGCCTGAATTTTTCTCTCTGGGCAGCCTTGGCAGGGAGTCACCCTCATGTTCAGTCCACTCATACTGCTGAGGCCCCACTGGGATGATCACTTCCCTTAATGTGGTCTCTTGGAACACAGATTGCCCCCTTACTGGATTAAAAATGACTGCAATTGAACAAATCAGCCACTTCCCATCTTAACAGCAACAAACAAGTCACATAGATTAGAGGTAAAAACTACAAGCGCCTGGGGGCTTAGAAAACTAAACCAAACCAAATCAAACTTTGTTTTAAAGAGGCTGATACAATCTCAACCCATTCATTGGCAAGGTTGTTCATTAACCACATAGCTGGACCAGAATGAGCTCAGGGGAAAGGCAGGGTAAGGGCCAGCAACATCCTAATACCTGTCCTCATGTACAACCATTGTCATTCACTGGGGGTGCTGTGACAAAGTTATTTCTCACAGTTCTGGAAGCTGTGATGTCCAAGATTGAGGTGTTGACAGATTTAGGCGAGAGAAAATCTTCTTTTTGGTTCTTGGTAGCACTCTATGTCTTCATGCACAAGAGACAGGGAAGCCCAGGGGACAGGTCTAATATATGTACACATTCCTATTTGTGGCGTGGTGGGGGGCTTCATTTTACAATACATCTGCTACTCAAAGGTCCCACTTTCAAATCCCTCCTGTTTGAGAATGAAGATTTCCGCATATGACCAGGGAGGGATGCATGCATTTCAACCAAAGCAACAGTGGGAATCTGGGGAAGAACATGCTGCAGTCTGTCCCCTAGTCCCTGGTTTCAACCTGCATGCTGTAAGGGAGAAAGGGGTAAAGACAGATACAGTCTGAGGCATGTTGGCTTCTGAGTCAGGTGACAATATTCAGGAGGTGGCTGTATGCAGCTAGCTCCATGGTAAGGTACCTCCTTGTGTGTCTCAGAGACATCACAGAATGCCATGGGAAGAGCAGGGATGAGTCAGGAACTTGGGTATACTGATCATGCCTCTGCCACCAACATTCAGGTGCCCCACTCCTGTTTACTTTCATGGAAACAAAAGCCCTTTCCTTAGATGTCCTTCAAGGCTATTCTCAAGTATAAAACTCAAATATTCCTTTTCAACTGAAAATGTTATTTTTACTTTCTTTTTATTTATTCTATATGTCTTTTACATCATGTATCTTGATCCCATTCATTTCCCCATCCCTTTGCATTCATCCTCTGCCCCTGAATCCCCCATAAAATAAAACAAAATTTAAGAGAAAGGGGGGGAAATAAAAAAATCTCATCATGGAAGCTGCAGTGTGACATAGTGAGTCATGCAGTACCTCTTTGTCCATATGTTTTTACTTGCACATGTTCATTGAAAAGAGTCACTGGTCTGGTTCGAGGCCTTTGGTTTCTACTCCACTATTGATGCTGGGCCCTTACTAGGATGCTTCTTGGATTTCCTGTTGTTGCCCGGTGTTGTGGAGATCCTGCAGCTTTGGCTCTGCAGGTCAGGTCCCTTCACTTGTTCCAACAGATCATAGATGGAGTGAATGTTGGGGTAGGCCAAGTCATAACCCTGGATCTGTTCTGAGCCTGGGCAGCTGCAGGGTCCACCCACCAGTTCTCCCCTGTCCTCACCACCAGGGTGAGCTCTGCAGCATTGCCCCAGCTAATTAGCCTCTTGGAGCAATGAGCGAGGGGTGGAGCCAGTTCTCCTGCTTTCATGCTTTCAGGGTCAGCTCTCTGACACCTACACCATTAGGGCCAGCTCTCTTATGTTGCCCAGGTGAGGTACAGGGGCCACTCTTGTGAGTGCTGCAGCAGGTGAGGGACAGGAACAGCCCTCTTATGACCCCAGGGCCAGCTCTCCACCCATCTCAGGTGTTGACAGGTGGGAGGAGGAGTGAAGGGCATTTCTCCTCTGCCCATGCTGCCACATGTCAACCAAAAACATTTTTATGTAAGAAAATGCATTTGAACTCCTATAGAGAAATCAGAAATAAATGTAGGTTAGAAATGGAAAAAATATCAAGTCTCAAATCACATTTCTGAGAAGTAAACATCATTTATAGACTTGCTGTGGGCTTTCAAAACTAGGCATACGTTGCTTGTAGTATTTATGAATGAAACATGTTGCACTGTATAGAGGATATATGGGAGCTCCAGTTAGCAGCCAGGCATTATTAAATTGATAGAATAGTGAGTTGATGTTTGTGACAGAAGCACTGGAATTTGCACCAAGCCTGTTCTTGTGTGCTTCATTCAACTGTGATGAGCCTATGAAAGCCAAGCTGGCGGAGGCCCTTTTGTGATGAACACAAAATTACTCTCCTAAGGTTGATAGCAAGAAGCTAGGGATAGGCCCATGTTCAAGAAGGGAAACCCTGTGAAGTGGTTAGTTTGCAGCACTTAAGGAATTTGGCAATGAATCTCTCAGGCCTAGGGTACCATGGAAGAGTCCCATGACTCATTTTAAAAAAGAATTATTTTAAAAGTTTATGTGTTTGTGTGTCTGTATGTAGATATTTGAACGTGAGTGTGGGTGTCTATTGAGATGTTGGAGCCCCCTGGACTGTAGTTAGAGATGCTTGTGAAGCACTCATCATGGGTGCTGGGAACTGAATTGAACTCATAACCACTGATCCATCTCTCCAGACCAGATCTGGCTTGTCTAAAATAAATAAATACAACATATACTTCCAGAAAAAGGTCACAGCAGATGTGTAGCATTACCATATACTTACTTTAATTTAGTGTGCCATATAAAGTTCTTGTCTTATTTAGATGTTGGCCAAAGGCTATGGCATATGAGTGCTCCATCTTTCATTATTACTGTGTGTGGAGGATGTTTTGGCTTCCCTGACTGTGATAAACATCCTGATAATTCCTTTTTGCATACATATTAGTTTAACACACAATTCCTAGCATTTTCTCTGGCGATTGAACTCAGGTCCTATGCTTGTCTTGCACCAAATGAGCCATCTTTACAGCCCCTCATAACCATTTGTTATGTCCTCCACCGTCATGATTACAGAAGCAAAAATGGGTGACATGTACTAAAAGCCAAGAGCATAAGCCACCCTGGACCTAATGTTCTCTACTGTTAGGGGAGGAGAAAGTCAGGATGTTTGAGTCAAAATCTCAGTCCAAAGTTTAGGGAAGGCCATCCCTGCTCCAGGCTGTCCCTACCCGAGAGTGCTCAATAAGCAGAGAGCTAGTGGTGTTGGGGGGCTGTATATTGTACCCACCACATAGGGAAGAACTTATGGGAGACACCTTGATTTTGAGCATTCTGGAACCTCCACAAACCCTGGGAGTGCACCCTTGAGTAGTGGGTGTTGTGGAGGAGAAGGCAGGTCATTGTGTTGCTTGGAAATCAGAATGTTCTCTGATAACAATCATTGCTCAGTTATTCCCCAAGGAAAGAATGAAGGGGTTCTCCTTCACTGACTCTTGGAATGCTTTTTCATTACCTTGCTCATTAGGACGGGAAGAATAAAACTTGAGGTCTCCTAAGCAGGTGCCTGCCAGATCCTTGAGATGATATGCCAACAGCTTCGAGTTCCTGCATGAATAAGAAAGAAAAACGTGGGAAGAGATGGGGCCAGTGAGCTCTTAGAGATGAATAGACATCCATGCGAGTGCCAGAAGGCAGATGGAGCCTGTTTGTACCCATTTCACAGATGGGTGCCCTCAGGACACAGAGGTCCAACTCATGGGTCCCAACATAAACAAGAGAGCTTTGGCAAGGTTGGAGAATTATCATTTGTCCACGAATGGACATCTCCCCTCACTGGCATCACTGTTGATAGAATAGAGTGAGGTAATGTCTCAGCATGTCCACTCTAAACTATAAAATATTATATGTCTATGTGAGAGATGACTATGGGTTATAAAGCTAAGTTACAACAAATGTTAAAGGAAAAGCTATAGAATGCTAACTTTTCATACTGTTTCCCTAATGTAACTCTAAGAAAAAATGAGGAACACATACTGAATTCTACAATGTGATCTCAATGCTTCTGGGGGTGTTCACTTACTTAATGCTCCCAAGAAACTCAGACCATTATCCCAATCTTACCAATGAAAATCATGTCCAGAGAAGTGAATTAGAATAAATCGTGTCCTATATATAGGTGATAAGCTTGATGGTTTTCAGTCTGTGATGTGTTCCTAGGTCACACAAAATGTACCTGGGTCCCTTTATTCCCTCCTGTCCCAACACTAATAAAAGAGAACATGACTTTGACCTGAACATGAATGTGCTTTTAGAAAATCTAGGCCAGCATTGGGCTTAGCTGGTGAATCACTTGACTAATAAGCATGAGGACCTGAGGTCCATCCCACATGAAAATGTTCACCGCTCAGCCAGCCTGGCCTGCTTAGTGAGCACTAGGTCAATGAAAGACCCTGTCTCAAACCACAGAGTGGATGGATGGAATGACACTGAAGTTTTTTTCTGACCTTCACATGCAAACACACACATATGCACGTGAGGCCCCCCATGTTGATTCACATAAACATGCATCACCCCAAAACACAAAAAAGAAAGTCTAGACCAAACTAAAAAAATCGCTCCTTGATTTCCAGCATAAATGAGGCTGACCATTCCAGCCAGGAACCCAAGAGATTTAGCTGAACTATGACCCAGAGGACCCTGTGATATTTTCCTTCTGTGACACATATGCAGATAGGCTCTGAAGACGCCCATCTCCCCTCAGTGGAAATCATGAATTTTTATGAAGCTGGTCCAGAATTCCCAGAATCCAGTTGGGTGCACTTTGCAGACCCCAAACTGCCGTCGCCATGGAAGGTTTCATTGCTTGCACCTGCTAAAACATTCGAGGCATTTGAGAGGCAGTGGACACATTTGCTTTCCATTTTTTCTGGCTTGAGAAACCTTTGAAGTGTTTAATAGTAGAGCCCGGGAAAGGCCTCCACCTCTTAATCATTTACTCCCAAGGCATATTCACGGCTGGTAGCCTGTCAAGCAGAAAGTGAACGGAGCCCACTTTATTAAGTGTCACATGCCCACTCACTGTTCATTAAAGGTGTTTTAAGGTTTGAATTATGTAATTTATGAGAAAAAGAAATAAAAATTCCATTGTTTTATTAATATGTGGTCCCAGAAGGCAAATTGAGCTAAAGGACCCGAGGTGGCTAGAGGTGGCCTTCCACTCCCTGCCATCTGTGTTCTCTCGGTCTCCCATACCCATACCGTCCCACCCTGGCCAGGAGCCCAGCCAGTGTGCAGAGCTCTGGGGAGGACCATCCCAGACTGTCCCTCGGGCCCAATGTGATAAGGAAACCGAGTCCCTACTTTCTATGTCCTCTGTTCATTTTCTGGAAAGGTGTAAGACACACAACAAAGAAAAGCACTCCTGGAGTGATTCCAGGTGACCTGTGCATTGCAGTCATCAAGAACAAACATGGCTGCCCCTTAGGATGGAGGGAAGTGGGCTGGGTACTGGGCACCACCTCAGGGTGCCAGCACCTGCTGCGTGTAGATGATCTCACTGCATGAATGGTCACCATCGCTGTAGGGATCATCCCTATTCTCCAGAAGAAGAGGCAGTGGCGCCAAGGTCTGTCTCAAGTCAGTGGGCCATCCTAAGCTTGGTCCAGTCTTTGGAGGATCCTATTCCTGGGCTGTCCATAGCTGAAGAACTGAAGCCTTGTCTGAATTGGAGGTTACAGTGTGTTGACTGTCTTTGTGAGGGACATTCTCCTACAGATCTCCAAGTCCCCTAGGCAGATTTGCCTGAGGGGTGCTCATGGGGTCATTTGGTATAGTGGGCTACAGCCCTTCCTCCTAAGGTCCCCATGCCTTTCCTCAGCTTCCAAAGAGAATGGGGAAAATAGCCTTGCCTGCTCTATTTCCTGCCTCTCCTCTCTGACCAGTAAAAAAACCAAACCAAACTAACCAACCAACCAAACAAACAAACAAACAAAGAACAACAACAACAAAAACCCCAACTCAAAACACCCCCAAACAAACAAACAACAAAACAACAACAAAACAAAAAAACCACAAGTTTTTTGTTTGTTTGTTTGTTTTTTGAAAATACAGACAGCCAGAGAACATGCAGACGCAGGTCACTATTTTCTGAGCCATGCAGCTGAAGACATTTCTCACCTACACCCGCCCCCGCTTTCCTGCCCACACAGAGAGGACCGTGAACCTGATTTGGAAGCACTTTTTAATCAAGTGACTCATGTATTACAGGTGTAAAGTTGCAGCAGACTTTTCCCCTTTCGGCTCAGATTTGTGAGCTTCCAGCTCTGAAAGGGAACCTAAGTGCTAAGATTTCCCTGAGACACCTAACAGGAATGGTGCAGGGATTGAGTACAGAGGAGCTGTGAAGTCTGGCTGAGGCCTGGGCAGGACTGGGCAGGGCAAGCAGGAACTGAACTTCTATTTGCCATATCTCTTATAGCAAGGGCAGAGTAGGAAAAGCACAGTTTGCAGGAGGTGAGGCGTTAGGTCAGATTTTACGAATGGACGTCAATCATTAACTCACTTAATTTTGAACGATCAATTCCACTGATGCTGATATCCTGATAGTGCTGGCTGCTTGCAATCTGTACCAGAGTCACTGCTGCCTTTGATCTGCCAGCCCAATTTCCATAGGCAGTAAAATCACAGACCTCTGCTGGGGCCACAGGCTGGAGAGTTCTGACATCTCCCAGAACATCATGGGAGCTCTGAGCTGCTTGTCTTGAGATGTCCAAAAGAACTTTAAGTACTGGCTATAGAGGAAACCATGGAAAATCTGTTAAGTCATTCATGTAATAGATGGTTTCACTCTGGGCTCAATGCTGGATCACAGGAAGGAGTAAGTTATTTCAGTCAGGACAGACAAGCTGGTGCACAGTCACAGAGTGCAAGCCTCCGTGGATACCTGGCTGGGGCATACAGCCAGCTGTTAGAGATGGAAGGACATTGGGGAAGGCTTCCCAGAGGAGGCAATGTCTGAGCTTAAACTGTAAACTGGTGGAGGAGGAAACTGGGCAAAGGGCAGGAGAGAAAGACAGGCTCAGAAGGACTTTCTGTGCCCTGAGAAGTAACCTGAAATTTGTCTGAGTATAACAGGAAAGCATGGTGAGCTTTGAAAGGAGAAAGGGTAACGCAAGTAGACTGCTATTCCAGAGAAGGGGACAGTTAGCATGTACAGTGCAGGGTGACCAGATTGGAGTCTGACATTGGCAGGGATGCTATATAGAGGGACATTTGGGTTAAGCAAGACCTAGCCTAGGTGCATGTGCTGCCAGGGGACATAAAAGATGCCCACCACCCACAGCTTCGTGTAGTTATGACTTTTTAGATAACTGAACAATTACTGAATGTGTTTGCATGTGTTCTCATGTTAGCTCTCTTGATTCCCTATTCCTAAGAAGTAGGCAGAGTAGGCATCATGACATTCATTGTCAGTGATGGGAAAACTGAGGCTCGAAGAAAAAGAACCATTGGCAGAAAAATGTATAAGCTCAGCCATGGCTGAGGTGTTCTTTAGGAACCAGGGACTATAGAAATATCCAGCTCTGTGGTAGAGACATGAATGGACACCAAGGAGAAGGAGGAACTGATGTGGTACCTGTTCTCTGGTGCTGCTTTTCTGTTATCTCATCAGGCTATTTCACAGCAAGGCTCTTTCTGAGCCCTGGAGAGTAGAGTCCTGTCTTGAACCCCTCCCTTGCCTCTGGAAGATGCTGTTCACTTGAATGTTTGTAATACTGTGCTTTTGGAAGTTATTCAGCATGGCAGGAGAAACCTGGTAAGGGAGAGGGTGGTCTGGCTTGGCCACTTGCACTTTTTTCCTATGGATGAAGAGTTGGGGACAGGTGAATTGGAGGATCCCCTCCAGTCTACAGATGACTGGCTTCTGCTGCCATAAGCTATGCTACAAGGGTTCCTAGGGCTTCAGGGGACCAGTGGCCATGGGGACAGGTGCTAGATCTCATGGCAATTCTGCCTTGTGAGAAGCTGAAACAGGAAGTGTAAGGCTTACTACCCAGCCTCCAGAAGTCAAAGTCCCAGACACAAGCTCCATGAAGTTGACATTTAGCACTCTCTTGGGTGGTATATTGTCCAGAGGGACCACTTCGTCCACTTAGAGGAACAGATCAAGATCCCATTTTGCCTGCACAGCCAATTCCAGGGGAATAGGGAAGAGACATTGAGAGTCAGTTGGTGCTGGCCCTTTGTTGAGCACCTTAAAGGTTCTGGGGAGTCCTGTCCCCTGATTCTTGGATAACTAGTCTGATCCACAGAGATTACAGAGGTTCAGAGTGGAGCCCACTCACTTTTGAGTTGTTCTAGTGGTTGTTGGTGCCACACGGCTAATGGATGTGAATCCTCACACAGCACAGAGAGTTTGGGCCGGAGGAACATGTAGGAAAATAGATTTGGAAGCCCACAATTTCAGAGGATTCTGTCATTTGTAAAATTGTTGCCAACTTTCTGATTTCCAGTACACTTTTTTTGTTTTTAAAAAAAAACATCCATTTATTGAATGAACTGTCACCATCAAGGTTTTGACTCATGGATGGCTTTTGTCCTGGAGGAGACAGGAAATGAACACAAAGACTCTGCGTGCCAACAAGTGATGGAGAGGACAGGCCCTGGCCTGCCAAATGTTGGAGGTGGATTCAGTACT
Organism: Onychomys torridus; assembly: GCF_903995425.1. NCBI lineage: Eukaryota > Metazoa > Chordata > Mammalia > Rodentia > Cricetidae > Onychomys > Onychomys torridus. The sequence continues at coordinate 179,242,170 of NC_050443.1, forward strand.
ATGGGAATTAGCCCCAAGTTGCCATCCAAAATCTTGGGGGTGGCCATAGACTCCTTGGCCAGGTGTTCCTTCCCTGAAGGGATGGGTGAGTGACAGGAGAGTGGCTTGAGCTATCTGTGTAGGCCGCCTTTGCCCATCCCAAGTGACCTCCTCACTCTAGATTCCCCTTAAGTTGATTCTCAAAGTATACTCCAAAAATAGATGCTCTGAAAGCCCCACATAAACTTGAAATTTTATGGTTTCATTTCAGTAACAACAACAACAACAACAACAACAACAACAAACAACTCTCTAAATCAGACATTTGAGTAAATACTTTGCTTTATAAGACTTTCCTTCCATCAAGTATCAAATTGGGTTCTGGACGGAATTCTCCAGAAACGTGAGTTGCTGTGGTGATATTGTGTTCCCCAATATATTGTACACCCTAATAAACTTATCTGGGGTCAGAGAACAGAACAGCCACTAGATATAAAGGGCAGAAAATGGTGGCACACACACCTTTAATCCTAGTATTCTGAAGGCAGAGGTCTGTCTGGATCTCTGTGAGTTCAAGGCCACACTGGAAACAGCTAGGCATGGTGACACATGCCTTTAATCCCAGAAAGTGATGGCAGGAAGCAGAAAGGTATATAATGTGTGAGGACCAGGAACTACAGCCTGATTGAGCTTTTAGGTTTTTAGCAGCAGTTCAGCTGAGATCCATTCGGATAAGGACTCAGAGGCTTCCAGACTGAGAAAACAGGATCAGCTAGAGGTTAGCTGTAGCCTGTTCTGCTCCTCTGATCTCTCAGCATTCACCACAATACCTGGCATCGGGTTTGTTTTCATTAATAAGACCCTTTAAGATTCATGTTACAAGTTGCTTTTCCCTTAAATGGATTCCATTGGAACGTAGAGTTTGAGAAACTTAGTAAAAATGACAGTAGCCTGCCTACTCCATAGATCAGAAATAGGGCAAATAACAAGGAGACATGACCACCCAGCCTCAGCCCTGCAGGCTGTGTATGATGTGAGTGGGGAGCATCTATCTGGGTGCACCTGGTCTTTTTCCATGCTCTCTCCTAAAGCTGGCTTTAACAGATGAAACCTGGTTGAGGTGTCATGACTGTCCTGGAGACAGCTCTGTGTTAAATGGTAGTAATTTTCTGATTAAGCTGCTACCCTCTCTGGGCAGGTCTCTGAGAGCGTGACTAGGTTTCTGGCTCTGCAGCTCCACTCTGGAAAACTGCACCCATGCAATAATCATTGAAGTCACACATTAATTGGCATCACATGATACAGTGGCATGCCCAAGGTAGCTGCTGCTATCACTTCCCTTTTATCAGTCAGTGAGATTTGCAAAGTTCAGGCAACATTCCCAGCACCCCACAGCCACTTTTGCCTGGTAGTTTCCACAGATGGGCTTGCTACATGCCAGTGTGGGCAGTTTCTTGTTCTGGGTGCTGCCGAGGAGGGGTACTGCCATCAATATACACACTGGGCAGAGCCACTTACCCAGAGCATCCAGCTTGGTACCCAGCACCCAGGGCTGACAGTTTGGGTCCAGCTTAGTTCATCCATCTCTCCTGTCTTCCTTCCAGGTATGAGGCAGAAATGACTTAGCTAAAGTGACTCGTGGAGAACTTTCAGGAAATCCAGTTGCAAGGAGCATGCCTGTCTCTGGGGAGGGCTACAGGCAGGGGCTGGTGAGGCCGATTTCTGGACTGGGGAATTTTTTCTGATTAGCTTCCGACATAGACATCTGGGCTGACCCGACCTGGACTTGGAGAGCTGTTGGGAGTTGGTATTAGGGGTCATTTGTCTTTTGTCTCAGGAGGCAAACCTAGGGCCTCCTGAGTGATGGGACTAGGGACAGGGAGGGATGTCCCACACTCTTTCTGCTTTCTCTCATGAAGCTTCTAAGGAAATTCCGTTGTATTGTATTTACAAGGCATCTCCAACTGTCAGCTTCCTTGAACACAATGTATTTAATAAAAAGCCATTAAGCCTTGTAAAGCTGTCAGAAACCTAAATGACACTTGTAATAAAATCTTGTTGGGTGACCTGTGCTGGTTAATCAGGCCCTGTGACATCATCGCCCTCGGATCTGTCTGATACCCCGGGCGTGAGGTATGTTTAGACAGCTTTATGATCCACATGGATTTGAGTTATTAAAATTGTACAGTTTTGCAAGGAATTTGGGATTTAATAAAACAGCAGAAAAACTACAAAAGGAACAATAAGCCTCAGCCAAATCCCATCTCCCTGCATGCTGGGGTCGTGTGCCCAGGCTGACTGCCTGGCCAGGGCCCACGCCAGGTGTTCACACAAGCAAGTTAATGTATCTATAACGGGTTTATCTGGCATTCTCAATGTGGGCAAGTCAATTACATCTTTCCCAATGACTGCAAGGTGGTGAACTATGCTTACACATAGATTTATGGATTTATTCAGATTACAAGAAGATATTACCACCAACGCCAATTCACTCTAATAAGCCACTTTGAGTAAATCCAATTGCTAGATTATAAATATCCTTGGCTCTGCCTACCCCCTATGGTGTCTGGGCCTTCAGTCCCTTTAAGGCATAACTCTCTCTTGAACTCCACAAAGCCTAACTTCATGTAACCAACAGCATGACAGAAACAGACAGACAGACACTAGGGATTCCCATCTGTATGTTTAAACTAAAGGGACACATTAAAAAAGTGTTGGGCACAAGAAAATAAATCATACCTAGTCTCCTGGCATGGGCTGGCACAGCACTCCTGATATCTCAGTCAAATTATTCCATTTGTTTCTAAAGATATTTTAATCCCACATGACCTCAAACTTCCCGTGAACCAGGGCCTGGACCCAAGGCCGCCCACTGCCTTTGCAATAAATCCATTGTCTCCCTTTCTCGGCCCTCAACTCAGGCCCATAGATCACCCCTCCCTGCATCTTGCTTCAATTACTCAATTAAGTGCAGTAAAGTTCTTGTAGGTTTTTGCAGATGTCGCTTTATTATCAAGGCCTCAGATGAACACAAGAGTTCAGGAGCCGAGGTTATGGGGAGGTTGCTGGGGGAAGGGCTGGGACTGGGCACTAGGTTATTTCCAGTATCCGCAGAGGCCAAAGCCATGGAGAGGGCAGGGGCATCGTTCCCAAGGCTGTTCATCCTGTTCCCTTCACAGTTTTGGGAATTTGTGATGTTATCTCTCTGAGAAACTGCTTTAGGAGATGTAGGTATTCCACCTTCCAATGAGATAGTGCTGTGATTAACAGAGACTTAATTGGGCCATTTATCAAGAGAAGGACCTGCCCCCAAGTCACTGGGCTAAGTAAATTATGACCCACCTTGCAGGTGTTGAACTGGCAGCCCTATTACTCTTCTGGAAATGGTCTTCAGAAGATTTTATATGAAAAGATGATTTATTGGCAGGAGGAATTCAATGGAGCTTATATTTTTCCTGAGTGTGGCAGGATTCTGCCCGGCCCCTCTTCCTTCCTGCTCCAAAGAGGGCTGTTGAAAATTAAAATCACAGAGACTTGAGTGAGTGGGAGCCAGAAGGATACTTAGAAATCTATGAGCACTGCCAGACCACTTTACAGACAGTAAACTGAGGCACAAGTAGAATTAGTCAAATTATCTAGCCATTTAATACACAGACAAAAGTATCCCTACACTGTGTGTGTGTGTGTGTGTGTGTGTGTGTGTGTGTGTGTATGGGTGTAGGTGTGTATATGTATGTGTGTGTATGTGTATGTGTGTGTATGTATGTGTATGTGTGTGTGTATGTTCTTGCAGGTGTATGTGTACACATGCAGGTGCATGTGTGTGTAGGTACAAGTGCACACATATACCTCGTGTGGAGACTGGAGGGCAGCCTCAGCTGTTCCTTAGACACCATCCACCTCCTTTTTTGAGACAGGGTCTTTCAATGACCTGAAAATCACCAAGTTTGCTAGTCCATCTCTCCAAAAAGCTTCAGGGTCATTCCTGTCCCCACAGTCTCAGCACTGGAATTACAAGCCCATGCCACCACCACCCAGCTTTCACTTGGGCATCTACTAAGGTCCTTTTCCTTGCAAGATGAGAACTTAACTGACTGAGCCTTCTCCCCAGCCCATTCATCTTTTTATTTTAATTAAAATGAATTAGGATTAAATAAATTAATTTAAATTAATTAATTTTTAAAAGTGTGTTTTCTCTAGCTGGTGAAATGGATTTTAAAAAAAAAGAAAAAGGAAGAATTCAGTTCTGAGCATTTTATAAGCCTTATACACTGTGGAGTTTCTCACCCTTTGCTTCACTGGCAGTCTGGTCCTCACCATTCTTTGTGGTGAGTGCTATCTTATGATATTAATGGCATCCTTGGGTGGCAGCATCCTCTGTCAGGGTTTGTGATAACTAAAATGATCCCCTGAAGGCAAAATTGTCCCAGGTTGAGAAACTGAGAAAAGCTGCCTGAAAGTTTTATCATCATCATTTTCTTTATCACCACAAAGTTAATATGAATAACAGTAGTGAGCACTTAGGGAGTGTGAGTCATGGCTGAGTACTAAGTATACCTTCTCTAAGGCCACCTGCTAACCTCCTATGTAAGTATCATTATTGCTCCATTTTACAGAGGAAGGAAGTCTGGGTGCCGTGAGGTAAAGGTTCTCATATGGCAGAGGAAACTCGCGCACAAAGGATAAGGCTACAGAACTCAAATGTTTTAATGATGCGATGAAACCGTACCATTCCTCTTTCCACTCTCAGTAGTAAACTTGTCTTTGAGGATTTGTTAGGATACCACGTCATCTTGTTCCCACGTTAAAGAGGAAATGCACTGTGCAACTTGCTCCTAGTAGGACCGGCTTCTGTTCTCAAGAGAGTGGCTCCTCTCTCCCTGCATGCGTCCATGCTCACTGCATACTGCAAAACCGGGAACACCTGAGCAGCAATATTTGCTTGAGTTGAGTGGGAGATGCTTAGGCTGGCTCTCTCCCACAAGCTGGAAGTACTGTACCCCAGGGCTGGAAGCAGTCTGATCCCTCGGCTTGGAAATTCCCAGGTAAAAATGTGCCTGCAGCCATGATTCTAAAAGCAATGCCTAGGTTTTGAGTCAAGAAATAAATTCACAGTAAAGCCATAATGTGAAGTGAGACCCAGCCATTTGGAGACTTGTGGTGTATGTCCACCCACAGATGCTCTGGCCCATGGGATTTGGGATGTTTTTACATAAGCATGATTATAGTCTGATTCCCATTATCACTGTATCAGAGGACCCCTCACAGGGCTCCCAATTCTGTGACCTGAATCCTTGGGCTCATCCGGGAGAAAGAAAGTTCTATAAGTCTTTAATATTTTTTAATCTATTAATTTAATTTACTTGTGAGCTCTCTCTCTCTCTCTCTCTCTCTCTCTCTCTCTCTCTCTCTCTCTCTAGTACACTCATGTACTGAGGACAAATTCTAAGGAATACGTCATCAGGTGACTCTTGTCATTTTGGGAGCAGCATAGACTGCACTTTAATGCAGTCAGGAGACTATAAAGCTTCGACATTATAGGTTCATCACCCTGCCTGACCTCTTGATGACTTGAGTAGATTAGGTCAGCAGGAGCCAGGTGAGGCTAATACTGGCCTGACCCTGCATACTGTTTAAAGCAGGAGTACACTTTACAGTCACTGCAAACAGAATAGTAAAAACATGGCCCAGTAGCCGAGTTATTGACCTCCAGTATCACATAGACACATAACTACGCATGACGTCTGGCAGTGGAGTAGGTTTGTTTTTACTACTACCTCTGCAAACCTGTAAGGAGTGCCTTAAGCTACTTTGTAGGGTCCACATTGTCAGGAGACAGGAGGGGTTTTTCCATCTCCACTGTAATCTTGTGGGACCACTGTCATAAGCATGCTTGTGTTGTTAAAAACAGCAGGAGACACATTTTCAGTACATCATGCTGACTCCTTCTGAAAGAGTCTGGGCGTGAATATGTAAACAGTGACAGCATGACAGCTAGGGCCTGCACCCGAACCTCCCCAAAGGCCCCTATGTAGGCAGAAGTTTCTGTCCTGCCAGAAACTCCAAAATACCTAGCTGCTTCACAAATTACCACATGGAGGCTTATATTAATTATAAATGCCCCTTGGCTGATGGCTCTGGCTTATTACTGGCTAGCTCTTATATTTAAATTAACTCATATTTTTTAATCTATGCTTTGTCATGTGGTTCATGGCTTGTTACTTCATTTTCTACATGTCTTGATTCTCCAAGTCTGGCTGGTGTGCCTGGACCCTGTTCTTCTTCATCATCTCAGTCCTCTGTCTAGTTGTACCACCTAAACTTACCATGCTTTGCCATTGGCCCAAACTGCTTTATTATTGACCAATGAGAGCAACACACATTTACAGTGCATAGAAGGACATCCCACAGCACCCCTAGATGTGGCTGGCAGAGAAAACAGGCTAGGTGAGGACACCTCTAGTTAGAGAGGTACTCTTCTTGCTTGTGGGCTAGCTTTCCCCCTGTTGTGTTTCTGTCAAGGACCTTTGACTGATTTTATCCCCCATCTTTTGTGCTTTTACTCCAACAAGACCCTTTGCTTTGCTCATCTAAGTGGCTTATCTTTGAAGAACACTCTTTGGCCAGCTCTGAGATACTGTTCAGAATGCAGGCACTGGATTTGGCTGCCATGGTGTCATGTTTATGTCTCTCTTTCTGTGAGCTAATGCTAGGATGTGCAGGAACAGTGAATTCTCAAATGAATAATAGCAGGCACAAGGCTCAGGGAAAAGATAGGTGACTATAGTGAATCCTGTCTTGAGGGAGCAGGAGAAAAAGAAGGACAACTGAGCCCAGTCAAGACTATGGATATCTGCCTAGTGTTTTTGTCATTTTATGGAGAACAGCAGCCCCATGTGTACCATGCTAGCCACATGAGCTGGACACTCCTAATCAACCTCACAGAGGATGTTATATGTAACCACAGGAAAAAGGAGGCTAAGAGAGAACAGGGGCTTGTTCAAGATTGTCTGGCTGCTAGTGGTTACATGTGGATTTGAATCCCGAACTGTCCTGCCAACTCCATTATGCCCGCTGCTGGATGAAGCTTCCATGTGCTGCAGCAAGTATCCGACTCTATGGATATGGAGGGAAAGACATGAACATGGTATCTTATGGGAGGCCTGTGCCTTCTTCTCCAAGCATTTGGGGGCTCTACTGGGGACACCTTTGTAGCACAAATATTTAATGGTCTTATTAATAAAAAAAATTGGGAGCCAGATATTGGGGTGAACACTGAAAGATCAGAGAGACAGAACAAGTCACAGTTAACCTCACCTCACCAATTTCTCAGCCGATCCTGTTTCCTCAAACTGGAAGCTTCTGAGTGGATCGCAGCTGAACTGCTGCTCGAAAGTCTAAAAGCTTAAAAAGCCTAAAAAGCCTCTAGTTTCTGGTCCTCACGCCTTATATACCTTTCTGCTTCCTGCCATCACTTCCTGGGATTAAAGGCATGTGTCTTTCCCAAGCAAGACATGAGATCTCAAGTCCTGAGATTAAAGGTGTGTGTCACCATGCCTGGCTATTTCCAGTGTGGCCTTGAACTCACAGAGATCCAGATGGATCTCTGCCTCCACAAGGCTAGGATTAAAGGTGTGTGCTACAACTGCCTGATCTCTATGTTTAATATAGTAGCTGTTCTGTTCTCTGACCCCCAGATAAGTTAATTGGAGTGCATAATATTTTAACCACACATATCTCTTCAGCAGGTTGCAGCAGGCTTACTCTATTCTCCTTCTCCAATGGCATACATTCTCTGTGGAGCAGGCCCCTTCCCAGGGGGCTCTCAATGACCATCCCCTTGCAGCCCCCAGCTTGGCCTTCATAAAGACTTGCTGATGGGCTGTGGATCGATCCAGGGTTCAGTTATGATAGGTGTGGAGGGACGTGCTAACCGCTTCTGACTACTGCTGTGGCTTGTGGCCATTCTGTCTCCAGGCCCAGCCTGGAGTTACCAGCTCATAACACACCTCCCCACCCGCCGAGAAAGAGAGAAAGGCAATCATTTCAGATCAAGACGTGAAAACCTGCATGCTTGCCTTCTCTCCCCCACATCTCCCACCCTCCCCCTTTCTCTTACTTCCCTAGATGTGACATTGATTTTAGTCAGAGGGAAGATAACACTGGTCACTCAGTTGCCTGGGTGTTGGGGAATAGGGGATGTGACTGACCCCAAAGGAAGTGAATGTCAAAAATCCTGCCCTCTTGCAGAAGTCCTGGGGCATTTTATTAAGAAAATAGTTGCTCTATTGGCTACTGTTAAAATTCCACCAAAGCATAAATCTGAGTTTGTGGAAAATAGAAGGGAAGGGCTGAGGTCCGTTTGAATTTGGGGGTGCTCTTATCTGGGTAGAAAAAAGCTCCATCCGTTCTCTCTGGTTTATATGCCACATGTTCTGGGTTTCTGAGTAATGCTGGCAGCTGGATCCAAAATCATGCTGGTGATCCACACTTGTCATCAAACATCAATTTTTAAGCAATATCATGTCCCCAACATTGGGAAAGCTGTGGGGATCAGTAGCCAGATTATGCCTTCCTGATGTCCAATAGGCTTCAAGATAAGCATCAATTGGCTTGTCTCATGAATAAAGAAGGTGGAGGGTTGACTAAGGACTGTGAAAAGAAGGAGAGGGTATGATGAGATATGAAGGCGCCTGAGAGGTAGCTGCCCTGAGGAAAGGGTACTTTGTGAAGGACTTTAGTTGGAAATGAAAACAAACAGTAACAGAATGTGTGAGAGAAAGGGGCCAAAGGAAGCACTTGAAGGTCTAGAGGAAGATTGGGGTAAAGGCATGGCCTTGGAGGGTGAGCAGACAGAACATTCTAGAACCTCCAAGATGGCAAAAGATAGAGGTGGCTTGTCTTTAGTTCTTTTCCCGTGTCTGCCTTTGCCATATACCTTTTCATTACCAGATCTGCCCTTGAGAAATAATGCCAGCCTGCTGTCTCTTGTGGAACCTTCATGGGAATGGACTAGGCCCTCTGCATAAGCAATACAGTTATGTAGCTTGATCTGCTTAAGGGACCCCTGGCAGTAGGATCAGGATCTATCCCTGGCAAATGAGCTGGCTTTTTGGGGTCCACTACCTATGGTGGGACACCTCACAAAGCCTTGATGCAGAGGGAGGGGCTTGGACCTGGCTCTACTGAATGTACCAGGCTCTGTAGACTCCCCATGGGAGGCCTTGCCTTCTTGTAGGAGGGAATAGGGAGTGGATTGAGGAGGGGGAGACTAGAGGGGTGGGAAGAGGGAAGAGGGACATCTGTGAATGGTATGTAAAATGAATAAAAATTTGTCTTAATACAAAAATTAAAAAATAAAAAAGTTCCTACAGCATACCTGAGCAAAGTAGGGACAAGATGTGGCCTTTGCTCCAAGATGCTCATAGGCTCCTAACTTTCCCCATGGGTACATCTGTGAGTCTTCACAAGTCAGAACTCAGGAAGAAGGTGATGGGAGTTAGGAATGTGTTGGATAGGCTAGAGGTCTGGACTCTACTGGGGCTGTGTCTAGAGAACTCTGGCTGTCAGTCTGGTGGGGGACAAAGAGACATGTCAAGGAGTGAGGAGCAGAAGACTGCTGGAAGGCCTGGGCCCTTCACTCCGTGGGTGAAAGTACTTCATCCAGTTGGAGTTTTCCCTTCCAGAATGCTTGATCTGTGCCTTCAGGTCAGAACAGGACTCCACACCAAGGCTATCAGACACACAAGCATCCCCAGATCTTATCCCTAATGGCCCAAAAGAGGTAGCCAGATTACCTCCTTATAAAGTCTACAGAATATTATTGAAATGACCTTATGACAGACAGGCCTAATGGGTCCTTAGACAGCCAGACCCTCAGATGTCTTATTCTTATAATGACCCCAGGAACACCACCCCACTGGGCATGATTGTGACAGTATCCTACAATGCCAGAGACTGTCTATTGAGTACTAGACTACACATAGACCCAGGGTTCCTCCCAACAATCCTGTAGGGGTCCTCTCAGTATCCCACCTCTCCAGTGAGGAAACAGAAGTGAGCACTCCTTACCCAGGTCTCAGGGAAGATTGAGAACAGCCTGCCCTCTGAGGCTTACCATCCTAGGTTGTATCTCAAAGCCCCACCTTAAAGCTTTGTTAATGCATGCTGTGTCTAAAATAAGATTTGTCTAGCCATTGGAGAAGTCAGCATTTGAAGGATAGCTTGCCATCCCCAGACACTCCTTGGTCCCATTTTGCAGATGAGAACAACCTCACCAATGGCAGTGGTACAAAGGGAAGTAGGTAAATGAATTACTCCAGCCCGAAGGGACTCAGAGGAACCTCAGAATAGACAGACATAGGCCAGGTTTCCACTCGGCTGCCTCAGCCACGCTCCTCTAGCCCAGCTGATAATTGCTCATTATGTGCTTAATCTGGGCACAGCCGGGCCTGGCAGCAGAGCTGCATCACATCAAAGCGGGCTCTTCAAAGGAGCAGAAAGCTGGCCTCCGGGGTAATTAGCTGAGGGCCTGTTCTCTTCTCCTTGGGACAGTTGGGAGGGTTGCAGGCAAGGTCCAAATGGCACAAAGTACACCTCAAGTTGTCAACTCTGGTGAACTCATAGGCAAGGCTGGTTACTCCAATCAGCCCTCCCCCCATCCTGGGGATCAAACCAGTGATTTGTGTGTGCTAAGCAAGCACGCTCTACTGCTGTTTTTTCTTTTATACTGTTATTTGCCACTCCACCCCCCCCCCCCCCCCCACCCCCCGCCTGGCCTCTGACTCCAGGAACACTGTGTACGATCTCTCTAGACTACCATAATTTTCTTGCAGACACTGAGAAAAAATACTCATCC